>NC_138176.1:48881039-49503539 GCF_964165515.1 Mesoplodon bidens
CAGACATAGAAGTCCATGAGTCAGGAACCATTTACAAGAAACAGTTATTTGTAGTGAGGCGGATGGACCTAGAGACTGTCATACAGAGTGAAGTTAAGTCAGAAAGAGAAAAACAAATACCGTATGCTAACACATATATATGGAATCTAAAAAAAAAAAAAAAAAGGTCAGAAGAACCTAGGGGCAAGACGGGAATAAAGACACAGACCTACTAGAGAACGGACTTGAGGATACGGGGAGGGGGAAGGGTAAGCTGGGACGAAGTGAGAGAGTGGCATGGACATATATACACTACCAAATGTAAAATAGATAGCTAGTGGGAAGCAGCCGCACAGCACAGGGAGATCAGCTCGGTGCTTTGTGACCATCTAGAGTGGTGGGATAGGGAGGGTGGGAGGGAGGCAGATGCAAGAGGGAAGAGATATGGGGACATATGTATACGTATAACTGATTCACTTTGTTATAAAGCAGAAACTAACATACCACTGTAAAGCAATTAAACTCCAATGAAGATGTTAAAAAAAAAAAGAAAAGAACTGATCGGACACTCAAGGCTCAGCCACTCCCTCTATCACTCCTAATTGTACTAGTAGATACACTAGCACCCAAGGACCCATGAGCGGCCTCCCAGCCCCCAGGCCTGGACTGCCACACTCTCTTTGGCTGTCTTCACTCTTTCCTCCAGGTTCAGGCCCTCCTCCCTTCTGTGCCAGGCCTAGAGCCAAGTTTGCACCAACCCCCATTGACAACAGCGGAGAGAAGAAAATTTCAGAACTTCCTGTTCTGAGACTTTGAAAGACTTTTTTAATTAACCAAAATGGTTTCTCATAATAGATGGGTCCCAGGGCGAGAACACGACTGTAACTTACACGGCAGGCGCCTCGCGGCCGATCTGGGAGTGAGGACCTAGTGGTTGTGAATGGCAGCAGTGCCTTGGGAGGGCCCAAGACTATTCTCCACTCCAGGACCATCTGCCGTTTTATCATTTATATAGTTTGGGACATTTCTGTCTTGTGAACTCTAAAGCGTTTTTGCATCGATGGATACGTTTAAGTTTTAAATATTCAAATTTAGAGAAATAAGCAATCAAAAAATGTGTTTTCCCTAGCCATAAGTCACAATTTTTAAAAACTGAAAGCCTTTCCTGGAATGACGATACCGTACCCAACCACAACATTAGTTTTTGGAATGCGGGTATACCTCACATTAGAAAATCTAATCTATAAAAACCTGAACCTCAAAATAGATACCTGGATATAATAGGCCTTCAAAGTAAAGGACTGTATTCAGTTTTCAAAAGGATTCAACCCAGATTTCTTTAAGTTGCCAAGTTCCTAAATTAATTTCAAATCGGTTTTAATTTACAAAATATTGACCTATACACATTTTTTTTTCAGAAACCCAGCTACTGTAATTCTTCTTAGATATAATATAATCTAGCTAGGGAGATAAATAACCAGACTACAAGGATTCTTTAAATATATGGTCATGTGTTACTCATCTCTATATTCTTAGGGCTGCTATGTCTTCAATAAATTCATATGTTGTTGAATTGCATATGATGAAGTAATTTATGTACCTTAAAACACTGTGGGTTGAGCTGAAGACTTGGACCTGGAGTTACTCTGAAATATTCCTCAGTGACAGCCATAATATAGCGTATATAAACACAGCCTGATTTTGTAATAAAATAAAATACTATAGAAGAGAAAGGAAAGAAAATCAGTAAATAACTAGCAGAAGGAGGTGAGAAGATCTAGTTAAACTTTTCTAACCTTTTCAGACTAGATGTTTCTGTCTTTGGAGAAGAAACTGAACATTCAGCCCTAACAACTTTTCAAAAGATGAGTTAGATTCGATGTGCCTTTCAATGGGCAGTGGTCGTGACCTTATGTTGAGAATATTCCATTGACTTGTGGAACTTCCGTAACCCCAATGCCTGCTCTCTTGGAGAGGTTTCAAGCTATCATCTTGCTTCCCAAAACAAAACAACTGTAACCCCACTTCTTGTGAGGCTGAATGACCAAAAGTACACTCAGAGAGCTGGCTTTGGGCTGCTCCAAGGTGGCTGAGTGGCACCTGTGCTTTTGTGGAGCACTGTGATGGAGCCATCCCTTAGTGTCAGTTATGGCGACCAGCAGGAGGCAGGACCATGAGCCAGCCATGGGATGAACTGAGTTACTGTCAGTATTAAATATGCGTTTATTGTGCGGACTTTGCATCCTTAATAAGTCATGATAGTGTAGACCACGTTAAGTTTTAAGAGTAAACAGTTGACATATATAAAATGGAATATTACTTAGCCATAAGAAAGAATGAAGTAATGCCATTTGCAGCAACATAGATGGATCTAGAGATTGTCATACTAAGTGAAGGAAGTCAGACAGAGAAAGACAAATATATGATATCGCTTATATGTGGAATCTAAAAAAAAATGGTACAAATGAACCTATTTACAAAACAGAAATAGAGTCACAGATGTAGAAAACAAACTTATGGTTACCAAGGGGGAAGGGGGGGAGGGATAAACTGTGAGATTGGGATTGACATATACGCACTACTATACATAAAATAAATAATCAACAAGGACCTACTGTATAGAACTGGGAACTCTACTCAATACTCCATAATGATCTATATGAGAATAGAATCTAAAAAAGAGCGGATATATGTATATGTATAACTGAATCACTTTTCTGTACACCTGAAACTAACACAACATTGCAAATCAACTATACTCCAATAAAAATTTTTTTAAAAAAAGAGTAAACAGTTGAGAAGAAAATTCTGGTAGAGAAATTCTATGTGCTAGTTGAGGTAGGTACTTGCTGCACATTAGGAGAGGGTCACTGTTATGCAATTTTAGCAGAAGGATCCCCTGGTCAGGTCAGGGTCTCTGCTAGCCTAGCCACTGTCCTTTGCATGAATTGGAAAAAGGAGTCCCCTCTGGACAGACGGTGCCCTTCTCCCAGATCAATGCAGACCACACCAGAGCTCACAGCTTGCCAGCAGAGCTTGGACAAAAGTCAGGGTCCACCTTAAACTGCTCTTCTCTATGCAGAGCCCTGGTCCCGTGCAGGTGAGTTTTTCGGAGTGGTGCCACTGCTCACCACAGTCCAGCTGGCCTCAATCCACCACCAGTCATTGTGCAATGGTGTCTGCCCCCATCCACCCCAGGACACAAGCCTCTCCTCTGCTTGGACTACAGCGATGTCTGCACCCACAGTGATGAGTAGCTAGTGGTTCTGCAGACTCTACTCATGGCCAAGCCCTGACATTGATCCTCTCAAGAGGACAAGAGACAGTCTCTCTTAGGCCACTGTATTTGTCTCTGCATGTATCTGAAATCTTGTCCCCACATAACTTAGGGGCCTGGATCTGGCACCAGCTAAATCCATCCCTGAAAAATATTATCCAAGAAGTGACTGAAGAGGTTCAATATCATGAGCAGAACATTTTCCTCCTCACTGAACAGGTGACATCAGCTAGATGCTCAAATGACCCAGTGTCTTCAAGGGAGAAGATGGCAGAGGTGGCACCACAAGCGTTGAGATCTTGCAGTAAACTGTAAGCTTTAATAAAGGATGGGCATTCCAGGGTTCCATTAGGACTGTTTGAAGAAGGAAAGCTTTGGGCTTTGGGCATGGTGGCTTCTGTCTTGGGAGCCTCTTTTCCAGAAAATGTCTAGAGACTGTGATGTTTCAGGAAGGGTTCTAACCCAATGACGTTACTGTACCTAGAACTACAACACGCCCATTCCAGTTATAATAATTCATCAGAAACCAGGGGGCTGCCCTAAGAAAGCAGAAAAATGTGAACTTGCAACCAAGGACGGCTGGACCACAAGTCTGATCTGGGCAGCTTCCATCTTTCCTGTGTGTGTAGGGACACCTGCTCTGAGCAAGTAACTGATGATATTCCCTGAGCCTAACCTGATGGAAAGAATACATTGAAAGATTAGACCTAAAATGCCTTTAAAGGGCCAGCTCAGCTAGAGAAATTAAGTTACAGAGAGTTTTCAGAAAAAAAAATTGGTTGTGATATTGTTCAACACAAAGGACACAAACACACATGCTAAATAAAATGATCAAATAAGCACAAAAGCACAAAGCACAATAGCAAATATATCAACTAAAAGCTCTGTCATACAGCACTATAACCTCGCAATGATTCAAACACTGAACAACAAATGGCAACTTTAATATATACCATTAATAGCAAAATGTCTGCTTTACTGAAGGAAAAAAACCAAAAACTATCTTGCTCTAAGCAGTTTTGAAATGAGTATTTGATTCAAAACTTCCCCTCTGCATATAATCGCATGCTAATTTACATTTTAATTACTTCCTGAGAAATCAAAAGCATTTGTTGACAGTAGAACATAATGTCAACCTCACCGTGGGCTGTTGGTGGATGCTTAATGAACTTAATTAGATAATTAGTGATGTTAATTATCCTTCTATTATGAAGATAATAAAGCTGTCTCACAAATGATGCACTTGGTAAAGAAACATCATTAAAGGTATCAGTGTTTGCTTTGTTCATTTACTTCTATTTTTCAAACTCCTGCAACAAGGGCTTGTGATAGCCTAGTAATGTTTAAGACTCTTAAAATGGAAAAAGAAAAGCCACTGTTTCCATCAGCCCGATATTGTCCTTCCCCCTCATTGTGGATACTAACATTGTGTTGGTGACGGGGCTGCTGTTTCAAATCCCCTGCTGTAGGGACCTCCAGTCCATAGTCAGTTGTGGTATGGAGTTTCTGGTTCAAACCATGTCCTTCCTTTGGGCTTTAATATAAATTGTTTTAAGAATGGGATGTGTGGGTGTGTGTGTAAAGAAGAGAGATAATGAGAGGGAGTGTCCTGGTTGAGTGCCCAGAACACTGGAAGAAAACCTAAAGGGCTAACACACACACACACACACACACACACACACACACACACACACACACCCCACACACACACCCCATTGCCCTAGCCTCGCTGCATTTCTATGACCCTACAGTGCTGTGTTCTCACCTCCACCACCAGGATGCTTTGCTGCCCTGGGAAGCTCCATTCTGCATATGGTGTTGGAACACAGCTGTCTGCGTGACCAAGGGCTACGATACATGATATACAGACTTTACTTTCAGTTGAAGTGAAGAAGGAAACTTCAGAGGTTTAAGAAATAAGATACTGGACTTCACCGTTTTTTTCTTTCTTGCATTCGAATACCACCACAACCAGAGCGTAATGGAAGTCCCTTCTGGAAGTAATCCTAGTCCAGACACACCATGAAGAGCTCTAAGGCCAGGCTGGGGAGAGTGGCATTATTTTTAGGGTCAGTAATCTCGGGAAAAGCATCAAGAGAAAGTGTCATTGGCAGCCTCGCCCACCACAATTAAGAAAACCAAGATTCCATTTAGTAGAAGATCTCAGTAACAATGCTCATGTCAGTAGAGGGATTTATACTTTACAAAGTCTTTTTTAAAAATTATACTTTCATTCATTTCTGAGTGGTTTTATTCCTCTAATAGAGAGTCCCACTTAATTACTGGCTCACAAGACGTTTCCCCCCACAGAGCACTACTGGGTTTTCCAATAACACAGCACTGCGATTTCTCATGAAGTCCATGTTTGCAGGTTTTCTGAATCTCTCTTTTCTCCATGGTTTGCAATGGTTTGTCCCGCCAGCCCCGCTCCTCCCTTGATTTGCTGACATAAGCTGTCTTTCTGCCCTCCTGCCCTACAGCAAGGACGTATTATCAAGACCTCACCAATCTCTGGGTCCTCTCACCCCTTCAATTTTACAAGTTCTCATGCATCTTCATTTTCCCCAAAATTTAGGCTACCTGCTTCCAAACATCTCTCTTAAAGGCACATTCATCTCCTGGGAAAGTCTTTTTTTTTCTTGCCCAACATCATGTTGAATTTACAAGTTTAAGTAAAAATAGTCCCTGTGATGACCTTCTAAATTTCAGATTTTTAAATTTTCCTACACCTTCTTAAAGATTTTTGATTATAACTCTTTTACAGTAGAACATCTCTGGGAATTCTAACTTCCGTTTTCATAGTTGCTTTTTGACTTCCTTGGCTGGTCCTCTCAACTCCACCACTTACTTCCCCTTCATTTCAAAGCCCATTCTTTTCTATTTTCAAAAAACTCTTCTTAGCCCTGGGGTGCTCCTGACTCATGAGCCTTTTGCCCAGGTGAGTGAAATCTGAGGCTTTCACCTCAAGGGCTGTTCACCCCTGGACACAGAGGTGCCAAAACACTGAACTGGAAAGCATTGTATCCCATCAGACCTCAACCTCCTTCCTGAAACAGGGGAGTGGGATTCTCGGGGACTCACTGCACCTTCAGCCTCAGCAAGACCGAAATCTCTCAGCAGCAGGAGACCAATGCAAACACGCCAGAAAGCAAGACCAAGAGCAGCTTGATCACTCCCACAGTGACTGCTCAAGACTTCCAATTCTGCATGTTTGCTTCCCCTGCAATTTTTATTTGGGTTCCATGACTTCTTTAAAGAGAAAATAAGTATACAGGAACATCTACACATGAAATGATATGATGTCTGGGATGCTGCTTCATAATTATTCTGTGCAGAGGGAGAAAGCGGGTAGGGATAGAAAAGAGACAAGATTGGCCAAGAATAGAAATTTGTGGAAGTGATGGATAGATACATGGGGATTCATTTTTTATTTTCCCTACTTCTATATCTGTTTGAAAATTTCCACAATGATTTTTAAAAGGGATAATGGGTAAAGTTCTCAGAGTAGATGGTCAAAAATCTCATTTTCCTCACCAGGGACCTGAGCCAAGGCTGCTTTTAGTATAGCTGTCACCCCATGGCTGGTCTCAGCCAGCATCTCATCCTCCACCAGGGGCAGTGCTGCTCTGTGGCTGCGGGTGAGTGATAGTGGGCCTGGGCACACATTCAAGGAAGTACCCAGTGGCAGGTCCACGGTCATCCTGCCCACACAAGTGTCCAGTCTCTGAGATCGTCAAGGCCCCCAGGCATGGGCACTGCTGGTTTTGCAGGAGGCTCTTGTGCGTCTGGGTGGGTGGGGGCCTCGCCCATAGGGCAGCCCTTAGAGGACCTCATGGGGCCTTGGAGTAAATGTTTAGTGCTTTCGTATTCTTGCCAAAGCAGACATAAAATTCTTGCAGAAACCTGTCTTTGGTATTTTAGCAACTGCAGTGTGCGACCCTCTGGCTTTGGGTGCCTTCTCATCCCCTTCTGTTAATTCTCACCTGGCTCTGGCTTCCCTACATGAGCCATGTCAACATTCTAATGTATGGCTTTGAAGACAGCAACTGGAAGCTTGCTCAGTTATCTCCAAAGGCCATGGAAACGTGGCAGACACAGAACCTGGCCCTGCTCCACCGGCTTTTGCTCCTCTATAAACCCTCTAAGTTTGCTCAGGTGAGGCACACATGGCCCCTGCATGAACAGCTGTCCACACAGAAGGAAGGTGGGGTGAAATCTAGCTCATACTTCGCAGAACAAGACCGGGATCAGGTGGCTGTGTGCCCCCCGCCCCAGAGGGGGTCCCACCTCCTTACAGGGTAGAGGTGGCCCTGTACTCTCAGCGTCCACCCTCTGGTCCCCATTCTCTGCAGAGCCCCACAGAACCATCTGAATCACACACCTCCCACACCTCCTATACCTGGGCACACTCTCTTCTCGTGGCCTGATTTAAGAGCCCCGGAGCTAGGGCCTCTGTCTTTGGTGGCCCTCTTTTTTTTTTTTTTTGCTCACACCAACCTTGATTAAACAACTTCTCTTGTGTATTCTTTGGTTTCCACTGCTCCAACCACTGCCTTGCCTCCATCACCTCCCACCTGAATGATGCTACAGCCCCCAGCTTGTCCACTCCCCCAAGAGCCCTAAACTCCAATCTAACCTGTACAAACAGAAATGTGCCATTCCCCTGCTTAACCCCTGACCTATGGGCCCCAGTGCCGCCCTGACCTGCCTCCATGCCCATCCTGCCACCTGCAGCCGCTTTGCCCATCCCCCTGCTCACAGGCCTCACAACCCCTTCCCACCGGACTTCTGGCTCCTGTGTCCCATGTGCCCATTTTCTGTTTGCTGATGTTTGGAAAAAAAAAACAAAACAGAGGGTGACACGCTTTATGTTCTGGAATAATTTTGGATCCACAGAAAAATAATAAAGTTACTACACAGGACTCCTGCTCCCGTCAGCCCTCACCTGGTTTCCCATAACGTTAACATCATACATTGCCAAGGTGTGTCTGCTAAAACTAGGAAACAAACACTGGTGGTTGATGTTTTTTCAACTTGTTTTTAAACAAGAAAGTTTGAAACTGAGAGGATGAGCAAAGCCGCTCCTACTGCTGTGAAGAGGGATGGCTGGCAAGAGTGTGTGCTCTGGATCCCTCCAAGCTGAAGGGGGCATGATGAAGTGGCTTCCTGGACACCCTGAGTTGTCCTGTGGTAACCTCAAGGGAGCCCAAGGTCCCAACCTCTGTCCCACAGGCTGACATCCACAGCCTTTACCCTGGTAGAGACGATGACTTCACGCTTTGATCCCAGAAGGGACTGTGATGGGAGTCAGGGGGAGAAAAGGAAGAAATAACGTCTATATATCAGCCTTGCTTCAAAGTTCAGCTCACCTGCCAAGAAGAAAACATTTTCTACTGAAAATGAAGATAGGTAAAAGGCAGGAGGAATTGTACATCGTGTGTCTCACTCCAAGGAACAATTTATCAGTGCTATAGAGCTGTCAGCCACTGACATGATAAGGAATAACACCAAATGAATAATGTTTCCTCCAAAACCAGCTCCTTTAATTACAAGCCCCTTCTTTCCAGAAGAGAGACAGAAGATGCAGAAACACCAATTTCATGCACTTGTGCCTGAATAATGTCTCCATGCTGCTTTTTCCAGATGGCGACCTTCTCACTGGAGGGACTAATGATGTGGGCATATTTAGGGAAAAACCAAAAACAGAGTCTTTAACCTTCAACAACAAAAAGCGTGTTATACAAAATGTTCCTTGGGATACATTAGAAAATATCAATTACATTGCTCACCGAGGTGTAATCAGCTGTAATCATCAAAATTAATTTTTAAAAATAATTAAACAGACCCCAGGGCAAATAGTTGATGCTCTTATCCTATGACATCACAGTGTACATATGTACCTGAGAAGTTGTGCCTTCTGTTAGCAACAAAGGCATCTCGCGTGGATGAGTGATGGATGCGGGCTCTGAAGGCTAGTGAGTTTCATCCCACAGAAAGCAGGGTGGGGGGGCTCCGTGCAGCTCCCTACACATTCTTTAAGAACCTTCTATGTACCAGGCACTGTGCCCAGCCCAGACTGAGTTACTGGTAGGAGATGCTGCTCAGTAAAGATGCAGCTAATTTTTTAATTAAAGCATAGTCCACTTTGTTTCAAAAATAATTTGTGTTTTAAAATTCCATAAGACAGTATAAGCTGGAGAAAAGATACATAAATCAGGTTGGAGGTAAAATGGGGCTCAGTGAGGAAGGAAGAGGCCAGGGAGAGATATGTGTGGGTGTGTACACGTGTTTTGCAGAAATTTATCCCACTGGGCATGTGCAGTTACACCACTTGGGCCACGCTTATCTCTCTGGCTTCCAAGTGCCCAAATGAAAGAGGAAAACATAATGGTGTCAGAAGTTCTGCTGTTTGAGTTGCTGTGAAAAAGCACAGTCCTTCCTGGTGTTAACAGCTGAGGGAGACGTCCCCCAAGGTTGTCCTCTCCCCACTGCAGTCCAAGCACACTGGCCTTTGCTGCCCTATAACCCCCAGCACACTCCTGCCTCTGTGCCTTTGCCCGGTGGTCCTCCCTGCCTGATCACTCTTTCCTGGAGAGTCACAAGGCTCCTGTCCTTCCTTATTTCTCTGCTCTCACACCTCCCTGCCAGAGAGGGCTTCTGGCCACCTCCATCTAAGTGGCCCAGAACCTCTCTCATCACCCTCTCCCACTTATCCTGCTCCACTTTTCCTTATTGCAATTAGCACCTCAACATTTACAAATGTATTTATCTTTTTATTGTCTATCTTCACCTCCTAGAATGCAGTCTCCATGAAAGCAGAAAATATGTCAGTTTTCCTCTCTTCTGTAACCTCAGTACTTACAGCAAGGTACAGAATAAGCACTTAATAAAATCTGTTGAATGAATGAATAAATGGATGGATGGATGAGACCTCAACTGATGTAGAAGACAACATCTTCAGCAGCTCGCCTTCACCAAAGACAGACAACTTCAAGTATTCCTTCTTCCAGATCTCTCGATGTGAGCCAAGAGCAAACTGTTATAAGCCATCTGTAAACCTACATGGCCCCATACATTGCTGTTTACTCAAACTTCTTTCAGATGGGCTGTTTCTCAACAAATCTCTCCAGGACTCGGAGGCACTGAACTGTGCCAGTGACAGTGACCTTGCGGGGGGTGGGGGGGTGCCACTGGCAAGACACAGCATCAATAGCCACAGGGGTTCCCATAAAATGCATGTCCATGCCCAGTGTCTCAGCTGTCCCTTCCACAGCTGCCCAGCCAGACTGACCTGACCTCCTGGGAACAATGCTAACTTGGTCAAGGAGTAGATGCTCCGGGGAAGCCCAGGGAAGAGGGGCTGGACCTCTCCTGCCACAAATGGCATTGGTCAGGAGCAAGTGCTTGGGCACAAGTGGGGATGCTCCTGCTTCCAGTGCTAGGTGCAGCTGTACCAAGTGTGAGATGGTCTTGTCTTGCCCTTGGCAGAGAGGGCTATATAGGAATCTTGTAAAGCACTTGCACTTTCCAAGTGCTTCCACATAGTCCAGTGTAAACAGAGTACATTCCCAGCTGTAAACTCAGGAATTGAGGCTCTGAGAGGTTTTGGAGTTGCCTAAGGGTGTGCTCAGAAGTGCAGGGACTATGAATGAAGATCCTGTCTCCACTCCGCCACTTCCTGGCTTCAAAGACCTTGACTTTTTCTTTCAGATTCTATTTCACATCTATAAAATGGGACTAATAATAGCTGTGTGATGTCACTGGCACGAGATCTCAGTTATTCATTCAGTCAGCCAGTAAGTCTGTGAACAAATTTAAGGAGTAGTGTCTTCCACAAGCCAATGCACTGAAGACACAGCCTGCCCTCAGCTCTGAAGACCAGGGGGGCGGCCAGCCTAGTCAATTTCACTTCCTGTCTTTCATTCTGTCTTCAGGCTCTTTCTCCATCTGTCCTGAAGCCTATTGCTCCTGAACCTTGGAAAGAAGAAAGCCCCTTCTCCTGGCAGTCTGGGCACTTACAGGCAGCCCTTCACTCCTCTCTTCTGCCAGTATCCTCTCTTCTCCCCATCAGACACTGACCACAGTGGACAACAGACCTATGGTGGCAGCAGGGCCCAGATGCTGAGCACGTGGGATTTGGAGTGAACCTCCATCTCCAAAGTTACACTGGCAGAGTTCGAATGTGTAATGTGTCTGTCAACCGTCTACCCCACTCCCTGGGAAATCCCTTCCCACAGTTTCCCACAGTTATTTGACCCATTGCGCAAGTCAGGAAATAAAGACTCAGGGGAGTTAAGTGAATCACAAACCAAGGTCTCTTGGGCCTAAGTCCATGCCTATTGAATGACCACCTTCTGCCTCTGAAGGTAAGTCGGTGACCACATCATTAGAATACATGACAGACTGTATTTTCCAAGGAGAGCCTCAGCAATATTTCCAGTACTATGGGCTCTTGAAGAACCTTGTCAATTCCCTACCAGGATGTAGAATCTATTGCCCTCCCCATGAACCTGGGCAGAACTCTGTGCCTTTCTGGACCAAAAAGGACTGCAGCAGAGGTGATGCTGCATGGTTTCCAAAGCTGGGTCAAGGAAGGCAATGTGGCCTCCACCTCTCTCTCTTTCTCTCTCTGTCTCTCTCCATTTTTCTCTCTCTCCTTCTCCCTCCCTATGGAAATTTATCCCTTAAAACCCAGCCACCAGGTTGTAAGGAAGCTCAAGACACATGGAGAAGCCATGTGTAGATGTTGCGGCCAACATTCCCAGCTAAGGTCTCAGACTAGAGCCAGCAGCAACCCCCAGATGTGTGAGTAAGTGAGCTTTCCAATGATCCCAGCCGAGGGCCCAGACATCAGGGAACTGAGACACCCCCAACCCCTGCTGTGCTCCAGATTCCTCACCACGGCATCCACAATCACAAAAACATCATTGTCAGTGTTACCAAGTTTTAGGATGGTTTGATATGCAGCTTTAGAGACATGGACTAGAAAACCCTAACAGCTCAGCCCCACATGGTCAAGAGGATCCACCACCATGTCTCCCAACAATGGCACCAACACTTCTGTCCCCCTTTGCTGCGCCCACACACCCATCTCCTGCTGAGCTGTGGGTTACGGCTCTTTGAGTACACGTGACTCAAAAAGAGAATGGGAACAAGGATTGGTTTGGGGTTTAATGCCAAAAGAAACAGCTGCTCTTGGCACTCAAATGGAGCCCATATTCGCTTCTGGTTAAAGCTAACCTAAGACCTGACTCCCACAGATGTAGTCTCAACTGGGAAGCCACATGCATTACCCGTAAATGCTCAGAAGAACATGGAGTTAGATCACATCCAGTGACAACAGAGAGAGAGGACATGATACATGGGGGTTTGAAGCGAATGCCTGATGTTCTCTAAGGAAAAGGGGTCTGGGCTCACCTCTGCTTTGCACTCAGGGTTCTTGGTCTGCCGCCCGGGCATCAGCCTCATGGCTGAGGACAAGCTTCCACTCCACGAAGGGACTTTGCTGTGGTGTCTGACACTTGAGCGACTGGCCAGTGACTTCTTTTCAGATGCTGGCGACAGAGAGGCAAAGACCATCAGAGGTGAAGTTAAGAGGGAAACAAACACACACTATTTCTACACCTTGCTTGGCTTTCAAAAGGCAAGCCAGGGGGCACAAGCCCAGTGTGCCTGCCTCCAGTAAGGAAAACAGCCCAGGCTACAGGTTTGAATTACTGTGAACTTCGTGATGCTGAAAGACTTAAAACAATATATGAGCCATAACTTGAGAGTAATGACCTCTTTAAAAAGAAGCGTAACCATTATTCCTACAGCTGCATTGGCTAATAAGAGTAAAAATGTTGAGTCACTGGTAGAATGCAAGGGAGGTTAATATCTTTGGGATGAAGAGTTTTACTTGGAACATGAAGAACCTGAGGCTCCAGGTGACTGAGCCTGACTTGGCGCAAGGTTTCAAACCTGGTAGGTAAATATCAGGGCAGGACCTAGCACCCTAAGTTCCAGAGCCCAGGCTAGAGCTCTGACATAGTGGCCCTTCCCTCTGAGAGATTACTAGAATCTGCTGCTTGGTTGGCACCTCTGGCCTTCCTTTCACCAAGATGCAAAGCAGCATTCATTCTTTGTGAGCAAAGATTCATGAGGCTTCAGTGATATAAATCCCACCCACCAGAGGGATGAGACACAAGGTCTGGTGTAAAAGGCTTTGAGCCCTGAGTGAAACCCTGGGGGAGCCTGGTTCTATGAGACTCAGAAGTTCCATTCCCTGAAGCCAAGTGGACAGAGACCTAGGTAATGCTGCCAGGCCTTGAGCATCATCTCTTCCCAGAGTGGGGTGACCTCCTCAATCTTCACTTCACTCTCTCCAGGTTTCACAGAAAGATCAGTCTTGAAGTTATCCTCCAGCTCCTGCCGTCTCTGTGCCACGAGCTGCTGCCAGAGAGTCTGAACAGTCTTCTGGATGTTGTGCTGGACTAATGGAGAGAGTACATCACACAATCAGGACAGCCTCAGTGCTTCTCCCAGAGACAGCCAGGAGATGGCATATCATGGTTGTTTTTATGTGCATCATTCTTGAACATTACCCCAGCTTTGCAAACTCCAGCCAGATAGCAGTCAGTATGTGGAGATGCAGGACTGATAACAATGCTACCAACATCCCTGTGAGCTGGCCTCTCCGCGACCTCTACCACCAAGTCCTGCCTGTTTCACATGTCCCCTATTCAGTTATATACCAAACAGAGAGAAACCTTGTGTAAGCTCTAGGTAACAAAATAGCTCCCCCCCAAAGAGCTCCTTCCAACCTTGACTTTTATGTTGGCCCCTCAGGGGAATAGACACTGAACCCAAGACTGTGCCCAGGGGCCCAGCAACCAAGCCAGTCCTCTCTCCTGGCACTGAATCATGCTTCCAACTACCTACCCACCTCAGTGCCCTGGATTTGCAGAGACAGACGAATTTACCAAGCCAGTTCTACCTGCTATACCCCATAAACATAATGCCCTGAATTGTGCCTAACTTCCCTCTGATCTTGGGTCACTGGGTCTGCCCTTTGGTACCAGCCTCTACAGTTTGTTTTTCTCACCCTAGGGGGATGGAAATTGCTCAGTCCACTCTACTAGTTAAATCCCAAAACGCAAATGTTCATGTTGTAATTAACACTGCAAGACAGTAAACTCTCAACATAGAAGATTTTTGAGCACTGGCTTTGGGCACCTATCTGACCAGAAAATAAGGATCCTTGTGCCTACCACCTGGCATCACAAGATGTCACAAGATAAGTGGCACAGCTGGCAAACTAAAGTGGTGGAAGAAGGTCTGCTGAGTCTTCCTGCATCAAGAGGGAGAAATCTCTCAGACACATGGATCTGGCTGCCTTTTTTTTTTTTTCCACAAACTGCCATCCTTTTAACTTGATTGGATATTATCGAATCCAAGAATAAACTCCATTAAGCCAGAAATCTCATAAAGTAATGAGCTTCTTTACTCCATTCCCATTTTCTAGAGAAGAAAGCTGAGAGCCTATCTAGGTAATGGCTTGAACTGAGTGATATGGCACACCAGTTTCCACATCTAGTGGTCCAAAGGAAAAGTCAAGAGACCAGTTGAGAAGTGAAATCAACTTATAGTGAGGTTCTCTAGTATTTTAGTACACCAAGTTCTTAGTCTCACCAAGTCTCACAGAGCTTTCTCCTCATCTATCCATCCATCCATCCATACACCCATCCATTCTATTTCTTGTATACAAAGACCATTCCAATTTTATTCTCTATCAGGTTACCTTGCTGTATTACTACATTGTTCTAGGATTTCCTAGGACGTCTTCTGTCTTTTAAGAATCTTAGTAATATTTGCTTCCTTATCTTAGGAAGAAAAAACTGAAGAATGCAACCCTAGCAGTTACCACCACCTTCTACTCCCCCCAAAATAAACAACAAATAAAATGTACCATTGCTCAAGCTTGGAAAGTCTTCTCTTTTTTCTCTCACTTCTTCATTTGGAGAAAGAAAGACTTGATGATAAGGAGTCATTCTATGCTTGGGTTCCAATCCAAATCCTTCTGGATAACTAGTAGACAAGAGATTGTTCACTATGAACTCCAGTTTCTTTGGGATCATTCCATTGTTCTTTATTATAAATAATTATCTTGCAATACACATCAATATGAAGAAAACTTGTCTAATCAAGTTAAAGCAAACACCTATGACAACTTCCATGACAGGTATTATACGAAAGCATTCTAGAAAAAAAGAAAAACACCTTCTCTTTGTCCCTATCTTATTAAATCCAATCTATGCTCCCAAACAGACCTCCTCAACCTCTCCTGGTTTATCCATCATGAGAACTGGTCATTTCTTTTTGCATTGAACTCTGCCTTTGCTTGGCACTAATCTCATCCCTCATGGAATGGGCCTGGGGCCAGCTTCATGGGCCTGTGACCTGTGCAGCTGTGTATGGTCCGGACTCAGAAGGGTCCCATGCTTGGGCTCTGCTGTCACCATCTTGAAATTCTTAGTAATTTTTGAATAAGAGCCCCGTATTTATACTCTGCTGGAACCCTACACATCATACAGCTGGTTCTAAGTGGGGTGAAATGGTTTACATATTAGATTCCCCACGGACCATGTGCTCCAGAACTCCTGGCCGTGCTCATGTCCAAGTACCCTCTTCTCTGGGCCCCTCACCCAACCAAGCAGAACAGACACTCAGTACAAGTTTGTGGATTGAACCAAAAATGACAAACAAGGAAATGAAAAAATAACCAGCATATAAGGATGTCCATTCTTGAAATTTCCAGAATAAAGTCCCTTTGGACTTCGGAGGCCACTTTGCTATACAGAGGGGAGGGCAGAACTTCAAGCACATGAATCAGCTGGCATTCTGCTCCTCTTACCCATGCTTCCAGTATGGATAGGGCCTAATTCTTGAAATACAGAAAAGAAAGAAGCACTTCCCCAATTTAATCCATACACTGAAAATGGATTATTTTATTTCAAACAAATAAAAAGGCAAATACCTCCTCTGGGCTAGGAGTGTTTTCCAGTGCTTCCCAGAGTGTTTTTAGACAAGTCAGCTCGTGGTTTGTAACGTTCAATAGTCAACTCGACAGGATTTGGGGGACTTTTTTTCAAGTAATCAAATTTGTACTGGGATAAACACAACTGAGAAAAGGACAAGAGTAAAGTGTAATATCTCATAGTCCTCTCTTCCTCAACATGGTTCTATTAATAAGAGATAATATTCTTAGGCAGTATAATGCCAAGGCACACATGATGTATGATATATACCTACTACCACACAGAGAGAGAGAGAAAGTGCACATACACAGAAAAATCTAACGTTTTCAAACTTTGAACTTCAGGAAAGGGATTTAAATAGCTTTATTTAATAATTTAATAGATTTGTATTAGTATTTCTTATACAAGGATGCTTATGGATGTCATTTTATATCACAAATTGTGTGTGGCTGTGTATGTGTGGTTTTTTCGTTTTGTTTTTTTTTCCCTGCAAGCAAAATTATTCCTGGCTTGCATGATTTTATTTATTATATATTTTCCCATTCTAAGGTTTCATTTATCAAAAGTGAGTATTTCTGAAACCTGGCTGCATCATAAAATCAATGTATGTATTTAATGTTGGAGTTTTCTGCCTGCCTCTCCCCACCCAAATTAAATCAATGAAGTATCTTACAGCCTGAGAATTATGGAAATATGTTAAATTATTATTTCATGATGCTCCTAGCTGTTCAGTCACATGGACAGGTTTGAGGACTACTTACCATATTATCAAATATTGCACATAATTTGGACAACCAGATAAACAAAAGGATTGTATCATCTATAATTGATCGACTTCAATCAAGTGTCCTCTAAAGCTTTCTTTCCTGCACTGACCACTGGCAAGCAAGGAGACAAGTGGGCAGCTCTAACCTTCTTGCACTGAGCAGCAGAAGACAATGCATGAGACACATGAGGAAGCTGGCATTAGAATTATAGGTGGCAAAGATAATGTCCCAGTGTTCCTGAAGAAAGCCCAGGATGTTGAGAAGGCTGAGGCATTCGGAGAGGGACTGCTGGGGCTTGGAGAGGCAATAAAGAATGACTTTATTTAAACTGCTGTATAGAGCACCGATGACAGCTTCCCTCTGAGCAGAGGCGTTCTCGATGACCTGTGTCATAAAATAAACACACACAGACACATACTTGTGAACACTTTGAAGTTTAGATACCAACCCAGTTAACTGTGAAAATGATACAATCTCAGATTCTTTTCTGTATTTCAAAAAGTGACATTTCTAAAATCAAAAAGGACTGCCTTCCTCAACCTTGGAGCTTCCATTTAAGTGGATGACCAATAAAGGGGATTCAAACGTTTAAATTTACCAAAAATTGGTGTTAAAAAATTAAAAGTTTACCACAGTCATATTATGTAAAGTAGACATGAGGACCAGAGATTTCTGAAATACTGGTAACATGGTTGACATTCAGTATATAAGAACATGCTATTAATAGGGTCTAGTTTTAAAAAATGTTATTAATACTAGTTATCAGGTATAGATTGTTACAGTATTCCAGTTATCATGCTAAGCATTTTTGCATTTGTTTGCATATGTTTACATATATTGCCTCATTTAAACATCATAATGTCGTAAAGCAGACACTAAGATTATCCCACCTTAGGGATAAGAAGGCTGAGAGTCTGAGAGGTAGGAGAGGTAGGTGGTCAGCAAGAGTCAAACCCACACCAGACACGTGAGCCATGCTGTTAACTACTATATCTTCTAAAGGAGATGTGCATCCAATGGATTTTAGTTCATGAGAGATTTAGAGGGGGAAGGCAGAAGGTCCTGATTTGTGGCCTTAACACTGAAGCCATCCATCTGTTTGGCTTCATTGAAAAGAATCCATAGAACAAAAATTATGTGCAAAATGTTTCAGTCTATTAGAAAGTTCATTTGTTAGTTACAGATTGCTCTCTTCAAATTTCATAGGTAATGCAAGTGTTTATACTAATTAAGTTTTATTTAAATCTGCTGGAATTTGGGGTTCATGGTTTTTTTTTTTTTTTTTTTTTTTTTTTTTTGCGGTACGTGGGCCTCTCACTGTTGTGGCCTCTCCCGTTGCGGAGCACAGGCTCCAGACGCACAGGCTCAGAGGCCATGGCTTATGGGCCCAGCCGCTCTGCGGCATGTGGGATCTCCCCGGACCAGGGCATGAACCCGTGTCCCCTGCATCGGCAGGCAGACTCTCAACCACTGCACCACCAGGGAAGCCCGGGGCTCATGTTTTTATCATCATCCTCTCCTACTCTACAGATGGATCACATCTTTCAAATTGAGGTTAAGAGGTGTGCGAGTCACAGGCAGCGAGCAGGAGAGAAGAATGGTAGATGTGGGCGGTGAGAGTCCTTGGGCCTGGCACCCTGCTGAAGACATATCAGCCCCAGGAGGCACCAGCTCTTTGATATTAGCTCTGAGTATTTGCTTAGACCATTGGGGAGCTGCTATAGATTGAATGTTAGTGTCACCCCAAAATTCATATGTTGAAACCCTAGTCCCCCAGTGTGATATATTTGGAGATGGGGTCTCTTGGAGGTAATTAGGTCATGGGGATGGAGCTCTTATGATGGGATTAGTGCCCTTATAGGAAGAGATAAGTGAGAGTTTGCTTCCTCACTCTCTCCATCATGTTGAGGGTACAATGAAAAGATGACCCTCTCTAAAACCAGAAAGAGAGCCTCACCAGACAGCAGATCTGCTGGCACCTTGATCTTGGACTTCCTAGCCTCTAGAACCCCAAGAAGTAAATGTTTGCTGCTAAGTCACCCAGTCTATGGTTCTCTGTAATAGCAGCCCAAACTCGCTAAGACAGGAGCTCAGTGGCTGCTCTCATTTTCAACATGACCTCCCAAGAATCTGATTTTAATCCCCTCAGAGCTGACAAGGGATATTTCTCCCTCTAGGAGTTATTCTTGAAGAAACCTCTGAATACATTCTTTTCAGGTTGCCTAGAACTGTGCATCAGCCAGACTGACTATCAATCTAGGAACTGTGCCAAGGCCCAGTCCTGGGGTCTGCAGGGGACTCCACAGACAGAAGGGTGCTGGGGGCACTGATGTCATTGTCTCTACGAGGCATGAAGAGGAAAGAGAGGGGCTCTCCTGGATTCTGCCACAGAGAATGCACCGAGAGCTGCAGGCAGGAGCTGCTGGAGTCAGATTTCTGCTTGGTAAGAGAAAGCGCTTCCCAACAATCACAGGTGTCCTGCTGACTGGAACACCCTTGTACCATTGAGAGCTCCTCACACAAGGATGGTTCAAGGAAACAGTGAATGGCCACTTGTCAGGAAAGGTTTCCAGAATGAAATGAGAAGGAAGGACCAAAAAAAGGGTTCAACTCTAGAATTTTGAGATTGTTTGAGTCTTTGCATATGCCTGTGTACAATGAAGAATGTGTACACATGTGCACACACATACTTACATCTAGGTGTATCTACAGGCATGCACTGGCATGCATAGGTATGTATGTAGATGGAGAGAGAGAGAGAGAGACAGGGAAAGCACATGCAAGAAAAACAGGACCAGGAAAAAATAGACTCTTTCTTCAAATTCAAGAAGGCCCAAATATGACAAATGGAGGTGGATTTTATAGAAGAAAATGAAATAGAACTTTTGGAGATAAAGACCTTTTTCGCCCTTTGTTGATGAGGAATAACAATTAAGATTAAACCAACATTCACAGTAAAACCCCAAAGTGGGGTGTGCAGAGTCTAGGAGGTGTCTGTGCAGGGGGCTGCGGCCCCTAATCACCAAGATGGATCTCAGGTGGCCCAAGGTGAGAACACTGCAGGGTGCTCAACATCTACTAGGTATTAACCTGGGCGGTAACGGTCCTCCTCCTTCCTCCCACCCATCTCAGATTCTATTTCCAGGAAGGAAAGCAGGTCAATATGAACCAGGTGGACAGCAGCCAGCAGTGTCATACAGATACCTGGTGGGTCAGCAGAAGCCTTACCACCAGGGCCAACCTGAGGTTCTTACCAACATTATGTGCTCCGTGATGAAGAGAAGGATGTGCCTGGGGTCTGCTGAGAACATTCCACTGTACAGCTTCTCCACCAGCTTCTGGATGAAGTGGGAGATGCTGGCAAGTGAAGGAGCAGCAGCAGCTTCTGCATTTGGCTGAGGCTCTCTAGTACCTGGGGGTTGGGGGAGGGTGACAGACCAAGGCTGAGAAATCATCGGTCTAAACTGCCTTCTCTCCACAACAATCTCCAAGCCCCTCTTGGTAACCAACCACATCTTACTCACCTCTGTACAGCCCACTGTAACCCTGTGTGTACTCTGTTGCTCCAAAAATGGGGTCTTATATACAATAGGTGCCCAATGAACACACATTTATTCAAAGTAAATCAATCTTGAACAATCAGTGGTATAAACCAAATGGGGAGGAGGCAAGTACAGAGCAGTATTTCTTCCAGTGGCCATTTGGAAGAAGAGTGGGTGAGAATTTAAGGCATAGGGTAATGGGAAGGCTGTCATGGTGACCCAAGGCCCTGCTGTTATTTGGGCAGAGGATGAAGCTGTAAGGTCGGGTCATCTATCTGTGCTCACCAACACAGCAGGCGTTGTGCTCAGACATGGATGCAACGATCTCAGTTAATCTTTAAAGCAACACTCTAAGTTAGCCATGACTATCCTCCTCACTCACAGGGTCAGGCACCTGCCCGGAGTAACACCACTGTCCAGTGACAGAGCCATGCTCAGAACTGGGCTACCAAGCTCACGCTTTTCATCACTCCACTACCCTACCACACTTCAGATACCCCAGAAACCAGATACCCCAGAAAAGTCAGGGCTTCTGCACTGTGGGGCAAGAGGAGCCCAGAAGATGAGCTGTATCACTAAGGATTCCATGACTCAAGAACCACAGAAAGAACTCTTGTTTAATCTTGTCGGGAAGGTACAGCTGCCTCGGAACCAAATGTTCTGAATGAAGTTTCAGTTTGAACTTCTTAGGGGCAATGGCAGCGTCTTCACCCAGGTTCATTCATTTAAGAAACATTTGCTGTGCCCAGGCACAGGTGAGCAAAAGAATGTTAAATTCAGGTTGACATCTTGACTCCCCTCATAGGAAGAAGAAAATTCTACTGAAGCTAGAGGCGAACTGATTTTGACTCAGAAAACAGGACTTTCCATCTCTGACTGACCCAACAATGGCAGGGGTGACGTGGAAAGTAGTAAGTATGCCATCCCTGGGGTCTCCGAGCAAGGTCACTGAGCTCTTGTGAACAACAAGAACAGGCGGACGGCATCTCCCTGTGGTTCCTAAAGCACCCTACAGTGCTGCAGCCTAGACTTCCTCTAGAGTCCTGGGGTCAGTGGCTGGCAGGATTGTGACTGTGCTGCTCAGCTGTCAGCAGCTTTGTGTCATGAACAGGAGGAGCAAGTCATCCACCCCCACTCACCTCTAAGCATTGGTGCCTGACCTCCACTCATCACGTGAAATATTTCCATGGTGGAAAGCAAGACCTCAGATTGAAAGTCTCGCTTCTGTTGGCCGGTGGCATTGTCTGGAGAAGCCTGGAAGTAAACCCTGGACTAAGACAGCAGCCACATGGCCACGATGTCCACTCAGTGCCCACCAGGTCCCTCTGCCTGGCCCATATGCTAATACTGCCACTGCTGGGAGTTTGGGCTGCCAATAGCTCACAACTGCCCCTTCTCTGGGGCACTGTCCTCTGCTGACCAAACTGCCTCAACCAGGAAGCAATGCCTACTCCCTAGGGCAAGGAGTCAAGGGGTGGGGGGGCCCACAGCCAATGACCACCTGTCAGGTGCCTTAAGGTGGGGCCAACTCTGGGATGCAGATAGCACACTACTGCTCTGATCTAGGCTACTGCTGAGACCACATCCTGGCTAGGTTCTCCCCTGTTCTCCTCTGCATCCCTTCTCTGCTTTCCTGAGAGCACCACCCCCCAAAAAGTACTTCCACAAAATCACTGTCTCAGGCTCTGCTTCTAGAAACCTGGCTAAGACCTGCCCTCATTCATCTATTGACTTGCTGCTTGGTGAGCTCCCTGCTCTGCCGGGGCCTGTGGTCTCTGGGGGATGCCCTCCCACCAATCACTGAAGCGCCAGGAGAGGCTCCTGACCACCAGCCAACTGGCATGGACAGGCCTGGATGAGCTCTCTCAAGAGATCAGCCCTCAGGTCTCCCTGGGCACACCCAGCCCTCATGGTGCTCATGCCCTCCCAGTGCCCATGCCCTCCCACAGCACAGAGCCCAATGACACCCTTTCCAACCCACCTCCAGGAGCACCTCCAGCGGCTGCCACTGCTTGGGGTTGGAAGCCCCAAGCAAGAGCTCCCTCAAGAGTAGCTGCATGAATTCCCTCAGCTGCTTCCGGGTGGGATGTGACTCAGCAGGAGCCTGCAGACCCTCCTCAGTGCTGTTGCCTTCAGGCTCAGCCTCAGGACTGCTGGTGTCCTGGGTAGACTCAGTCACGGCCCCCTCAAAGACAAGAGAACCCCAGCATGAGCGGCCTACCCTGCCTCAAAGCACTCTCACATCCACCTCTGAGGTGTGCATGGTGGGATTCTCATCAAACCCATTAACGTGTAAGGAAACTGAGGCTTCGAGGAGGTAGGCAGCTCACCCAGAGTCCCAGGGCTCAAAGATGGCCTGCTGTGGCCTCCGAACTCCAGATGGGTGGGAGTGTGGACAGAAGCTGGGCACAGAGCAAGAGAGACCTGCAGTGCTCAGCGAGGAAGCCCAGGATGTATCCCGTGCAAGGCACTTCCTCCTTGGTGCCACAGCTCCCCATCAGTCAAATAGTAGTGATGGAAAGGAACACACGAAGATGTGTGAGGATGCAGTGAGAAATAGTGCATGTAGCAATGCCTGACCCTGGTGTACGGTCAAGATAGCTGGTTCCCACCTTCCTGTGGGGCCCTCACCTTTACTGCCTGCCAGGCTCTGCTGATGTTGACAGATAGGACCTTCAGGTGGGAAGAGAAGTAGGACTTCAGCCAGTCCTGGCGTCCAAGTCCCTGAAGTGCCTTGGCCTTCACTTTCTCAGTTTTACATTTATAAAAATATTGGGAGATAAATGAGATGGGGGTCATTAGCCCAGATACATCCTGGAAGACATGGAGATGCTGGGAGGCCAAATGACACGCCCAAGGACACCCGGCCAGGGATGCCTGACTCCTAGCCCATGAACTTTTCATTCACGTTTGTCTGTTGGTTTCTCCCTTGGCTCATTCATAAAATTAATGCAGCAATTCTTAATTAAGCCATAAAATGAATTTAACAGCACCTAGGGAGGTGATGACTGCATTAATTAGCGCCATGCGGCCTTGACTGGAAAGATGCCATATAAAATCATAGCAAACAGAAACCCTTTTGGCCACCAGCCTTTTGAATGCAGAAAGTCTGTCATGTGTTCTGTGCAACAAAGGCCTTTTGGAGCCGACTTGGAGCTGAAACAAGGCAAGGAGCTATGGGGATAAGAGCTCTGGAACTGGGGCCTGTCTCATCCACAGCAGGCTGGGAGGTGACTTTGGGCCAGGCCCTCCCTCAGGCAGGAACTATTGAGCGTGGGGAGGCAGAGGCCTGGGTCAGAGTGTGCTCTGTGGCTGCTGGTGGGCAGCCGGCTGGAACCCTGACTCAGCAGATGGCGAGCCTGGCCTGTGGGCGAGGGGCTGAGGTGGGGATCTGGGCTGAGAAGGTCAGGCCGTTGACTCCAGGGCCCAGCCCGCTCCAGGTGGGGGGAATGGTGAGGGGCAGTCTGTAGGGTTGCCTGCCTGGCTTCTGGGTGGGGGTCCCATCCCCCACCCCCTTCAGTGCTGCTCACAGTGCCTTCCTTCGCTCTTCATTGCATCTTTTTTTACCTACTTTTCTAGTATGTTGCTTTAGTTGATATTAACCCATCAAACTATTTTATCTTTTTGCAAATCTTCTAGTCTTTACATTTTGTCTTTTTATTAAAACTAAATACTCAGATTTTATTAGGTCATTTAATGTTATTTTAAACTGACCGGTGGAAAGGACATGGGCTTTGGGGTGAGAGACTGAGGTGTAAATCTTGGTTCTGTCACTTATTAATCACATAAGCTGTGGCATGTTTCATCTCCTCAACTCTTTTGTGAGATGGGTCTCATCGTCCCACTAAACCAGGAGGAAACCAGTCTGTGCCACTTCACCTCCCTGAATCTCCCCTTCCCCTTTAACACCTCCTGCATCAGGGTATGTTAGGGGATGTGAAGCACCAGGCTCAGGGCTGCTGCAGGTGCTCAGGAGATGTAGGCTGGCACCATGGATACACTTCTAGAAAAGAAGAGCTAAAAGAGCAGGTTCATTCACTTGGTCATTTAGCAAATAATTACAGAGCAAATATTACCTGACCTCACTGTGCTTGGCATGGCTTCCAGACCCTCTACTTACCAACATGCCTAGCGTGTTCCTTTGGCTACAGTTACTGATTTGTAGACAGGCATCGCTAATTCACTCTCCCTGGCTGGGTCTCACCTCCTATTCTATCACGACGGGTGATGAGCAGATTTCTGCTCTTCCTCCTCCTGCACCTGCCTTCACGCCTGTCCTCGCCCGCTCCTCTCAGGTCCCAGATGCTCTTAGCCCACTGAGTCCCCTGATCGGCTGGGACTGGCTCTTGCTCTCAGACTCACTCACATCTCTTCCTGTAGCGCCCTCTCTACCCCCACACCCACACTTTGTCCTCAAGACCCAGTTGGTCCCTCTGCGCTCCCAGCTGGGCCCTGGCGAACCCTCTGATTGAAAGATGCTGTGGCCTGTAACAGGACAAGTGTGCTGCAAAGAAGATGGGACACTGTGACAGTTCCACCCCTCCCCTGGCTGGGGCACCGGCCGCAGGTTTCCTGGGGTGGAATCTGTTGTTTCATATGATCGTCAATGTGTGGGTATTCCATATAAAATTGGACTTGATCTACCTTCAAATTTCTCATTACTGAGATTCCTGACAACTCAAAAACTTATTGACTCTCAGAGCCAAAAATGACCTGAAGCATCATCTCATAAAGAGAAGGAAAATTACCCAAGTTGTTTACTTAAGGTTTCAGCTAAGTTGCCTTAAATGTATTTTAATTTGGGGAGGGGTGGGGAGGAATTTTGTCCTTTGCCTTTGAAGGGTGATGACGCTCACCCCTGCTCTCACCGTGGTAGGGCAGAGGCATGTCCTACCTGATGGGTTCCCAGGGGGAAGGTGACTGCAGCCAAGGTCTGGAGGAACTCTGGGGCCCGCCAGGCCGGATCCTGGGGGTAGGTGCTGTGCACGAGGCCAAGGAACTGTAGCACGCTGGCTGGGAATGTCTGTTCCCAGGCGCTGTCTCCAGAACCTGTTGAGGGCTGATCAGGGACACACTTCATGAGAGGAGGTGCATGGGAGCATGACTTGGGGCTGCATAGGAACCAGAAGATTTGAAATCTAGGGAGATGACCTCCTTTCTGAGACTCTCAACAAGACACCTTACTGCAGGACACCTAAAACTGTGGATTAGAACAGGATACTGGTCATCAATTGAGGAAGGGTTTAATACGTGCAGGCTTGCTCTAAGGGCTTCACACAAATTCCTCTTCTCACCTCACAACAACCCTCTGAGGCACGTTTTATATTTACCCCTATTTTACAGATGGGAAGACAAAGACACAGAGAGGTTAAGTAGCATGTTAACGTTCAACCAGCAGATAAGGGGCAGAGCCAGGAGTTGAACCCAGGCAACCTGGCTATAACGTCTGACTGCCTTCCCCATACTGCCTCTATGTGGTGTGACATGGCCTCTGTGCTCAAGGAACTTGCCAATTAGGGTTGACGCCAGCCTTCCCCAGCTCAATGCTAATGCTCCCAGTTACAGACCCTGGACAAACCCTGTCCAAGGCTGCCAGGGCTTGAGGAGCCCCTTCCGCACCAGTCAGGGCTCTGGAATAGATCATGTTGCACTGAAGTGATACCCAGTACCCTGAGGGGACCCAGGCACCTGTTTGCCTCAAACCATAACCTGGTCTTGGCCACATGGCTGAGCCTCCATTGTGGCTGCACACTAGCGCCTTGCTGGAGCCCAGCTCCCTTAACCAGCTGTGCCCAGTCACTCTTTCTGGACACTAACTCTAGCCTCAGTGTGTCCAGCTGCTGCCTGAGGTCCTTCTCTGTCCTGGATGGACAGCCTGGAACTTGAAAATTGAGCAACCTTAGTATCAGGGTCATTCCCTACGTAGCCACGCCAACAACTAGACTGAATGACCCTCAGCCTACTCCTGTGGATGTTATAGGTGACGACGGGTCTTCCTCTTGCCAGTTCCTCATCCCCAGCCCCTCCCACCGCGGCTTCCTCATTTCCCAACCAGCCTGCCTCGAGTCCTGGCCCTGTGTGCATGAGTTCGCATGTCCTGTTTACCAAATAGGTACCAAATGTCTGGAACTAAGCCTCATTCTAGAAAGCTCAAACCTAATTGAAGAAAGGCAATACGTATGGGACAACTAGAGAGAGGTGTAAAATCTCATTTCCGAGATCCTGTGAGGTTTGGTATGAGCTGAGCAGGCAGGCAGAGGAAACCTGCTTCTGAAGTCACCTGCACCTGGCTTCTCCACCAGGTTCATACAGCACGATATTAGATTTAGAGGGAGGACCAGAAGTCAGAGTTCAGAGAGCTTTTTCTGGAGCTAGTTGGCCTGGTTTGAATGCTGCCTCTGCTGCTTACTAACAGTGTGGTTTTGCACCACTTTCTTAATCCCCCTACACCTCCAGTCCCAACTCTGAAAAACAAGGATCATAATATGACCTATTTCATAAGGCTGTCATGAGGATTAAGTGAGACATTTTAGTGCTTCAGGCTTATTTTCACGGTGATTAGCACAGGGTAAATACAGAGGAAGCTGGGAGATAAGGTCAGATATAGAGGACTTGGACTTTTGGAAGAATCTGGATTTGAGGTACTAAGAAACAGACATCCCCTGAAGGTCCTTAGGCAAGGTAGTGCCCTGGAATGAAATGCTAATGCTGGACACACGTGCCTCCACCGTGCCCTCGCTCTGGAACCCTGCCTGAGTGAGTTAACCTCCACAGCTTCAATGTCTACATTTGCACAAGGGAGAGAATGCTGTCTGCTCCCAAGGATAGGTGCACATAGCAGAATCGCTAACATCTACAAGACGACAATGTTAAATATTGACAAGGACCAGGAGCAACTAGAACCTTCCCAGAATAAGAGCTGGTGAGTGTAAATTGGCACTTCACTTTGGAGAACGATTTGGCAATATCTACTAAAACAAATCATGTGTAGATTATAACCCACAACTTCACCCTGCGTTTATTTCCTACAGAAAGATGTATGTATGTCCACCAGAAGACATGTACATAGCAGCTTTATTCATAATATTTCCAAATGGAAACAACCCAGAATGAATATATAAATAGTGATCCATTATCACAATAAAATACTACTGAACAATAAAAAAGAATGAACCAAGATGGTGGGGGAGTAAGACATGCATGGAGATCAACTTCCTCACCACAAATACATCAAAAATACATATATATGTGGAACAACTCCTACAAAACACCTATTGAATGCTGGCAGAAGACCTCAGACTTCCCAAAAGGCAAGAAACTCCCCACGTACCTGGGTAGGACAAAAGAAAAAAGAAATAAACAGAGGCAAAAGAATAAGCACAGGAGGGGACCTGCACCTCTGGGAGGGAGCTGTGAAGGAGGAAAAGCTTCCACACACTAGGAAGCCCCTTCACTGGTGGAAACAGGGAGTGGGTGGAGGGGGGAAGCTTCGGAGTCACAGAGAGCGCAGCAACAGGGGTGCAGAGGGCAAAGCAGAGATATTCCCGCATGGAGGATTGGTGCTGACCAGCACTCACCAGCCTGAAAGGCTTGTCTGCTCACACGCTGGGGCGGGTGGGAGCTGGGACCTGAGGCTTCGGCTTCGGAGGTCAGATCCCAGGGAGAGGACTGGGGTTGGCTGTGTGAACACAGCCTGAAGGGGGCTAGTGTGCCACAGCTAGCCAGGAGGGAGTCTGGGAAAAAGTCTGGAACTGCCTAAGAATCAAGAGACCATTGTTTTGGGGTGCGCGACGAGAGGGGATTCAGAGCTCCACCTAAACGAGCTCCAGAGACAGGAGCGAGCTGCGGCTAACAGCGCAGACCTCAGAGACGGGCATGAGATGCTAAGGCTGCTGCTGCCGCCACCAAGAAGCCTGTGTGTGAGCACAGGTCACTGTCCACACCTCTCCTCCCGGGAGCCTGTGCAGCCCGCCACTGCCAGGGTCCCGTGATCCAGGGACAACTTCCCCGGGAGAACACACAATGCGCCTCGGGCTGTTGCAACGTCACTCCGGCCTGTGCCACCACAGGCTCACCCCACATTCCGTAACCCTCCCTCACCCCAGCCTGAGTGAGCCAGAGCCCCCTAATCAGCTGCTCCTTTAACCCCCTCCTGTCTGGGCAAAGAACAGATGCCCTCAGGCGACCTACACACAGAGGTGGGCCAAATCCAAAGCTGAACCCCAGGAGCTGTGCGAACAAAGAAAAGAAAGGGGACTCTCTCCCAGCAGCCTCAGGAGCAGCAGATTAAATCTCCACAACCAACTGATATACCCTGCATCTGTGGAATACCTGAATAGACAATGAATCACCCCAAAATGAGGAGATGGACTTTGGGAGCAACTGTAGACTTGGGGTTTGCTGTATGTGACAGACTAGTTACTGATTTTTATGTTTATCTTAGTACAGTTTTTATTGCTTGTTATCCTTGGTGGATTTGTTTATTGGTTTGGTTGCTCTGCTTTTTTAAAAATTACTTTTAAATTTTCTTATTTTAATAACTTTATTTTATTTATTTATTTATTTATTTTTCTTTCTTTTTTTTTTCCTCCATTCTCTTCTGAGTCATGTGGCTGACAAGGTCTTGGTGCTCCAGCCGGGTGTCAGGCCTGAGCCTCTAAGGTGGGAGAGCTGAGTTCAGGACACAGAACCACAGGAGACCTCCCGGCCCCACGTAATATCAACTGGCGAGTGCTCTCCCAGAGATCTCCGTCTCAATGCTAAGACCCAACTGCACTCAACAACCAGCAAGCTCCACTGCTGGACACCACATGCCAAACAACTAGTAAGACAGGAACACAACCTCACCCATTAGCAGAAAGCCTGTCTAAAATCATAATAAGATCACAGACACCCCAAAACACACCACTGGACATGGTCCTGCCCACCAGAAGGACAAGATCCAGCCTCAACCACCAGAACACAGGCACCAGTCCCCGCCACCAGGAAGCCTACACAACCCACTGAACCAACATAACCCACTGGGGGCAGACACCAAAAACAATGGGAACTACAAACCTGCAGCCTGTGAAAAGGAGATACCAAACACAGTAAGTTAAGCAAAATGAGAAGACAGAGAAATATGCAGCAGATGAAGGAGCAAAGTAAAAACCAATGACCAAAGAAATGAAGAGGAAATAGGCAGTGTACCCGAAAAAGAATTCAGAGTAATGACAGTAAAGATGATCCAAAATCTTGGAAATAGAATGGAGAAAATACAAGAAACATTTAATAAGGACCTAGAAGAACTAAAGAGCAAACAGTGATGAACAACACAATAAATAAAAGTAAAAATTCTCTAGAAGGAATCAATAACAGAATAACTGAGGCAGAAGAACGGATAAATGACCTGGAAGATAAAATAGTGGAAATAACTACCACAGAGCAGAATAAAGAAAAAAGAGTGAAAAGAATTGAGGACAGTCTCAGAGACCTCTGGGACATTGAATGCACCAACATTCGAATTATAGGGGTCCCAGAAGAAGAAGAGAAAAAGAAAGGGACTGAGAAAATATTTGAAGAGATTATAGTTGAAAACTTCCCTAATATGGGAAAGCAAATAGTCCATCAAGTCCAGGAATCGCAGAGAGTCCCATACTGGATAAATCCAGGAAGAATCACGCCAAGACACATATTAATCTAACTATCAAAAATTTAAAATAAAGGAAAAAATCTTAAAAGCAGCAAGGGAAAAGCCACAAATAACATACAAGGGAATCCCCATAAGGTTAACAGCTGATCTTTCAGCAGAAACTCTGCAAGCCAGAAGGGAGTGGCAGGACATATTTACAGTGATGAAAGGGAAAAACCTACAACCAAGATTACTCTATCCGGCAAGGATCTCATTCAGATTCGATGGAGAAATTAAAAACTTTACAGACAAGAAAAAGCTAAGAGAATTCAGCACCACCAAACCAGCTTTACAACAAGGAACTTCTCTAGGCAGGAAAAACAAGTGAAGGAAAAGACCTACAATAACAAACACAAAACAATTAAGAAAATGGTAACAGGAACATACATATCGATAACTACCTTAAATGTAAATGGATTAAATGCTCCAACCAAGAGACACAGACTGGCTGAATGGATACAAAAACAAGACCCGTATATATGCTATCTGCAAGAGACCCACTTCAGACCTAAGAACACACACAGACTGAAAGTGAGAGGATGGAAAAAGATATTGCATACAAATGGAAATCAAAAGAAAGCTGGAGTAGCAATTCTCCTATCAGACAAAATAGACTTTACAATAAAGACTATTACAAGAGACATAGAAGGACACTACATAGTGATCAAGGAATCGATCCAAGAAGAAGATATAACAATTGAAAATATTTATGCACCCAACATAGGAGCACCTCAATACATAAGGCAAGGGCCAATAGCCATAAAAGGGGAAATCCACAGTAACACAATCATAGTAGGGGACTTTTTAACACCCCACTTTCACCAATGGACAAATCATCCAAAATGAAAATAATAAGGAAACACAAGCTTTAAATACGCATTAAACAAGATGGACTTAATTGATATTTATAGGACATTCCATCCAAAAACAACAGAATACACTTTCTTCTCAAGTGCTCATGCAGCATTCTCCAGGATAGATCATATCTTTGGTCACATATCAAGCCTTGGTAAATTTTAAAAAATTGAAATCGTTATCAAGTATCTTTTCCGACCACAATGCTATGAGACTAGATATCAATTACAGAAACAAAGCTGTAAAAAATACAAACACATGGAGGCTAAACAATACACTACTAAATAATTGAGAGGTCACTGAAGAAATCAAAGAGGAAATCAAAAAATACCTAGAAACAAATGACAATGAAAACACGATGACCCAAAACCTATGGGATGCAGCAAAAGCAGTTCTAAAAGGGAAGTTTATAGCAATACAATCCTACCTCAAGAAACAATAAAAATCTCAGATAAACAACGTAAACATACACCTAAAGCAATTAGAGAAAGAAGAAAAAAAACACCCCAAAGTTAGCAGAAAGAAAGAAATTATAAAAATCAGATCAGAAATAAATGAAAAAGAAATGAAGGACACAACAGCAAAGATCAATAAAACTAAAAGTTGGTTCTTTGAGAAGATAAAAAAATTGATAAACCATTAGCCAGACTCATCAAAAAAAAAAAAAAGGGAAAAGACTCAAATCAACAGAACTAGAAATGAAAAAAGAGAAGTAACAACTGACACTGCAGAAATACAAAAGTTCACGAGAGATTACTACAAGCAACTAACTATATGCCAATAAAATGGACAACCTGAAAGAAATGGACAAATTCTTAGAAAAGCACAACCTTCAGAGACTGAACCAAGGAGACAGACCAATATAAACAGACCAATCACAAGCACTGAAATTGAAACTGTGACTAAAAATCTTCCAACAAACAAAAGCCCAGGACCAGATGGCTTCACAGGCCAATTCTATCAAACATTTAGAGAAGAGCTAACATCTATCCTTCTCAAACTCTTCCAAAATATAGCAGAGGGAAGAACACTTCCCAAACTCATTCTACGAGGCCACCATCACCTTGATACCAAAACCAGACAAAGATGTCACCAAAAAAGAAAACTACAGGCCAATATCACTGAGGAGCATAGATGCAAAAATCCGCAACGAAACACTAGCAAACAGAATCCAACAGCACGTGAAAAGGATCATAAACCACGATCAAGTGGGGTTTATCCCAGGAAGGCAAGGATTCTTCAGTATGCACAAATCAATGTGATACACCATATTAACAAACTGAAGGACTAAAATCATATGATCGGGCTTCCCTGGTGGTGCAGTGGTTGAGAGTCCGCCTGCCGATGCAGGGGACACAGGTTTGTGCCCCGGTCCGGGAAGATCCCACATGCCGTGGAGCGGCTGGGCCCGTGAGCCATGGCCGCTGAGCCTGCGTGTCCGGAGCCTGTGCTCCGCAACGGGAGAGGCCACAACAATGAGAGGCCCGTGTACCACACACACACACACACACAAAAACCATATGATCATCTCAATAGATGCAGAAAAAGCTTTCGACAAAATTCAACACCCATTTATGATAAAAACCCTCCAGAAAGTAGGCATAGAGGGAGCTTACCTCAACATAATAAAGGCCATATATGACAAACCCACAGCCAACAATTGTTCTCAATGGTGAAAAACTAAAACCATTTCCACTAAGATCAGGAAAAAGACAAGGTTGCCCACTCTCACCATTATTATTCAACATAGTTTTGGAAGTTTTAGCCATGGTAATCAGAGAAGAAAAAGAAACAAAAGAAATCCAAAACGGCAAAGAAGAAGTAAAACTGTCTCTGTTTGCAGATGACAGGATACTATACATAGAGAATCCTAAAGATGCTACCAGAAAACTACTAGAGCTAATCAATGAATTTGGTAAAGTAGCAGGATACAAAATTAATGCACAGAAATCTCTTGCATTCCTATACACTAATGATGAAAAATCTGAAAGAGAAATTAAGGAAACACTCCCATTTACCACTGCAACAAAAAGAATAAAATAGCTAGGAATAAACCTACCTAAGGAGACAAAAGACCTGTATGCAGAAAACTATAAGACACTGATGAAAGAAATTAAAGATGATACAAACAGATGGAGAGATATACCACGTTCTTGGAATGGAAGAATCAACATTGTGAAAATGACTATACTACCCAAAGCAATCTACAGATTCAATGCAATCCCTATCAAACTACCACTGGCATTTTTCACAGAACTAGAATAAAAATTTCACAGTTTGTATGCAAACAAAAAAGACCCCAAATAGCCAAAGCAATCTTGAGAAAGAAAAACAGAGCTGGAGGAATCAGGCGCTCTGACTTCAGACTATACCACAAAGCTACAGTAGTCAAGGCAGTATGGTAGTGGCACAAAAACAGAAATATAGACCACTGGAATAGGATAGAAAGCCCAGAGATAAACCCACGCACATATGGTCACCTTATCTTTGATAAAGGAGGAAAGAATATACAGTGGAGAAAAGACAGCCTCTTCAATAAGTGGTGCTGGGAAAACTTGATAGTTATATGTAAAAGAATGAAACTATAACACTCCCTAACACCATACACAAAAATCAATTCAAAATGCATTAAAGACCTAAATGTAAGGCCAGACACTATAAAACCCTTAGAGGAAAACACAGGCAGAACACTTCATGACATAAATCCAGTGAGATCCTTTTTGACTCACCTCCTAGAGAAATGGAAATAAAAACAAAAATAAAACAAATGGGACTTACTGAAACTTAAAAGCTGTGCACAGCAAAGGAAACCATAAAGAAGACGAAAAGACAACCCTCAGAATGGGAGAGAATATTTGCAAATGAAACTGACAAAGGATTCATCTCCAAAGTATACAAGCAGCTCATGCAGCTCAATATCAAAAAAACAAAGAACCCAATCCAGAAATGGGCAGGAGACCTGAATAGACATTTTTCCAACAAAGATATACAGACTGCCAAAAAACACATGAAAGGATGCTCAACGTCACTAATCATTAGAGAAATGCAAATCAAAACTACAATGAGGTATCATCTCACACCGGTCAGAATGGCCATCATCAAAAAATCTACAGTCAATGCTGGAGAGGGTGTGGAGAAAAGGGAACCCTCTTGCACTGTTGGTGGGAATGTAAATTGATACAGCCACTATGGAGAACAGTATGGAGGTTCCTTAAAAAACTAAAAATAGAACTACCATATGACCCAGCAATCCCGCTACTGGGCATACACCCTGAATAAACCATAATTCAAGAAGAGTCATGTACCACAATGTTCATTGCAGCACTATTTACAATAGCCAGGACATGGAAGCAAGCTAGGTGTCCATCGACAGATGAATGGATAAAGAAGAGGCACATATATACAATGGAATATTACTCAGCCATAAAAAGAAATGAAATTGAGTTATTTGTAGTGAGGTGGATGGACACAGAGTCTGTCATACAGAGTGAAGTAAGTCAGAAAGAGAAAAACAAAACAATATGCTAACACATATATATGGAATCTAAAAAAAAAAATGGTTCTGAAGAACCTAGGGGCAGGACAGAAATAAAGACCCAAGTGTAGAGAATGGACTTGAGGACACAGGGAAGGGGAAAGGGAAGCTGGGACAATGTGAGAGAGTGGCATGGACATATATACACTACCAAATGTAAAATAGATAGCTAGTGGGAAGCAGCCACATAGCACAGGGAGATCAGCTCGGTGCTTTGTGACCACCTAGAGGGGTGGGATAGGGAGGGTGGGAGGGAGACGCAAGAGGGAGGGGATATCGGGATATGTGTATACATATAGATGATTCACTTTGTTATACAGCAGAAACTAACACAACATTGTAAAGCAATTATACTCCAATAAAGATGTTTAAAAAAAAAAAAAAAGAATGAACTACTAGCATACATAATGATGAGTGAAAGAAGCCAGAAGCCAAAGAGTACATACTATAGGATTCCACTGATATTAAGTTCAAGAACAGGCAAACAAATCTATGGTTACACTGTGCAAGGGAATAATAGCAAACGAAGTAAAGTTCCAAGCAAAATAAAATAAACTGTTTGAGAGAGATATGTTAGCATTATTCACTATAATTATATTTCTGACCTTTTTCTCTTATTCTTCCAGTTTTTGCCTTCTAGATTTTGATGCTTGTCTACCATATTTGGTAAATGATGCTTTCATGGCAGATATCTTCACTGAACCAAAATAATCTTCCAATGACTTTGCTTTTGTTATACGTTTGTTAGATTTCAGAAGACTGGGTCTTGTTTTTTGACCCAGTTTAAGGGTCACGTCTCTTATATGACAGTTAACCATTTTATGTTTGCTATTATAAAGTAAATGTTTGGCCTTATTTTCTTACTTCCCTCAGCATACTATGTATTTTCTTTATTTTAAATGCTTTCATGTTATTCTTTTGGTTTGCTCTTTCTAAATAACATTGATTTAAAAGGGTAACAAACTCTCTATGGTGCAAACAGAAAATATGCATCTTTTTCAGGCATCCCTACATTAGTTGCACATTAGGTCTACAAGGGAGCCATGAATAAGTTTCCCAAAGATGGAAAGTGTAAAGATCACATGTCCTGACTAGGACAAAACTAAACTGGAAATGAATAACAACAATAGAAGCAAACAAAAAATTCAACTACATGGACACTGAAAAGGATGAATCAGAAAGGTCTTTAAATCTGCAATCACAGAAGCTCTAGAAAACAACAGAAAATTAAGATGTCACATATCAAAATTTTAGAACTAGCCAGAAAGAAATGAGGGGAATGATAAATATATCCAAAGTTGGTTCCTTACAAATCCACAAGTCCTCAGCTCCTTAAGTAATGGGAGAAGTGAAGCAAGAGCATGGATTTACAGATTAAGAAGAAGAAGGAAATGATCACAGAGAAAATTAAATGCATTAAAGGGGACCATTCGTGCAAGCTGAATAAATGGGAAGATTTTTAAAACTACCAATTACCTAAACTAGGTGAAGGAGACATTTAAAAGCCGAAGCAAGGCAATAATGGGAAAAATTCAGGCCCAAGAAGTTTCATAGGAACAATTTAAATAATATGAGTCATGAATTTAACATCATCTTGAACAAAAAGAAAGAAGTCTTTTGTTAGTAAAGCTAGCATAATGCTGATATCAAAACCTGACAACATATAACGTAAAGAAAACCACAATATAATATCATTTATAAATATGAATTCAAAATCATAAATTAAATATTTACAAGCAGAATAAGGAAGTATGCTAAATGGATAAGAACAGAGTGACATCTTTGCGAGAATGCAAGGAAATCTATTGATATAATTCATCAGAGGTAAATGTTTAAAAGAAAAACCCATCTGATCATCTAATTATATGCTAAGAGAGTATTTAATAAAAATTAAGTACATTCCTGTTTTTAAAAAGAGCAAAAAGTTTGATCTATACTTTCCAAGCATTATCAACACACACAGAGAAAAGTTGGCAAAAGGTGAAACATGCAATTCACAGTAAAATAAGTAGATATGGTTAATAAGCATATGAAAATGCTATCAATCTCAGTGATAATAAATGCAAAAGAACTCAACTTCATCAGTTTGGCCATGTCATTGAGGCTGTGAGGACCGGGCCAAGCCCATCTATAGAGGACAGTGGGATGTGTGTTAGGAGGAATGTACACGTATAAGGTCTACTGCAACCTTCCTGAGAAAAAGAATGCATGAAGTACACCTTGACCCACTATCCCACATCCTGGAATTTACACTAAGGAGGTCATCAAACTAGAGGGAAAAGATGTCTGCTCGAGAAAGTTCATTACAGTCTTTTGATAACAACAAACATTCCGAGAAGCAACAAAAATTTCCATCTTCAAATATAGATGATTACCAACAAAATGTTGAGAAAAAAAGGCAAAGGAAATTTATATGGTCTGATCCTCTAAGGATATGGTATACTCTTAAAGAGGTGTCTGGAAGGATATTCCACTAAAGTTCACAGTGGTTACACCTCTGGATGGGAGTGATTTCAGGTTATTTTTACTTTCTACTCTTTTTCTTATTTAAATTTTAAAGGTAATCATGCATCATTTTACAGAAGCAATTAGGTTTCCCCACACATCTCAAACCTCCAGTTGCCTTTAGAGTCTATAGAATGAAGCCAGAATTTTTCAGCCTCTCGTGGGTGTTCTTGTTACCTGGCTCTCAATTACTCTTGCTCACAGGGCACGTGGCCTTTGCCTCCAGGTCTAAAATAACCTCTCCATCCACCTTCAAGGTGGACCTTGAAGGCCTGAATCAAAGGCTCTCCATGTCATGTCTGTAGCAAGCGGACATCTGTCTTCTCTAAGACAGGTCTCTCTACCTCATGGGTCCCTCACTCGAGAGGCCCACCTGTCCTGGTAGAGGTCAGCTCCTTGAGGGCAGAGACCCCTTTTCCCCCTCCACAGGGTCCCTGAAGCTCCCGATTTAAAGCAGTTGCTCAGAAATGTTCCCTTTGACTGGAGTCGTTAAATCTCCCAGTGAAGAAAGTCAAATGTTTAAACAAATGGAAAACAGATGTCTTCTGGCAAGAGCCCATAAACTCCACTGGGGACAATTAGGTTGGGCTTCCCATTGAGCACCTAAGTTATCACCTTGCCTCTTCTATCAAGATGTCTGAATAATACCTGCAAATTATCAGCACTACTGGGAAGCTGCTGGGAAAAATCAAGGTTGACTTTTCTGAGCTTGTCTTCCCGTCAGAACCCCGTCTCAGCATGTGGGGAATGGGTCTCACCTGGCTCATGGTGGCTTTCAGCATCTCCAGGAGCAGCAGGGCACCTTCAGTGCACAGCCCAGCCCGGAGGACTTCTTCCCTGTGGTGCTTATGCAAGAGCCACTGAAGCATGGCATCCAGGCTGTCCTGAAAGAGGAGGCAAGGGATGTAAAGAGACCTGTGGTTATGCAGCAAGGGGACCGACCGGCTTTCCAGCCAGCACATGGCATTTCCCAGGGGCCCCAGTGGGAAAGGCAAAACAGCACAGTAGCAGCCCAGGTGGCTGGCCCATTCAGGGAGCTTCAGCCCACTAATGGGGTATAAGGGAAATGCACACCTCCAAGATGGTGCTGAAGACCCACCAGCAACTGGTATCGAATTTAGTTCTTTTGGTCTGACATCACAAATAGTCAATCTCCCAATCAATTTTAATGAATTTTTATAAATGAGATTATAGAAAATGTGACAAATTCAAAGGCTTTAGGGCAACTGCAGAGTGCAACAGAGAGAACATGGGGCTGACAAGCAGGATGATCTGACTTTGCCTCTTAAAAAACTGGGCTTACACAAGCTATTCAGCCTCTTGGCAGTTCAGTTTCCTTCTCTGTGTAATGAAAATTACATTAACTGCCCCATGGGATTGTTATAAATATCAAGGAAAATAAAATATGTAAAACATCTATCACGGGTCCTGACATTCAGCAAATGTTTGTTTCCTGCAATACAGTCTTGGAAAAATTAAAATATAGCATTTTGATTAACTTAGCACAGCATATTAAGAACTTTATTTTGAAGTGTGATCTCTAATATATTAGCATATATCAGGATTGAGATAGGTCAAATATAAGGATGTACGAGAGGTGAATTTTTTAGCCCTCTATTTGCAAAGAGGTGCCCCTCCACCCCTGTCAATTCAGTGTGGTTTAACTCAACTCTATTAAGACAAAAAAACAATTTCTGAGTCTGTCTGTCAGGTGCCCAGGAAGGTGAGTAAGAGGCGGGGTCTATTTTTGAGGTGCTCAGTATCTAAGGAGAGAAGCAGATGTAAATGTGCTGGTGGCATATAAGGCAAAGGTGAATGCATGATGAGGCCCAAAGAGGAATGGTTACTGTTGTCTAGGGAGTCTAAGCAGGAGGTGGCATCTGAGCTGAGAATTGAGGGAAGACACCTTTCCAGGCAGGTGATGGTGGGAGAAAGGGCTCATTAAAGGCCCAGAGCAGGCAAGGACAAAGAAGCTGGTCTTACTGGGGAGGTGACTCAGGAGGATCACAGCACAAAGGGCCAGCGAGAAAGGAAGCTGGGCTGGGGAGACAAGTGAGACATCCAATCAGGAAGGGTCTTGATGCTGGCTGGGGGACTCTGAACGTGATCCCACAGGAACAGGAGCCAGTGAAGCCTTGGATTTGGTGCACGTCGGTGAGTTAGTGAACGAGAGGCTGGTGAGAAGGTATATACAGTGAGTGTGGGCTCCTCTTTGGAGAAAATTGGCCAAGGAAAAATAGGAGAGTGATAAACAGGACAGGAGCTGGTCAAGAGTGTGAGTCAAGGGGGCAGCTTCTGGTTTTAGGTGGGACATAATTTATCATACTTATGGTCTATGAGGAAAGAGTCAGTAGAAAGAGATGCCGAAAATATAGAAGAAGGGATGATAAGGGGTGAGGTCACTCAAGAAAGGAGTGGAAGGAATCCAGACCAGCCCTGAAAAGCTGCCCTTCCAGCAACAGTGGAGAGAAGGTGATAAAGAGGGTCATGGAATATACAAGTGGTGGAGGGTGGGGTCCTGAGGCAATGCCCCCTTCATGGGGGCCTCTACTCCTACCATGACATAAGTCATCTGAGCAAAGGGCGTCTGTGGGCCAGAAGGCTCGGGGCATGTAAGGGTCACGCTAGAATGCAGGGGAATAGCAGAGGCACTACTAAGGTAAAGGGACATGTTTCTTTGGAGGACATAAACTGAGGCTCTATGTCTGTTATGGGAGCAATTCACCTCCCCGTGTGGCCCCCACCATCGTGTGATTTCTCTAGCTGTGCCCAGAAGGAGAAAGACTTAAAAGAGGAACTGATAAAAACAGAGACCTGCTGGGAGGGACATGAGAGGCAGAGGCTGAAGAAGTGAAGGGTATTTGAAAAGCTAGCCAGGGGTGGGACTGCTAGGGAAGGAAGTAGGTCAGGACGAAAGCTGGAAAAACATGGAGGAAGGGGAGGGGAGTCTTAGGGACCTGCCTTGGTCATACAGAATCAGAAAGCCAAGTGTGTCACTCCATCCCAGGAACCCCAAGAACCTACTTTGGGCCCGTCCATCAGCTCTGTAAGTGGTGTTTGTAGGAAGAAGGTGGACACGATGAGGTAGACTTCTGGAATATGAACATGGTGGGCCAGAAAGTCACTCAAGACTTGGAACCCAGGAAGCACGCAGGGGCTCTGGTCAGGCGTGGGAGGGTGGCTCTTCAGGTTATCTATTATGAGGGGGAGGGGCACAAAATCCAATTGAGAAAACTTGCTGTTGCTTCTGGTCAAGGTGAGAATTGGGCGCAGAAGGGAATCCCCTACCACCCACCCATCCCACAGAGATGCCAGATGGAAATATATGTCACACATACTGGAGCACAAGAAAGTGCTCAACAAGAATTTTTCCTATTCCTGACATGCTCATTCATTTGTTCAAAACCAGATGCTTATTTGGTGCCTACCACCCTAGAGGCAATAAGACCTTTTTGTATTAGGCAATAAGAACATAGTGTTCTGACAAAATATACAGAACCCCAGGCCTTTATCAACTACTTACGATGTGGTGGGAGGGACAGACTTTACAGAATTAAATACCTAAATAAATATGTATAAATGATGATAAGCACTATGAAAAAAAAAAGAGAGAGTATAAAAGGTGCCCTAATCCATACGGGACTCTCCTCCTCTCCTAGAGGAAGTAACATTTGAATCAAGAGCTGAAGGATGAATCCACATCAAACAGGAGAGCCATGCCGGTACTGAGGGTTGGGGAAGCATCCCAGGAAGAGGGAAAGAGCTAAGGAGGCTTTGAGGAATGGGAAGAAATCCCCAGCATCTGAAGAGCAGTGAGGCCATGGTGGGATCCTAAAAAGGAAGTCAGAGGGGGCTGGGGCTGATGGGAGGGAAGGGGTCAGGGTCAAGGTGATCCTACAGCACGGAGCTGTGAAAGCCCCAAGCAAGTCCTGGCAGGTCCTCACTCACAGACCACAGGGGGCACCCTGCCTCCTGGAGATGACCACACACTCACCCATCAGGATGTCCACGCCCTCAGAGCTGCGTTCCACCCAGGACCCCGCAGACAGGCCATCTTTAAATCGCCCGCGGAGGGAGGGGTTTGACAAAAAGTGCAGCAGCAGCTTCAATCCCAGCACCACCGTGCTGGGGTGCACATGGCCCTGCACGAATAGCAGGAACCAATCGGGCCCCAGGTTCAGAAACATCTCTTCCTTTGTCCTGCAGGGGGAAGGGGGTCAATAAATGCTATAAATTACCTCTCAGCCCATAAGCAAATGACATGTCCAGAAAATTCAAATAATGTTCAGCTTCACTAGTCACCTAAAAAAGGCAAGTTAAGTTTAATATCTGGACATCACTTAGCAAAGTACATGCTACATTTTAAAAGATCGGTAAAATAAAATGCTGGCAAGGTTGCTGTGAAATAGATGAATTTGCCTATTAATGGCTGAAGTGTAAGTTGGCCAAAGCTTTTGAAAGCAGTTGGAAACTATGTACCAATAGATGTAAAAATATGCAGGCCCTTTGATAGCCCTATTCACTAATATTCATGCTTACACAGTGTCTGAATGGCCACCATCTAATTACATCAATGCAGTCACATAAAACACATAATGGTTACTGAACTCCCTTCTTAAACACACTTTAGTTCAAAACTAATCTAAATGGAATAGTCCAATATTTATGCACCTTTATTGGCTTAGACAAAAAAATACATGTTTAACTGTCACTTTCAAAAATGAATTTTAAAACGATGAGTCTAGAGAATACAGACCTGCTAGAGGGAAAGGGAGGGCAGGGAGATGGGAAGCCAATCCTCAGGGGCAATGGTTCAGCAAAGGACTCAGCCTCGTGAGAGCCAGGGAAGGATCCATCCTGGCCGGGCAGTGTTCTCAGCACGAGCTGCCAGATGAGGCATGGTGAGGGCATGGCCACTAGAACTAGGAGTCAAGAGACCATCTTCTCTTCTAGTCATGTCTCTGTTTGCTAATGGGATGACTTTGGCAGAGCTCTTGACGAGCTCTGGTCATCTTCCTTCATTATGATGATGATGAGGAGGAGGATGTTGGTGGAAGTGATGATGATGGTAATGAGAATGGTGGTGGTGATGGTGACAGTGGTTAGCTGATGGAGTATTTATAGTATACCAGGCACCATGCTCAGAGCTATCCACATAATAATTTCCATCTATGGCAGCTACTATCTTAATCCTCATAAAGATGAGTAGAAGAGAGGCATAGAGGGGAGGCTTAGGTAACCTCCCCGAGGTCCCTGGGGGACAGAGCTGGGATTTGAACCCAGGAGGTCTGGCTGTCAGAGTCCAGGTGCTTAAGCACTACACTACATTCCTTTTCAAAAAAGTGAAAAGGAAGGGACTAGCTCATCTCCAAGGCATCTTCCAGTCCTACCATGCTTTGATTCTAGACACGTAAAGACTTTTTAAGCACTATTTGAAAGGCCGTTTTACTGAGGGGTAACTCCCCACCCTGATTCTTCCCTGCCCCAAACACACGTACACACTAAAATGTCAACTCAGTGAGAGTAACAAGGATCTGGACTGTCTTACTCAGCACTGCATTCTCAGAGGGAGGAACGGTGTCTGGCACACAGGAGATACTCAACAAATAGTTCTTGAATTAATGACTCCAGAGCTGAGATAAAACAGGCAGTCGGAGAGAGTTCATGGAATTTTATGATTACACGTTGTTTTTGAAAGTTAATTGAAGGCAGATACTTCTTTTTCCAACTTGGAAAAATAGCTAAATAACAGTAAATAGAAGAAGAATTTGGCAAGCCTTTTCCTTGATAGATGTTATTTAGGCTAACCATCTCTCCATTCTATTGTCTGCCAAGTATAGGACATCAAAATCGGTAATTATCACAACCGCCAAAACAATAACAATGACACTATAGCAATGGTGACAAAAAGCGTTTATTGTAATTACACCAAATCTGTTTTGAGTTACTCATGCCCATTTAACATTTGCATCAGAATATCTTAGGGCAAGGTTTGCTTTATTGGGTGGAGAAAATATAACTTTCTTTCTGACTAGTGCAGAGAACACACTGCAGAAAACCAACTCAGAGATGCTAAACTTTTCATTAAGAAAAGGTTTTAATATGCACCCTGTATGAAGCAGCCTCATGCCAAATCACTCTTTCTGGAGCTACTTACTCAGAGGACAGATGAAGTCGGGAAGAAGATATTACACTGAGCAGCATCTCCAGCAACTGGTTTCTGAGCCAGATTGTCTTTCCAGATGTTTGACTTCCAGCTACAAAAAAGAAAATTCAGATTTGAGAAAAAACGGATGTAAAGAGACAATATTTGCTGCAGTAAGCAATCGTATTCACCAAATGCTTAGTTCTCCCAGGAGTTGAGACATGGATGGGACTTGAAATTTTGGCTTTCAGTTCTAGATTTCCATGCAATGCTTAAAAAGAATTTCAGGAAATGTTCCTAAAGTTCCCTTTAACTAGAGATGTTTTTGATGCTCCCCATTCTCCAGCCCCCACCAAAAAAAAATCCTAAAAATGATAAGGTCAAATTCTCCTTCCAGTAGATGAATTTTTTAAATTATCATAGGCTGCAACATTTCCTGAGCACCTACTACATGCTGGGCATTATGCAAGGCACTGGGGGCAAAGAAGTGAAGATTATGATCCTTGATCTGAGTTCCTGCTCTCAATGTTTCTAGGCTAGACCTTTGGCATGTCTATGTTGCACTAAAAATAGAGCTTGAATTGTAGCAAGAGGTATATGGATCCAGCGGAAGAAGAAACTTTACTTCTGAAGTGTTATTATAACCCTGAAGGCCATGTAAATATTGTCTTAATAGAAGATGTTTAGTGAGATAAAAGTTTTAGCGTGGAGTCCCTATGAGAAGAAGGGTTGACGAAACAGTGCCCTGTTGTCTCATTATCCATTCATTCTTCTCATTATCCATTCATTCTTCCCCTTGGTTAACCAGTTATTTTACCACCAATTCGGGGCACACCCACCATGCTGTAGAAATAGAACTGATGAGGCAGCTTGGAGAACCAGAGTCAGAGTCCCCTCTATTTGGATTCTGGCCCCATCTCTCATTAAGATCCTAATCTCTCTGAGCCTCCGTTTCCTCATCTGTAAAATGGGAAAAGTAATTCCTACTTTTCAGGCTTGGTCTAAGGATAAGAGATAATTTATCTGGATTGAGTAACACTATCTAAGAGAATCTTTTGCAGTAAAAGTGTTCTCTATCTGTCCTGTCCAGTGCAGTAACCACTAGCCTCACGTGGTTATCAAGCACTTGGGACAAGGCTAGTGTGACTGAGGAACTGAATTTTTAATTGCATTTCATTTCGATTAATTAGAATTTAAATTTAAATGGCCATGTGCAGCTAGAGGCTCCCATCTTGGACACAGCAGATCCAGAGGACCCAGGGCAAAGCACTCAGTAGTTGTCCCCCTCACATTTGCCCTAGCAGAGGGAATTTGGAACATGATGTAGCTGCGGTTCTGAGTCTGGTTAGGGAGAGAGAGAGACTCAGAGAAACAAATCACAGACCTTTGCATGAGATTAAATGCAATGGCTCTAGAAGCACAGAAGAGATGACTTAACCTGGCTTGTGGGACTGGGAACGGCTGGTCTAGCGGGGTGAGATGGGGTGGGAGCAGGGCAAGGGAGGCACTCCTGCAGAGCGAATAGCACCTGCAGAGCATGGATGGACGGGCAGACCGTCACACATTAGGACCTGTACGTGCTTCAGAGTGTTGAAGCTGGGGCTCATCAGGGGAGCAAGGCAAGGGCTGGGGCATGAAGGCTCCCACCTGCTGGTCTACAGAGAACTGAGTGTTATCCTGGAGGCCTTGGAAGCCATTCCAGGTTGTGAAGGAAGCACATACAATTTGCGTTTATTCGTGACCATAATCATAGAGATGTGACCTCATAAGCCACCGTGTGGGAACAACAGCTCGGCTGTGGGTGCCTTGCCCCTCCTCCCCCTCAGCCTTTCATGCACAATGGCCCCACAGCATGTTCCTCTCAGGGCCGTCATGGGGGTCGTCCTGCTGCCTTCAGGCTGGCGTCTGGGAAAGGTCTTCTCACCGGGCACGGAGGGGTCCGGGGCTCCGTCCACGCACATCTGCCTCTCGTTCACCGATGAAGGCTTGAGGGTGTACACAACAAACAGCCCGATTCTTAAGACAGAAAGAGAAGGACACGCTCAAATGTGGGCTCAGCCCCTGTCTCCTAAACACACGTGAAGGTTTTCTACAGTGATCCACCTAAATGCGGCTTCAAGGGAGGGTTTGAGGGGAATCGCGTTATTCTGTGATCAATGTGATATTTCCAAAGACTTCTCAGATCTGTCAGGATTCATCAGAGCAGCTAACTCTGGCTCTGCCAGCTCAAAAGAACAAACAGGGATGAGGACAGAAAAGGTGAATGTCCTGCCAGCGGGGACTATCCTTTGGGAAGTCTGCAAAAGGCAGGCATGTTGGGTCGTTGGTCGGTGAGGATGCCTGTGCTCACGGAATTTCTGGAGTTCTTGGCACACGAGGTGTGTCCGAGCACCAGGGAGCAGTGAACACACAGCCTGCTGGGGAGTCTAGCGGACCCACCCCTTTTTTCAGCTCTCCGCCCTGAACAGAGAAACTCCTAGGAGGTTCCAAGGAAATAGAACCTGCTGCTGCATTGAAGGGGCAGTGCTGCTGGGCTGAGCATGGTCAGCGGAGAGCTGGCGCCTACCTTCCCTCCTTAAACAGCCCCGAGGCTCTGCCCTTCCCCCCGGGGAGCTGGCGCAGTACCTGCGCAAGTCCTGGAGGCTGAAGTGGCCCCTCAGCTGACAGCCCAGGATGGCAATGATGGTGGGTATCTTGGAGGGGGCGAGGCCTGGCTCGTTGAAGAGGAAGACGAGCTTGGGAATAAGCTGCGCCTGGTGAGCAACTTCAGCATTCCGGGGTCCTTCCCTGGCGAGCCCGGGAGAGAGGCAGTAAAAGCTTTTACTGGAATGAACCAAATTTGCTGTGTCTCTGCTAAAAAGGTTCCACCGGCTGGGCTTGCTCCATGGCCCTCTGACTCCGATGCACTCTTGGCAACTCGTCAAAACGCTGTCAGACACCCATCGAATATGTGTCTGCCCAGTACCAGAGTCGCTCAGGGATGAGCCTCCTGGTGCCCTTCCACCCCTCCACCCCCTCACGCCGCCACCCCTGAAAACTGCCTTCAAAGACAACCCCAGCTATTGACTTTTAAATTCCAAGCCTCAGGGAAAACTAATGCTGGTCTCAGAAAACTCAGAACAAAGAGAGCAGACTGGAGCGTGACCGCGGAGCACTTCCCAATAGCCGGAGCGCGGGCCTCCGCGAGCCCATCTGGGTGTGCGTCTTCCTGCCCACCCCAAACCACAAAGTGGATGAACACGCCGCTGAGAGTCAAAGGGGGAGAGAGACAGAATTCAAGCCTCCGCACTCCCTCCTTAGGATAATCGCAAATACAATTTCCAGTAAATTCTACTCCCCCAAAGAAAACAGCTTCCAGGGTGAGTGTCCGTTCTCTTAGAAAACAACAGGTACAGAAAGAAAGTGGAAAGTGAGAAAGAAAATAAAGGTGGAGGAGAATGAATTTGGGTGGATGGCTCCTTCTTGAACTGTCTTTTCAGTACTACTGTGTTGAATTCTGCCAAGTGCCACATCTCTGATACACAAAAGAGGTAGAACCAGCCCAGTTCTGCGTGTGACTTGCTCTCATGGGCTCAGTGGGAAGATGTGCATTCATCACCTATAAGTCCCCACTGTCCTTTGTGCTCTTTCTAATCACAGCACTGAGTAGCCTGCTCTTCTGCATTCCTTCACCACAGGGCTATGTCTTGCCCTTCTCTGAACTTCTAGCGCTAAGAACTGTTATGGAATGGAGTGGGTTTATAATAGATAGTCCATCACGAACGGCTGCATGAAAAGATGGCTGCAAATACATTCAAAACACTGAGGTCCTAATGATCTCCAGAAGAGCTGACATGTGAAGAGGCAGGTGGGGGTGTGTGTGAACGGCTTTATTTGTAAGGAAGGAGGTGGATTGATCGGTTGGCACTCCTGCCTCCCTTCTCCCATATTCTGATCCCTGGTTTTCCTTGGGAATTACCTCTTTCTAACTCCCCTCCACCCACTCCAGAGGGGAAGTCATGCTGCCTGGCCACATGACCCAAGATGGCCCCGTGAGACTCCATCCTATTGCTAGGACTATCGAGTGAAAAGGAAGCCCTGTCTTCCGACTGTGCTGAGCAGAGGACATGCTGTGAGGATGCCCAGCCAGAATGAAGTTAGCACAGAAGAAAACATAGGTGAGATGAGGGACCGACCTCAGATAAAGTAATATGAGCATCATCCAGACAACATATGAAGATCTGCCTCAGTCAATTGTATGAGCCAATAAATTTCCTCTTTCTCCACCTTCCTTTTTTCCCCTCCCTTTCTTCCTTCCTTAAGTTGGTTTGAGTTGTATTTCTGCCACTTGCAATCAAAAGAGCCCTGAATAATTCAAAAAGTGACACTCAGTGTGATGGTATTTGGAGGTGGGGCTTTTGGGAGATGCTTGGGTTATGAGAGTGGAGCCCTCATGAATGGGATTAGCACCCTTATAAAAGAGACCCCAGAGAGTTCCCTCACCCCTTCTGCCATGTGAGGTTGTAGTGAGAAGACAGCCAACTATGAACCAGGAAGTAGGTCCCCACCAGACACTGAATCTGCCAGAGCCTTGACCTTAGACTTCCAGCCTTCAGAACTGTGAGAAATAAATTTCTGTGATTTGTAAGCCACCCAGTCTATGGTATTTTCATTATAGCAGCTGTGTAGACCAAGACAGACATGCTACCACCTGGGGACCCAGTGCTCTGGGAGGGGAGAAGGCCGTGGTTGCTGAACCACCGGCTGCCCTGTCCTCTCAGTCCCTGTTCTTGGCATGAAGCCTTTGACTGTACCCCCAGGCTGCCAAAGCCCAGCTTACCTTGGTGATTGAAGGATTTCTACAAGATGGGAAAAGAGGGAGTGCTCCAAGTTGTCCGCAGCATTCATCCAGAGCTAGAAGACAGAAGAAACACAGTGAAACCAAGGTGTGTGGAGAGAAGGGTTTCCAGGCAGCGTGAGCAGGTACGGTGCTGGGTGTGGTCTCCTTTGGCTTGGAATCACTAACACAGCTTACCAGCTCTGGAATCAGACTAGCTCTCCTGACAGCTAGAAAGTAGAGGGCACCTCCCCCAGGGGCAAGTGCAAACACCATTCCTACCTTCCCCATCTCTGCTGCTCTCTGGAGCTTCACTGTAGGTCTAGATTCCAACCAAGGACACCTGCACTAACCATCTCCTACGTGTGTCCCACCCTGGGCCCTGCAACCTGTGTGTCCACACACCAAACAACATCTCATTTTCATTGGACCCTACAAGGCAAATACCAGTGCTCCCAATTCAGAGATGTGAAAAGACAGGCTGAGACAGACCACTGAGTGACAGGTACCTCACCACCCGCAAGTGATAGGACTGGAATTAGAAGCTGAGTCCCACCTTTCAGGTTTTATGCTGTAGCAACTTGTGCGTGCAGTTTCTTCAGTTCCCCTATCTACAGAACCTGCAGCACAGCCCATGTTCCCATCTCCTGTAAACACAATTGTGCGTGACATGCAGGTGTGAAATGCACTGAGATTCTGACAGTGAACTTTATCACTCGGGTTGCTTTCTTCATTGTAAACAAAATGCAGCTGCTCCCCATCCTTCTGGGGCAGAGGTGATGGTGTGCCTTCATGTCTCATTTCTACTTCCCTTTAGAGAGCTCTACTATTTCTCATCTAAATGCTGATGTTTCCTAAGGCCCAGAATCTATAAGGTTCAGGTGCAGGATTATAAGAGTGCACTCATATAGCAGCAAAAAGAGCTCACACTTACAAATGATACCATTTGCTTGAGGCAAGAAGCATCATACAAAGTCCTAAAATGATATCATTATCTGCGTTTAGTAGATAAGAACAGTGAGGCTCAGAGAGACTGAGTAACTTGTCTGGCACCCCACAGTTTTTAATTGGCAGAGACTGGCTTCAAAGCCTGGTCAATCTGACCATGAAGCCCACTCTCTTGCCTCCTCTCTGTGTTCCCCTACAGGCATCTCCTGCAGACAGTGACCCAGAGGGTCAATAATCAACCTCGTAAGGTAGATAGCTACTGGGAAGCAGCCGCATAGCACAGGGAGATCAGCTCGGTGCTTTGTGACCTCCTGGAGGGGTGGGATAGGGAGGGTGGGAGGGAGACGCAAGAGGGAGGGGATATGGGAACATATGTATATGTATAACTGATTCATTTTGTTATAAAGCAGAAACTAACACACCATTGTTAAACAATTATACTCCAATAATAAATAATAATAATAATAATAATAATCAACCTCACTTGAACCAAGCAGGTGGCCATGGCTCCATCCTTTCACTTACTGGGGAAAACAGAAGAGTCTCAGTGGACATAAGTTTATCAGGAAGGCAGAGACTGTCCCTCCCCAGTCCCCAGGGCCCAGCATCACACATGCCATGTAGTGGGCACTTAATAAGGATCCATTACATTTTTTAAAAGAGTGAATGCAAAGTAAACCAAAGTAAGATAAGTGGATTACTCTTAAGCCAGAAACAGGCTGACAGATTTCCAGCTCCTGTAAGCACAGCCACTGCCCAGTATACACAGAGGTGGGGCAGCTGCCATTTAAAAGAGCTGGTGTGGATCGATGTGGCTACCAGGGAGGTAGGGGTAGCCAGACATGGCATCCCAACATACTCAAGTGGGTGCCAAGAGCTTTGCATACTTGGAATTCATTCATTCATTCACGAAGGCAACCATGAGCAAATGATACAGCAGGCTCTGTGTCAGGAGCTGGAAGAGCTGAGAAAGTAAGACAGGAACCCTGTGGTACCCCTTACCCTTCCCACAAAACAATACCCCTCCCCCCGTTTCCTTTTCCAGAGCTTTAGAACAATAAGAAGTTGCCACAGCACATTTGAGGCTGCCTAGCTCTTTTAGAAATTATTTTATATAATACCAACTGTCTGAATTTTGGGAAACATGCATAACTGAATCTTGTGGTTGTCATCCGGTGTCACATAACCCCTGTACTAAAGACTGCATTGAGATGTCTGGCTTAAATTTGTTTGAATATCAAATTTTGTTCTCTTCCCCACCCCTGGGACCACCTCACTCTCAGAAAGAGGTGGCCTTTTCTGAGACCACAAGCCTAAGACACGCATGACTTCGACGTCCTGTCCCTTCCAGCTTCTCAACTTCCTGTCCCTCCCTGCTGCACACCCGTCATCAAGGATCACGCGCCTTCTCCTGTAACCCACTCTCTGTTCTCCAAACCCTCCCTTTCCTTGAAGGACTTGTCCTGTCAGTTTGATTCTCACACTGGTATTTTAACCACCCCTTTTTCACTGCTCAAGTCTCCTATCTAAGTTCTGAAACGTTCCTCCTATTTCCTTCTCTCTCTCTTTCTTCTTCAAAAGCCCACTGACTGTCTCCTTCCCGCCTCCTCCCCGCTCTTCACCTCATGTCTGACCCCACCATTTACTCTTCACTGGGCCCGTCAGTGACCTCCAAACACAACCCACACAGCCCTGCCCTTACTTCGCCTGATGTAGGCAGACACTGGGGAAACTCTTCTTCTTTTTGAAATTCTCTCCTCCCAATCTTTTAAAATTTTATTTCATTTCATTTTGTTTTAGTGTGGTTTTTTAGCATCTTTTTGCTTGTTTTTATTGGTTGCCTATTTTCCTAACCCCAGTGAAAAAGCACTGGCTCAGCTGAGGGGTAAGTTTATTCAGGGAGGGGACAGGTGGTGCCCATGGTGGTTCCAGGAACAGGCAGTGGGAGCACGGTGGGTTCCTGCATGGGTCATTCCTGGGCTGGGCTGATGGCAACGATGTCGTGGAGCCAAGCTGCCTGAGCACGGCTGCAGCATTTTGGAAGGGTCAGCAGTGCTGCCAAGGCATGCTGTCTTGTTTCCCAGGGTAGTAAAGCCATTTGTGCATATCTGCTTCCCCGTTGTGCACAGGAAGCCCGTATCGCAGGCCTTACTGGATTCCCCCACAAGCCTTGCATCTATCTGCAGATCCAGGTCTGGGTGTTCATCCTGGCCTGGTCCAATTAAGATAGTATTTCATTTAGGTTTTTTGTAGCTTTTATTTATGAGTAAAATTGACCTGTACTTTTTCATTTCCCATACTATCCTTTTTTGGTTCTGGTATCAAGATTAGCTCATAAAAGAAGCTGGGAGAAATAATACCTACACTATGATCATGACTATGATTTTTAAAGAATACATATATTATGCATAGAAAGTACAAAAAAAGGGATGCATTCAAAGTTAACAACAGTCGTCTGGGTCTCAGAAAGAGGAGTTTTTCTTCCATTTTTCTATAATTTAAAATATTCTATAACAAGCATATATTATTTTTTAATTAAAATAAACAGTTTTTAAAATACTTCCATGGACTTCAGTGTGTACCGGCTAAAGTGTGCGCCCTGCAGCTTACCATCCTCCGCTGCCTTCTCTCCCTCCCCCTCCAGCCTCACCTCTACCTGCAACAACATCCCCACAGGTGCCCCAAGCCCCTTGCTCTCAAATCCCCATGGTTGCTCTCATCCCCACGTGTAAGCAAATAGCATCCACTCCACCTGAAATATTCTCCCATTGAACACATTCTGTCAAACTCAGCCCCAGAGCCCAGATCCGCTGAGCTGACTGTCCTCTCCTTCCACTCCCCAGATGCCCTGTGCCTCCCTCACTGGCACCCAGCACATTGGAGCACCACCTTTGTCATGTCCTGGGCCCCATCGTTGCATGCAGGGGCTGCATCCTGGTTATCACCATGTCTCCAGAACACACCAGTGCCCGACCCTAGTGGGCACTCAGTAAACGATGCTTTGTGAATGGATCTATCCACCCAAAGGTCTGTGCAGTACTCCTCACTCAGCCTCAGGTGTGCCCTCAGCATCTCTCACTCATCCCTTTGAAGGAACATTTATAAACAGCAAAGCACCATCCAAAGGAATTGGTATATTTTAAAATCCTTCTTATATATGGAAGCTTACACTTTTAAAATCCTTTTCCAGATACTATCTGATTTGGCTCCCACACCAGCCTGTGAGGGAGAGGAGATGGTCTCCCTTTCACACATGAGAAGACTGAAACTCAGAGAAGTCAAGAGACGTGCCCGAGGCCACACAGCCCATTGGTGGTAGGAGTTAATTATTAACCAAGGCCTCTGAACTTCAAAGCCTTGTCAGTTTTCTCTCTCACTACCATCTTGACCATCGAGGAAGCTGACCTGCTGGGTTTAGAGAAAGCTCCAGGCTTTCTGTACCATCACACACCTGTTCCTTTAGGGCTAGTGACCAGTCTCCAGTTTACCTCAAAATTGCAGAGGATGTGCTGGAAGACACCAATGTTGGTGATAGCGGAGGACCCAAAGCCCAGTTCTGCGGTGCCGGCAACAGACAGCATCAGCTGAAAAATGCGATGGTTTAGGAAAGAGGTCTTTCTCCTCAGGAGAAACGCCATTATCTGCAAAGGTTAAAACACAAAGCAGTTTACTCATGAATGCATCGTCACCGCTCTTTCTCCCTCACCCACTTGTTCCTACCAGCACCTTTGGTCAGCCCAGTCTGAAAACGCTCTGCTCTCTGGTGCTACCTCTTCCATTCCCTTGTTATCAGAAGGAAAACATATACCAACTTCTGTGGCTGCTTCCCCACCAGTGTCTACTTTTCTGTACTTGAGGCTTCACCTCTCACTGTGGGCCCCCAGCTCCTTCCTGAATCTTACACATTTCCAGAATGCCACCTTCTCCTGGTTTCTTTCTACATTTCTGTGTACTTTTCTCATTTTCCTTTACTGAATCCTACATTCATACCAATCCTACTGATGTTGCTATATCACTAGGAAGCCACCACCTGCCCACGAACCCAGTCACATCAGCTTCACTTCAGGCTGCTGCCAACAGATGTGCCATTCTGCTGTGCCAGGCCCTGGGAAACTGGCAACACGCAAGCAACCATACCGAGTTGGAGGCACTGGGATCCCAGTGGCCCACACTCATCTCAGAGACTAATAAGATGGACCTCACCTAGCCTCATGTCTCTGCTGACCTCAGTCACACAGAAGTCAGGCTGACCTGCCATCCACTTGCATCTGGGTTCTCATCAACTGCATCTGGATTCTCAGCCCAGCTCATCCACAACTCAATTCCCTACGCCTGTATCTGACACAGTCCACCCTTCTCCCTGTCCTCTCAGACACGCTCTTCCAGTGTGTCATTAGGAAGTCTCACTTGTTGTTATGAACTGAATGTCTGTTCCTCCCCAAATTCACATGTTGAAACCCTATTCCCCAATATGATGGTATTTGGAGACAGGTCTTTTGGGATATAATTAGCATTAGATGAGGTCATGAGGGTGGAGCCCTCACAGATGGGATTAGTGCCCTTATAAGAGTCACAAGGGAGCTTTCTTCCTCTCTCTGCTCTGCCATGTGAGGATACAATGAGAAGTTGGCCATCTGCAATCCAGAAGGGAGTCCTCACTCAACCTGACCATGCTGGCACCCTGATCTTGGACTTCCCAGTCTCCAGAACTGTGAGAAAATTAATTTCTGTTGTTTATAAGCCACCCAGTCTATAGTATTCTGTTATAGCAGCCCAAACTGACTGAGACTACTGTAATCAGAAAATAATATCTTTTCAGACTGTTCCAGTCACTTCTTCAGCATATCCCCACTCCCCAACCAGGACATAATTAGGATGGCTGAAAGCTGCTTGAGAAAAATCACTCAGGCTGACTGGTTTCACTTTACATTAATAGTGTCAAATGTCAAATTGGTACTCAATTTGGCCTGGCAGTCCAACTCTTTTTTCAGTAAGCTGGCTTTCCTCATCCTAAAGATGATGATCTCATCTCTTCTCCTCTCTCCTTCAGCCTCCCTCCCCTCTACCACCTGACTCAGTACACAGCTGAGAATTTAGAAGCCATCAGACGTGAACACTCTCATGTCCCCACCATCAGATCCACAAATGCCTGCACTGCATTCCTTCCTGTCACAAGCAGGGTTTCTATTCACCTGGCCTCTGGGACCCACCCCTCGCCTGCTCCTTGGGATAGCTCTTCTCTCCTAGCTTCATCCATCCTTCCCTCTTCTGTCACTTTCTTCCCGACAAATATGCCCTAGTAGTTCTCCTTTTAAAGATAACCTTCTCTTGAACCCTAATCCCTCTAGTTTGGGCCCCATTTCTCTACTCTTCTTTGTAGGTAAACTTCTTGAAAGCACTATTGGACTTCCCTGGCGGTGCAGTGGTTAAGAATCTGCCTACCAATGCAGGGGACACGGGTTCGAGCTCTGGTCTGGGAAGATCCCACAGGCCGTGGAGCGACTAAGCCTGAAAGCCACAACTGCTGAAGCCTGCACACCCTAGAGCCCGAGCGCCACAACTACTGAGCCCTCGTGGCGTGCTGCAACTACTGAAGCTCGCGTGCCTAGAGCTTGTGCTCCGCCAACAAGAGAAGCCACCGCAATAAGAAGCCCTCGCACTGCTACGAAGAGTAGCCCCCGCCCGCTGCAACTAGAGAAAGCCCCTGCGCAGCAACGAGGACCCAAAGCAGCCAAAGATTTTTAAAAATTTTAAAAAATAGAAAGCACTATCAACACACTCAGGCTCCACATCCTCACTTCACATTCTCTTCTCAACCCCCTTCCGCTGGTTGCTGCCTCTTCCTGCCCACCTGCCTTAGAAAGGTCACTAGTGACTCCCAGGTGCCAAGTCCAACAGGGACTTCTCTGTCCCTAGTTTGCTGCATTATTTATCAGCATCTAGCATTGTTTGACTATGCCCACCTTCTCAGAACACTTTATTTTTCAAATTCTTTGACAAAGCATTTCTTTGTCTTCTCTTCCTTCTTCCCTCTCAACCTCCCTTGTTGGGTTTTCATATTTCCAAGCTCTACCTGGTTAGTTCCTCACTGCTTCCTCCTTTGTCCTCTTCTCTCCTTTCACTACTCCTTTTCTTTGGCTACTTCATCAATTTCCTTAGATTAAATACCATCATGATGATATTGATGACTCTCACATCTATACCTCCCACCAAGCATGCCCTTCTGAACTCCAGAGCTGGGTATCCCACCTGGTATTTTACCTTTGATGTCTCACAGTCACTTCACACTTAGCATGTCCCAAATGTCTTATTCCTTCCTGTCGGCAGCACTCTGGGTGCACAGCACTGGCTGTTTTCATATGCTACGTGCCAAGACTGCTCACAAAGACTCCAAGTCTCCCCAGATCTGGGATGCAGTCTCACATCATGTTGGATTCTATCCAGTCTCCGATCTTGACCCTTCAAACCATCTTCCACACAGGTGTCAAATGTCATTCTAAAGCATCATTCATTCCACTTCCCTGTTCTAAGCCTGTGAATGGTTACTCGTCACCTCTGAGATAAGATCCATGTTCCATGGAGTGGTGGGGCTCTGACCCTTCCCTCTGTCTCCATCTAGGCTGTGCACCTGCCTGCAATTGTACTTTCCTCCCAGCCATGTTGAGGAACCCATCTTGGATCCCTTAAGTGTTCATAATGTTAATCTAGAACACCATCCTCCATCTTTTACCATGTTATGAAAATCCATCTTATAACACTTGGCTGGATGTCACCTAGTCTGACAAGAGGATGATAAATAAGTTTGATAGAAATAACAGATAGGAAGGGTTATGCTCTCCAATCAGCAAACCAACAGATGAATACAGAGTAAACGTCTAAAAAATGATTAAATCCACTCCTGAGCCAGCCAGTTAATTAAAGACCCTTGTTTTCATTCACTGATTCATTCCAAAAATCATTACTGAACACTTACTGTCTACCATGTGCTCTTAGGATGCAACAATGAACAAGCAAACCCAGTCCTGTCCTCATGGGGCTTGTGTCTAGGGGCAAAACAGACCACAAGCATGGCAACAAGTACATATACAACATGCCAAACAGGCATGCACATTAGGAAGAAACATAGCAAGAAAATGTGTCTAGAAGGAGACGAGGGTTCTGTTTCATAAAGAGTAGTTAGGGAAGGCAAAAAAATAATAATAAAAATCTTGTTTCTTTACTCAAACCTGTCATTTCCCACCTCTCTACCACTACCTCTTTCCCTGAATACATAAATTTTTGAAATATTTCTATTGTAAGCCATAAGAGTTTTAAAATTTTTTTCTTCTGCCTTCACATGTAAAGCTACAATGAATCTCTGAATCTGATGGGTTCTTTACTCAAACTATTTGGGAGTCCTTGTCTCGTGATAGTATTTTTCTCTCTACCTCATTAGACAATGTTGTAGGCTGACTGTATCTCCTCAAAATGTATATATTGAAACCTAATTGCCTGTATGATGGTATTAGGAGGCAGGGCCTTTGGGAGATGATTAGGTCATAAGGATGGAGCTCTCGTGAGTGGGATTAGTATCCTTATAAAATAGACCCCTGAGAGCTCCTTCATCTTTTCTGCCATGTGAGGACACAGCAGAAAGATGGTTGTCTATGAAACAGGAAGTAGGTCCTCACCAGACACTGAATCTGCCAGCACCACGGTCTTGGATTTCTCACTCTATAGCACTCTGAGAAATAAATTTCTGTGGCTGTTAAGCCACCTCATCTATGGTATCTTTTATAGCAGCCTAAACAGACTGAGTCAGACAGAAATTTCCACGGAGGGAGGGACTAAACCCATTTATTCATCCGTATCCCTAGCCTGACACTGTGCCTGGCTCTTAGGAGGTGCTCAGTCGATATGAGTTGAGTAAATAGATTCCATTCAAGGGCCACTTCTTGCCTCTACCATCTCTTTCTGCAAAACTCAGCCAATCCAGTCCTCTAGGCCTTCTCCGATCCCCTTTCTTTTTAAAGAAGCTCTTTGTGACTCCTCTACCAAGTGTGATGCGGCCGCCTCGGCAGCTCTGGAGCACGTTAACGCTCCCAAGGCACTGTATTCATGCGACAAGCACTCACTGAGAACTCACGACGTGCCAGGCCCTGCAGTGGGCAGCGAGGAGACAACAGTGAACACAACACGGCCCAGCTCTTAGGAGCTCCAGGGTTCTGGGAAGATGGAGGGTAACCACCGGGTCATGGAGACCGTGGTAGCTCTGGAAGAGAATCTCGGACACTTGTTGCATTTGATTTGTACTAAAATTATTTTGGTATTCATCTTATTTTATCCTTCTAGGTCTACCCACGAGAGCAGGAACTGCTTTGGACCTTTTTAGAAATGCTCACAGTAATTATTAAAATCCCTAGCCAGAGCGGACATCCATGTGCTGAACTGGGACAAATCCCACTACTACTGCCTTTAACAATATAATCAGAGAAAACTGTTATATACCAGGAGCCTCAATACTTGCATTTTGATATAAATCTGGCCACACCCATTCATTTATTCCCCAGATATTTACTGAGTCTTTCTGGTCTCAGTAATACACTGGCAAAGAACAAGAAAAGCCCAGCGCTTTAGACCATTACAGTCTGATGGAGATGAGCAGAGTGATTATCACAGCACTGCATGAGAGCAGTTAGACCTGGGCATACACACAGTGCCACAGAGGCCGGGAGACGACCACACAGGCAGTGCAGGGGTCAGGGGAAATGTCCCCCCTGCCACTGGAGCTCGACCTGGGAAAATAAGAAGGAATGTACCTGGGAAAAATGATCAACAAACCGCAGGCACAGGAACGCAGGGTCACACTATGTGTTTAGTGATCCATGACCACACAGGATTTGAGGACACAGGAGTGTAGGGTATGAAACGTTGGCCGGGTGGGAGGTGGGGCTGGAAGGACAGGTTGGTAGCCAGTTAGAAGGCCTTTAGGAGTTGGGATATTGTATCAACGACCCGACGTGTCTGAAGGGTTTGCACGAGGCAGAGGTGTCATCAGGTCTATAATGTAGAGCTGTGACTGGCATCAGTGGACCTTGAGGGCGAGGCAGGAGGAAGGGGCTGCTGTCTGGCCGTGGCAGCAGTCCAGGTGACAGGGCGTGTGCCTCACCTGACACCATACAGCTTTCTTCTCAGACCCTGACTCGGGGGCCGAAGAGACAGGGAGGCCCTCCCCCTGCCCCCACTGTGCCCAGGAGGAAACTGCAGCCTCCGTGCCCCAGCGACCTTGTCTAGGCTTTGACCCTATTCCTGCCCTCCATGAGTCCTTTCTTGGCTGCTTCCCAGCCAGGCAGGGCATTCCTGAAGGACAGTGTCTACAACTCGTCTGACATTATGAACAGTAAACAGCAATAACAATCACAGTGCACACACATGGCAGTTACTCTGGGCAGGCACATGTCTAAGCACTCAGCATATATTAACTCAGCTATCACAATCCTACAACATAGGTGTTGCTATTATTCCCATTTTACACAGAGGAGAACTGAAGCACAGAGAGATTAAAAACTAAAGATGGCCAACATTTCTAGGGCACTTACTCTGGGCCAGACATAATTCTAAGCCCTTCACTTGTATTAAATCATCTAGCCCTCACTGCAACCCCATGATACAGGAGATATGATAGGTCACATCGTGCAGGTGGAGAATAACTCAGGACTCAGGCAAGGTTAAGTAGTAAGTTAGGCAGAGGCTCAATTCAAATGCAGCATTCTAGTTCTATGGTCTAGGCTCTTAGCCATCATGCTAGATGCGAAGTGGGGGGACCACAAATGATTCCTGAATTCATCAGTGAAAGGTGCCGGCAGCCGCAGACAGGTGAGCATCCCCATCCTGATCAGAGCCCCTCTCTGGCTGTCTGTCACCTGGCCCTCTGCTCTGGTGACACTGGTCTCAGGACCCAGGGACCTTCAGTTTCCCTTCTCCAAAAGTCATGCTAGTGGGAATGTCCACTTGGGCCAGCAAGCCTCCTCCCTGCTCCTCGGGGATGCCAGCTCCTTGCACGGGGGGCACTTCAGGCTCAGATGTGAGGGTGGGATTACCTGGTACCCACAGATGAGCTGCATCAGGCGATCACACATGACATTGCTGGTCAGGACCGAGTGCAGGACTTTCACAGCCGCGTACAAGGTGTGGTCATCCGTTGCTAAGGAAATGAGGCCCAGGAGGATGGCGGGGCCACCGATGAAGTCCAGGCTGCTGGCAGCAGGGCTGGAGTGGAACACCCTTACCCCTGTGTGGGACAAAGGGCATTCCTGAGTATACTACAGCTTCACTGCAGTGGAAGTTCCCTCGGCACCATGCAAGAGCTGTCAGGAACATCATCTACTCACAGCGGGGGGGCCTGTGCGTAGGACAGGCTGGGAGGAAAAGTAGGGGCTTTGAAAGTTTTAGGTCAATGAGAAATCCTGTGCTGAGTCCTTTCTGGGTCACAGAAGGCTGAAACACCCCAGGGGATTTCAGACCTCCACCCTCCGTCTCAGTCCAGAGTGCCGGATGAGCCAGCTGCCCTCTGAGCCTCAGTTTGCTGGCTGTTCTGACAACTTCTGGCTCTTGTCTGCCCTCTAGATCTGCAACGTTGGACCCTTGCATCAGTTCATGGTTTTGCTCTTGCCTGACAGCAAGGCAACCAACAGTCGCCGGCTGTTGTTTTCACCCAAACAGCCACAACCATTGCCTCTGCTCAGAGGCCCCACTGTACTCACTCCATTGTGCATAGACGCCAGCCCGGTTAGTAGCGAGTTCACGACCAGTTGTCAGATGCAGCAAAGTGAACTGACCTCTGCAGGGAGGCGAACTCTCTGGTGAGATTAACTCCCAACTCTTGCCCTCACTGTTCCAGCTCCTCAGCCCTCTCAGTCCTGCCTGCCGCTCCAGAATTCCAGGCTGCACAAGCAATGACAGCCACAACCCTTCTTCCCAAATAGCAGTAAAGGTTCATACCTAATTGGCCCATGGCCACGGCTCCAATGGTTCGAAGAGAACCCGAGAGGTGACTAGCACAATTTCTTAGCAAGAACACAGGCATGGCATTGTTGCGGGCTGAAATGTTCATCTAGAGAAATTGGTAACAATTAATCCAAGAAACCTTCCTGGGAAGGAGGAGGTCTTGTTCATGAGCTCCTGGAGGGCAGGCACCCCCAGGCCTGGCACTCCGTAAGTGTAAGTCAGTGAATGAAGAATAACTGAACCAACGTCAGAGGGACTGAAGCCAAAATTCAGGTTCCCCTGTCCTGCCTCCCAGGCTCTGGCTTAATCATAAGGGAGCAACTTCGGTTATACAACTGCGCCACCAGTGTCCCGCATGCTCACTAGTGTAAACAAATGCTCACAGTGAGGAGCTGATGAGAGCAGGAAGGACCTGAGTACACTGGAGGTGGAACGGTGCTGTGAAGGCCAGAGCTGCCTCCTTCCCGATCTAGGGTCATCCAGCTCTGCAAGCCCTGGCATCATCGGTCTCAGATGGCCAGGAAGACAGGGACCCTGGTCTCCTCCAGCAGTTCTGTGCTGGTAAGGCACAGCTTTGGTGCTCAACAGGACTCAACCCCTGATCCTGCCGTCTCAGTAAAGGGAAGGGGCCTTTTGTCTGTGAGGGTGGAGAGAATGTAAACAAAACAGCCCACATTCATCAGCAGTAAGCAGTAAGCAAAAGAGCTCTTTATGCAGGAATTATGCAGGAAGAGCTCTTTATGCAGGAATTAGGAAATAGGAAGTCTAATGGCATCTTCATCTATAAACATGTCTGCTTGCTGTTTTGCAAGTTTGTTGTTTGCATAAACACAGTGATTCAAAGAATATTCTGCAATGTTGGGGGGTTAGTAGCACCTAGAAAAGGGAAGCTCAGTCGTGTTCCCAGTGTCACAGAGGCTTTTTAAATATTCCATTTGTTCTTGCTCTACCAAGGAAAATGAAGAGCACCTACTTTCTTCTCAGAAATAAGAGGTTTAGTCTTGAGGGGTGCAAATGGGCGGGCGTCATGAAATATTTTAACAAATGAAGTGGGAAGCACGCCTGTGTGTAACTGCCTACACATGCACAAACGTGAATTAGTATTCACTTAATCACTGAAAGCTGAAGGAAGCCATGAGATCATGATTCCAAAATGGAGCAGCAAGTGAAGTCAGAGGGCATACCTCTTTGGCAATCAGGCGGCTGTCCACCTCATTGTATGCATTTCTGATGTCTGCAACGCTGGTGATGGAGGAGCTGGCTATATGAAGGCCAAAGGAAACCCTTTCCTCTGCAACCAGGGGCATCACTTCCATACAAGGGTCCTCTCCTAAAATAACACATCTTCAGTTATTTCTATACTCACTTTACTGAGTAGGAAATTAAGCCTCAGAAGAGTAAGTATCTACTGCTACAAGGCGAAGTAATCACTGAGGAATGTTTGTAGCTGCTATATGTTGTTACATTGTATGTTATATATTACATGGTTTGCCCCTAACTGTGATTTCTGACACATAGAAAACTGTAGAGAAATCTCACAATATTAACCCTACTATAAAAATAGAGGCATTCCAGGTATGAAATTACTTAAAGCTTGAGACACCTATCGAGAAGGTAACCTCGCTCCCAAAATGCTGGGCCGAAAGCCCTAAGGTTTTCAATGAGCTGCATGTACATGGTAAACACATCCTTTGGCATGAGTGCCCAGGTCCCTGAGTCAAGGACAGCCACATGTGGTACTTGAGAAGCATCGTGTGAATAGAGAGTTGATGAAACTTTGGCTCTGGACCTGACCTCCTCACATTGTTCTGGCCAGTGCCCTTTGCCAGAGGAAATGAAGATCAAAGAAGACATGGAGCCTGGAGACAGAAACACTCCACAGCACTCAATCGCCCTTCACCATGCACAAAGGCTTCCATACATAGATTCATTTATCATTCTTCCCAGATGGGAGCTGACCCCCTTGACTTGACGGAGCACAGAGAGCTATGTTCCCTGCTTGAACAGCCAACAATCAATAATGAAAATGTGGATGTTTTGTCTGCCTGTTTAATAATTGAAGACAACAGTATACTTTAGTTAAAAAGCTTCTTCATTAAAAGGAATGTAACTTATTTATCTCATTCACTTCCCCCTTTCCTTGCTGATGGTATTACCCACCCACTTTCCTCCATTATGTGTGTTGGAACTGAAATCTAAAGGAGATTGTCATTTCCTTTTCTGACATTTTCTATTGGATTGTAAATATGTAATGATCCAATTACAGAGGTTTTCCCTAATGACTAGCCTGTGCTGAGTGTATTCTTTATAAATAAGCTATAAATAACTGAATGTCCATTTAAAAAATAGTATCAGCAAGATCATTATAAATCAAAACACCCCATACCTTGGGCATGCACAGCTTGGAAGTTACCACAGTATCTTGGGCCAAGTTTGTTAATAACTTCCAGAGTTTCCATTGAGATGGCTTCTTCGAAGAGGTACGCAGGGCCCAGACGCCATATTAATAATGACTTTTGTTTCCAAACTTGAGGGGTAGCAATATATCCATAAACATCCACAAATGAAGATGGATCCATTGAAAGGAATGGTCCTGGTAAGGCCTGAATGTACAACATCTGTTAACATAAAAAGGTTGGGGGGGGATGTAGATGGGAGGTGTTTAACCTCAGAATTAATCAAACAAACACATAAAATATAAAATGATGTACCTTCTTCTCTCAAAGTGAAAACTTCTTTTATCTAAAAACATTACAAAGATAACTCTCAAAGCTGAGAAACAGTGCACAGAACAGTTTATAAAATGCTGGTGGGAGTAAAAAACTGACACTGTGCCTTTGGAAACAAATTTAGTAAGAAATATAAAGTGCCACTAAAAGGTTCATCTTTTTCTTCCCAGTCATTTCACAAAGAACTTAAATGTCCAATATTGGTACCTTAATTAAGTTTTATATACTAAAAATAATTACAGACTGGAAAGGAAGAAATAAAACTGTCTCTATTTGCAGATGTTATGTCCATGTAGCAAAGTCCAAAGAATCTACCCAAAAAAAGATACTTCCTAGAACTAATACCTGAGTTCAGCAAGGTCACAGGATACATGAACAACACACAAAGATCGATTGCATTCTATACACTAACAAAGAACGTGCAGAAACTGTAACTGCTCACAAGAAAACTAAATACTTTTTTGCTCTGCAAAATCCCATATGAAAAAGGATGAAAAGCAAGCTATAGATTAGGAGAAATTATTTACAAATTACATATCTAACAAAGGACGGGTATCTAAAATATTTAGATAAACTCTTAAAATTCAACAGTAAAAAACAAACAATCCAATTAGAAAATGAGTGAAACACGTGCATAAGACATCACTAAAGAGGATATACAAGCTGCAAATAAGCACATGAGAGTATGTTCAATCTCATTAGCCATAAAGGAAATGCAAACTAAAAACAAGAGATATCATCACTACCCACCTATCAGAATGGCTCACTAAAAAAGAGTGACATCACCAAATGCAGAGAAATGGGACCACTCATCCATTGCTGGTGGGAATGTAAAATGGCACAGTCACTCTGGAAAAATATTTTGGCAGTTTCTTTTAAAACTAAACATGCACTTACCACAGGACCCAGCAATTAGACTCTTAGGCATTTAACCCAGAGAAATAAAGACTTAAGCTCACACAAAAACCTGTACATAAATGTACATAGCAGCTTTATTTGTAACATCCCAAAACTGGGAACACCTCAGATGTCCTTCAATGGGTGAATGGTTATATATCCATATCTGAGTAGTATGGAATACTATTCAGCAATAAAAAAGGGATGAACTACTGACACATACAGCAACTAAGATAAATTTCCAGAGAATTACGCTGAATAAAAATCTAATCCTAAATATCACATACTGTATGATTCCATAGATATAACCACATCTTTTAAATGACAACATTTTAGCTTACTGGTTGCCAAGTTTAGGGACAGGGATTGGGAGCAGGTGTGGGTGGGTGGTGGTGGTAGTTATAAAAATACAACAAAAGAGACCCTTGTGGTGATGGAAATGTTCTGTATCTTGGTGGGAGCAGTGGATGCAAGAACATACAAATGTGATAAAATTGTATGGAACTAAATACACACACGGGTACAAGTAAAACTGGGGAAATCTGAATGAATTAGCAGATTGTATCAATGTCAATATCTTGGCTGTGATATTCTATAGTTTTGCAAGATATTACCATTGGAGTAAACTGGATGAAAGGTACACAAGATTCCTCTCTTTCTTACCACTAAATGTTAGCCTACAATTTTCTCAAAAATTTCGATAAAAGAAATAGTTAACAGATTATCAGAAATTCAAAAATAATAGTTTCATAGCCCATGTAGATAAAACATTTTAAAATGATAGTGTTAACTAAGTAGTATATAAAATGTTTTATACAATAAAGTCACAACTATTTTATTAAAGGAATAAAAACTGAAAGAAACTATAAATGATGGTAAGGTAGAAGGAATGTAGGTAATCTTTCTTCTTTATTTTTCAGTTATTTCAAAATGTGTTTATATTATTTTTATAACGACTACAAAATTATACATGAATATGTATATAAATACATATTTTTTAAATGAGAGGTTATATAATTTCAGAAATATTCTTTTTATCCTTACCAATTAAATAAGATTTTCAAATAAAAACAAACCAAGTTTTTCCAAGCTGTCAAGCCTACCTAGAGTGAGGTCTACTGTGCTCTCTCTCCCCTTTCCCATCCTTTTAGGCAGAGACTTTTTCTCCCACATGACAAAGGTGCCCCACCCCTCCAATCCACCTTGTCCCCTTCTTCTCAGATTCCTACGGTGTATACTCACTGCACTATTCGGATTGATTTATAGACATAAGATGTCTCAGATTGCTCCCAAATCATTTTGCTCAATTCAAGCTGTTAACACACTCCCCACCTTTCACAGTTGAACTTGACTTCCCTTGGAAATAAAACCAAAGGCTCTAACATTTGAGAACAGCTCTTTCACTAGGTTATCCCCAACCAAAGCCCATTCTGTTCTTGCCCAACTGTGACCTGCGTCTAAACACATACCTTTATGTTTATCCCGATTAAATTTCACTTGCTGATTCTGACCGGAATTGTTGAAATCATCTTGGAAAGTCAACTCTGTCAGACTTGGCCCTTGGCCATTCTCCATGGCATATTCTGGCATATTCCCATAGCATCATACCACTTCCAACCTCCCTGCTGACTAAATCTGGTTTAGCTGGTCCCACAGGGTTGGATGTTCATCCATGTACCAATTTACTAAACAATACCATCAGCCAGTCCATGTTACTCCTTGCGGCTATAAATTCAGTGCAATTCATCAAGTGTTTATTGCATGCTTTCTGTATGCCAGTCCTGTGCTAGGTGCAAGCAAGTTCCAGATATCAATAGGACAAGCCTCTGAGCCTCAAGGTACATGATCTATTTCACAGAACACAACCTATTCTATGAAACAAGACAGAATGCCAACATATTCTGTGAAAGAGGACCAAAACTAGTCCACTCTGTAATTATGCCTAAACAGATTAAAAACAAAGACACTGGGAAACCACAAATGTGACCACACTTTCCACCCTGGCTAACGTGAGTGACCACTGCTCCTTCTCCACTGACAGCTCAAGCCCTGCCCCATTCCTCCTACCTCCTGAAAAAAAGTTCTGAACATACACAGACACCAAATTGCCTTTCTGACAGCACCCAAGTCAGAACAGACTGACCTCCACTTCTTCGAACCCTCCCCCAAAATCACCTAAAATGAGCCCAAATCCTATTAGCTCCTCCTAAGTCCTTATTACCCAATGGGGTAAGGAGTCTCTTGCTACAGCAAGCTTAATAAATGTAACTCTTGTTTTGTACTATATGCATGCTCCTGGAGGTATTTGGCTGGTAGGCATGGACAATTCCTAACACCTAGTAGGTGTTCAATAAATATTTAATGAGGGAAGGAAGGGAGGGAGGGAAGGAATTGTTAATGATTTAAGAAAAAAGTTAACTTTATGTTTTGAAGGACCTTTGTCATGCTCCTGGTGAATCTTTCTGGTTACCCCTGCTTTTTTTGATAAGACATTTACCAGAAGATAGCATCAAATTCATCTTCAGGTGTTCCACAGAATTTAGGCTGTTCTAACCTAATGATTCTCAACCTGGGTGATTTTGCCCTCCCCCACCAAGACATTTGGAAATGTCTAGAGACATTTTTGGTGGTCACAGCTGGGCAGAAGGAGATGCTATAGCATCTTTGGTGGGGGCACAGATGCTGCTAAGTGTCCTAATATACACAGAATAGGACCCCATAGCAAAGAATGATCGGGCCCCAAATGTCAAACTATTGAAATGGGAAACCCTATTAATCTCAAGTTCTCCATTCTGGCTTCATATTGGAATCACTTGGGAAACTTTGAAAACATCACCAAATTACCCCACTCACAGACATTCTGCTTTATTTAATCTGGGGCATAGCCCATGCAAGAGAACTTTTAAAAGACTTCCCAAAAGATTCAAGAATGTAGCCTAGGTTGAGATGCTGTCTCTGGAACCTGGGTGAAAATCTGGCTGCACCGGCTCTCTGTGGTCTTCTGGGTTCTTCTGTCTCTGGCTTCTTTGGGGACCTCTGACAGTGGTCGCTGGAGCACGCCTGCCAGGTCTTCATCTCCCAGCTTCCTCTCCCTTATGCCCTAGGACCTCAGGTGTCTCTAAATGACAGTGACGAGACGCTTCCTCCAGCTATGTGTTCACATTCTATTACCATCTCTAAGCAGGGGACCATCCTTTCCTCATCATTCTTACTCTAAATCTGGCAAGACATGTTGGTGTCTTTGCAAGTCCTTGTGTCTTGCTGCTAAGTGTAGCATGCAGACTGGCTGCATTAGATTCACCAAAGAGCTTCTTAGAAAAGTAGAACCTTGGGTCCTGCTCAGACCTCCCTGGGGAATTCACACCTTAAAATGTGAGAAGCCTTGTTTTGTTCACTCTGGAGATTTGTATTCTCTTATGATTATTCTTATAATCATAACTGTCACGACTATTCTTATTTCCATGTTTTAGTTTCTGCCCTGGTTGTGTGACCATCATCTAAAGATGTTCTTTTTATGCCTGAGCTCAGCGAGGTGTTCTGGACAGCAAGGGGGTTTCATTAGATACCAACGCTGCTGCCAAAAGAAAGCAAAGAACTGAACTGAGGCCACTCTAGGGTAGTGTGGCAGGGAGGCATGGCCATGGGGGCAAGTACAGCTGGGGAAAACCATCTTACCTTGGCTGAGCCGATGACCTGTCCATCCAGATAGGTGGAAACGGTGCAATTCCTTTTCATCTCCTTGGTGACAACCACAGCCAGGTGGTGCCACTGACCACAGGCCAGCAGCTGGCCACACCTGACCCGAAGCTGGCGTCCCGCAGAAGGCTCAGGGTCATCCTCGGGTTCCATGACATCTGGAAGAGAACACAAACACCAGATCTCACCTGCAGTGTCAGAGAGCAGCAACCCAGCAGAAGGGGGCCTTGTGCCCATGGAGCCAGTGCCGAGCTCCCCCGCCATAGAATACTGACAACAGCAGCTGTCATTGCTGGAGCTCCTGCTCTGTGCCAGGCACTGAGGTAGGCACTATCGTGATTTCCATGTTACCATCCTGAGGCACAAAGAGGTTAGGTAACTTGCCTAAGGTTGCAGAGCCAGAGTTCAAGCCCAGGAGTCAGGCTGCAGGGTCTACCCCTCACTAGACTGCTGCCTCCACAGCGATGCACATAGGGTGGCGAATACCTGCGAGGGAAGGAGCCTAGGCAGCTGCGCTGTGTGTAAAGGATGCCAAGCCAAACCCTGGGCCTTCCAGTGTCAATGTCTCACTATGAAATGGGGCACACAAGAACAGGCGTGGCCATAATACCCTGGCCTTGGCCATCTCAGGCCAGTTCGGGCCATCGCAGGCAGGTGAGCTTGGAGAGCCGAGCTGAGCTCTCTGAGGCAGAGCCAGGACCAGCCACCTGTACAACTGAGGGAGGACCGGTCCCCCTGGCTCTTGGGCCAAGAGCCGCTGACTTAGCCGCACTTCTCGAAGCATGGGTGAAACCTTACCCAGGGGCTGAAGCTCTCTCTCTTCCGTAGACACAACCAAGGAGAGGTCTTCTGGGCAGAGGCTGACGGAGAAGCAGACGAAGGGCTGCTCGGTCCTGGCCAGGTGGCGTACCACGGTCAGGAAGTGCAGCGGGTGGCCCTCCGTGACTGAGCTGTGCCTGCTGATCAGGAACCAGCAGGAAAAGGTCAGGCCCCCTGGCGGAGGGAAGGACCTGGCAGCGCCTGGGGTCAGAACACAAGCACGCCCTTAGGCTTTGTCCTGCTGTGGAAGCCTGTCTAGACTCACTGTGGCTCTGACTCAGCTCAGGGGTGGCCCTACTGTGTGCCAGCACTGTGCCCCACCCGACTCACACCTATTTTACAATGACTCCACGCAGGAGGATGCTCTTGTCTCCTTATTCATACTTGCAGCAATAAGTCATATCCCCTCCAGGACTTGAGCCTAGATCCTCGAAGCCTCTCTCCAATGCTGGCCCACCTATTATTCCATGCTGCCTTGCCAAGGGAGTGGAGAGGTGGCACACCCCTGAGATCTGTCATCACGTGGCCCACGGGTCAGCTGGTCTAAAGCCAGGCCATGTGCTACGTGGGGCAGAGGACCCCAGCCTAGCTTGGCTAAGCCTTGCCTGGGGAATATTCCACTCTAGGGAAACCCAGGCCCTCCTACCTTGTAACAGCGTTGGCGGAACAGGCAGGGCCCACTGCCCTCACCGAATGGGCAGAATCAGGCTTGGAACCCTGCGCCGATGGGCCGTAAATGTAACGGCTCCTCAGCACCTACCCTCCCATAGAAACCCAGACCCTGGCTCTCCTAACAAGGGTGCCTGGTTTTCAGCTGAGTGCAGCACTGTACAAAGCATGCCAAGGCCCAGTCGATCCCCACGTGAGCCAAAGACTGGATGGCCCTCAACACAGAACTCATATTCCTCTCTAGAGAGAGCCGTAAGGTGGGGTGAGGTGTCCATTTCAGCCTCTGTCAATCACTGACAAAATGCATCAAAGCCAGGCTCAGCCACCAACTCACCCACCGAGCCCATCAGTGCTAACAGAGCCCCCGCTCTGTGCAGAGCCGTGGGCTGGGCCCTTGGGATGCACAGAGAACAGGACATCCCTGCCCCAAGGCAGGTATGACCAACGGGACAAGCGGGACCAAGAGGAAGACTCACGCTTTCTGGAAATGCCAAGTGGAAATCTGAAATCAAGGCTCCCCAAGGACTTACTCCCAGATAGGGGAGGGGACCTCAGCAAGCTAACCCCCCAGGGAAGCACCTACCTGTCCCAATCCCTCCAGAGACCGAGTATTCAGTGCTGGTTCCCATCACCGTAGACAGGGTTGGAATAAACAAACAGCTGGAACAGGAAAGTGTCTCAGATCATTGAACCGCAAGCCAACCTCTGGCGTGAGGTTTCCCCCTCTGTCCTTCTGCAGGGGCCTCACTCCCTCCTAGACCATGAGGCCCCAAGGACAGAAAGCACCTGATGCTGGCACCATGACCCTAAGAAAGGAATCTGCTCCGGAGGCTAGAGGGGAGGGCAGTCCAGAATGCAGACACACCAGGGGAATGAGAGGGTCCTGGCCCAAGACAGCTGGGGACACTGCCTCTAAGAAGCCACTGAGAAGACAGGGTGTCCGTGACCCAGACATTTTCCACAGCTGAGTGTGAGAGACGATGGGAACTACACTTTTGTAATCAATATTATAATTCACCCAAGGCACTGGGAAATTAATAAAGTGTATTTCAAGTATATGAAAGCCTGTCATACCCATAACCTTCCACAGACATGTCAAATTCCACGAAGGATGGAGCCAGGGCTGCCCTCTGAGGCTGCAGGTTGCGTGGGGAGGTCATGGAGATGAGGCTCAGTGCTGTCTGAAGGGCGGTGGTTGAGCCCTGGGATGGCCCTGAGGGCCTGAGGGCCTGTGTGACTGCTGAGCAAGGGCTGGTGTCCAGGGGACCCTCAGCAGGCACTGGTGCCACTGCCTGTGACCCTAGGGCAGCAAGCAGGAGAAGAGCTGTGTCTTTGCTCAAACCATTTCTGCCCCTCTTCTGACAATAGCCCCCATATTTCTGCCACAGCCCTGAAGGAGGGCTCTGCAGATTACCATGCCGTTCCTAACCCTGAGGGTGTCCTCCTGGGCCCTCCACTGGCCCTCCCACCTGGGCTCTCTGCTGATTTTGATAACACGGAACTATTGTGACAACCTGCTCCTCCTAGAAACTTCTTCTCACTTTAATTCTATCGTGGCCCCCACCCCTTTCCAATACAGGTTTTCTGCCGCTGTCACTGGCTTGCCCCATTGGCCGTCGCTCACCGCGGCTTCGTCTTGGCTCTCTGGGCTCCACACTCTCTTTCACAACAGGCTGTCTCCTCGAAAGCTCTGTCTCCCGCCTCTGGCTGCCGGCTCAAGCCTGACTCTCCATCCTTGCTTTTCAACTGGGCCTCTTTGCCTCAATGTCCTATGCAATCTTATATTCAGCATGTCCATGTCTTTCTTTTCTCCAAGCTGGTTCCCTGGACCAGCATCTTTCCAGGTAACAGGCCAATGCTTTGTCCTCCTGACCTCCTAACTGCTCCCTGAGCTGTGAGCTGTGCAGAAAGCTGACACTGTTCCTCTGCCCAGGGGCAGCGCTGGGTACTCCTACACGCGCTGTGACATGAAGGTTTCCGTGCTCCAGGCCCAAAGGGGTCAAGTACACACTCATCATCACCATCTTGTATGGGGGTAGGGGTCTCCCTCCTTCCATATCTGGTCTTTATCTGGGGACCACTGATCTGATCCTTCTGCTTTTTCCTCATTTGCTCCACTGAACAGCAGGCAAAATCATTTTTAAATCTGTTTGCTTCCCATATGTCGTAAGGGATCCCTTACAAGAAATGCATATTCTCTTTTAAATCCCATTATCCTGCCCCTATTCCTTCCTCTGTCCTCACCTGGGCATCCAGAGTCCCCTCCACGTACGTGAGATGAACTGAGGATTTTCGCTGCAGCCGATGGAGGTGGAGCAATTCCGAAACCTAGAAACTGTCTGAATATCATAACAAACAAGAGAACCAAATGAAGACATTTTGCAGGCAGAAATTTTCTCCAGCTTCATCTGAGCACTGTCCTAGGTCCCAGAGCTTGCTGGCTCCCCCTCCAGGCCTTCCTCTCTCTGCCTGGAAACCCTTTCCTCAGGCCATACAGAAACAGGGCATCCCTGACCTGGCACTCAGACCAGAGAGCTGGTGAATTTAAGTGCTTTTGACTTAACCAGTGAGGACCTTGAGAGGAAAAGGGTTTTGTTGGAAAATAACTTTGTCATACTTTAAGTTTCTAATGGAATTGACTCATCAGCTGAACTAAGCACGGTGGCCTTGTCTGACAGCCCCACAGCTAGAGGCGGAAAGAGGCTGGCCTGGCCCCTGGGTCCCATGCCTGCTGGCTGGAGGGGTTGCCTTCCGTCCCCCTGCACTTGGTCCTGTGTGTCAGCAGGGGTCCAGCTGGCCTGTGGCCCTGGGTACCACCCTCCCTACACCTACATTGTCTAGGGCAGGGTGGCCCGGCCACAAGTACTTAAGAGACCCTGACCTCCCTCCTAGAGCCTTTCTTTCCTCTGCTTTCTTGTCTTTTGTGTCTGCCCCTCCTTGTGCATCTTCCTCCCTGCTGTGGCTCTCCAGGAAACATGTGGCTTCATGGAGGGGCTGCAGTGGGAAGGCCCCACAGGACACAGGGTGCTGCCTCTGTCCCCGTCCTTGTAGGGAGCCCAGTCGCGGCCCATCGCACCAGTTAAGCTCCCTATGGTCTAGCCTCGTGGCAGTCAGGCCCCTACAGCCTCCACCCCTCTCAGCAGGGCATCTTCACCTGGTCTGGTGAACTGCACAGGCCACAGGCCTCAGCCACTGCCACTCCCTTGAAGTCCCCCTCTTTATACCCAATCTCCCGACTTTGGTCCTCCCAGCTCCTCAGAGCTCCCACTCTGAACTGAGCACCCCATCCAGCGCTATTCTGTATTGTCTGCAGGACCCTTTGCTTATTAACCTTCTCCCCGAGAACATCAGCTCCATGGGAGGGGCTACGTCCGCTCTGCGGGCCTCACGCTGTTGCAGACCCAAGGCTCCTCCCTGGACTTGCAGTGTCCATCGCTGGGAAGGGGGAGGGGGCACTCCTACTGCCCACTGTGCACTCGCATGGCTGCCAGGGGCTTGGCAGCATTTAACGTGCAGCACACGGTACCTTAACACGTCTGGTTCAATGGCTTGGGAAGCAAGCTTTTCAAAAATCCTGATGAGCCCCGAGTGCAAGGGGCTGCTGCTGGTGGTCAGAGCCTGGTGGCAGTAAGTCATAAGGGTCCTGAGCATCCCCGCCTCACACATGACCTGACGGTTCTTCTCCGACTTCACCAGGGACTGGATGTGACTGGCCACGGAGCACTGGATCTCCTTGGAAAGCTAAGAGTAATCAAAGCAAGCAGTGAGCCCTGGAGGTCGGCATGTTTCGTGGGCCACTTTGGTAAGCTCCCCACTAGGCCTTGAGTTGGGGGTGGGGCGAGGAGACTAGCCCTCACAGCCTGTTCTTACTGCACCGCGTCTGTCCTGGGCCTCTCAGATGTGGCCTCCTCACAGGAGCTGCCAAACAGGTAGACAGCTTAAAACAGACTGCAAACTGGCAAGCGAGAGGCTGCATCAGCCTGAGACATGTGCTTGACCCACACAATGTTTAAACCGTTTCTGAATTGCTAACATTTAAAAGCCTGGAGATTCCACGTAAAAGTCCAGACTTGTGGCCTCTCTCAAAAGGTGGAAAGATCTGGTCACGCTGCTTTGCCATCCTGTGTCCGTCGAGAAGCAGTGGGAGCTGGGCAGCGGCTATGCCCTCTGGCGGGTCCCACAACTCACCCCCTACCCACTGGCATCGCTCACTCAACAGTCCTGTGTTTGAGTTTGCGCCCCCAGCCTAGAAGGTGGAATCCTCCTGGGAGTGCCAGCCTGCAGGAGGTGCCCCACCCAGGCTGTTGGCTGTGGCAGCTGCAGCCCCCTCCGTCTTCACGTGCCAAACCACACCAGCTCATACAAGCCCCTGAAGTCAAGGCTCCAGTGGGGAAGCCTTCCCTGCACCCCTCATCCTTTGTCCATCTCTCTGTGCTAAGCACATGCGGACACACAGACAGCTGGCCTCTTATCTTCCTCCTACTAGATTTCAACTCACTTCACTATCTTTATGTCCTTGAAGCCCATAGGATAGAGTGCATAGAATCAGCTCAGTCAGTATTGAGCCAAATACAATACACTGTTTTCACAATCTTCCTTTCTTCATAAAAGGGTAAACCCCTGGAATTCCCAGCCTCCATGGATATATAAATGGGGGGGTGGAATTTTCTTCATAAAAACTCTTAAGACTGTCCACATTTTCTTTTACTTTGTATAAGACTCTCTGAAATGACCAGGATACCAGTTAGATCTTAATGGAGTTTTCCTGCAGTGGAGGCTATGTGGGCTCCACCCAGACCTCCTTCTCCAGGTTAGTGTACACATCACAGCTGCCCCTCCTGTGGAGGTCAACCTCCCCTAAGTTGTAGCTGCCCTGCTATGTAACCCCCATATATATGTTCATGCACGCATACATGTGTGTACATGTACACATACATGCAAGTACACACATACATAAAAGTGTGCACACATACATACAAACACATATACATCGCCCCCAGACTACAGCCAATGAAGCCATGCCCTTCAGCCTCTGTGGTGCAATTCATGCTGAAAGCCCCACCCTGTAGGCTCAGGCTGAAGCTAGACTTCAGCTGATAGCATGTCCTCACTCAGCTCCTTCCCCTGCACCACTCTGCTTCCCTCACCTCCCTTCTTCTGAGTCCCTCCCTCCACAAATCCCATGCACCTGTAGCCCTGTCTTGGGCTCCACTTTGGGGAACCCAAGCGGAGACCTTAGCCTGCTTTTCATATTGCACACATTGGCCCTAGTCTCTGGTTTCAAGAAAAGGGATCTATGGTGATGTAGGTTATGTCTAGCTTAGTCTACCAATGTAAAGCCAGGAGTCACCATAAAGGCACTTACTCTGGGACTCTGGACCCAACACTCAGAATCACCTTGCTCTACCATCACCTACCTCCCTGTGCATGTAGTTATTCGAGGCCACCCTGCCCAGAGATGGTCAAGAGTATGTCTGTATCACTAAGGGATAGAAATTTGTAAGATGGCATTCTTCTTCAGGCTGTGAACACAGTTTTGTAGCATATGTGTTTCAAGGATTACAATGTGTGGTGAAACATATTTACAGTGTTTGTCATCAGTTTCTAGATTTTTTTTAAAAGGAAGGGGTGGGACTTCCCTGGTGGTGCAGTGGTTAAGAATCCGCCTGCCAATGCAGGGTACCCGGGTTCGATCCCTGGTGTGGGAAGATCCCACATGCCGTGGAGCAATGAAGCCCGTGTGCCACAACTGCTGAGCCTGCGCTCTAGAGCCCATGAGCCACAACCACAACTCCTGAAGCCTGCATGCCTAGAGCCTGTGCTCTGCAACAAGAGAAGCCACGGCAATGAGAAGCCCGCGCACAGCAAAGAGTAGCCCCCGCTCGCCGCAACTAGAGAAAGCCCGCATGGAGCAACAAACACCCAACGCAGCCAAAAATAAATAAATAAATATATTTAAAAAAAAAAAAAAAAGGAAGGGGTCACACAGCTCACCCTCCCATCCTCCCACGCCTTCTAAAAGCATGACGCCTATAGCTCCTGCCTCAAACTGATGGCATTCAGTGAAATTCCCATCATTACAATATCTTCGGTAATATTTTCGACTTGAAATTTTAGACTATTCAATTTTAGTTTAAAATATAAACTACATTAGAATGGTTTTCAGGGGGACTGCTCCCAGGTAGGATTTTGTCACTCTGTCAACATCACTGATGTCAAGAAGAGACCTCATCACTCAAAGAACATGGTCCCTGCAATGGACTGTTTGTGTTCCCCCCCACCAAATTCATACGTTGAAACCTAACCCCCAGTGTGGTGGTATTTGGAGGTGGGGCCTTTGAGAGATGCTTAGGTCTTGAGGGCAGAGCCATCACGAATGGGATTAGTGGCCTTAGGAAAGAGACCCCAGAGAGTTCCCTCCTCCCTTGCAACATGTGAGGACACAGCGAGAAGAGTGCCATGAGTGTGGAAGTAGGTCCTCACCAAACTCCGAATCTGCCAGCACCATGATCTTGGACTTGCCAGCCTCCAGAACTGTGAGAAATAAATTTCTGTTATTTGTAAGCCACCTGGTCTATGGTATTTTGTTATAGTGGCCCGAATGGATGAAGACAATCTCCTTCCCTGTCACTGTGGTATCTGCACAGCCAGCCTGAGATGCTAGAGGGACATGTATAACCCAACAGGGACCAGAAACAGAAGAAAGAAATGCCAGATCTAATTTGCACTAAACAATTCCATGTCTTTTACTTTAAGACGCTCTTCCATGTAGAAACCTCCCCAACCTCCTGACTCCCTTCCCCAAATCTTTCTTCCAATGCTCTAAGTGTCCCTTCCTACATCCAAAGAGCCCACACCTCTGCCTTCCTTCTTCACTCTTCTCAAAACAGAAAAGCTACTTCTACCCTCTTGCCCAGAACTCTGCCTCTCCCAGAACTTGGAATATTTGGTAACTGCAGTCTTTTAATTTGGGGTGAGAGTTGGGGAGACAGTCTGCATGAAATAAGATGCAAAAATAACAACACAATGTATTATTAATAAGAATTAAAAAGAAATGTCTACAATCTCCAATTTTTATTACCAGCACTTCACTTATTGCTTTGGGGACTTTTGCCTTTCCTTTTTGTTGTTGTTTTTGCTTTTTTTTTTTCCCCTCACCAGAGCAGGAATACTTAAAATCTAAATATGCAAAAAAGAAAGAAAAAAAGAAAAAATTTTCAAAAGGGAGAAATAGAAATGCTGATCTTATCTAATGATGTCACAAGTTTACTCCAAAATTGCTCAATACCCCATAATGGAGGAGGGAAAATTGATCGTCCTCATTATCGCTGCAGCTCTGTCAATACCAATATTGCTTTGTTTTGAATAAAATGTGCTGTTTTTTTCAATGTTGGTTCCAGTAAAATGGGGTTTTAGTGAAAATATGAGCAGTAGCAGGAAACCAGTCTGGTTTCTCCCCCTACAAATTGATTGATTTTCCTAACGCACATTACTTCCAATGCAGGAAGGGGATAGTGGTTCAATTAGGACTCAGTGGTAAGCGCTCAGGTTCATCAGCAGGCTGGACCTGCAAGGCAAATTATCACAGAGAGATGTGTGGGGCCGCCTGTAGGAGTTTTCTGCCTTCTCCACTTAGCAGTTGAGTCTTCAAGTCTGTCCTTTTCCATCTGTGGATGTTTAATCTTCTTTATCTCTCTCTCACCCCCCACTTTCTCTCCTGGTCCAGATTAATATGGTGGTCCCAGAGCCCAATGAGGGCCGGGTGTTGGTGGGGTGGGTCCCTCCAAGGAGGCGTGGGCTATGAGTACATCAGTCCAGAGTGTGTCCTCTGGACATTAATCATGTAGTCCTAACTAAAAACCATCAGATGACCAGCATCTGCTTCCCCCAGACACATAGAAAGAACTAGGGACTTCCACTGAGCTACTCAAATTTGGACTAGTCACTTATTCCAATTTGGTTGAAATGTTCTTTATTTGATGATTTTGGAAGACAGATGATACATTTCAAGTGACCTCTGCTCTTCTGGGATATCACAGGTAAATATGTGTTTTATTTGTAAAGATGTGTTTTATTTGACAAGGTAAAGATGTGTTTTATTTGACAAGTCACTGTGGTTTTTCTCTTTGCTTACTTAGAATTAGCTCTCTCTTTATATAAACTTATAAACTTTCCATTGTGCACAGCCCCCACCAGCCTAATACACTCGTCTGCAGTGCCCACATGGCCTTATAGGCATGGGAGTCTGTGATCTTGGTTTAGGTGTAAGAGGGTCCAAATCCCATTGAATCAGTAGAATCCATGTCTAAAGGCATGGCTTCCTGGATGTACTTGTATAGATTTGCAATGAAGACCAAGATGCATGTGGGTGCCTGCTTTAAATCTTCTGCTTCTTTTAGGAATTACATACATATTCTGGCCAATACTTCCGGTTACAGAAGCCTAGGATCTTATATTAATAAAATATTTGTCTCTTTCCAGCTTTACTTCCCAACCTCCCCTTTGGTCCACCGTGTACTCTACCCCAGTAACATCCTCACCCTTTGTTGAATATGCCATAACCTTTTTGACTGATGCCCAAAGCTGAGAATGTCCTTTCTAATCCCATCCCTTTGCTGAGGTCTTACTTATTAAAGAGACAATTCACACGTTCTCTCATCTAAGAAAACTTTTCTGATCTTCCTAACTAGCACTGTGTCCACACTTGAATCATTATAAGCACCACAATAGGACAAGCTATCTATCTATTTACCAAGAACTGTGAACTGTTGCCAGAGACAATGGCTCCTCATCCTTGTTTCCCTAGCACATATCCCTGTGCCTCAAACACAATAGCTGCCCAGTAAGTGCAAGCACAAGGGCACAAGGTGTCTAGGAAATAGCAGGTGCACTGGACCAGAGAAGGTGGTCAGAAAAGGTGATGTGCCAACTGAGTGTTGAAGAATAACGAAAACAGTGCCAGGTCAGCAGGGGAAATGATTTTTCCTGAGCCTTTGGTCAGCCCTGAGATGGAGCATGAGGACATCACTAGGGAAACCAGCTTGTAAACATCCATCCAGGAGGATGCCTGCACAGCCTGGAACCTGAAACATCTGTGAAGAGTTTCCATCACCTTGGACACACACCCCCTCACTCCACAACAGCTAGGTCAGGTGAGCAGTGGGCTCCGTGAGACCCAACATCAGCTTCCAGCCAGAACCCTTCCCCGCTGTGGTGTGGGCATCCTCGGTTAGCTCAGAGAAGGAGGGATTAACTTACCCTAAGTATCTCTATTGCTTTGGCCAAAGTAAATTGCTGACACAACTCTTTTAAGATATACTTTTTAAACAGATGTGTTGTTGTTGCTGTTGTTAGCAGATCTCCACACAAAATTGTCGGGAGAAGATTCCTCAAACAAGACTGCAGAGTCCACAGTCTCTTGTAGAGATAAGAGATCCATTTCCAAGCATTCTGTGACTCCAGCCCCGGTGTGCTGCTTCTGAGCTTCCAAATAGGCATTTACCCTTCCTTCATCATCTGGGCACAGGGCACACAAATATCTACCCAGAAGTAGGTACTCATGTTGATTTGGCACTAACTAATGGGAAACTTGGGCTAGTTATTTACTTTCTCTGGGCCTCAGTTTCCTTAGCTTTAAAATGAGAATAATGAAAATACCTACCTCACTGGTACGTTTTTGGTGAGGGTCAACAGAAACAGCATTTGTGAAAGTACTTTTCCTTAAAGGATGCAAGTGTTTTCAGAATATTAATCCCTTTTAGTTGCAGTCTTCTTCTCTTACCTTGTATCAGTAAGGTTCCTGATTAATTATCATTTGTATTTATCAATTAATTTATCAATTGTATAATGCCAGCTGGAAATATACCTAAAATGTATTACCTTCCACTTTGTATTTCTAAAATTTTATATACTGTGCCTCAGAATCCTAGGAACATCGAGTACCAAAGCCAGAAGAGAAAGGTAGGGGGTATGAGAGCACATACTGCATGCCAGGTAGTCCTAAGTACACTTGAACTATACTTCCCACTACTCTTCTCAATGGGAAAACATTATTATGAGAATACTGAGACTGAAGAGGTTACATCAATTTCCTAAGGTGACACAGCCAGTGAGTGGCAGAACTGGCACCCCAACCCAGGTCTTACTTCAAAGCCCATGATTTTAACACTGAGTCATGCACTCATTATAAGGAAGGGAACTCAGTATCTCATAAGGGGCATAAACTGATGCTCTACAGAAGTGTTTTACTTGGTGGGGGTAGTTTGGCTTTGCTTTTGTCTTGTTTCCCCCTAGCTAGATGTGAGTACCTCTAGGCAGGGCAAGTACACTTCCCTATGACCACAGGTCTCATCACTCCTTAGTGTTTACACCTACACATTTACTTTACGACTCTGGCCCCAAGACACTGTGTCTGCAACCCCTGTAATCTAGACCAAATCTGAGTAGCTGAAATTGAGGTGCAGAGACAGGAAGTGGCCCATGTTAAGTCATAGAAATAATGATGGTAAAGGGCTGGAGGAAAGCTCGCCAGATAATTGGACCAGAGCTCACCCTATCAACTTTAACTTCCACTCCATCATTCTATGTCCACTGTAGCTTCCTTTTGATGCTCTTCATCTCCATGCAAGATTATGTCTATTTGTTCTATTTAAGAGGCTACCCTAAGAAGTCACTTGGATTTTGACCAGGATCTGAGACTTTTCCACTCAGGTACAATAGAAATATTTGGGGAAGAATGGGGTCAGAATGAAAGAGCAGAAGAAACACAGAATTTCAACATATTTGAAAACTCTAATGTGTTGTAATTTAATAAAGCAAGACTCCTACTTTGCCAATTTCCTTTTTGAAGGAAATGGCTCTTTTCAAATAGCTTGCCCTTACACAATGCTATCCAGGGCTATTAATGCTGTTGATACTTTTTAGCTATTTGAAACCCACATGATTAGTTCAATGTGTTTGAAATACAGGCTAATTCCAGAAAATGGCACCCTTTCCAAATTGAGGTGCAAATCAGTTGACAGATGCAGCCCAAGCCTGATCTTCTTTCTGTCCCATCATACTGTGTGGGAGGCTTCCATTGCAGTAGAATCTGGAACACACCCAACAGTGAGGGGAGGTGCACACTGATGATAGACAACAGTCTCTCTAATGCCCAGGTCTGATCATGTCCTTCCTTGCTTTCCAACTGCCTCCCACCCATGGCTACCACCTCCCTACAGGGAAGGCAACTTGGTGCAGTGGCAGAAGGTCCTGGAGCCTCCCATCAGGCACATCCCCCACCTAGCGATGATGTTAACTCTGTCACTTAAGTGCTACAAGTTTCAAGTCCTCATCTGTGAAGTGGGAATACTGATGTCTACCTTGCAAGGTTATTATGAAGATCAAATGATAAAATGCTTGTAAAGTTTTGGCAACTAATAGCAGTAGCTACACCAGTCAGCAAGTGTTTCCCATGGTGCCTTGTATGTTCTGCTTGCCATGTTAAGTGCTCCTGCGTTGCTCCAATTGATCCTCACAATAATGCCAGAAGGAAGATGATATTATTCTCCCCATACTACAGCAAAGAAAAGTAAGGGTCGTGGAAGTTAGATAATTTCCCATGGTTCTGTTAAGTGGCAGAGAGATTTGACCAAAATCTGTCATCTTCAGAGCCTCATATAGTGGGTGCTCATTAAACACAGCAGTGATGATGATGACAACAATGGCAAAGGATGGTAATCCAATAAAATCCAACTGCCTATGTACGGTACTCAAGGCCCCTCATGATGTGGCTTCAACCTACTTCTCCTGCCCCATTTACTGCCTTTCTACCCGCATGGTCTATCCTCGCCCAACTGAACTATTTGAAGTCCCCACATGGGCATCTTCACGTGTGCCTCTCTCTGTTGTCTGAGTGTCTTGTCCCACCCTCCTCTGCCTGATCTGGCATAGACAGGTCTCTTCTTTAAAGTCTAGCTCCAGTGTCCCCATCTCTGTGTGGCTTTCTCTCCCCTCTGCCCCAAGGCCCAGTGTCCCCATCTCTGTGTGGCTTTCTCTCCCCTCTGCCCCAAGGCCCTGTGGGAAAACCTTTGTTACAGTTAGAATATCTAACTATCTTCTCCACTCGTCTGAGTACCCACCCTCAAACTCAGACTGTGTGTTACTGTGACATTGGTCTCTGAATCCCCAGTGGCACCTAGTAGGTGCTGCGTAATTATTCATAAAAGTAAACACATCACATTGGTGGCCCCAACACAGGCTGAGTTCCACCTCTGTGAAAGTGGATCTGACTTCCCACCCTCTGAGTTCCTATTGTCATGCACAGAGCAAATAACCCTCTGCTAAGACATGAACGGAAGTGCAGTGGTGCTGGGACAAGAGAGCCCTCCACTACTGGTCAGAGGTCTAGCCCAGAGCCACGTCCCTACAGCAAGCTCCTCATGGCTGCTGAGCATGCCAGAAAGAAAGAGAAAGGCCTTTCTTCTCAATTAGTTACTTCTTCCAGGGGCCAATTCAGCTCCAATAGAACTGAGCTGGACTCCACTTTTGCCTTGTGCTTAGTACAGCAACATTCACAATAAAACTCCTATAGTCCAATTTTAATACTGGCGATGATACAAGAGGAAAAAAAGTCAGCTGGATTATTTGTCTCCAAGAGCAGCTCGCACTGCTAGCATTTTGCAGAGGGAAAAACCCCCTCTTGGTCATGAACAGAACAAATTTAATGTGGCCACAATTAGAAATAAACCAGACAACCCATGTAAGTAGTTAAGTTGTTGCTTCTAAAAGGACATCTGTACCTTGGAAAGCTATTAATTTCTCATCCATAAGGCAGGAAGAGTATCTGAGGGATGTCAAGTGGGTAAGAGTATAGGGATGCTGGGAATCACCAGGCCCACCTAAAGGGAGATGAGTGGGAACTCACAGTCCATCTTTTTTTTTTTTTTTTTTTTTTTTGTGGTACACGGGCCTCTCACTGTTGTGGCCTCTCCCATTGCGGAGCACAGGCTCCGGACGCACAGGCTCAGTGGCCATGGCTCACGGGCCCAGCCGCTCCGCGGCACGTGGGATCTTCCCGGACCAGGGCACGAACCCGTGTCCCCTGCATCAGCAGGCGGACTCTCAACCACTGCACCACCAGGGAAGCCCCTCCATCTTTTTAGTAACACTGCCATCTACTGAAACTTCCAGCTGCTTTCTCTGCCCCAAAACCTGCCGTCCTTCTGTCAGTTTCATTTCAGCATTTTCTTGTGTGTGTCTCAGTTCTCATTTCTCATTTGATTTACTATTCTGTTTGTTGTTATGAGGTTTCCCACGGCCCCCCCCTTTCAGAAGTTAATTAGTGTAATTACCCAACTTTTAATAGCTGCTGATTTGGCATCTGCAGAAAATTTCTGAGATGTACCACTACATTTCATTTGCATATTTGAGAGAGAGTGCCTGAGAGTTAGACTTTTCCTAAATTACTTATTGTGACCTGAAGAGAGAAAAAGTAGCCTACCAAGTGGAAGCCTCATTTGCATACTTAATTTGACCAATTACCATCACAGGATGAGGGAAAGTTCCTCCCCACACACTGATGTGACAACTCATGGTGTTTATCTGAAACTGGGGCTCATCCACAGAGTCTTCATGCACTAGGAAGCGGAAGGACAGGCCACTGTCTGCCCTGCATCACTTCGTCAGTCATTCTCATGGTGGAGTGCTGCACCACGTGTTTATCAGCAACCGTTTGACTGCTAAGACCACCCAAACCACTGGCTTGGCTGTTCTCACTGCAAGCGCATTGCAGGGTATGAAATACAGCTAAGGAAGCCAGGCTTCCTCACAATAAGGTGACAGCCCCTGGAAAAGTGTGCAACGCCAAGATGCATGACCTTGCATCCTGCAAGAGCTGCAGAGATGAGAGATCTATTCATCAAACACGTCTTGACCTTGAGCCTGGTGGGAGTGAGCTTTAGATCTCCCCTCAACACCTCCATGATTTTAGGAAGTTACACAACTCTCCTGAGCTTCAAGCACCTGCAAAATGGGGAGATTCTCATTTTAATGAGCTGTTATGAACACTGATTAATGTTCCTGGAATAGAAGTAACGCTCAACGTGTATTAGTTTCCAATATGCTCCAGGCAGAACCTGTCGTGAATACTAAGGTAAAGAAAGTGAGGTCCCAGGCTTTAGATAACCAAATGACTCGAAGACATTTGATTTAGGGGTCAAATAATTTTATCCGTCAGTTAGATGCCTAAGGCAAGTGTGGTGGCTGGTCTTTAAAGATGGCCCCCAACAATTCCCCCTCTCCTGTACACACAAGCCACCCCTCACATCAGTAAAGGAGACATAGGTCCCTTCTCGTTGAGTCTAAGCTGAACCTGTGACTCACTCTGACCAACAGAATGCCATGGAAGTAATGCTGGCTTGTTCCAGGCAAAAGCCTCCAAAAGGCTCGGCATCTTCTGTTTTTGTGCTTTTGGGAGCCCTGAGCTGCTATGTGGCCTGCTAGAGAATCCAGGTGGCGGTATACAGGTAGAAGCCAGATGGTGAGGGCTACATGGAGGAGAAGCCAGGCCCTACCAAGGCCCCACACATCTGACCCAGTTGGGCCAGCCTAGGAGCCTCTCACTATTTGAGCCAGCTTGTGAGGTGCCAGCTCTGTGAGTGGAGAACCCATCTTGGTGCCCAGCTGATACCATGTGGAGCAGACAGAAGCTGTCCCTGCAGTGCCCGTCTAAACTCCTGACCCACAGAACCACGAGAAAGAACGAGACCATTATTGCTAACTTGGCAGCACTTTGTAATACAGCGATAGATAACGAAAGGAGCAATCAAACCCATTTTAGCCCAGGCTACTGCAGTTCCATAAATGTTGAAAGATATAAAGTGCATTCCATTTCACTATTAGATGCATCCCTACTCATTGGTATGATAATCACTTTATCATCACTTTCCAGCAGAGGATCAGGAACCAGATAAAGGATTCCAGTTACAAAGAGACATGCAGACGTGGCATTGAGTTAGCCCTGTTTTAACTCCTGTACCTAGTTCTACAGAATTTCCTAAGTAAAACAGCCCCTTCCCTACACATCAAGGCTTTTGCTCCTCCACTTCACTTCTCACTGATTTCAGAGGATTTGCAATATTTTTACTAAGCCATTGTCATTTTCAATGATTAATAACACCCCTAGAGTTGACCCTTGAACAACACAGGTTTAAACTGCACAGGTCCACTTATGCATGGATTTTTAAAAAATAAATATAAGACCTGTATTTTCATTTTACAGATCTTTACCTGAGTGTAGGGAAAAGTTTATGTTCAATTAGAGATCACAATATGTGGAATCAAAACTAGCATTTGAGTCCTGATTCTATCCAAACTTTTTCACCTTCTTGTCCTTGGGTGAGTCATGTATCATCTCCTTTGTTTTTGAGGCAGAGAGAGTAGTACACTGTGTGAGGGTCAGCACCCTTAACCCCCATGTTGTTCAAGGGTCAACTGTAGTCACCATTTCTTCTTAAAACATATCACCTCCTTTTTAACTCCAGGACAAAACAAAGCTGGACCCGCACCCCCGTGAGTCCCCATTCTCCTATAGAAGCCACTGCTGTGCAGGGGAAAGACCATAAGAACTGCCACCGGGTAGGACCACATTTAATACCAGGTCCACCAACTCAGAATCCTTAAAAGGCATGTACATTGTCTGAGACTCAGTTTCCCCACTGGCTAAAATGGAAACAATGATACTCCCCACCAAACATCTATGAGGGTAAAGAATCAGTGAAAGGGTGTGGCACCGTGCCTGGTACATGGTAGCTGCTCAATTCAAGTAATTTCCTTTCATCTGCGGCTAATTCAAGAGCATATTTTCCAGGTCTTCCTCAACTTCAAGTTTCTTTCTCAGAACCTCTAGAGAACATATTCTCTAAATTGAGAGCACTTCCTGAGAATCTGCCTCGTTCTGTTGCTTTCACCGGTACAAGCGTGCCTCACTGCAGTGGGGCCGTCAGTGCTGCCAGGACAGGAGCTAAGAGCCACCTTGACTCCCCCCTCTTCCCGCTTCCTGCACCCCGTTCATCTCAGGGCCTTGATTCTACTCCCAATAGGTCTCTTGACTCCTTGCTCTACACACTTTCCCACAGACGCCACCATAATCAAGCTACCACCATGTGTTACCAGACTGTGGACATGGCTTCCTAACTGCTGTCCCCATTCTCTTCCACACAGCCCCATTCCCAGGCCACCCTCCATGCAACAAGAGAGATTTTTAATACAAAAACCTGATCATGTCCCCCTCCATTCACTTGAGAGAGACTTCGTGTTGCCCTTGGGATAAAACCCCACAGCTTGTCAGGGCGGCAGCCTTCCTCCGCCTGCCCCACCGGGCACACTTCCAGCGCTCCCGCTTTGCTCCCACCCCAGACACCTGCAGCAGGCTCCTTCCCACCTGCTTAATTGCTACTCATCTTTCAGGGCTCTGCTTAAATGTCACCATCAAAGAGACGGCTTCCCTGACATCCACACCTTCGTCTAAATTAGATTTAATTAGGTCTTCCCCCTCCACTTCCATTCCCATTATTCTCTGTCAGCACCCATGTTTTCCCTTAATATCACTTGTGACAATTTGTAATTGTATATTCATTTGTGAGCTTATTTACTTAGTCTGTCTGCCCCACCAGCACCTCCCAGTCCCCACCACAGATGTGGGCTCCTTGGACAGTGCTCAGTTCTCATCCTGTTAGCCCTGCATGTCCTACATAGAGCGCCGAGCCAGGGTCACAGCCAATATCCAAGCAATGGGTAACTTACTGGGGAGCAGGGGACTTCTGGTCCCACCAATGCCCAGCACTATATGTAGCACTTATATGGGACTTGCCTCATGAAGGTAAATCATTTCATTCAGTTTTTGTTTGGCTGTTGTTTTCAGAAGGTCACGTCACCAACAGGAGCAATCTGTTTCGAGTGGCCATGGAAGGGTAGGTAGAACTCAATCAAGGGTCTCAGACCCACGGATACTCCCCTGTGGGAGGCACTTCATGAAGGAGGCTCTGTTCATACAGGGGACTGGAGGCAAAGGCAAAAAGGGAAAGGGAGTCTCTGGCCAGAGGAGCTTAAAAGATCAGTCACGTGAAAAAGACAAACTCATGGGTTCACAATACGTACCTGAGGGTGATCTTCGTGGTACAACTGAGGCAGCAGCCTCACCAGGATGCACAGGACCCCAGGGTGCATGATCACAGCATCACCTCCATCCGTCCTGCAGAGCGAGGGAAGCAGGACATCAGACTGAAGCCTTCTCTTCTGCTTTCCACAGAACTTTCTGGATCTTTCTAAGACAGACCATGATACATAACCACAGCCTACCACTTAATTATATGATCTTGAACTAATTAATCTGAGCCTAACTTCCCCCAACTGCACAATGGAGCTAACAATGCCATACTTTCCGCGTAGAGTCATAGAATAATGCCACTGTGCACTAAGGCACAGCGTCCAGCACAGAGCAGATGCTTAATGGAAGTTAGTTCCCTGGGCCTCTACCCTCTCTCCAGATATGTGGGAGGTGGAGAAGCTCTCATTTTATAGCAAACACACAAAGGACCATGTCTAGATCCCTTCAAGATGGTGTAAGCACACTCTACTCTGTCCTACCCACTGAATTAAACTAAAAACCCAGATAGAACCCATGAGCAGCTCTCTGAGAACCCTGAAAAGTAAATGGTAGCAAAGCAGGAAACCAAACCCAAAGCACCATGCAACTGGTAACGTGTTTCCTGGGGCTTCCCCCTCCAGCATCTCCCGGAATGGGCTTATAAGGAGTAAGAACCGTGCACCACGTGTGGACAGAACAGACACAGCCTCCAAGAGGAAGCTCTATTTCTAGTCTAAGGAGTGGGGAAAGAGGCTCCAACAGGGCCCAGAGCATGGAGGAAAATCCCTGGAATTTTCTTTGTTGAGTTTCTCCATTCTTTCTCACCTCAGCCTCCAAGAAACTGCACAGCAGCAGCAGTGACCAGGCAGGCATCTGAAATTCTCAGGGAGGGGAACCCTTCTCTCTGACCAGAGGAACTCTGGTCCCAAGAGTCGGGCAAAATGCCCAATGTTTTTGTCTCTCTTTTTCCTCTCCCTGCTTGGCCCCAGAGACAGATGCAATCGTGGGAAGTGCATGGCAGAGCAGAGAAACTAAAGCTCCAGCTTTCTAGACAGAGGAGAAGGAAGGGACCCCAGAGCCAGAAAGTGTTGGGAAGATGATGAAGAGGAGGAGACTTACGAAAGTGAAACCACTAAGTTGTGTATCAACCTCTGAGCTCAATTCTGAGCTGCACACATGTGGATCTGACCCTAAACCACATTCCAAAGACTTTGAGAACTGCTCAGGAAGAAGTTTGAAAAAGTTTTAAAAATTGAAAAACCACTCACTAAGCTAGCAAAGACAGAAAAAGACACAAATTACCAACATCAGAAATGAAAGAGAGAATACCACTACACACCCCACAGAAAGGATAAGAAAATACTACAAATAACTCTGTGCACACAAATCTGGCAGCTTAGATAAAACGGACCAGTTCCCTCAAAGCCACAAACTACCAAAAGTAAGCAAGAAGAAATAAATAACCAGGACAGTTTATAGCTATCACAAAGACTGAATATGTAGTTTAAAACCTTTCCACAAAGAAAACTCCAGCCCCAGATGTTTCCACTGGTGAATTCTACCATACATTTAAAATATAAATAACACCAATTCTATACAACTTCTTTCAAAATATAGAACACTTCCCAATGCATTTTATGAGACCAGAATTACTCTGATATCAAAAGCAGACAAAGCCAGTATAAGAAAAGAAAACTACCTGCTAACATCTCTTAGAAAAATAGGTACAAAAATCCTCAATAAACTACTGGAAATCAAATATAACTACATATAAAATAAATAAGGCACTATGGCCAATTTGTCTTATCCCACAAATGCAAGTCTGGTTCACTATTCAAATATCAGCCAATGCAGGGACTTCCCTGGTGGCACAGTGGTTAAAAATCTGCCTGCCAATGCAGGGGACTCGGGTTCGAGCCCTGGTCTGGGAAGATACCACATGCCGTGGAGCAACTAAGCCTGTGTGCCACAACTACTGAGCCTGCACTCTAGAGCCTGCGAGCCAAAACTACTGAGGCCCACATACCTAGAGCCCATGCTCCACAACAAGGAGAAGCCACCACAATGAGAAGCCCGTGCACCGCAATGAAGAGTAGCCCCTACTTGCCACAACTAGAGAAAGCCTGTGTGCAGCAACGAAGACCCAATGCAGCCAATAAATAAATAAATAATAAAATTAAGGACTAGAAAATTCGTTCAAGATGGCAGAGTAGAAGGACGTGTGCTCACTCCCTCTTGTGAGAGCAACGGAATCACAACTAACTGTTGAACAGTCATCAACAGGAAGACACTGGAACTCACCAAAAAAAAGATACCCCACATCCAGAGTCAAAGAAGAAGCTGCAGTGAGATGGCAGGAGGGGCGCAATCACAATAAAATCAAATCCCATAACTGCTGGGTGGGTGACTCACAAACTGGAGAACAGTTATAACACAGAAGTCCACCCACTGGAGTGAAGGTTCTGAGCTCCATGTCAGGCTTCCCAACCTGGGGGTCTGGCAACAGGAGGAGGAATTCCCAGAGAATCAGACTTTGAAGGCTAGCGGGATTTGATTGCAGGACTTCAACAGGACTGGGGGAAACAGAGACTCCACTCTTGGGGGGCACACACAAAGTAGTGTGCGCATCAGGACCTAGGGGGAAGGAGCAGTGACCCCATTGGAGACTGAACCAGACCTACCAGCCAGTGTTGGAGGGTCTCCTGCAGAGGCGGGAGGTGTCTGTGGCTCACCGTGGGGACAAGGACACTGGCAGCAGAAGCTCTGGGAACTACTCCATGAGCGCCCCCAGAGTCCACCATTAGCCCCACCAAAGAGCCTGTAGCCTCCAGTGCTGGGTCACCTCAGGCCAAACAACCAACAGGGAGGGAACTCAGCCCCACCCATCATCAAACAAGCAGATTAAACTTTTACTGAGCTCTGCCCACCAGAGCAACACCCAGCTCGACCCACCACCAGTCCCTCTCATCAGGAAGCTTGCACAATCCTCTTAGATAGCCTCATCCACCAGAGGGCAGATAGCAGAAGCAAGAAAAATTACAATCCTGCAGCCTGTGGAAGGAAAACCACAGTCACAGAAAGAGACAAAATGAAAAGGCAGAGGACTATGTACAAGATGAAGGAACACCATAAAACGCCAGAAAAACAACTAAATGAAGTGGAGATAGGCAACCTTCCAGCAAAAGAATTCAGAATAATGATAGTGAAGATGATCCAGGACCTCAGAAACAGAATGGAGGCACAGATCAAGAAGATGCAAGAAATGTTTAACAGAGACCTAGAAGAATTAAAGGACAAACACCAAGAAGAATTAAAGAACAAACAGAGATGAACAATACAATAACCAAAATGAAAAATACACTAGAAGGAATCAACAGCAGAATAACTGAGACAGAAGAACACATAAGTGACCTGGAAGACAGAACAGTGGAATTCACTGCCACAGAGCAGAGTAAAGAAAAAAAAAGAGAAAAGAAATGAAGACAGCCTAAGAGACCTCTGGGACAACATTAAACACAACAACATTTGCATTATAGGGGTCCCAGGAGGAGAAGAGAGAGAGAAAGGACCCGGGGAAGTTTTTGAATAGTTGAAAACTTCCCTAACATAGGAAAGGAAATAGCCACCCAAGTCCAGGAATCACAGAGAGTCCCAGGCAGGATAAACCCAAGGAGAAACACCCCAAGAAACATAGTAATCAAATAGACAAAAATTAAACACAAAGAAAATTATTAAAAGCAACAAGAGAAAAATGACAAATAACATACAAGGGAACTCCCATAAGGTTAACAGCTGATTTCTCAGCAGAAACTCTACAAGCCAGAAGGGAGTGGCATGATATATTTAAAGTGATTCAAGGGAAGAAGCTAAAACCAAGATTACTCTACCCAGCAACGATCTCTTTCAGATTCAATGGAAAAATCAAAAACATTACAGAAAAGCAAAAGCTAAGAGAATTCAGAACGACCAAACCAGCTCTACAATAAATGCTAAAGGAATTTCTCTAAGTGGGAAGCACAAGAGAAGAAAAGGACCTACAAAAACAAACCCATAACAATTAAGAAAATGGTAACAGGAACATACATATTGATAATTACCTTAAATGTGAATGGGTTAAATGCTCCAACCAAAAGACACAGGCTCGCTGAATGGATACAAAAACAAGACCCATATATATGTTGTCTAGAAGAGACCCACTTCAGACCTAGGGACACTGAAAGTGTCCTGAAAGTGAGGGGATGGAAAAAGGTATTCCTTGAAAATGGAAATCAAAAGAAAGCTGGAGTAGCAATACTCATATCAGATAAAATAGGCTTTAAAATAAAGAATGTTACATGAGTCAAGGAAGGACACTACATAATGATCAAGGGATCAATCCAAGAAGAAGACATAACAATTACATATGCACCCAACACAGGAGCACCTCAATACATAAGGCAAATGCTAACAGCTATAAAAGAGGAAATGGACAGTAACACAATAAGAGTGGGGGACTTTAACACCTCACTAACACCAATGGACAGATCATCCAGACTGAAAATTAATAAGGAAACACAAACTTTAAATGACACAATAGACCAGATAGATTTAATTGATAGTTATAGGACATTCCATCCAAAAACAGCAGATTACACTTTCTTCTCAAGTGCACATGGAACATTCTCCAGGACAGATCACATCTTGGGTCACAAATCAAGCCTTGGTAAATTTTAGAAAAGTGAAATCATATCTAGCTTCTTTTCCAACCACAACGCTATGAGATTAGAAATAAATTACACGGAAAAAGTGTAAAAAACACAAACACATGGAGGCTAAACAATACATTACTAAATAACCAAGAGATCACTGAATAAATCAAAGAGGAAATCAAAAATACCTAGAGACAAATGACAATGAAAACACAATGATCCCAAACCTATGGGATGCAGCAAAAGCAGTTCTAAGAGGAAAGTTTATAGCAATACAATCCTACTTCAAGAAACAAGAAAAATCTCAAATAAACAATCTAACCTTACACCTAAAGGAAATAGAGGAAGAAGAAGAAACAAAACCCAAAGTTAGTAGAAGGAAAGAAATCATAAAGGTCAGAGCAGAAGTAAATGAAATAGAAACAAAGAAAACAATAGCAAAGATTAATAAAACTAAAAGCTGGTTCTTTGAGAAGATAAACAAAATTGATAAACCATTAGCCAGATCATCAAGAAAAAGAGGGAGAGGACCCAAATCAATAAAATTAGATATGAAAAAGGAAAAGTTACAACAGACACCACAGAAATATAAAGCATCACAAGAGACTACTACAAGCAACTCTATGCCAATAAAATAGACAACCTGGAATAAATGGACAAATTCTTAGAAAGATATAACCTTCCAAGACTGAACCAGGAAGAAATAGGAAATATGAACAGACCAATTACAAGTAATGAAATTGAAACTGTGATTAAAAATCTCTCAACAAACAAAAGTCCAGCACCAGGTGGCTTCAGGTGAATTCTATCAAACATTTAGAGAAGAGCTAACACCCAACCATCTCAAACTCTTCCAAAAAAATTGCAGAGGAAGGAACACTCCCAAACTCATTCTATGAGGCCACCATCACACTGATACCAAAACCAGACAAAGATACTACAAAAAAAGAAAATTAGAGACCAGTATCACTGATGAATATAGTTGCAAAAATCCTCAACAAAATACTAACAAACAGAATCCAATAGCACATTAAAAGGGTCATACAGCATGATCAAGTGGGATTTATCCCAGGGATGCAAGAATTCTTCAATATACGCAAATCAATCAATGTGATACACCATAGTAACAAATTGAAGAATAAAAACCATATGATCAGGCTTCCCTGGTGGCGCAGTGGTTGAGAGTCCGCCTGCCAATGCAGGGGACATGGGTTCGTGCCCCAGTCTGGGAAGATCCCACATGCCACGGAGTGGCTAGGACCATGAGCCATGGCCGCTGAGCCTGTGCATCCAGAGCCTGTGCTCCGCAACAGGGGAGGCCACAACAGTGAGACGCCTGCGTACCGCAAAAAACAAACAAACAAATAAAAAAAACATATGACCATCTGAATAGATGCATAAAAAGCTTTTGACAAAATTCAACATCCATTTATGATAAAAAACTCTCCAGAAAGTGGGCATAGAGGGAAACTACCTCAACATAATATAGGCCATATATGACAAACACACAGCAAACATCATTCTCAATGGTGAAAAACTGAAAGCATTTCCTCTAAGATCAGGAACAAGACAAGGATGTCCACTCTCACCACTATTATTCAACATAGTTCTGGAAGTCCTAGCCATGGCAATCAGAGAAGAAAAAGAAATAAAAGGAATCCAAATTGGAAAAGAAGAAGTAAAACTCTCACTGTTTGCAGATGACGTGATACTATACATACAGAATCCTAAAGATGCCACCAGAAAACTATTAGAACTAACCAATGAATTTGGTAAAGTTGCAGGATACAAAATTAATGCACAGAAATCTCTTACATTCCTATATATTACCAATGAAAGATCAGAAAGAGAAATTAAGGAAACAATCCCATTCACCACTGCAACAAAAAGAATAAAATACCTAGGAATAAAGCTACCTAAGGAAATAAAAGACCTGTACTCAGAAAACTGTAAGACACTGATGAAAAAAATCAAAGATGACACAAACAGGTGGAGCAATATACCATGTTCTTGGATTAGAAGAATCAATATTGCCAAAATGACTATACTACCCAAAGCAATCTACAGATTCAATGCAATCCCTATCAAATTACCAATGGCATTTTTTACAGAGCTAAAACAAAAAATCTTAAAATTTGTATGGAGACAAAAAAGACCCTGAATAGCCAAAGCAATCTTGAGGGAAAAAACTGGAGCTGGAGGAATCAGACTCCCTGACTTCAGACTATACTACAAAGCTACAGTAATCAAGACAGTATGGTACTGGCACAAAAACAGAAATACAGATCAATGGAACAGGATAGAAAGCCCAGAGATAAACTCACACACCTATGGTCAACTAATCTATGACAAAGGAGGCAAGGATATACAATGGAGAAAAGACAGTCTCTTCAATAAGTGGTGCTGGGAAAACTGGACGGTTACATGTAAAAGAAGGAAATTAGAACACTGCCTAACACCATACACAAAAATAAACTCAAAATGGATTAAAGACCTAAATGTAAGGCCAGACACTGTAGGACTCTTAGAGGAAAACATAGGCAGAACACTCTATGACATAAATCACAGCAAGATCCTTTTTGACCCACCTCCTAGAGAAATGGAAATAAAAACAAAAATAAAACAAATGGGACCTAGTGAAACTTAAAAGCTTTTGCACAGCAAAGGAAACCACAAACCAGACAAAAAGACAACCCTCAGAATGGGAGAAAATATTTGCAAATGAAGCAACTGACAAAGGATTAATCTCCAAAATATACAAGCAGCTTATGCAGCTCAATATCAAAAAAACAAACAACCCAGTCAAAAAATGGGCAGAAGACCTAAATACACATTTCTCCAAAGAAGATATACAGACTGCCAACAAACACATGAAAGGATGCTCAACATCACTAATCATTAGAGAAATGTAAATCAAAACTGCAATAAGGTATCACCTCATACCAGTCAAAATGGCCATCATCAAAAAATCTACAAACAACAAATGCTGGAGAGGGTGTGGAGAAAAGGGAACTCTTTTGCACTGCTGGTGGGAATGTAAATTGATACAGCTACTATGGAGAACAGTATGGAGGTTCCTTAAAAAAACTAAAAATAGAATTACCATATGATCCAGCAATCCCACTAATGGGCACATACCCAGAGAAGACCATAATTCAAAAAGACACATGCACCCCAATGTTCACTGCAGCACTCTTTACAATAGCTAGGTCATGGAAGCAACCTAAATGCCTATCGACAGATGAATGGATAAAGAAGATGTAGTACATATATACAATGGAATATTCTCAGCCATAAAAAGGAATGAAATTGGGTCATTTGTAAAGACGTGGATGGACCTAGAGACTGTCATACAGAGTGAAGTAAGTTAGAAGGGAAAAACAAATATTGTATATTAACGCATATATGTGGAATCTAGAAAAATGGTACAGATGAACTGGTCTGAAAGGCAGAAATAGAGACACAGATGTAGAGAACAAACTTATGGACACCAAGGAGGGAAAGCGGCGGGGTTGGTGGTGGTGGTGGTGGTATGAATTGAGACATCGGGATTGACATATATACACTAATATGTATAAAATAGATAACTCATAAGAACCCCTTGTTTAAAAATAATAAAATAAAATTCAAAAAAAAGAAGAAAAAGATATTTCAGATATGGAAAACACAATTTAAAAAATTAAGGGCTAAAAAAACAAAACAAAAATCAGCCAGTGTAAACCATCATATTATTAAACTAAAAAAAGAAGGAAAAAACATGATTATATGCAGATAAAGCATTTTTAAAATTCCACATCTGTTCATGATAAAAAAAACTCTGGGTAAAATAGACACAGAAGTAATCATCCATAACCTGATAATGGACATCTACCAAAAAAACCCCCATAGCTAATATAATATTTGATGGCGAAAGAGTGAAGAGTTTTTCTTCAAGATTAAGAACAAGGCAAGGATGTCCCCTCTCACCATTCCTATTCAACATCACGCTGGAACAACAGATTGGAAAGGAATGTATAAAACTGTCACTATTCACAGACAACATGATTGTCTACATAGAAAATCTCAAGCAATCTATCAAAAAAAAAAAAAACTCCTAGAACTAATACGTGAATTAGCATGATCTCTGGATACACAGTTACATATAGAAATTAATCATATTCCTATATACTAGAAGTAAACAATTGGGAAACGAAATATTTAAAATACCTTTTAAAATAGTGCTCCAGAAAAGATTAAACACATAAGTATAAATCTAATAAAAAATGTGCTGGCTCTGTATGTTGACTACTATAGACCTTTAATTTTTTTAAAAAAATCATAGATCTATTGAATATACAAATGGAAAAACATTCTATGTTTATGGATTGGAAGACTCAATAAAGTTAAGGTTTCAATTCTCCCCAAATTCATCTATAGATACAATGCAATTCCAATCAAAATCCCAGCAGGATTTTTTGTAAATATAGGCAAACTTATCATTAAATTTCAATCTGCGAATGACACTTTAAAAGTAAAAAGACAAACCATAGACTGGGAGAAAATATTTGCATCTGTACAATGGAATACTACTCAGCAATAAAAATGTATGAACTACTGATACAACAAATTGGATGGATTTCAAAGGCCTTATGCTGAGTTGAAAAAGCTAGCCTCAAAAGACTACACATTTGTACTTGCATTTATATGTTATTCTGACAAAGACAAAACTGTAGGAATAGAGCAGTGGTGCCTGGGTTTAGGAATTGAGAAAGGGTTTCATTGTGAAGGGACAACATTCAGGAACTATTTGAGGGGGTGTTTGTCCTGTATCCTGATTGTGGTGATGGTCACATGACTCTGCACATGAATTAAACCCCAAAGAACTCTACACCAAGAAAGGGACTTTTACTGTATGTTAATTGGAAAAATAGTAATAAGAAAGAAAGAAAAAGTCACGAGACTGATCCCAAATCACAAACAGTTGATTTTCAAACATCCTGCCTCTAACACTGAATTTCCCACCCACAGTGAGACTGCTCTTGGCACCACCAGCCCTGAAGAATGGCTAAGGTGCCAGGGGTGCTTCTAACATTTGGTGTTAATTTATCCAATTCAACTGAACAAATATTTATTGACCTAAGTATTTTCCTGGCATTTTGGATACATCTATAAACTAAACAAAGTAAAACCCATACCTGATATGTGAGAAGAAGGGTAGAGACAGTAAAGGTAAACACAATAAATAGGTAAGTTATAAATAATAAAAATTATTGTTGTTATATAATTTACACTATACTATATATAGTATTGTATAATATATATCATATACTATTATAACATAGTATATTAATGTAATAGAATAATAAGCAAATTACATATTATGAAGAAAGGTGATAAATATTACTGCAAAAAAAAATTAAAGCAGAGGAAGAATCAAGAGCGTTAGGGTGTAAGAAGGAAACAATTTACAATTTTAATTGGGGCGGCAGGGTGGGCTTGTCTGAAAAGGTAACATTTGGGTGGACTTGAAAAAAGGGATGCAGATATCCAGGGGAAAAGCATTTTAAGCAAAGGGAATAGCCAGCGCAAAAGCCCCCAGAGCGGGAGTATGTCTGGCATGTTCAGGGAACAGCAAGGAAGCCTGTATTATTACTCTGATACTAAAGCCACACAAAGAAAAGAAGAGACCAATATCCCTCATCAGTATACATGCAAAAATCCTCAACAAAAACTAGCAAGCCAAATCCAACAGCATATTTAAAGGATTATATACCATGATTAAGATCCCAGGAATGCAAGAGTGGTTCAACATAAAAAAACCCAATCAACGCAATACACCACATTAATAAACAAAGGAAAAAAACCAAACAATCACCTAAACTGATATAGAAAAAAACATCTGACAATATTCAATATCCTTCCATGATTAAAAAAAATGCTTGAGGGACTTCCCTGGTGGCACAGTGGTTAAGAATCTGCCGCCAATGCAGGGAACATGGGTTCGAGCCTTGGTCTGGGAAGATCCCACATGCTGAGGAACAACTAAGCCCGTGCGCTACTACTACTGAGCCTGCGCTCTAGAGCCTGCAAGCCACAACTACTGGGCCTGTGAGCCACAAGTACTGAAGCCTGCGCACCTAGAGCCCATGCTCTGCAACATGAGAAGCCACAGCAATGAGAAGCCCACGCACCGCAGTGAAGAGTAGCCCCTGCTCGCAGCAACTAGAGAAAGCCCGTGAGCAGCAATGAAGAGCCAACACAGCCAAAAATAAATAAATTAATTAATTAATAAAAAAAAATACTTGACCCGCTGCCCTCTCCACCTTCTCCAGACCCACACTGTGGATTGGCTGGCCTAGAAGGATGACATCCTTCCCAGGTAGCAGGATCTGGTAAATACCAGAGAAGGTCTGCATGATTAATCACAACCACAGCTGCCATTTATTGAGCTCCACTGTAGAGAGAGAGAGAGAGAGTGTGTGTGCACGCGTGTGTGTGTGTGTGTATGCTCTGTGCATGGGGTGTGTGTGTGTCACACGTGCTGTGAAGGAGGTGGTGTGTGTATTACTTTTCATAGAGATTAAATATTCTGTATCTTGGGAATCTCATTATATATTTTGGGATTTATATAATACATATCTTCTATTTTGTGAAAAATGCTACTTAATCGTAGTTACATAGATTACCTAATGCTTGTGAAAGCAAAGCACAGCATCTGGCACACAAGTGCTCAGTAAACGGCAGCTGTGACCATTATCTAACTAACTAACACCATTATCATCTCCAGTCCTCACCTCACAACACCCCTCAATGTGGATACTCTTATTATCCCCGCATTTGAATTGGGAAATCAAAGCTCAGTGAGATAAAGTAAAAGGCCCAAGGAACACTAAGGTGTAGAGCACACAGGCCTGAGTCTAAGGCCCACAGCCTCTGTCTTCCTTCTGGAGACCACAGCCCACTGTGTATGGACAGGTCTAAGCCAAGTTGCTTGCCCAAGGGGCTGCCACGTGTCAGTGGTGGGCATGGATGAGCATCCTGTCCACCATGCCCAGCCCACTGCCTTGTCCTTCACCCCACAGACACTCTCAGGAGAGGCTGGGGTTTCACTTCTCCTTTTCTAACCATTAGGGAAGGTCAAGGTTGATGTATTTCTTTTAAAGACCAAAAAACTGCTCTATTTATGAAATCTGATTCTTGTACATTTAAAAATTACTCATTGTGAAACCAGGATGACATTTGACACAGGAGTTATCTGTAAAGAATCAGGCCTGATGCCATCTACAAGTTAGAGCCCAAACCTTAAACTTCAGTCTATTGTGGCAGAACAAGCAAATCATCACTATTACTGTGGAAGCATCCAGAAAAAAGCAGGACAAATACACACACACACATACACACACCACACATACACACACATACAGATACTCAGAAGCACACACAGAGGCTTTGGAGGTAGACCTGAGTTCAGAGTTTTGCTCTATCACTTACTAGGTGTTAACTTTCAACCATGTTTCTTATCCTTTCTCAGCCTCCATTTCTTTATTGGTAAAATGCTAGAATTTGAGAGGGAATTAAATGAAAATAAGTCATTGGTGCTCAGTCCCCAGAGACATTCAACAAGTGACTATTGCTTTTCATCACCTAATACCACTTACTAAATGTTTTTGATGCTGACAAATACTTCCCTGCCCTCTAAAAGCTGGTAGGATAAGTAGAACAAGGTTCAACACTGAGATCCTAAGTTAAGCTGCATGCTGTCCAGATGGCCAAGACAAAGGCCTCCTCAGAGAACCCTCTGCCCCTGGAATAGAGAGATCAGGGGACCTCAGAAAGAGAATTCTCCCAAGACAAAGCAAGAAGAGAAGGGCCTGGAATCTGACCAAGGCCTAGCTACAAAGGGCAGCTGCAGCCTCACTGAGGCACTGCTGTGTCTGCAGAAAGGCAGGATGGCCAGAATAAGGATGGGCTGCATGGAGTCTGGGAAAAGGAAAATCTTGGAGCAAGACTCACAATTAAAAATCATCAACCACACAAAGAAACAAGGAAACTTCAGTTTAAAATACACATTAAAATAAAATAGCTCTTTACTGTTTACAGGAAAAATACCTAAAGCATGAGGACACAGAAAGCTTAAAGAATAAAAAATAATTCAGGCACATACTAACCAAAAGAACACTGGTGTAGCCTTATTATTATTAGATAAAGTTGTTATGTTCTAATGGAGATTAAGAAGGTCATCATATAATGATAAAAACTTTGATACCTCTAGATGATGGAAAAATTATAAATGTCTGTGATTCTAATAGGCTCAGATATATGTAAGGCAAAAGCTAACAGATATTGGGACTTCCCTGGTGCTGCAGTGGTTAAGTATCCGCCTGCCAATGCAGGGGACATGGATTCAATCCCTGGTCCAGGAAGATCCCACATGCCGCGAAGCAAATAAGCCCATGTGCCCCAACTACTGAGCCTGTGCTCTAGAGCCTGCAAGCCACAACTAATGAGCCCATGCGCCACAACTACTGAAGCCTGCACGCCTAGAGCCCATGCTCCACAATAAGAGAAGCCACCGCAATGAGAAGCCCGCACAATGCAACAAAGAGTAGCCCCTGCTCTCTGCAACTAGAGAAAGTCGAGGCACAGCAATGAAGACCCAACGCAGCCAAAAATAAATAAATAAATAAATAAATTTATTTTTAAAAAATTAACAGATATTGACAAAGCTACCATTATAATGAAAGATATTTAACATATCTTAGTAGCTGATATGTCAACAATCTTAAAATTTGAACAATTGACAAATTTCATCTAGAGGACATAAATAGAGCATTGAACCTAACAATTGGGAAATGTGTATTATTTTCAAGCACCCAGGAATATTTATGAAAATTTACCACATTGGGGACACAAAGTCAAGCTCAACTAATTTCAAAGGATTAGCATCATATAGTCCACTTTGTTTCAAGATGACAAAGTTAGAAGTCAATAACAAAAAGATGATCAAAAATACTCTAACTTTGGAAATTTATAATTCAAATAAGATTCAAGAGTAAACCTGTAAGTCATAAGGGAAATTAGAAAATACTTAGCAGTAAATTATATTGAAAATTTGACATAATAAAACTTGTGTGATGGAACTAAAGTAATAGTTAAAAGGAAATCTATATTTTAAAAGAGGACTTAAAATTGGTCTCGTAACAATTAAATTAAGAAAAAGAATACTAGAATAAATCCAAAGAAAGTGGAAGGAAATAATAAGAACAAAAAAAGAAAAAGAAAATCCATGTATGAGACAGGAAAAGCTGAACACTGGTTCACAGACACACTAATAAATTAACCTCTGCCAAGAACGCTGGGGTGCTGCAGGCAAAAGAGAAAGAATACACAAATGATAGTGTTAGGAATAAAAAGTTAAAAGGATATTGTGAATGGTCTTATGCCAATAAATTAAAACAGGTGAAATGAGAACAATAAACTTGAAAAATAACTTACTATGAATCATGCAAGAATAAATTGAAATTTATTCTCACAAAAATAAATCTTTGCAGAGGTGACATCAACACCATTATGGTGTGAAAAGCTCCCTTTGTCTCTCCCCTTCAGTCTACAACTAGTGAAACATTCCTAACTCCAGAAAGCTTCCTCTGCCCAACACAGCAGGATGCTGGAGAGATCCATACATCTGTACATCTGAAGGTGGGTGAATTGGGACACACAGAGGAGGCAGAACCAGGGACTAGCAGAGGCAGTGCTGGGATCCTGGCCCCTGGCCACAGCGGCTGAGTCTGCAGCCCCAGGGAACCTGGTAGCAGCAACAGAGGTGGCACATGAGACCTAGGCCTCCCAGCCACAATGGCACCCATAGCCACAGGGAGCCGGACAGCAGTGGTGGCAGGACCCATGACCCTGGTCCCTCCAGCCAAAGCAGCACCCGCAACTCCAGCCTCCGCCACTCCTACCAATGACAGCAGCACCCACCAACCCAACAATCCTGGAGGCAGCCAAGGTGCCCATGACCCTGGCTTCTCCCCTTCCCCACTGTGGCAGCAGTGTCCGTGACCCAGGTGTCCCCAGACATGGTAGAGGTGCCTGCCATCCCAGTGTCCCCGGCGGAAATACCAGTGACAGCAGCAACACTGGCAGCAGCAAGGCATAAGCAGTGGCAATGAGGACACCAGAGACACCTCTGGCAGAGGTGCCGGAGGGTGGAAAATGCTAGTTCTCGAATAGAGCCGGAGGCCACTCAAGAGAAACAAAAACTTGGGCTATAGCACCACCTACTGAAAAACAAAGAGAAAGGCCTTTAATTAAGAACTTGAACTGTTAGAATCAAAGTAAAAAAACTTTATCTAAATAAGAAAGGAGTTTGCTCCTTCAAATGCACCGGCAGAGGAACAACTCATTAAGGACCATGAAAACACAGTATCACAAAAAGAAAATAACAACTCTGTAAAACCTAAAGTCACAGAAGATTGTGATCTAACTGATAGAGAATTCAAAATAGCTGTCATGAAGAAATTCAATTAGCTACAAGAAAACTCAGAAAAGCAGTTCAATGAGCTTAAGAGTAAAATTAATAAACAGAGGAATACTTTACCAAAGAGACTGAAACTCCAAAAGAGAACTAAATGGAAATTCTGGAGCTGGAGAACTCAATAAATGAGATAAAGAATGGATTAGAAAGCACTGGAAATAGAGCAGACCATATGGAAGAGAGAATGAGTGAGCTCGAAGTTAGAAATCTAGAAATGATTCAGGTAGAAGAAGAGAGAGAAATAAGATTTTTTAATAAAGAAGCTCTACAAGAACTATCCAACTTGATTAGAAAAGGCAACATAAGGATAATGGGTATCCCAGAAGGAGAAGAGAGCTTATTTAAAGAAACAACAGCTGAGAACTTTCCAAACCTGGGAAGAAACTGGATATACAAGTCCACAAAACTAACAGAACACCCAGTTATCTCAATACAAAAAGATCTTCTCCAAGACACATTATATTAAAACTCAAAAGTCAATGATAAAGAATTTTAAAGACAATCAGAAAAAAAAAAAGACAGTAACCTACAAGTTACCCCATTAGGCTATCAGCAGATTCCTCAGCAGAAACTCTATAGACCAGGAGAGAGTGAAATGACATACTCAAAACATTGAAAGATAAAAACTGTCAACCAAGAATACTCTACCCAGCAAAGTTATCCTTCAGATATGAAGAAGAAATAAAGTCTTTCCCAGACAAACAAAAGCTGAGGGAATTCATCACTACTAGACCTGCCTTATAAGAAATGTTGAAAGGAGCTCTTCCTGAAACAAAAAGGCAAAAGTACAAAACACTTTGAGTAGGTAATAAACAGACAGAATCAGAAAATTGTAACTCTTCACCAGAATAAGTTGTTAAACAATTACAGCATAAAGGTTAAAGGGGGGAAAAAGCATTAAAAGCAACTATAGCTACTTCAATTTGGTAATAAACTCACAACATAAAAAGGGATAATTTGTGGCAACAAACATAAAAGGGGAAGAAGACAAGGACAAAATCTGTACAGGCAAATGAAGATGAGATGCTTTCAGCAGAAAAAGAACTATGTAATCTATGAGACAATTTATACAAACCTCATGGTAACCACAAAACTAAAATCTAGAGCAGAGAAATGAAACATAAAAAAGAGGAAACTTAGAAAAATATCATATAAAACCACCAAATTAAAATGACAGAAAATCAAGAAAAAAGAAACAATGAAAATACAGAGCAACCAGAAAACAAAAGATAAAATGGCAGTACCAATAATCACCCTAAATGTAAATGGATTGAATTCACCAATCAAAAGACACAGAGTGGCTGAACAGATTAAAAAACAAGACCCAACTATATGCTGTCTCCAGGAGACTCATCTCGGCTCTAAAGACAAATATAGGCTAGAAGTAAAGATATGGAAAATGATACTCTAAGCAAATTGCAGCCAAAAAAAGAAAAAAAAAAACACAGGTGTAGCCATACTCATATCAGACAAAATAGCCTTCAAGCCAAAAAAGATAACAAGAGACAAAGATGGACATTATATAAAGGGAATAATCCATCAAGCAGACATCATCAAACAACTATTAATGTATTTGCACCTAATGTAGGAACACCAGAATATATAAAGCAATTTTAACAAACCTAAAGGGAGAAATTGACAGCAACACAATAATAGTAGGGGACTTTAATACCCCACTTTCATCAATGGATAGATTACTCAGACAGAAATTCAACAAGGAAACACGGGCCTTAAGTGAAACATTAGAGCAGATGGACTTAAATGAATACAGAACATTCCATCCAAAATCAGCAGAATACACATTCTTTTCAGGTGCACATGGCAATTCTCAAGGATAGACCATATGTTGGGACACAGATTTCAATAAATTTAAGAAGAATGAAATCATATCAAGCATCTTTTCCAATTACATCTGTATGAAACTAGAAATCGACTACAAGAAGAAAGCTGGAAAAACCACAAATACGCGGTATCAAAATCTGTGTGATGCAGTAAAAGCAGTTCTAAGAGGGAAGTTTACAGCAACACAGTCCTACCTCAAGAAATAAGAAAAATCTCAAAAAACAATCTAAACTTACACCTAAATGAACTAGAAAAAGAAAAACAAACAAAGCCCAAAGTCAGTAGAAGGAAGGCAATAATAACAACCATAATGGAAATAAATGAAATAGAGACTAAAAAGACAATAGTATGAAACTAAGACATGGTTCTTAGAAAAGATAAACAAAATTGACAAACTTTTAGCTAGATTCACTAAGATAAAGAGAGAGAAGGCTCAAATAAATAAAATCAGAAACAAAAAAGAAGTTACAACAGATATCACAGAAATACAAAGGATTTTAAGAGAGTACTCAGAACTGCTACACACCAACAAATTGGACAACCTACAAGAAATGGATAAAATCTTAGAACCACACAACTTTCCAAGACTGATTCATGAAGAAACAGAAAATCTGAATAAACTGATCACTAGTAAGGAGATTGAAACAGTAATAAAAAATATCACAAAAAACAGAAGTCCAGGACCAGACAAATTCAGTGGTGAATTCTACCATTCAAAGAAGAATCTCAAACTCTTCCAAAAAATTGAAGACAAGGGAATGCTTCCTAACACACTTTATGAGGCCAGCACTACCCTGATACCAAAACCAGACAAGAACAACACAAAAAAAGAAAATTATAGGCCAATGTCTCTGATGAACATAGATGCAAAAATTCTCAACAAAATATTAGCAAACCAAATACAACAATACATTAAAAGGATCATACACCATGATCAAGTGGGAGTTATTCTAAGGATGCAAGGGTGAGTCAACATTTGCAAATCAATCAATATGATACATCACATAAACAAAAAAAGGATACAAATCATATGAGCATCTCAATAGAGGCAGAAAAAGCATTTGACAAGATTCAACATCCATTTATGATAAAACTCTGAATAAAATGAATAATGGCCATAAATGACATATATGTCAAACCCAGCTAACATCATACTGTACAGTGAGAAACAAAGATTTTTCTCTTAGATTAGGAACAAGAAAAGGATGCCACTCTCACCACTCTTACTTAACATAGTAGTGGAAGAATTAACATTGTTAAAATGTCCATAATTACCTAAAGCAATCTACAGATTCAATGCAATCCCTATCAAAATCCCAACGTTTTTCACAGAAATAGAATTTAAAAGTCCTAAAATTTGTATGGAACCACAGAAGGCCTTGAATAGCCAAAGCAATTCTGAGAAAAAAGAACAAAGCTGGAGGTGTCACACTCCCTAATTTCAAATTATATTACAAAGCTACAGTAATCAAAACATATATAAAGAACTCAAACAGGGACTTCCCTGTGGCACAGTGGTTAAGAATCCACCTGCCAATGAAGGGGACACAAGTTTGATCCCTGGTCTGGGAAGATCCCACATGCCACGGAGCAACTAAGCCCATGTGCCACAACTACTGAAGCCCGCGCGCCCAGAGCCCGTGCTCCACAGCAAGAGAAGCCCCCACAATGAGAAGCCCACACAGTGCAACGAGTAGCCCCCACTCGCCGCAACTAGAGAAAGCCTGCGTGCAGCAACGAAGACCCAACGCAGCCAAAAATAAATTAATTAATTTTAAAAAAAACCTCATACAACTCAACAACAACAAAAATTTTCTAAATGGACAGAGATCTAAGTAGAGATTCCAAAAATGACATACAGATGGCCAACAGGCACATGAAAAGATGTTCAACATTACTAATTATTAGGGAAATGCAAAGCAAAACCACAATAAGATATCACTTCATGCCTGTTAGAATGACTATTATGAAAAAGACAGGCAACAACAAGTACTGGTGAGGGTGCAGAGAAAAGGAACCCTCATACGCTGTTGGTGGGAATGTAAATAAACAGTATGAAGATTCCTCAAAAATTAATAATAGAACTACCATATGATCCAACTATTCTGCTTCTGGGTATTTATCCAAAGGTTATGAAAACACTAATTCAAAAAGATATATGCACCCCTATGTTCATTGCAACATTATTTACAATAGCCAAGATATGGAAACAATCTAAGTGCACATTAACAGATGAATGGATAAGAAGATGTCACACACACACACACACACACACACACACACACACACAACGGAATACTACTCAGCCATAAAAAATATGAAATCTTGACATTTGCAAAAATATGAATGGACCTTGAGGGTAGTATGCTAAGTGAAATAAGTCAGATGGAGAAAGATAAATACAGTATGATTTCACTCATATATGCAATATAAAAAATACAAAATAAATGAACAAACAGAACAAAACAAAAATAAACACATAGATGACAGAGAATGAACGGATTAGTGGTTACCAGAGGGGAAGGAGGGATGGGGGAGGGCAAAATGGGTAAGGAGAATCAACTGTATGGTGATGAACGGAAACAAGATTTTTGGTGGTGAGAACACTATGGTATACACAGAAGTCGAATTATAATGTTGTACACATGAAACTTAGATAGTTATAAACCAATGTTACATCAATTTAAAAAATGTGCAAAGACTCTAACAGACATTTGTCCAAAGAAGATACACAAATAACCAATAGGCACATGAAAAGCTTCTCAATATCATTAGCCTTCAAGGAAATGCAAATCAAAACCACAATAAGATACCACATCACCCTCACTAGGAGGGCTATAATCAAAAAGATAATAACAAGTGTTGACAAGAAGGTATTCAAACTGAAACCCTCACACACTGCTAGTGAGAATGTAAAATGGTGCAGTCACTTTGCATAATGATTTGGTAGTTCCTCAAAATGTTAAACGTAGAATTACCATATGATTTAGCAGTTCCACTCCTAGGTATCTAGCTAAGAGATATGTAAACATGTATCTACACAAAAACTTGTACATGAATGTTCATAGCAGCACTATTCATAATAACCTCAAAGTGAAAACAATCCAAATGTCCATCAGCTGATAAACGTGTAAGTAAATTGTGGTATACACACTGGAAAATTATTTGTCAATAAAAAGAATGAAGTATTGATACATGCTACAACATGGATGACCTTGAAAACATTATGCTAAATTAAAGAATCCAGAAACAAAAAAAATCACTAATTGTATGATTCTATTTATATGATATACCCAGAATAGGCAAGTCCCTAAATACAGAAAGTAAATTAGTGGTTGCCTGGGACTGGAGATAGGGGCAGGGGAAATGGAAAATAATGGCTAATGGGTATGGAGTTTCTTTTGGTGTGATAAAAATGTTCTAATCAATTGTGGTAATGATTGTATATTTCTGTGAATATACAAAAAAATTTATTGTACATTTTAAATGGGTGAATTTTATGGTGTGTGAATTATGTAAAAATAAAGCTGTTTTTTAAAAAGGTAAAAAAAAAAAAAGAATAAATCTTCTCTCAAGAAAACGTCAGGCTCCTGAGATTTTACTGGCAAGTTCTATCACATAGCTAAGGAACAGAAATAGTAGGACTTCCCTGATGGCACAGTGATTAAGAATCCACCTGCCAATGCAGGGGACACAGGTTCGAGCCTGGTCCAGGAAGATCCCACATGCCACGGAGCAACTAAGCCTGTGTGCCGCAACTACTGAGCCTGCAAGCCACAACTACTAAAGCTCGCATGCCTAGAGCCCATGCTCAGCAATAAGAGAAGCCACTGCAATGAGAAGCCTGCGCACCACAATGAAGAGTAGCCCCGCTCGCCACAACTAGAGAAAGCAAACGAAGACCCAATGCGGCTAATTAATTAATTAATTAATTTTTAAAAGAAAGGAATAGCAATAGTAATCTTTCCATAAACTCTTCCAGAGAATAGAAGAGGGAACACTGCCCAATTTATGAGGGTAACACAAATTTCATAGTAAAAATAGTCAAGAAAGGAGTGTGAAAGGTTGAACTTTCTCAAGAACAAAAATTCTTTTCAAAAATCAAATCTAGCAATAATTATATCATGAGCAAATTGTGAAGAAATGCAAGGTGAGAAAACTAATTGATTTACCAGATTAACCAATGTAACAGGAACAATCATATGATTATTGCGGTAGCTGGAGAACTGACATCCATCCCCCTCACCACCAACCCCCTACACGTCTGGCCAAAGGGGGCTCTCTTTGGAGAAACACGTGCAATGTCTTTCAGAAGAGTGTCCTGTGGTGTTAAAGGCAAGATGACCTGGAGAGGGGGCAGGCAGGATAGTTTACTGAAATATTAATTTGTGTTTTGTCATTGCTGCTTCAGAGGAATGAAAAAAAGACACCAACTATTTTGTTGCCTTGTTCTTTTGTTTTTCCCCTCTCGCTCCAAGGGGGTGGAGGGTTCTTTGTGCTCCCCTGCTTTAATGGAATTCTGTGTTACAGGGATGAAAGCAAAAGGTTGTTTATCAAAGTATGAGGTCCTTGAGGAGATGAGCCTGCAGAAGTAAGAGAAATTGTCCTTGTTAGGGGAAATGGAAGCAGCAAGAAAGAACAGGAAGAGCCCCATGATTGGGAAGGACGCTGTTGTTTGTGTCTTACAAGTCAAGGACCTCACCCACACCCTGGCAGTGCCCTGGCAGTGGGGGGAGATAAGACCTAGGAAGGCAAAGGCTGCCGGGCATACCAGGGAGGCTGGGCCCAGGCATCAAAGCTCCCAGGAGCAGCAAAGATGACAAAGAAGAAAGTGAGCCTATGGGCAGCAGAGCTCTGCCCTCCGTTTCCAAGATCGGGTAAGCTTCCCTGGTTCTCCTGCGACCCGACAGCATCCCCCAGCCCTGTATTGAGTTGGATTGGTTTTCTGCCAGTTCTCAGGATGGGGGTGGGTGACGGGGAGAGGGGCTTGAAAACAAAGTTAACTTGATTTAAAGAAAAGACAGTCCTGCTGTCACCAGCAAAGCCCACTGGGGTCCCTAGGAAAAACAAAATGGAATCTAGGTGATAAAATAAGGTCTCACCTCTTCCCCTGTGCTTAGTCTAGTTTCACTTGCTCATAGGGTACTGCACACAGAGACCCGCACCAGGCACCTCAGACCGGAGTTCCTAGTGCGAAACGGCTGCACGGGACACTGCAGCCCGTGGATCGTGTGCAGAAGCGCTGCACACGATACTCAATTCAAGATGGCGGCGGTGAGCTGTGTGCAGAGACACTGCACCCGGCACTGCGATCTCCGCCCCCGCCCCCTCCACTCTAGATCCCTAAACGGAAGCCCCACCCCTGGCCTGTCAGGAGAGCAAGTGAGTTGGCACCTCTCCGTTCTCTGATAAAAGAAGAAAGCTTTCCTTTGCTTCTGAATCCAACTCCATCTCGTTCTATTTACTGGAACGACGCCGGGCGGGGACACCTACTCTGAAGAATAAGTAACAACGTGACGGTTCCTCACACCCAGTTTGTAGTACGCATGCGTGGGGTGTTTGCGTAGGCTGCGTAGGACTCGGGAGACAGAGATACACTGATGACAGATTAAGGAAGCAGGCAGCAAAGCTCTACCTGTCCTCCAGGTCTGGCCACTGCTTGAAGTTTCCCTGGGGGTCATTGCCGGCTTCTCCCTTCTGAGCGTCCACAACCGCCTCCTGCCTCGCCCTCGGGGAGTCCTTCAGGTCCTTGCACAGGTGGAGGGTGCCTCGGGCCATGCTGTCCAGGAAGCTGAGTATCTGGAGGCAGCTCTGTATCTTGGGTGGGAGTGGGCTGGCAGAGGAAAAAGCCGCCCTCGTCAAATCGGCAAATGGCCTGGCCTTTGTGTCCTCCCAGGAGTGCGGAGGAGCGCCCTCTTCCTCCAGGGCCCCGAAACAGCCCAGCAAGCAGAGGTCCTCTGCCAGCTTCTCAAACAGCCCGGTCCTCCTAAAGAAGTCACCGTTGACGGGGTCCAGGTGCAGTGCTGCAGACACAGCACAGAGGGTGTGCAGGACCAGGTCCAGGGTCTGGCTGGGGGACACTGCCCCCCAGGTCTGCAGCGGGGGCTCCTGGAGAGACCCCTCCAGGTCAGAGAGCAGGGACAGCAGCCCATTGAACCCACTGGAGACTCTGAAAGCAGCACGGCCTTTGGGGGTCTCCAGGATCCGGAGCAGAGACTGAAACCAATGAGATACAAGTGAGTGAGATGGAGGAGGCAGATCTTTAACGCTGAGCTCCCACCCATCCCTGCCAAAGCGTTCCGGGTGCTCTTCTGCGCTCCACTCCGTAGGAACAGCAAGCTACCGATGCGCGACCCTGAAACACTGGGAGGTCAGTACCATTCCTCTTACTTTTAGTTTTGGGTTGTGCCAAAGTGTCTTCATTCACATGGCTGCTCTTAAAGGCTATGCTGCTTTATAGGGTTGACTTACAGTCCTGTATCTTGACTTAAATGCATCTCCCTCCACAAAGCTTTCCCTGACCCTTAGCTTGTTCTCATCCCAGGCTGAGTGCTCACACCTCTAAATCCCCAATCAAAACTCTCACCACACTGTATTGAAGCTACTTGAAAATTGTCTCAGCCTTCCCCTGCATTGAAGCCCCATGAAATCAGGCTTGCTCACTGCTGTGGAACATAGCACCTACTTAATAAATATTTGCTAAACTTATGGAATGAACCATTTCCTGTATTGCAAAAGGAGACTCAGTGAAATCTATATAAAGCAACTTATTACTATTTACCTCCCTCTCTGTGCAAGCACAGATTCTTCTAATAAATGAAAGATAATCAAACAAATCTACTTAAAACCTTGTGTGAAAATATGAGGAAATTAAGGTGGAGAAGAGAAATCCTAATGGAAGGAAACATATAGATATAGCATATAATATAGACCGTGTGTGGAGTTTAGGCTATTACAACATACATATGCAATCTACCTTCTACAGATTGCTCAGATTTTTACTGGACAGCCAAACTTTTAATTCCTTCTAAAATCAAATATTTACTAAGCACTTCCAATGTACTATTCATTGAGCCCTGTGCATGATATACACTAGGTATTCAATAAATGTTATGGAAGGAAAGAAGGACTACATTTAAGAAGTTCTCATTCTGTGCTAAAGTTTCACACCTAAAAGTGAAGAATGCATGGATGATTTCAGATAAATATCAAAAGCCTCTAACTTTTGGTATTTAGTTATTTACTATTCATGAAAATTGCATGGGACTGCATCGAAGACCCAGGCTTCTTAGTCATGTTTCCCAGAGAATGGCCAGTCCCTGTAGTTTTGCTCTGGAGGAAGATTTGAATTGTTTTGTCCTTTCAAATGTTTAGTGTTCAGTGACACAAGAAAGAGGATTGTCTGGGCAGGCACAACTTAAAGTCAATTTCAGGATGCTTGAAACAAGTTTCAAAGAGAAAAAATAAAAAGAAATTCCCAATTTGAGAGAGAGGGGGTGATGCTGTGTCTTAAATGCATGATTTAGGGTGACAGTCTATAGCATAATGCATGAAAGTCCATTGACAAAGAGAAAACTGGTGGGTCAGAAAAAAGGAGGGAAGGGATTAGATTTTTAAATTCTCATATAGAGAAAGTCAAATAGAAATTCAGTAAAGTTACAGGTAGCTATGAAATATGAAGTCATGCACTTTGCAGGGCAAAGGTAATTTTCCAGCTCTGTCTCTAAAATGCTGGTAACCCTAACCTAACACTAGAGTTTATCTGAAACAATATAATGTGTACCCCTAACACCCAAATTCTGATATCTAATATTGTATTCTGCTACATGAAGCCTGAGCTGCTTGGCAGGCAGTCAACCCAAGCTTGGGGTAGGAAAGCACAAAATGAGCCAGGACTAAGTAAATGTATACAGGCAAGGACTCTTTCAAAGATGGAGAGAAATGATGACCAAGGAGCTGCTTAAAGTGCTCCCACGGCCCCATCAATGACATTTCAAGAAATTAAAAACAAAGATTGTAGAAACTTGGAGAATCTATAAAAGGCCAATGGCCACGATTATGTTCAATATGGACAAATTATCATATAGAGTGATGTAGAAAGATTCATCCTTACCAATGTGGGTCAGTTTTCCCAGTTATAGGAGAAGAAAATGCATGACTTATGGTGGTTAGCTCAAAGACTACCCACCACAGCTCAGGGGGTGACTGTGAGGAAATTGAATTGTCATTTTGTTCTTTAAAAGAAACAGCATCGGGGCCATGCACTAATGGGGGATCAAATGAGAGTGGTGGGATAGACTTCAGGGAAATGGGCTTTCCAGACTGCCTGACAGCTAGAAGCAAAAATGAAACATTAAGGACCAGACAGTGACAACTGCTTTCTCCTCCTGGGTGAGGATATGACCTAAGTACTACTGAATTTGGCTCAAAACCCAGGAAAGTTTGACATTTGTAGACAGGTCCTTAAAGAGAAGATTGTATGTAGACTGTTAGAGCAGATTCTTCAGAATAGTGACATGTGGTGAATGTAAACCCGTATGGTTTAGCAACACAGAGCTTTCTAGACTAGGCACGGCCTTTCTGTTTATAGACTGCATCACCACAGCTGCCTTCCCCAAACCCCACCCCCAACCCCAGGACACTGGGGCCAGTCCTCTGTGGCTGCCTTGTGTGAGCAACTCACTCCGCACAGAATATTATTTCTTCGATCAAGTTGGAAATGAACTCTAACCTTGAAGTGTATGTGGTGGTGGTAGTTTCTTCCTGCCAACTGATAATCCACACAAAAGGCTGAACATTAACGTGGGGTACAGCATGCATTGCATTGTCTGTCTCGACCTGTCTCAATGTGACTCGTGCCATGGAAAATAAATAAATCACCGAGACATCAGGAAATCTTAAGCTGTTAACCTGTAAACTGCCTAGATTTATGTGAGTGCTTTCAGTGGCTCCTAAAACTACTATGAGGTTGTTCAAGGCAAATGGAATGAATGGAGCTCTTCTGTTTATCACGTGACATGTGACAAAACAAACACCAAAAAGAGAGCGTAATTAAAAAATAAAACTAATCAGATTACAAGCAATTGTCTAAGTGCTGGATGACCACTAAAACCCCCCTCTTTCCTTAAGAAACCATCTTCCAGTTGTCCAAGTTGACACCAGATATTGCTCAGAAGGTCTCCATCATTCAAGGAATGTTGAGAGCAGATATTTTAAAAAGAAAGCAAACCAATAATAGTCCTCCTTATGATCTGTGTCTCTCAGAGGGTCTATCCTCTGTAATTCCTAGATGGCTCTTTTCTCCTCCTGTTGGGAGGGGTGGAGAAAAAAGGAATGGCTGACCTTAATTGTTGCTTTGTTTGATTTATTAAATTCAGAGTCATTATCTAAAATGGGGGTAATCTCATTAGAACTCAGACTGCTCTATTATTTCTTGGGATGGGGTTAATTTCATATTTGCAGAGTCATAAAGTAAAGAGCCCAAAATCCAATTACAAAGGCTTAATTTCATAGCAACTAAAGAGAAACATTTCTATCATAAAGGAAAATAAATACTGCACTAGTTCGGGAAACGATTTGTCAGGAACTGGGGACCTGGGAGGAGGGTCTCCATTACTGTCATTCAACTTTGCATGATAATGCATCACCTAGGCTTGAGTGTCTACGGAAGGGAGTAAATTTAATCAGCTGAAGTCAAAGTAATCAGGCTAGGGTTGACACATTTCAAGAAAGGTCAGCGTTAAGCACATTTTCTCCTCCTTAACTCAGTTACCATGTCATCCTCTCTGAGTTAGTATTCCTCAAGCTTGAATCTATAAAATGGATGTCTGCTGCAAAGCGCTAACTACGTTAGGACTAACAGGATTTATTTCACATTCTATTATTTGTTATTCCTCATAATTTTCCATGTGTCATGCTGGAAGACCGGTGAGGTAATGGGATTAAGCTCAGAGTTGAACAGCTAAATGTATATTAGCAAATCAATCTGAATTTGTGCATAACCCAATCACAGTCCCACTGGCCATGGAGAGGAAATTCATTTGCTTACATTATTCTTTAACTTGGTTATCATTTGCCAGAATTAGGTGGTGAAGTCACATGTGCCTCTGTATTGGTATGGAAGCACCACTGAATTTTGGAAGCAACTGCCTTAAGTCACATGTTTCTGGAGGATTTTTCTCCTCCAGAGCAGCTGGCTGATTCTCAGGGGAGGGAATTGAGGGTGGCACCATGATATGAATACACTGCAGAGATGACAAACCTTTATTGGGTGGTGGGGCAGGGAGTCCTGCCTTTGAGGTCCCCACCCTCCATCACTTTCACCTCATCCCACATCTGACCCACTTTGCAGGCACAGTGCTTTGGGCAGAGTCCACTGTCAACTACCAAAAAAGGAAATCTAGCCAGAAAGAACTAATTTTACATCTTTGTTTCCCGAGGGGTTCCCAAAGTGATGTAGGTCAAAGGCAGATCCCACATCAGATTCCAACAAACGTTGGCTAGTTGCTCACACGACCCAGTGGTGGGCAAGGCTGGAACAGGCTCTGGGGCCCAATCCTTCCCCACCACTCACGCGAGCTGCAACGTGTTATCACCCTAGTCCTGGAAGAACAATGGTGGCTCTGGGCACCCTCCCACCTGCCCAGCAGTGCCTTGGTACCCAGGGGGAAGACAGCACATTGAGTGCGGGGTACGACTCTGTTAAATAAGCTTACACAGTGCTCATCCCTGATGTGCTCTGTTGATAGTGTGATTCTGAAATGATATTGAATCTGTAAAACACCATAATGGCTTTACATTACTAAGTCTAGAAATTCAGTCCTATTACCCAAGGGCTGACACTCCAATAAGGTGCTTCTGGGCTCTAGAGTAAACAAGATGAACTTTCCAGGAGCAAAGCAAAGAGCTTTTCTATAATGGACACAAAAACACTTCTGCTCGCCAAAACTTTTCTCTCCATGAATCTGTTTGACTTTCAATATGAAAATGTCAGAAATATATAGGGCTTCCAATTATTCACCCAATAGAAAACCAAAGTCCTAACTGCCTTGCTCTCTGCCTTCCCTGTTCCTTATTAGAATAAGGCTCATGTGAATTAAGCTGAACACAGACATATGAGAAAAAATGCAACAGACAGCAAAATGAAGAGGAAAAATCACCAGATTTTAAATCACTAGTCTTAGATCCAAACTCAACTTCACCATTCAGTATTAGAATCTCTCGGGGCCTATCTCTGCCCAATATTAAGATAGGACCACATGAAGCTAAGGTGCATTTCAGCTGTAAACTGTCATTAATTCTTGATATCTCTCTCCCTTACTCTCCCCTTTACATGCTCCCCTCAATCTTGTTACTTCCCATAATCATGGGACTCCAGTGTCTTTCAAAAGACCTTTAACTTTCCTTTTTTGTTTCATCACCTTCACTGATTTTTTGACCCTGTGATTAAATTGCTGTTTTGGTTCTTGTCATCTGCGAAATACATGATAACTATGGTCATAATGCCACTTCTGGATGGGATTCTCATGACACATTGGCCATGCCGAACTCCACAGGATTAGGTCATGAGAAGACATGAATACAGTTGCATCAGTGCCTGACATTGGCTCTGCTGAGAAATAAAGTAGGTAAAATAAACTGAATGCCATTCTCTAACTGGTAAAATGGTTTTGTACAGAGATAGTCATGGCTAAATAAGGTTGAGGGTTATTTTGGAAGTCAGAGCAACTTCGTATTGTATAAAATTCACCAGTGATCCAAAGTGGCATGATAATGAAACATGAGTGTGTATTGCATAGGGGGTTCTTTTGCACATAGATGTGACCGGTCCCCAAGTCAGTTCCTTGGGAGATATTTACATTTACATCTGATCTTCTCTTAAACAGCATAAACAAAAGAAAGGGGATTTTTTTTTTAAGGCATAAGCCCGTAAAGACAAAAGAAATGGAAAAGCAGGAACAGCAACAAAATTGTGAGAGCTGTAAGGCTGATGATGTTTATTATCATCTTTAACTGTTTTAAGATAACTTGATGATTATTAACAATATTACAAAAACAAAAATATATGCTTCTCTTTGTTGTCCAAAGGTGACAGCCTAGTTTTACTTCTCCCTTTGTAACCACTGTTCCTGTGCCTTTGACTGCCTTTTGCTTCCTCTTCCCAGTTCAGACGTTCCCTCCTCTGTGAGCCTTCCTCAAACATGTAAGGCAGCATTGGTCTCTCCTACTTCTCTGTTCCCGTGGCAGCCTGCCTTCAACCTCTGGGGCATTATCACGCTGCATCACCATGATTGTTTACTTAATATTAGCCCTAGTCTACGAGCTACCAGTTGGCAAGGGCTGAATCTCATACAACTGTGTGTCCCGAGCACTCTGCATCAGACCTGGTAACTGGTAGATGCTCACTAAATGCTGGGCAAGTAAACAAGGCTGCTGCTTGGCCACCACCAATTTGGGCTCCACTTCCATAGTTTACAGTGTAGCTGGGAAGTAGCTGCCCAACTAGGGACTCCATTTCCTGGCATGTCTTGCATCCAGATGAGTCCTGCCCAGAGAAACTTGGACAGAAGTTAACAGGCACCAGTTTTAGGCCTGAAAAAGAACGTGTGCCATTTTCTCTGCTCTCCCTTCCTTTGTCTGATGGCTAGATTAGATGCCCAGGTGACTGCTGTCCCTGAATGACACTCCTCCCGATCACTGATTGGACGGTACATAAGAAAGAAACCTCTAATGTGCTAGGCTATTGAGGATGGGAGATTTATTCATTACAGCAGCCAGTAGTACTCTACCTGTATGATACAGTGACCAACTAAATGAATGAATGCATGGGCAAATGCCGATCACCTGCTGCATGTCCATGGGAAACCCATCACAAAGGAGGACTTGACATCACCTTCAGGAGATCCAGTTTCAGCTGCAGTTCCCCTTGAGTGGACGAGCACAAAGCGCCCACAATGATGCTCATGTACTCCTCGGCGTTGATGACTGAGAGCTGCTCCAAGATGCTGAGTGAGGCTCCCCGGTAGCACTCATCGTCCAGGAAGATCTTGATGAAGGGCACCATGCCGTGGTCTTTCAGGACAACTGGGGATCAGACAGAGAGTATGGGGCTAGAGCGCTGGGGGCCTTGGCACCTTAGCTTCAATTACAAGGAAAGCTTTTCCTTACAATTTCCAAGTTTGTTTGGCTACATGTGTATGTGTTTTTTCCACGCCTTAGAAATTTTTTTTCAAAATCCATACCTACTGTTAAAATAAGAAGAGGAAGAGAGAAACTATGGAGCTGAGAATTAAAAAGAAAAACTGCTTTCTTCTCCAGTGAGAATTCTGTTTTTGAAAAACAATTTCCCCCTTCTCTGTTTTTAGAGGCGTAAGTAATACAAACTTTAATTGGATATACCTCTGGCATTTATTTCCACATAATCCCCTAATCCAGGACCAATGGCAATTCTCTCTTATCTCTGCCCAAATTCTTATTGAAAGCAAACCAGAATTTAAGAGTATGTTTAACTCGTAGGTAGTTTCTTGTGACAAGGTGGGTGGCAGGCAGGATTTAAGAAATTTGGCTAATGGTATGTTTTTGTTTAAAAGTAATCCTAAGAATTTCTTCCCCAGGATTGATCTTTGAAGTAATCACATGTAGAATAAGAACTAGGAAGTAACTGGGTCGTTCAAATGGTATGACATGGATTTGAGCTGGTCAACTCCATAAGGCAGGATTTCCGCAATTATGGGCCAGGTACCCCTTACATGGAAATCACCTTGGAAGCCTGTTTACAAGTAGATTACTAGGCTCTACCTTGACCTGATAATTAGATCTCTGGGAGGGAGCTTAGGAATATGCACCTCCCTATTAACCAGAACCTCCAGGGAATCTCTTATAGTCTAACATTAGACATGCTCTACCATAATGAAATAATCATTCACATTTGGTATAGTTGACCTGTGAGGGCCTCAGATAAAGATGCACCAAATCACCAAACCCATTGATGTCACTTTGCTGATGCATCTGCTTCATAGTATAATATACATGCATTTATATTTTAGGCACGTATTTTTTAAGCATGAGAGCCACATGATCTTAGGAAGCTAAACTTTTTTTGAATGGATGAAGCTACTAAATCCATCATGGGCTGAAAGCACATCAAATTATGTCTCTTAAAAATGATGAGCTTTTGGACTTCCCTGGTGGCGCAGTGGTTGAGAGTCCGCCTGCCAATGCAGGAGACACGGGTTCGTGCCCCAGTCCAGGAAGATCCCACATGCCACGGAGCAACTAGGCCTGTGAGCCATGGCTGCTGAGCCTGCGCGTCTGGAGCCTGTGCTCCACAACAGGAGAGGCCACAACAGTGAGAGGCCCACGTACCGGAAAAAAAAAAAAAAAATGATGAGCTTTCTTTGCCTGTATTTTACAATTTGAATCTTTTTTTAAAAAGTATCTATAGTCAGTGCAGCCATATATTAAAAGATTTTACTTGAGGGAGATGGGGTTTCTGTGGTCTCATAAATTTAAGATAACTCTTTGATTCCCAACCTTATTTAGCAACCTAAACAGTAAAAATTGTCAACTAATGTGTCTACCAATTTACTGTTGATCACTGAACATCAACCAGTGAATGGACATCAGCCACAGCGATAGTGTTGGTTATTCCTTGGATATAGCCTTTGAGCAATGACATAAATCACCAGGAAATAGTTAATGTTTTCCCAACCAGTGACAAGGTGAATTTGATACCATCCTTACCTGCATTCCGAACTGATCCTTTCAGAAGCCTGACCACAGTTCTCAGCATCACACAAGTCAGTTCTCTTTCTATATCCTGAACTCCAGGATTGGACTCTTTGTTTCCTGCCATATTTAAGAAGCAATGAAGAAACATTTTTAAGTACATGTGATATGGCCCCAGATCTCCAATTCCATTAGTTTCCTATCCTCTTAAAGAAAGACGAATATCATGCTTCCATTATAAAGGAGTGTGCATCCCAATTTGTAAGATGTGACCCTACAACCCTTACATCAGAGGTTCTCCAACTTGAGTGCATCAAAATCCCCTGGAAGACTGGTTGTAAAATCCAGGGTATGTACATGGGGCATGGTTAGGCAGGGAAATCCCAGGCCTGCGCTCCTGAGGCAGGGGGAGGGAGTGCTGGCAAGGAGCCACGGGTGTACAGCCCAGCAGGGCATGCAAAAGTGTGGCCAAGGTTTAGAGGGGCAAGCTGGCCAGCAAGGCCCTGGTGACTGACCTCTGCTCCAGGTGGGAGGCCATTGGGCCCGACAGCACCATGTGAGCAAGGTGGCCATATCCCAGTTGACCCCGGACATGTCCCGCACACCCTTCCATCCTGGACTTTCAAGCCTCTCTGAGCCTCCTTTCCCCTTTGCATTGCTGAGGACCTGTCCTTCTGCTGTTTCCCTACCTACACACTCAGACAATATCTACTGCAGGAGGTATCTGAAAACTAAGAAGTCATCAGGCCTGAGTTAGTCCCATGAGTTGGCTTCTAGTTACACCCATCCCCCCCACCTCTTCATGGGGAAGATCAGGCAAGTTATAGAAAATAGGGAGGCTGCCTGCACTGTGAAGCCATGTAGCCCAGGGGTACCCTCTCTGACGCTCAGGGCACCAAGTGACATGGGCACACTCACTTTCTCTGTTATGTGAATGGGTGGTGGGGCTGGCACACAGACCAGGCCCAGCTAACACTGGCCCCCACCCATTCCCCACTTCCCTTCCTAAAGCTCCTGGAAGGCACCTGACTTCCTCAGGATCTTGGCCTGCTTCCGTAGCTGGGCTAGCAGCAGGCCCAGGAGCCCCGAGTCCCGGAAGATGTCAGTGAAGAGCGGGTCCCCCCCGGCGATCCTGAGGACAGTTTGCAAGGCCACGAGGGTGACGAGCGGCTCTGGGCTCTCCTGGATCAGGCGCTGCACCTTCCGCAGGATCTCATGGGGCACGTAATGCAGCTCAAACACCAGGACCTCCAACAGCTGGAAGAAGTGCATCTGTACCAGGGTCGGCTTCAGGGGCATGATCTCCACGAACTGCGAGATGGGCTGCAGGGTCCACTCCAGCAGGAAGAAGTTGCGGGCATTCCAGGCCCACATGGTCCTGATGGATGACAGGACTTTGGTGCAGAGGACAGGGTCACTGGCTTTGTGGAAAACATTCTGCAGGACTTGGAAGGCCTGAAGATTCTTCACAGTCACCCCTGAAGATGCAAAAAAGAAATAATCCTGCAAATCATTTCTCCTGCCTATGCCTAGAAATACATGCTTGCATTATCACGGGAAATACCATTTAAAGTTTCTATTTTCTAGCTCCTGTGGGTAAATGTCTATCAGAAGTCCAGAAAAGCCATATGCCCAGGATGTGAATAAGGCTAGTGTTGCATTGTCTAAGACGTGCTGGGTAATTAAGCATTTGAAATGTGGCCACTGTGAACTGAGGCGTGCCCTGAGTGTAAAAATACTCATCAGATTTACAAGATGTAGCACAAAGAAAAGAAGGCAAAAAAAAAGTCATTAACAATTATTTGTACGATCACATTTTTTGATGGTAATATTTTGGATATATTGGGTTAAATAAAATATATTATTAAAAATAATTTAACCTGTTTTTTCTTAATTTTTAAAATTTTGCTGCTAGAACATTTAAAATTACGTAATGTGGCTCGCATTATATTTCCATCAGGCAGCACAGGACTGGAGGATTGGTTTCAATTAATTAAAATCAAATGATGTTAAAGATTACTAAGCAAAGTCAGTTTCATTTCCAGGCAAGCTGTTAAAGACACCTTCCAAACCCACTCCCTCCTTTCTCTCCAGCTAGAAGGTTAAGTCTCATTCTCTCTTACCCAGGAGATACTTCCTCAGAGAACTCCCTGCCTCCAGCCCTCTGTGCTTCAGACACTCAAGATGTTTCTGAAACTCCTCTCTAATCCAGCCACTCCCCTGTGTGTCTGCTGGAGTCACATCCAGTGGCTTTTCCTAAACTGGTCTCACAGCTTTGCAGCCTCCACCCTCTGGTCTGCGCAGGTCTCTCTGTCCATCTCCCCAGACACATCCAGGTGTTTCTGGTCACCGTTTCTTTCCCCAGGCTATACCTTCTGTCTTTATATTTCTTACCCCTCTTTTCTACCTGGATGACCCATCCTTTGCCTTGAAACTTCTCTTGAATGGGACCCTCTCTGCAGGGTTTCCTGACTGACCCAGGCAGAGCTAATTCTCTGCACTGGTGTCACCACTGTGCCTGTTTATCAGCCAGTTATTGAGTAGATTATGGCTCAAGGTTTGTGTGATGGTCTCTATAGAGAATTTTTAAGGAGCAGACACCTGGCCTCTTCACGGTGGTACCCAGCATGGGGCAGGGTGGCTGCTGGACAGAAATTATCAGTACATGTTGATTGAGTTCATCAGTCAATCAGCATCTTGTAGAGCTAAGGAGGCACTGATTCTGAGCCTGGATGGCTGTTTCAGGGCCATCAGTCCCTGTTAGATAAGCAGATGTCACCGAGTAAGTCACACCAGAGGTGGGGATGGAGATCACAGGCTCCCTCCATTATCTGAGAGAGTCTTTGCCTTTTTAAAGCAAACATTTCATCTCAGTCCCACCCAGATCATCTGGAAAAATCTATAAAGGAGAGATTTTAAGTCTCCCCAAAGGCATGACAGAATCAGCCCCTACTGTATCACTGACAGGTGCCACATGTTTGTTTCTGCACAGGGAATCGGGGAATGACCTGCATTGCCTTGTCAGGGCACAGTGCCAAGTGCTGTCAGGCACCCAGAGACACCCAATGACCCACCAGAAGCCTCGTGATGGAACTTGAAGCCTTCCAGCTGCGGGTAAGTGATGCTGTCGAACACCTTCAGCTCTGATGTCCCACAGGTTGTCAGCCACACCACCAGCCCAAGGAGCTCCTCTAGGTGGGGGTCCACTTCACTCTGGGTCAGCCCGTCATACCTGTGGGAACAGACGAGGCCAGCTCCCTGGACGTTTTGGACAGAGCAGTCAGGTTTGCTCATGGTGCTCCTCGCAGGGATACAGAGGCAATGGAAATCGCAGTGCTGGGCAAGACCCAAAAGGTCTCCACCAGTTCAGCACCAAAAGACACAGGGAGCGGATAAAAGTCACTCTGTTTGCAAGCCTCAGCCCTTGATCTAAGGACGTGCAATTAGAATAAAGAGAAACCTGTGAGGAGCCACAGCATCTGCTCACCGGAAGGCTGCTTTCCGTGGCCAGACCCCCCAAAAGTCATGAGCTTAGGGCACCAGCAGGGCAGAAGCACCCCCAGAATGAGAGATTTGATATTTCAGAATGGCAACAATACAGACATCATGGGAAATAATTGGACTTTATTAGACTTCCTCATGCTTATTTCAAGGGTGAGTATTGTTTTTGTTTCTAATCCTCCCAGGGACTCTGGAAGGCAGGGTAGAGCTATCCCACCCAAGGGGCAAATTTGCTGGGTATGGACCCATCAGCTTCTACCAGTCATTGGTAGAGGGCTGGTCCTGGAGTTGTTGATCTTTGGGCACTTCCAACCCCCAAGCATATAGGCAGAGCTGGTCACAGCCATCCAAGAAAGCCCTCCAACACAGGATGTGGATTCTGACAGGTGGCTGTTAGGCCAGCAGGCATGCAGGCGGTACATGCCACCAAATGGACTTGGTAAAACTATTATTGCGATCACCCATTGGTTTCCTAAAGAAGTAGCTCCAAACCCGGCTGCACGTTGATTTACTTTTGCAAAGAAGTCTCTCTGGCCATGCTCTATGGAGATTTGTATTTCAGAAGACATTCTGAGAAGCCCCAATATCTGTCTTTCTCCAAAGCACTGCAAATGATTGTGAGGACCTTGGCTTCCACTGTTTCTTCCCCACCAAGCACATCCACTTACCGAAGTAACACTTTGAGTAGCAGAGGGTAGCCCTCCCCATTCTCAAACTCCAGGAACAGAGCAGAGGAGATGGGGTAGGAATCCTTCACAAAGCCCAAGACGAGGCTCACTGCCTCGCTCACCTCGGGAGCAGGGAGAGTGTCTGCAAGCCTGGAGAGGTTCTGGAGGGAGATCTTGATGCAATCCATGGCTGCAGGAAGGAAACACACCCCTGCTGAATTCAAAGGCAATAGCTTTTCTTCAGTGGTCATTCCCTCCCCACCTGCCTTTACACTGTATATCAAGATGTGAATGACAATTCATTCAAAACACTTTTCTGCTGGCTCTTGGATCAAGAAGAAGCCTCCTCCATGAGAAGTGTCATCCTGAGAGCCACACTCGAGGGCCCAGATGGAGAGCAGGTGAAACAGGAGGTGGAAGGGAGCCTCTAAGCCCTCTGCTCTTAATTCCCAGCACACAGGACAGTCCAGGCCCATTAATAACAAGATGCAAGACACAAGACCTGAGTGTCACAGAAGACCTTAAGGAAGCAATGCTGAGCAGAAATTAGCTTGATGAAAAGTGTAGGGAAGGATATATGAACATGTGGGAAGATGAAGGGCAAAAAGATGGTGTGTATCAGCTACTAAAGATTCCAGGGGGTTGGAGCCGGGAAGTGTGGTCCACAAGGGAGGGGGAGGAAGACAGGCCCCACTGGTATGTGGCCTGCTGTGGAACACACTGGTTACCCCAGAGCTGTGAGAAGCCAGGGAAAGAATGGAGTCAGCAGAGAGATGTCACTGGGTTTGCATTTGGGTGGATCACTGTTTTTAGGGCTCTTTCATTGGGGGAAGCCTCTTCTGAGTGCCAGGAAAGTCACACCAGTGGATCAGGAAAAGTGTCTACCAGAATTTGAGATAAGGCATTCTCAGTCCCTCACCTGCGAGGACAAGGACAAGTTCCAAACTCTGCATGCCAGGCAGGGCAGCACTGAGAGTTGTGGTCTTGGCAGGTAAACACCAGGCTAGTCCTTACTTCCTGACCTTCTCCTCAGCCTATACGCCCATGGAAACTACTCATTCCCCTATGGCACAGTGCTTTTGTGGCCAGCTCCTCACTGTGGTGGCATTTTTCTTTTCCAGCTGAGAATAATGACCACGGTGAGAGACCCCCGCCACCAAGGCAGGCAGCCATTTCTCAGGGGTCTCTGACTCTAGTCTGTGAGGGGTGCCTGGGCTGCTGAGCACCTCAGGCCCAGCTCAGCCCTACATCATTACCACTGGGCCATGGCTTCACTGGGAAATTTCAATCTTGAAACTGGGGATGAAGTTTCGTCCCAGGGCTCAATTACAGTAAGTGGGTGGGCTTGTGCTTTCCCAGCTCTCACCAGCTGACACCGTCTATTATAGGAGGCCCCAGAAAGAAGTCAGGTCACAGGGCAAGTGTTTGTGGACAAGCAGGTCACATTGGCAGGCTCAGACCCCCACCTCTCCCAAAAAGACCCCACACCTTAGAGTTAACTCAAGGGATAGACGGTTGTGCTTCTAAGAGGCATTTCAGCTGGTGGAGCTGAAAAATGGTGCATGGTGGGTGAAGAGGTCAGCTGAAGACTTTCATCAAAACCTTCCCCTAGGAGTTAGCCTTGCAGAGCTTCCCTTCCTGCCCCATGGTGGGCCAGCACCTGAGAAAAGGCTAATACATTTTCCCAGGATTCCGCAAGCCACAGTAGTGTTCATGCTTCCCAGCATTACCTGGGTCCTCAGGAGACAGATGATGCTAAGGAAGACCCCTGGGACTGCTAAAGGAATTGATTCCCTCAGGGTATTGCCTTTGATCCCACCCAAGTAATGATGCTGTGATGCCAACACCTATGGGGCAGCCACTGGGTGTCAGGCGCTATCTAAGCACTTCAAATGTGCCAACTCATCGAAGCATCACAACAATCCATTGAGATAAACGGGATTATTATCTCCATTTTACAGATGAAAAAACTGAAGCAGGGCTTCCCTGGTGGCGCAGTGGTCGAGAGTCCGCCTGCCGATGCAGGGGACACGGGTTCATGCCCCGGTCCGGGAAGATCCCACATGCCACAGAGTGGCTGGGCCCGTGAGCCATGGCCGCTGAGCCTGCGCGTCTGGAGCCTGTGCTCCGCAATGGGAGAGGCCACAACAGTGAGAGGCCCGCGTACCGAAAAAAAAAAACAAAACTGAAGCACCCAAGCAGTTAAGTGCCCAAGGTCACTCAGCTAGGAGGACGGAGCTGGAGCCCCCACCCCAGGCCATCTGGTTCCAGAATCTAAGTCCTTAACCCTTACACATGCTGCCCAGAGCAGAACCTAAGGCACTGGAATCAGGCATCTCCAGGTTTAATATTTGATTCTCTTCTTCACTAGCTGGGGAGCCTTGGCAAATTCTTCTATCACTCAATCTGTTTCCTCTGCTGGAAAATGGCATTAATTATCAATATGTATCTCAAAGAAGCAAATGAGGTAACATACAAATGAGCCCAGCACAGTGTCTGTTCAAGAGCATGTGCGTAGTAAATGAGTTCCCCTTTCCCTCTCTCCTCCAGTAGAGCATCAAAATGAACAATAAAGACACTTTCATGAATGGACCCAAGCAATGTAGGGTCACCTACTAGGCATAGTTGGGCATCGGTGAAAATCCTGTTTGTTCATCTCTATTTTGGTCCCTGGAATCTATACGGATGCTGCAAGGGCATCCCAAGGTCTTATTCTAGAAAGTGTGCCCACAGCCCAGCCCTGGTCTCCCAGGGTCATACCCTGCAGGTACTGGATGATGCTAAGGTTTTGGGCCTTGGAGATTGCCTTCAGCACACAGAAGGTGGGCTCCTTCCAAAAGGAGCAGGTGTGCTCCCGAAGACACGTCGTGGCGATCACGAGAGACTGGAGCTCGTTTCCAGAGAGAAGTCCCTCCAGACCCTGAGCCTCACCGCAAATGTTGAGCAACATCTGGAAGAAAAAAGCCAAAGAGACTCTGGTTAGGAAGCTTCCTTCCTGTGATGAATTTGTTCCCTAATTTTCCATGTCTCAGCGGGAAGGATGGGGTCATATGTGGTCACCCTCTGCCCCAGACCAGGGAGATTCAATGCCATTTCCTCAGAAGGGCCTCCATTTATACTCTTGTCCTCATTTCCCAGCACATCTCTCACTTTTCCATCAGAGCACTTAAAAAATTGGACACTGATCATTTATTCGCGCGATTGCTCTCCCCATTTAACTTCTCTCTCTCTGTCATCTCTGTGAGAGACCGTGGGTCTGGCATAGTGACGAACCCAAGAGGAGTTCTCTATGTTTTGTGGAATGAAATAAGGAAACCCTGAGGAACTCTGATGTGGTATCACTGTGGCTCACATTCTGTCCATACATGGAGAGGACCAGGAAGACAGGGCCACACTAATTCCCTGCAGAGCACATAGAAACCACACTGTAAAGACTTAAGTACCCAGTACTGTGTCCTGGTCACCACTTGAAATATGATTTATGTGTGGGCAAATGACACCTAAATTTCTAATAAATGTAGCTTATGGGCAACCCACCATAAGTGGAATCTGCCAGAACTCATGAGATACCCTCTGGTAAAGATGATTCTGGCTTGAGAATTGGTCTAAAATGGATGGGGATATGGACGTGCATGTTCAATGGACAGCTGCATTGGCAATTCCCAAGTGGTCCGAAGTATGTGCTCTGTGCGAGACCCTGGCCAAGGCACAAAGCTGAGTAAGATACACAGTCCCCCCACCAGAGAGGCAGGAGGAGTTTTCTGGAGAATGGAGCATCCCAAAAGCTGAGAAAGCAGAACTTGTCAGTAAGGGGGCAGGGGAGAGAGGTGAGAAGTTATGTTAAAAGTCGCTGCTGGTCAGAGAGGATAGGAAAGATGGGTAATGACATGAGGACATAACATGTGATGCTTAGTGGCCTGAGATGGCCTCTGAGAGGAGAGACGGAGGTGACCGCACAGAGTGGTTAAATGCCTTTCTGTGAGCAGACTCAGGAGCCAGATTCCCAGGGTTCCGATCCCAGCCCCGACCTACCACCTCTGTGACCCTGGACTCATGTTTACTCACCGTACCTTAGACCACAAAACCACACACATCCTGTGGTGGAAGAGAGGGCTCGGGGAGGTGACATATGGCATAAGGGGGGGTACATAGCAAGTACTTAGAAAATGTTGGCTACAGTTATGCAAGTAGGGCTTAGCATGTCTGTTCTCAGAGGTGCAGGGGCCAGAGACAGGAGGTTCCAGATGTCTGGGAGGGTCGGCGGGACCTTAGAACACAGACTGGAGGACAAGGAGCTGGTGTGGCCGAGTGGGGGAGGAGAAGCACACCATCTTGGGAGAGAACAAGGGCCATACAAGGATACAGTGAGATGGAGAGAAACTCCATCTTCCAAATGCGTGGGATTCCCCGGCATTTGCAGAACCTGGGGGAAAGGGGTGAGCTGGGCCCTCCAGGAGAATAGAGGAGCTTCAGAACTAGGGGGAGAGAGATGAAAGGAGGTTGGAGAAGCAGAGCTCGGTCTCGGCCAGGGGAGTCCAGCCCTCCTCCCACTCACCTGCACAAACATCCTCTGAACTTGAACATCACTCTCAAAAAGCTCATCCTTTTCCAGAGGAAAGACAAAGAAGAGGTAAAGACACTGGAGGAGCAGGGCTGGGAGCCCAGATTCAGCAACTCTGCCCAGCGTCTCCTGCAAGGGAAGAGCAGACGTGACCCAGGGCCGCAGAGCCAGGCAGAACACGGCTCCAGACCCAGACCAGAGAGGTCAGCCAGTGTGGCTGTTTTAGCCACGAACGTGGGTAAGTCACTTCCTCTCTCTGGGAGACGCATTCTCAGTTAAGAATGGAGGCAATCATAGGGCCCACTGGGATGGCTGTGAAGATTAAGTTTATATAAAGTGTGTATTATGTGCTCGATAAACATTATATCTTTTACACGATAGATAGATGATAGGAAGGAAGGAAAGGAGGGAGGGCAGGAGGGTGGGACTGGTGCACAGCAGAAATCAAGGGCTTTCCTGGCAATCACACCTCTGATTTTGGTAGGTTTCCTCCTGATGAGGGAACTGGAAACTCAGTAGGGAAAAGGTGGTTGAGAACAAATACAAGCAACTGAATTAAGGACTTGCTCAGGGCCCTTTCCATCCCTTCGTCCAGATTTAAGACCTCATCATGACCAAAACAGCCCTATAGGTGGAGACCAATAATCCAGAGAGCCACACCGCAGCTGAACAGCCCCAGGGCTGCCAGACAGAGAGGAGACAGGGAGTTGGCAGAGAGGGACCAGCCTGAGTGTGAAGCTTCCCAGGGCCTTTCTTCACAGGCTGTGCCTGCAGCTGCACCAGGATTACTGTGACTGTAGCCCCTACATGCGTGTGTCCACACATACATGACCGTGAGAGAGCACATGTGTGGTTATTAAAAGTTATATTGTCCATGCAATTTCCCACCCTACTGACTAATCTCACAGACATGGTGGGTAAATTAGAAAAGAGAAAAGAAGATTGTACAGCCTGGGCCAGCAGCACGAGTGCAATGCAGGCCACTAGTCCCTAAAAGCTTCCACTGCAGGTAGTGTCTGCCCCCATAATGGACATGTGGCCCTGCATGACTGCACTCAGGGTGGCTCTCCCTGTCCTCCAAACTGCACTGCCTCCCCAGAAAGCCAACTGCTTACTCTCTCACTGCTCTGGGGGCAGACTCCTCGCAGCAAAAAAAAAGGCTTTAGGTTACTTTTTACTACTCAGACTGAAAACAGTCCTTCTTCAGGGGCTGAAAAGCCCCCACCCTGTGCTCCAGGCCCCTGTCCCTGATGGTGGTCCAGGCAGTTTACATGGGAGAAAAGTCAGATGGTCCTCCCGCCGGTGAACAACTGTTTGCTGTGCTCCTCTCTCACCTCCTGGCACTGTCTCCAAATGCCTGTCTGATGCCCCTGTTCACCATTAGACAGAGGGCAGCCACCACCCCAGCCTGGTTCCCTGCTGTTCCTAGTCTGGGCACCAGGACGCTCACAGAGGGCAGCCTCGCTAGATGGAGGAACCTCTGGGCCTGCCCTGCACAGGGCCTCGGCCACTGCTGCTGCTGGCCACAGCTCCCAGGGACTGCTTCTGCCTGAGAGGACACCAGTCATCGGCAAACCACTCAAGGTCCCTGCTTCATGGTGGGAGGCCGTGACTGCAACCAGGATGGGGCCTGGGTGGTAAGGGAAGGAGGAGCGGTCGCTTTCGTCTCTGGGGAGGCCCGGGGCAGGTGCCTACAGGCCTTGCTCCTTTAGTCTGAATTTAGCAGGAGGTAGTAAAGAGCAGTGGCTCAGAGCACAGAGTCAGACAGACTACAGCTACATATCAGGGGCGAACCTGATTTCTTGCCACCAGTGCAGCATCACTGTAATCTGACTCGTAGGGTTTGGGGAGGATTCATTAGTACAATGCATGGGATGCGCCCAGCCTCACCCTGACACACAGGAAATACAGTCCATACACATCCGTCATTGTTGATCCTCACACTAACCCTAGAATGGAGGCATTATTATCCCCAATTTTAGAATTAACAACACAACAGAGATGCAAAGAGGCCAGATTATTTGCTCAAGGTTACACACAGCTTGTCAACTGAAAAGGCAGGATGTGAATATGAATTTCAGACTCTGAAGTCCACGTTCTATATCCGAGGGGAGGTAGGGAAGGAAAAATGATAAATCCGTTTCATGAAAATAAAGACACCCTTGAGACATGCCACAGCCCTGAGCTGGGACGTCCCTCTGTACACAGGTGAGAAGCACCCAGGCTGGGCCACTGGGGCCTGGAACTTACCGAATCTGTCCCCGTGAGCACGTACACTGACTTCAGGAGCAGGTAGCCATCCTGCTCTGCATCCACATCTCCCTTCCACCGCAGCAACTGCCCAGCTGCTACCCGCGCTTGCTCTGGCAAGAGTGTGGGGGAGGGGAGAAAGGGTCACCAGCAGGGCAGTGTGGTGGCCTGGTCACCCAGCTTCCCTCCACGTGGGCCCCTCTCTCCATGAGATGTGCCTTAGCGTCTTTAGGGAACTTCTGCCTCTTGCCCTCGCAACAATGACACCTGCATCTGTACCAAACATTTCACACTCTGCCACATGAATCTCCTTGGAGAATAGCCTTTATCATACCACCCTCCCTGTTCAACAACCGTCAATGGCTCCCTATTGCTAAATAATAATAACAAGCTCCTCGGCAATTGGACTTGCCACAATCCAGTGTCTTTTCCCCACTTCCTGTATCACACAGCCCCTTTTGTCACAGGGATTCCTGCAATCTACACCATGCTCAAGCCATTCCTTCCCCCTGGAATTCCCTCCTGCCCTCAGTCTCATAGCCCAGCCTCTGGGGTCCAGCTCCCTGAGTGGAAGGATACAAGTCAGGACACCTGCAGCAGGAAACATGCTTGGCTTTGGTTTCTGTGTGTCTGTGTGTGTATGTATGTGTGTGTGTTTGTGTCCCTCCCAGGAGCAGCAGACTTTCCCACGTCCCTCTTCTCTTCCCTCTTTTAGCCTTTTCCTTTGTTCTCCAGGGTATTCCCTGGCAGAACCTGGCCTTCCATGCGCTTTCGAAGTCACTACTCTAACTCCTCTAGAAAGCAGAGAGGGGCTTAGCCGGAGGCCTGGGAGGGGTCTACAGAGCTGTTTCGCTTACTGTGAAGTTCTCCAGGACCTCTCTTCTCTTACCTGCAGGCTTTCCCACCAGTGCCTTCTGTATTTCTTGGGCAAGTTGGTTGGAAACATCTTCAGCCAGCCTTTGGAGACTGGGAAAGCAGATGATCCCCACGGAGTGTTCCCAGGCCTGAAGTGCAACATGCAGGATTCACTCAGAGATGTCAAAGCTACAAAGTAAGGCATCAGAATCACCTCCTTCCCTCCCTGCCAGTCCAAACCAATGGCTCAACTCGCTTTCCCAGGTGCATCCGAGGGCCACTGAATCACCTACCCTCCAGCTTCCACTGTCTCCCTACACTAGTGCCTATGAATTCTTCAACTTCCTGCTGAGCTCCAAACACCTCCAACTGGCCCCTGGATGTCTCCCCTGAACTCGTGCTCCCAAAACATCAAACACGCATAACTGAATCCACTGCCTTCCCCTCAGACCTGCTGCATCTTGCCTCAGTGAATGGCCCTACCAGGCACCCACCTGCCCTAGTGGGAAATTCCAAGAGTGATTCTCTACATCCCACATCCCTCCCCTTCCTCACCATCAATTGCTGTGTCTCACCGATTCTCCTCTTACACACTTGTCAAACCTCATGCAGATATCTTAGTTTTAGTCATGCAAGTATTTCCTTCAGATAAATTCTAAAAAGGGGAATTGCAGGATTAAAAAAGTGGGATTTTCAATTAAAAGAGTGGGTTTTTTTTCTCTTTTTAGTCATTTGGTACCTATTACTAACTTCTAACTCACTCTCCAGAAACAATTTACCAGATTAGCCTCCAAGGGCTCCATGGAAAAGGGCTGATTTCTCTCCACCCATGCCAACATTAAGCACTGTGGTGCTTTTTCATTGTAGAAGGAAAAATATCTCATTTCAATTGCAATCTTTGGATAACTAGAGTGGATGAATGCTTTTCATGCCTCTTGAATTGTCCATTTTTACTCTTAGCCTATTATCCTATTGGAGTTTTCACTATTTTCTTATTTATTTTAAAAATCTCTTTATATATAAAAATCATTAACCATTGGTCTATAGTACTATCTCGATTTTTTCAAATTTGTCATTTTATCTTTAAATTTCGTATCGTTTGGTTTTGCTGTACAGAAATCTGAAATTCCTATGAAATGAAATTTCTCAGTCCATTCCTTTGCTTTCTGGATTTAGTTCCAAGCTTAGGAAATCCTTTCCCAGTCCAAGTCATTGTCATTATTTTTAATCTCCTATTTCTTTTTAATTTCCTTAAAATCCTTTCTTATCTGTCCCTTTAATCTCTATCCCATCTGCTCATCTTTTTCCTCAGACTTTTTCCCCTTATTGTTTAGGATACTGTTTAATAGAAGTCTTTTACAGTTTGCTTGGGATGCCAGACTCTTTTCAAAATTTCCTCCCAGTTTCTGTAGTAATCCTATCCCTAGATCTGCTTTTCATGCAAGCCTTTTCCCTTTGTTCTCCCTTCTTGTCACAGGCTGAGTACAGAGTGGAGTGACTGTCCTCGGCCCCAGACTTGAGTTCCTGGCAATTCCTGATCCCAGGTTCCCACCAGGAAGGTAAGCTGCTGTGCCAATTAGTGGCCTCTATGAAATGTAATTTTGCTGGACTCCTGTCTACTGCTCCCACTCAGCAGCCATATTAAATTATGTTCCTGCCCAAAGGCCTGACCAAGTTTTTTTAAGCTGAGATCCTCCTTCTAGAAGGGGTGAGAAACACATAAAATTTCCAAAGGGAAATCATTTTCTATATGTTTCCTTGCAATAGCTACTACATTTGTTTAAAAGTAAAAACCTTTAAAACTCTTCTCTATATGAAAAGACACCATATACAAAATGAGGAGGCAAACCACAGCTTGGGAGAAAATATCTGCAATGCATATAACTGACAAAGGACTGGTATTTAGACTCCTATAAATTAATAAGAAAAAAATCTGATTTTTAAAAAATGGGCAAATGAAACAAGTAACTTATTGAAAGATAAATGGCAAATTACTAATAATCAGGAAAATGCAAACTATAACTGCAAGGAGATATTTTATACTTTCCTGGTTAGTAAAAGTGAAAAATCTGACAATATCAAATGTGGATAAAGGTGAGGAACCATGAAACCCCCATACTCTATGATGGAGTGTCACTTAGAAGACCTCGTTGAAGAAGCATTTAACGTAATCCAATAAAGTTAAAGGGGCACACATCCAAAAACCCACCAATTCCAATCTTTGGTATAGTCCCTAGAGAAATGCTGGCACGCATGCACAAGGAGACGTGAACAAGAAATATTCATGCAGTGTTATTTTTGATTGGGAAAAACAATGTTCATCAGTAGGATAATGAATGAATAATTTGTGACATATCTATATAAGGATATCTTATAGAACTGAAGAAGAAAAAGAAATAGAGCTGTATCAATATGGATAAATCCCCAAAATAGAATGTTGTAGAAAAAGCAAATTGTAACAGTATATTACAGTGTGAGTCTACAAAAACCTGTGAGACTACACATAAATTACACAATAATATTACTTATGGTTATAAAAATACACCCATATTACTGTATAATTTACATATAGTCTCACAGGTATTTTAGAATGATACTGTAATAAACTTCTTTAACTTGCTGTCTCTCTATATATCACTTCCCACAGGGCATGATAATTCAGCAGGTTGGGAGTTACCATTGGAGGAGGGTGGAAGGGGAATGAGTTCTAGAATTCATGCACAGGTGGCTTTAGTTTATCTGAAATGCTTCATTTCTTTTATCTGGGTGGTGAGTACTTGGGTATTTTGATTTGAACAAAACTTTGTATCTGAAACACTTAAAAATTTTCTGCCCTATAAACGAACATAGTCGCACCTTTCCTTTGTAAATAAAAAAGCAGTACATCAGGGCTTCCCTGGTGGCACAGTGGTTGAGAGTCCGCCTGCCGATGCAGGGGACACGAGTTCGTGCCCCGGTCTGGGAGGATCCCACATGCCGTGGAGCGGCTGGGCCCGTGAGCCATGGCTGCTGAGCCTGCGCGTCCGGAGCCTGTGCCCCGCAACGGGAGAGGCCACAACAGTGAGAGGCCCACGTACAGAAAAAAAAAAAAAAAAAAAGCAGTACATCAGAACTTAGCTAGAACTACAGAAATACTAGGTGAATGTTCAACACTATTATACATAGTAGACCTTCACCAAATATATGATAAGCAAACACATGATTATGAGACCCACAGTGTGCAGAACGATGGCCGAACGTGTTGCGGAGTGCTGGTTTTGTGCCAAATGCTGGGCCAAGCACTGACATGCATTGTTTCCACTAATCTGCATAGGGATTGGGATTATTATTATTCCCACTTTACAGAAACAGAGGCTGAGCCATAGGGTAATCCTAGAGAACCAGTTAAGCAGCAGAGTAAAGAGCTGAGTTATCTCACACATACCCAAGTAGCATGTGCATGTCTAAGAAATGTATGGCTACCACCTGGAAACCAGCTATCACCTAGAAAGGTTAGTCTCTGGAGAGATAAAGTCAGTCCTTCTGGCTGGGAATTTCAGTGGTAACATTATTTCCCTCCACAGGACTGATTTCATATCTGCTATGATATCTTCCTAACAAATTCCTGTGCCTCCTCCCTGCAGTGGCAAACCCCTCAAAGACCAATTTGCAGGCAGTTGACTCAGAGGCACCAAGATCATCTTTGAGCAGTGGGACTCCAGTAGGCATTCTGCAATAAAGCAAATCGGGCCACTGTGAGTTGAACAGTAATTGTATGCTCAGCCAGATTCTCCCAAGGCTCACACTCCTTCCTGGGACCATGATGGCTACTTCTGGAGGCCCCATTAACTCTTTCAGGCCACTGGGGTGCTGTTTGATGCACAGAGGCAATCATTTACTGAATGGTACCGTGGAGACCCCAAAGAGTTAAGGCAGCTTTTGAAAGGACCTAATTTTTTTCCCAAACTGGGATTTTCATGCTGGGAGAATATTGCTCAATATTTTAAAAAACTTTTATTTACTTATATTCTCTAAACCGCACCATCATGCCTTGTGGCTGGCCCCTCACATGGAAGAAAGAGAAAGAAAATGATGCTCTGGTCTCCAGAGCATAAGGAAGACAGAAGCTCTAGGGGAGATGGGAGAAAACCCCAGCTTTGAATGACAGAGAATTTGGTTAGTTTTCAAGTGTGACTGCAGTATTACTATTTCTTCATTGCCTCAGAGTTTGGTGGCTTGGCCTTTAACTGAACTCAAAACATTTCAGAGACTTTACATGAGTTTCCGCTGATAATGTGACACAATTGATTCTCTCCTTTGTAAACAGAAAAAAAAAAAAAGTGATGCATCAAAACTTTACTAACATAACACAAATATTCTTCCCCTGAGGAGGAAATAAACCATACTGCAGGCCCCACTCTGAAGTGGGTTAGAGTCAGGGATGGACAAGAAGGGGTATTTACCCTCACCATGCCCTCTGGATACCACACTTGGAAATAACTGTTGGTCATCCTTATTATTACATTTAATGTTACTTCTCTCTCTTCCATAGTCAGTTGGGTCCATGCTGGGTTTGTATGAGAATAATTGACCACACCCAATGGTATAAACTCTGTACCACTGGCCAGGCAGTTAGCCTAAGAATAGCTATACACACCTGTGTACATGCACATGTACACACACACACAAATACACTCATCTCCAAGTACAACTGATTTAGTGTTAATTGCAATCCCTCCACACTAGGAAATAAATGGATTCCTGTCCATGTTACCTACTGTTCTGAATATCTATTGCTGAATAACAAACTGGACCCAAATTGAGTGGCTTAAAATAACAGCAATCATTTATTTTTCTCATGGATCTGCAATTTGGGCAGGGCTCAGCAGGAACAGCTTTTCTCTGCTTCACTCAGCTGGGGCAGCGAACAAGGGCTAAGAGATCCATTTGCAACATGGCACACTCACATGCTGGCAAGTTGTGCTGACTTTCAGCAGCAAGTGCAGCTGCAAGGTCAGTGGGTTTGGTTTCTCTCCACATAGGCTTTTACTCGGGGCTGCTTGGGCTTCCTCACAACATGGAAACAGGGTTCTAAGCATGAGTATTTCAAGTGACAGAGAGAGGCTACAAGTCTCTTGAGGCCTGAGCCCAGACATGTCATTTTTGCCCTATTCAATTAGTCAAGTCATCACAAACCCATCCAGATTCAAGGGGAGGGGACATAGATGTCACCTCTTGAAGGGAGCAGTGTGAACCCATCCGCAGTATCTCTAATCTACCACATCCACAGATTCCCTTTTTTTCCCATGTAGCCCCACCCCCCAGGTTGTCTGTCCCAGACAGTGAGGAATTTTACACTAATTTCTAAGGGTGTCCTGTCTTGCTGCCTGCTTTCTCTCAAAGTACATATTCTAAGAACAACCTTCCACAACTACATCTGTAGCTCTAGTTTTCTCCATCTATTATTACCCAATATCTCTATGCAACGAGAGGACCCAAGTGGTCCCCTTTCCCCCAAAGCAAACTCAACTGAAGGCCAACAGGACCTACCCATGCTTGCTAGCAGAATGCCTTCTTCTCTTGGTGTAAGATCTTACGATAGGAAGGGTTCTAGAAAGACCAAAGCCCAAGGCTCTTGGCAGAGAAAGAGTAGCAGTCAATTGAATCCTTCCTGCAAGCACTGCTCTGCACTCTGGTTACTTCAGAGTGGTTACTCTGAAGTCATTGGCCTTGTCTGCAACATCCTGGAGTCAGCTATCCAAACAGCCCACGTGCAGGGGGTGGCATTCTTTTTGTATGAAAGGGGACATAGGTACAAGCCAGGCAAAGCCATTGCCCAGTGAGTCATGAGATAGGGAAAGAAACCAGATGTGCTCCGTTCTATGAGTCTCAGCACTGCCCGAGGGAACGCAATGGTTAACAACACGAGCCTGGGTGGACTGCCCAGGTTAAGTTCCGCTCCCCACTAACAGCTGGCTGACCTTGGCCAAGTTATGTGACATCTCTAAACCTCCCTTTCCTCATTTATAAAGCTGGGATAAAAACAAAAAACAAAAAACAAAAAAACCTGGGATAGAAATAGCACCTACTTCACAGGGTTATTATAAGGGCTTGTAAGCATGGAACAAAATGCCTGGCTTAGTTAGTTAGAGCTTGGTGAATATTACTACCTATCATCAGTGAAAGTAACCACTTGCCCTGGCTTTGACCTAGGAAAGGGAGTGATGGAGCTTGGTAGAGGAGGAGAGCCTGCAGATGCCAGTGAGAACTTCATTTCTGAGTCATCCCCTCAGGGCAGCTCCCTGCTGGGATTCCAGTGCCCTGAGACTTCTTATCACCAAGACAGCCACCAAAATGTTGAGTGGGTTTACTCCTTAACAACTGCAGTGTTTCTTCAACTTGGGAGGCAGTGGGGCTAGAAGTTACTATAGAACCAACCAAGCCCCTCTTTTGTGTTTGCCTCATAGTTGATGCAGATTTATGTATAAACGATGACAGGATAAGGGAGAAGTTCATCCCCTGCTGTGTGTTTGGAGGAATCAGACGTTAATCGGCCACATGCCATGGGAGACGGCATGACTTTTTTTTTAAGTCCTGATATTTCTAAGGGGTTCTCTGCAGACAACCTTGAGGAGTTCTGTTTTATGGGTATAAAATTCAGAACAGAGTGGTTACAAGCTTGACTTCTAACACAGGGACTTGTATTCCAATGGCTGTCCTCAGTCTTCATCTACAGCTCAGATTTTATCTGCACTACAACCCCCCAAAAACCTCCCACCTTCCCCATGTTCCTTTCTGCCACCAGCTCTTAATTAAGAAGCCTGAGGGCTGTGGTTCTGGCAGGGTTTATTAGTCAGAACTTAATAAGAACAACAGGTTTGTAAACATATAGGACTTAATAAAAGATACAGATTTTAAGAAAATGATAAACAGCCTGTAATAATCTGCCTCTATAGGGTTCATCAGAGGTGGGCTCCAGGGATCCAAAACATAGCAGATTTTATCAGCAGTTTGGGGAATCATGGTGACAGGATCTCAAACTGCACATGTGCAGTCAGTTTCCAGGAGGTTGGTGGAAAGGTGATGGGGATCATGTCTGCTTTCCATGTGCTGTGGACTTTACAATCCTCATCTGATCTCACCCTCACCTTCTCCCAGCAAATTGGTATTGATTCCACTTTACAGATGAGGAAACTGAGGCTCAGTAATATTTAGTAGCTTGCTCGAGGATGCACAGCTAATAAGCAATGGAGTTGGGACTGGAGCCCTACTGTTTGACTCTAAAGCCCATGTATTCAGCAATAGGGCTATTGTTCCTCCTGTTACCAGGAAAGGATTTGGGAAACATGGACCAATACCAAGGTTCAGTTATAATAGGAACATCTTGCTATCCACGAGGTCAGTGCCTACAGGGTCAGATAACATAAATGAGTGATATGGGTTGGGTGAAAGATATTAGGGAGTGGGGGACTAGGGTAAACTGAGAGACCAAGACCATCTTCTGTTTAAAAGAGGTGCCCCTAACCATCTCCATCCAATTATCGGTATTACAGCTACAAACATTTTCAAGAGAAATCTGAAGTCTAAGTCTCACCTGAAAAGTTTCCACTTTGAAAAAATGGCACTAATTCATTTTTAACCCCTACAAGCCAAACAGAACACATTCTGGGTGCTAGTCAGTTATCCTCTGCTCTGGACAGATGCAGGTAAAACCTCTATCTGTCTTCCTTACTTTCATAGCACCAGGCCCTAGAACAGAGTATAGGAGCTCAATAAATATTTGTACAACAAACGAATGAATTATCAAATCAACAATCTGGAGAGAGGCAAGAAAGTATCAAGCCCTGGCTCTCAGATGCAGAGTCCTTTCATCAGAGCTGGGGCTGCCCAGAGGGGTGGAAAAGATACAGTGCAATGGCTGGACCCCATATGCCTTCCCAGTGATTTGGGGAGGGGGGCGGGCAATGCTCACATTTTTCCTTTTATAAGGCAGATTTGATCTGAGAACTGGGTGAGACAAAGCTACCTCCCAGAAGCTGGGGTCATTAGAGCAGGGATGGCTGGGAAGGAGAAACCTGGCCCTCTCTCCTTAGCTAGTTCTTCTTTTCCAGTATGTTCCCCATGCCCTAGTTATCCAATCTGTGAAATGGGATGGATGGAGTATCCGAATCCGAAATATGGAGAAAAACAATGAATTCACGGACAATAAGTTACTTGGCAATTTTTTACAGAAAGGCATGCTTAAGTATTCCATGCATCCTATAAATATGATCCCAAGAAAATTCTGAGTCATCTTTGGAAATCCTTAAGTATTCCTGGTTAATAAGTGAGATGAAACATATTAACAAAGGGGTTTCCCAATAAAAACCTGCAAAGCCTCCATCTGTTCTAGTTTACTTTCAAATGTGAAAAGTATCTCATATTCTCTGTACTTTGAATGTAGGTACATGGTTTTTTACTAACAACTCAAAATCAATAGTCAAGCAAAAACTAAGTCCTCATAAAAAGATGCATTTCCAGCTCCACAATTAGACTTCAATATTTTCAGCTATAAGGCAGACCTCACTGGCAGGAGCTTTATTCCAAGACAATAAAGGAAATCCCTTGTACCCAAACTGTCACCAGCTGCCACTAGTCAGAGTGCCAGCCCAGTGGACAGGCTGAACTTCTCTTGTGTGTCTGCAACCAGGGGAGGGAGCACTGCTTTGCTGCTCCCATGGATTACACCTCAGTTTGCATTAGTGGCACAATTTATGTTCCGGCTCTCCCAGGCCCTGGTGTTGGCATTACTGGTGTTTGAGGTTACCAGCCACCCTGCCACTCACATGTCAGGACACAGATGCCTTTCTAGCTCCCGAAGGTGCAGGTTTCTCCTCTGGCTCCCAAGCTGGGATTGAAAATATCATTGTTAAACAATATCATTTTTTTAAACTAAAGAGACAATGGTACTGAAGAGCCAACTGTCCATCCTCTCCAAGCCCGTCCTCACCCTGGAGATGAGTCTTGCTTGCTACCTTTATTAAATAGCACAACACTCTCCTCTAAGCAACCAGTCAGAGACCACTTGTGATGATATTAAAACTACTGACACCAGCTTCCAGTCATCCCAGAAGTGTCCCCAGAGCGCTGTATCATCTTTCTAAAGTTTCAAAAATGAGAACACCAACCTTTAGGAATAGTGGGAGAAGATTCAACAGGCTCTTCTGATGTTCAGCTGGGCTCCTGGGGGCCAACTGCTGGTATTCCAGAAACTTCCTTTCTAGCATCTCCCAGAGGGCAGTGGGGCCAGGGGTCTGCCCTCCTGGTGGGAAATCAGGCTGAGCAACATCAGGCTGGCCCTTATTTTCAGAACCTGGATCCTCAGCTCTGTCTTCAGCCTCTGAGACCTCTTTTGCCTCCATGCCTCAGCAGAGCAGATCTGAATTCAGAACAAGAAAGAAAAATGAACAGTCCTGTCACAACACTTTCTGATGAAACTGATTGTGGGACAAGGTACCATCCTCATTCAGTCCAGTTCCTGTTGCAGATGGTTCCTCTAAGAATCTGAAACTGACTAAAATAAGGAACACTTCTGAAAAAAGAGATTCCAATTTAGATGTGACTCATATTGACAGTCTAACGTTTGCCAGGCACCATCCTGGGCTCTTTACACAGACTCTCTCACAAAAGAGATGGGTATTCCTATTTTTTCTATGTAAGTAAGGAAATTGACTGAACCGAAAGGCACCAGGGTAGTGAGACATCTAGTTGAAATGCAAGCCTTTAACACCAAAGGCTGTTTTTTGATTACCTGACACTGCTCCTCTTTAAAAAGGCTGAGTAAATAGAATAGACGTGTAAATGTCCCACCAATATTTGTAGAGGCATGTAATTCTGTATCTTCTATTTTAACTTCCTTCTACCACATGAGATGAAAAGGATGTAAGTGCTTCATTCTCAGCAACATTTGCTTCACACTCAATATTTTTAGAGGAATTTGTCCTCAAAATGACTCTTTAAACCCCCAAGTTAGCTTAGAAGAACTTCTCTGTTAGTGCGCGCAAAAGTAACTGTGTACAAGCCGGGGACCCAGGGTCAGTAGGCGTGAGGATAGGGACGTACACCATGAAACTAGCCAAAGGCTGATTTGCCAGATAGGTAACCTTGAGAAGGTACCTTTATTTGTGTCCTTGACTTTTCAATTGTCATACTCTGTAGCCATGTCAGGACTGACTCACAGAACAGCAAAGGTTTGCCTGTTGTTTTTTTGTCAGGAGTGCAAGAAACTCCCAGCAGGGACCAGAGTGTCCAGGTTCCCTGAAAGAAGCCTTCCCAGGCCACGATGTCACCACACAGGGGTCCATCCCAGCATCCTGCCAGCAACCGACAGCCACCAGTCAAGGGACAGCAAACAGACAGATGGACACGGAGGTGGGTCTCCCGGTGTTTTGCTCTGGGCTAAGCAGCTGCAGCCGGTGTGTCATGCTTTATTTTTAGCCCAAACACACACCCCTTGCAGGCTAGAATGGGAGTTAACTGAGGGTCACGTGGCCAGATGAGTCCTCCCTCTTTGGAACATTCTCACCCTTTAGGTACAAAACTCCATGAGTCCCTTGGCTCTTCTTCTATTACACATGCTTACTGCTCTCAGACTTCATTTGCAGAAGTCATTTTCTTATACAAAAGCCATGTATGTTCAGCATTGAAAATTGGGAAGAAAAAAAAATATCAGGAAGAATATCAAGGCCTATATCCAGAAAAATGACTGTTGATATTCAGGCTTTTATCTACGAATATACTGTTTAATAATATTGTTGAAGCAAACTTTTTATCTGTACTTTTGCTTTTTTTGGTTGGTTGTCTGGGACTTGGTGCGGGTTTATTTGTTTCCGTTTTGGGGTTGACCCTCAGGGACAGGTGGCGGGGTGCCTCACATTTCTCAGTCTCAGCATGGTCTCTTTCCTGACCAGGACCAGGTTCTTCTCCAGCACGGATGGTTTATTCATTCTTCCCTTGGCTCTTCATCCCCCAGTCCCGTCTTCCCCACCCCACCCAGCCCACCTGCCTGATAGCACGAGTCCTTATAAAACATGGCACAAGAACATGATTTCTGAAGGCATCATTTTAAGTTCCCCAAACGACCTTCTGCATCTTTTCCCAGCTTACTGTCTCACTCAACATTATGACCTCAGACCCAAGCACGTGGCTCTATATTTGTCAACCTCATTTCTTCTAACCGCTGCTCCGTGTTACACAGTGGGCATCACGTGCCTATTTGATTTGTTTGCTCCGCAGTAGATGGTTAGATTGCCTGAGACTTCTCAGACTGCCCTCCATCCTGTCCTGGACATTCCCACGAGACTCCCCTTATAGGGCTGCATGTGACTGGCTCTGGGTATAAACACCAGAGTGGGAGTGCTGAGTCAAGGGTGTATGTCTCTCAGTTCAACCAAGTACCATCAACTAAGATGCCTCCAGAAAGCTGGCACCAGGCCACACTCCCCCCACAGGTTCCTCTACCATCTTCTCTATACCCCTGCTTAACATCACCCTGCTTTCCTGATCAGATTGAAGTAAAGTGATCCCTCATTTTTTTTTTTTTGGCTGCGTTGGGTCTTCGTTGCTGTGTGCAGGCTTTCTCTAGTTGCAGTGAGCAGGGGCTATTCTTCGTTGTGGTGCATGGGCTTCTCATTGCAGTGGCTTCTCTTGTTGCGGAGCACGGGCTCTAGGCACGCGGGCTTCAGTAGTTGTGGCACATGAGCTCAGTAGTTGTGGCTCGCAGGCTCTAGAGTGCAGGCTCAGTAGTTGTGGCACACGAGCTTAGTTGCTCCACGGCATGTGGGATCTTCCCGGACCAGGGCTCAAACCCGTGTCCCCTGCATTGGCAGGCTGATTCTTAACCACTGCACCACCAGGGAAGTCCTGATCCCTCATTTTAATTTGCTTCTCTCTCACTTACTAATGAGTCTGAGCATCTCTTTATATGACTCATAGCCTTTTGGATTTCCTCTTCTGAAAAATGATTGCTCATAACCTTTGCTTATTTGTCCTTGCCTATCTTTTTCCTGTTGCTTTGAGAGAATACGTTTTAGAAACTGATCCCTTGTTGCCTTTAAAAATCGCTAATATCTTCTCTCAATCCATTTTTTTCCTCATAAATTAGTTCATAACTTTTTTTTATGTCACAGAAAAGTATTGTGACTATTTCCCATGTTGTTAAAGATCCTCCACATCTTCATGTTTAATGGTGTGTGGTGGCTGGAGAACCATGTTGATCCTTTATTTAACTAATCCCCTACATTTAGGCATTTAAGTCATTTCCAATGCTTCACTACTATAAACAACACTGTGATGATAGGCCTCATGTCTAAGCCTTTCCATATATTCATGATTAAATACCAGATTGCAATACATTCCTAAAAGGAAATAGCTTGGTCTAAAGAGAGGTAAAAATGTTAGGCTCTGGACACATATTTCCAAACAGCTTCTCCCAAAACACCTCATCAATGTACAGTCTTCTTATCAAGCATGTACCAGAGTCCACACTTCCTTAGTTACCATTTTTTAATTCTTTCTGATTTAATGGGTAAAAAGCAATGGCATCTAACAGGCACATGAGAAGATGCTCACCATCGCTAATCATCATGGAAATGCAAATCAAATCCACAAATGAGATATCACCTCACACCTGTCAGAATGGCTATCATCAAAAAGAACACAAATAACAAATGTTGGCCTGGATGTGGAGAAAAGTGAACCCTCGTAGACTGTTGGTGGAAATGTAAATTGCTGCAGCCACTGTGGAAAACAGTATGGAGGTTTCTCAAAAAACTAAAAATAGAACTACCTATGACCCAGCAATTCCACTCCTGGGTATATATCAAAAAAAAAAAACCCACTAATTCGAAAAGATACATGCACCCCAATGTTCATAGCAGCATCATTTACAGTTGCCAAGATATGGAAGCAACCTAAGTGTCCATCAACAGATGAATGGATAAAGAAGATATATATATATACACAATGGAATACTACTCAGCCATAAATAAAGAATGAAATTTTGGCATTTGCAGCAACATGGATGGACTTAGAGGTAATTGTGCTGAGTGAAGTAAGTCAGACAGAAAAAGACAAATCCTGTATAATATTACTTATATGTAGAATCTAAAAAATAAAACAAATTAGTGAATATAACAAAAAAGAAGCAGACTCACAGATACAGAGAACAAACTAGTGGTTACCAGTGGGGACAGGAAGGAGGGAAGGGCAATATAGGGGTAGGAGAGTAAGAGATACAAACTATTAGGTATAAAATAAGCTACAAGGATATATTGTACAACACGGGAAAAATAGCCAATATTTTGTAAAAACTATAAATGGAGTATGACCTTTAAAAATTGTGAATCACTCTATTGTACACCTGAAACTTATATAATTAAAAAAATTTTTTAATTAGAAAAAAAAACAATGGCATCTTTGTTGTATCTCACTACGTATTTTGTTGGATGTGTTTCTGTCTGTCTGCTGCTCAGTGTCCTTCCAGACTCCCCACAACAGCTTTCTGGTTTCAGATAGGTGCCACATGTTCTCATTTCAAAAGTTTACTGTAGAAGATCTCAGCTATTCCCCGGCATTAATTACCCCTGAGAGCCACATATCCACTAAATGTTAGCTCTGTGCAAGAAGACCACTGCACCTTTATCAGGGGTTGGCACAGAGTAGATGCTCAATAAACTGTTACCATATACATGAATAAGTGAATGAATGAACCTCTATACTGATGGCACCCATATCTCTCGCTGTATATCGCCCAGACTCCTCTTCTAAACAAGTTCTTTTTCTACTTGGATTCTCCCCAGACTCTGAAAGTCATTATGTCTCAGTCAGACCGACATTCCCATCATCAACAGAGCCAGCCCAAGTCCAGCACAGACATCCCAACACACAGGATGGTGGCTGGAGCCAAGCTAAGCTTGTTTCTATTACATAAAAGTCATTTTGGGGCTATACCAGCAGGTGCTACTAACCGATTCATTCAATAAAATGAATCAGAGGGCCTGCTAACACACCACGTTTCTAGGATAAGCAGGTGAGAAGACAAAGTGAGTGTTGGGTCACAAGACGCGAAAATGTGTTCCTAGGGAACACAGCTGGACACTCGGGAAATATCAGAGCCCCTCAGATCTCCTCTGAAGTTAAGAAGCCATGTTTACTGAAGTGAGACACTTGAATCATGTTCCCTTGAAAAGACAGATTTTTGAAAAACAAGAATTTCTAACAAAATGGGATCCGTGAATCCCGTGGAGAAGTTGTATGACTCAGATGTCAAGCTGTGGCCATCCCCTCTCCTGTCCTTCTGTAGGCCTGCTTCGGTTTTGTTTGTAAAAGGAAGGACATGGGGAGTAGCCTCTCAGGGCTGCATAAAGAATGGCAAGAAGAAACCATTCTAATTCACTTGTTATCAAAAGTGTCTTCTTGTAAACAGGTGCAGGCACCAGCACAGACTCTGGAGCCAGGCTGTTCCAGTTTGAATCCAATGGGCTTAGACCAAGTGACAAAACCTGTCCCAGCCTCAGTGTCCTCATTTGTGAAATGGGCTAATAATGGGACCCCTCAGGGAATAAAGTCAGTGCTCTGGGACGGCATTTATTGGAGTCTCCTTTGTACAGGCATTTACCTGCATCCCTTCACTTAATCTTCCTCCCATCCAGCAATGTCAAATCTATCAGCCCTTGTCTGCAGATGGTACTAAGGCTCGGAGCAGAGAAATGACCTGCCCAAGGTCCCATTGTGAGTCGGTAGCCAAAGCAGAGTCTACTCTGGGTCTGTAGACAGCACTGCACACCGGAGGCTGAACTCAAAAAAGGGCTTGCTTGGGGCCCAGGGAAGAGGGAGGGGCTTGGCCAGGTACCACACTAAAAGTGTTTTGGATAAGTAGAAGTTTGCGGAGGGGTGAAGGGAAAGATGGCCTTGGCAGGATGAGAGGTCTGGAGGCTGCTTGGGGTTCCAGGGGTCTCCAGGGAAAGACAAGGCCCTGCTCTGTGCCTGCAAGCTGTTTCCCAGTTTGGGTCAGGTTCAGGGCATGTGGCTCGTAGCCCAGTTTAGTCATGGCTCCTCCGCATGCCCAACCAGGCCGACTAGAGGCCCTGCCTTTCTGCAGCCTGGACACAGCAGCGAGAGACAGGCAGCTGTGCAGGTACCTGCCCACTCACTCAGCCCCCAGGCGGAGGGGAGCTGCAGGCCAGAATGGGAGTTACAGGACTGGAGTCCCAGCTTGGCTGCTGTACTGCCTTAACCAAGTTACTTCCCCTCTCTGAGTCTAAATTTCTTCTCATTGAAATGGCCCTGGTGATCTCAGTTCCACCCTCTGGGCTTTACACACTGACCACAGAAGAGATGCGGGCCAGTGAGTCAGTGTAGAATGGCTGGAGAGGTGTCTGAGTGGACTGAGAGCCTGTGGGTTGTGTGTGGTGAGGGGTGCGGGCCAGGTGCTCCCCTGTCTGAGCACTGTGCGCTGGGAGCCAGATGACAAGTCTGCAGTGACCTGAGAGGGGGCATTCCCTATGACCTCTGGGACACCGGGGCTGGAAGTGGCCATGCGGGCCCCCGGGGTTGGGGGTCACTGCCCATCCTCTCTCCCAACCCACCTATCCTGCACAGATCCATAGCATCATCCGAACTCTGCTTTGTAATATCTCAGAAGCAAAACATCCAGGCCATCCTGCTCACAGCTGCTGCACTGGAGGGCAACATCTGGAGCCTGAAGAATCAGCTGGGTTACTGATGTTTGGGCGCTAAACCCACATCTGATTGACTGTCTCATCCCTGACTTCCTGTGGGGTGATTTGCCAATGGGTAAAAGTCTCAGGATATGAGATGTGATTTAGCAGCCCTTGGGGCTAAGATGCAAGGAAGCTATTCTGGAGGAAACGGAGCAAGAAGTTGTGTGGAGCCACCCTCCAACGGGGCAGGTCAGAGGAAACCTGGGACTCAGTGCATTCTGTGGGGAAGCTCAGACCTAGTGACAAAGAGTTGCTATGATAAAATTCAAGATTGAAGTCCCCCCTTTTTCTTGTCTGCGTATAGGACTGTCACCCTTTCTGGATTGTACACACCCAGCGCAGAGGCATACCTATTTGCCATCTGTATCACAGGCATGGTCCCCAGGCCCAGGAGCTGGGGGAGCCTCTAAACCAGATGATACAGAACAGAACAGCAACTTCCCATGTATGGCTGTAAATGACCTGTTTTCCTTTCCATTCAAAAGTCAGTTCCTCACCGTATGTCAGCAGATCCAAATGCTCTTGCTCCTGTGTCAGTTCTCTCAGAAAAAAATAACCGATCTTCTTCCAAAAACATGTGCAAGGTGGGGCTCGGCTTGCTTCCTTCTTCCCCACCATTACACATTAACAAGAGAGCTTACAAGTTAAAAGTTAAAAAAAAGCAAGTGTAAAGGGGGAGGGGTGGGTGGAAGTTGCAATAATGTGGATGCTCTGTTCACTCCACAGCCTACTGTAGTTAATCAGAAGCACTGAGGCGGACAAGAACATTAGCATTAGAGAAATGTAGATTAAAGCCACACTGAGATGCCAGGACACACCTATTAGAATGTCTTTTAAAAACAAACAAAATCCATAAGTGCGAATAAGGATGCATAGCAACCACACTGTCACTCTCGCTGCTGTGAATGCAAGTGGTACGGCCACTTTGGAGGACAGTTTGGCAATTTCTGAGGAAGTTAAACATATACCCAACCATTACCTTTCTGGGTATTTACCCTAGAGAAGTAAAAACTTAATGTTCATATAAAAACCTATACATGAATGTTAGATCTATTCATAGCTGCCAAAACCTGGAAACAACCCAAATATTTGTCAAGGGGTGAATGAATAAACAAATAGGTATCTCCATACACTGGGATGCTTCTCTGCAGTAAAAAGGAACACACTACTGACCCACAGCAACCCGGATGGGTCTCGAAGCCCTTATGCCGAGTGACAGGAGCCAATCTCAAAAGGCTACGTACTGCCTTACCACATTTACACGACATTCTGGAAAAGGCAAAATTATAGGGACAGAAAATAGATTGGTGGTTGCCAGGGATTTCAGGTAGGAGGATGGCTCCAAAGGGCAAAAGGGTGGTAGAAATGTTCTATATCTTGACCGTGGTGGTGGTCACACAACTGTGTACCTGTGTCCAAAGGGCACACTAAGAAGGGTAGAATATTCTGTCTGTAAATCACATGTCAATCAACCTGACATAAAAACAAACAAACATACTGAGGTGGAAAGAGCACCAATAGAGAAGCTAGAGGCTAAGGGTTTAGTCCCTTCACCTGTTTCTATCCAGCACAAAAGGGTTACACCCACACGTTTAATTGTATAATAACTCCACTTGCTGAAAGCTTACTTTACTATGGCTCTGCATCCTGATTTCTGTATCATCTCACCTTATCTTCACACAACGCCTCATGAGGGCGCAAACAAACAGGGGCAGTATTTTACAGGTGCTGAAAGCTAGGCTCGGAGAGGGTCAGTCACTTCCCCAGGTGGCCACAATGCACGTTCTGTCTCTGACTGCAAAGCCAACGTGCTCCTCCTTAAGCTCCCCCCCCTCCTTCCTCAGAATGTCACTGGTTGGGGCCAGGATCAAATCTCCTGTGAACAGAAGCCACACTCAGATAGGGGCTCACTTGGAGGCCCTCCCAGGCCTCAGTCTCCATGTTGGTCAAGGGTGGAGGCTGCACCCCAAGTTCCCATCCACTTTTCCATCCAATTAAAAATAGTACACAGTTGACCCTTGAATAACGTGGGGAAAATCCCCGTGTAACTTATAGTCGGCCCTCCATATCCATGGTTCAGCATCGTGGATCCAACTAACCATAGGTGGTGTAGTATTTACACTGAAAAAATCCACATATAAGTGGACCCACACAGTTCAAACCCAGGTTTTTCAAGCATCGACTGTATTTATTAAATGATCATTTGGTCAAATTGGCTGAAATAATAGACAAGATGGCTCAATTATAAAAAGTAAAAGGATACCCCTCACAAAAGAGTCAAAAAATGCTTGTATACCCATGTTTATAAGCATGATTATTTACAATAGCAAAAAGGTGGAAACGACCCTTGCTGTCTGCGGAGGGGCAAGAAGAGAAACAGCAGAGCTTGTGTTAGAACCGCAGGAGGAGCTTTCTGCAGCCTGGGCATGCCCACTGGGTCTGCGTCTCGCTCCTGAACAGCCGATGCACAGGAGAGACCTCTGCCCCACTTCTGAGCTTAGCAGCATGACAATGCTAGAAAAAGCCTGGCAGAGCCCTCCACCAGCCAGCCTTTCCCACGTAGTTTGAATTCCACCCTCATTGCTTGAGTGGCTCCATGCAGCAGGCACACGTTAGCCTGCACCTTCTTAGGAGCACATGGCACAGGAGTAGCCGTACTTGGGGTTGTGGATAAAAGATGCACCCTCCTATCTGCCTCTGCATCTGAGAATACATTGAAGAAAAAGTGGGCGTGAAACTGTGGACGATGGGTCCCAAGACAAAGAAGTCGTCAGTAACATGCCGGTATGAAGCGTCCCCCTGCCTCCCCTGCTCCTTCTGCTGGGGCTACTGCTCAAAGGGGGTTTCACTAACATCCCAACTTGATCTGCACAAACCAGACTAAAGAGCTAGATGAGGACCCTGAACAGCACCAAACTCAGTGAGAGCAGACAGACTCTCCAGACAGGGGAGGGCTGAGTGCAGGCATGATGAGAAATCACACTCTAGCCGAGTCACGTAGGCTGACACAGTTAGACGTGGGGCTCTAGATAATGAGGAAATCTTGAAAGTCTGGAAAAGAAGAACAATGTGATAAGCACAGATCTAGAAAGGTTATTCCTGGCTGGCATAAGCCAGGCCTAGAACAGGGAAAGACAAAAAGAGAGACAAGCTGGGGGCCTGACACACACCCCACATGTAGGTGACGGGCACTCCAGTCAGAAGGATCACCTTGGAAACAAGGAGGCAAAGGGACCTCTGAGGTAATCCAGAGAGATGAAGAATCCACCTGATGAGTTTAGAAATAGAGCCATCATCACCAGCCCTGGCTGCACACCTTGGTCCCCAGAGATTACCACTTAATTGGTCTGGGTGGGCCCCAAGCAGGCGTGTTTTCTACAAGGTCCCAGGTGATGCCTATGTGTCCCCAGGAGAGGTGGGGGCCTGGGAAGATGTTGGAAGTCCCCGGAAGGGTGCCTTGCTAAAGAATCCCAGAGTGTGCAATGCCTAGAGAACTGAGGCCCAGAGAGGTGGGTGGCTCATCCAGCGTCACAGTGCTGGTTAGGGAGAGAGTGAGGGACTAACTTTAGGTCTCTCCTGCTTCCCAGGAAACCCTGTTGTCTGAAGGCCAGACAGCAGGCCCTGGGTTTACTGTGAGCTGGGCAGGTCCGAAGAGTGCCAAGCTCACCAGCAGGCCAGCTCAGCGCATCAGGAAATGGGCCCTATGAGTCTAGGATGTGTGGCAGCCTCTGGCCTTGATTCCATAGTAAGATAACACCACAGCCCTGAGCCTAGACTACTTGGCTAGACCTGTCTCAACCTCTCCCCACCCAGGGCAGGCTGACCCCAGAGCAGCATCAGACAGATCTGATTCAAATCCTAGCTCTCTTTCTAACCTGCAGTCTTATTGACTTAGGCTCTCAGAGCCTCAGTGTCTGCAGCTGTAAAATGGGAATAAAATCTTCCTCGTAAAGTTGTGGGAAGAATTAAGCATGTGAATGTATGTGAGGCCATGTCCAGGGCCTCACAGTGGCACCTTGAGCCATCATACATGCCCCACCCCACCCTACCCCATTGTGCATATTGCTGCCTCGAGGCTCTTGAAATCTGCCTGCACTTCCTGAGGGAATGTAAGCCTACAAGGCCCTCTGTGGATGTGTTCTGGAGTCCTTGACTTCTCTTCTGCATCACCTCCCTGCTGGCCTGTTCACTGAGTCTGTCCAATATCGAGTTTTTTCACAAGGAGCTGGCTTGAAAGGACAATAGGACACTGAGTGGACCAAATTGAGGCCTTAAGAGGTGTGGGCCCAGGAGTGCATGGAGACAGGACTGGAAGTGAGGATTTGGTCATCTCAAATATAAAGAGTAGAAACCAGGAGCAGGAATGCTGTCCCCAGGAGCGAGGCTCCAGGGTGAAAACAAGAGCATGTGCAGCGGGACACCGCAGGAGGGGCAGGTGGGAAAACAGCAGCTCTGCAGACAATGGCTGGGAGGGCGGAGGGGTGAGCAGAGCCAGAGGTGCCCTGAGAGCCTTGACACCCAGCTCTAGGGCAAGGACCAGCGATCACCTTGGTGCAGTCCCACGCCCCTCCAGTTAGCAAGTGACACCACCTCTTACATCAGCCAAGGGCTCAGAGTGCCCACAGGCAGAGAACAGCAGAGGCCAGGGACCTACATCCTGCCTCAAATGACTCAAGAGGAAAAGGAGGCAGCTCAGGTTGTTTCCAGAAGTTTAGGAATTCCCCTGAAGACTAAGATGGGGACTTGACTGGCAGGAACCAGGCAGGTGGGGCAACACCTCCCACGGCCCTCCTCACTTCCTTTTTCTGATTTCAGTCCGTGCACTCCTGGCTAGCACACACCTCTGTGGTTTTTGCAACAGCAACAAAATATAGGAACTCACGGTGTTCTGGGGAAGGGACCCAGTTTTATATCTCGGTATGTGTACCGACTTCCACATTGCCAAAAATGGCCAGGGAGCAGTTCCCCTGACCAGACCCTCAAAGCTTAGCTGCAACTGAGCTACCACTGTCACACAAAGACATGGGCTGGTGACAGCACAGGTAACATGCAGCCCAGCTCCCATAATCAGGAGCCTCCCAGCGAGGGAGTTAATCCATGGCTTGGCCTCCACTGGAACACAAAGAAACGATTCCTAAGTAAGAATGGTCATAATGGAATGAGCATCACTAACAGGCCATCGGTATTCTCTAATCTTAGAAAACTTGTAACTTAGGTATTATTATGCCCATTATACAGATGGGGAAAGCAAGACTCAGAGAAATTGAGATTCAGAGAAAATAGGTAACTTATCTGAAATCAAACTGCTGATAAGTGTCAGAATCAAGGTCAGATGCAGACTTTTCTGACTCCAAAGCCCCCCACCCCCTTTTACCACTCCAGGCTGGCTTGACACAGTGGTCAACAGTGGTAAAAAACAGACCTCAGGGGCACCTCAGGTACTATCTGGAAACTCTTACTGCCAGCAGCTCTACAGGGGTTCCCTGGCTGGCCTTGCAGAGTTGTTGCTGACCCCTGGCTGTGAGATGTTTAGCACAAGGCCTGCCATGGCCCCCTCACATTTCAGGCAAGCAGGCCCAGGGCAGGACCCTGTGGTTTCGCCATCCCCCCGGGAAAGAGCTGCTCTCTGGGAGCCACGGGGTCCAGGGTTCATTAACCCCGGCACAAGGTGGGCACTAGCTGGCCAGTCACTCCTGGGCTGACACCAGCAGCACACCCAGCATGAATCACTCACCCTCCAGGCTAGCCACCAGAGCTGCGGCTTTACTCAGCTTTCTCTGTGTTGTGGCCATTTGATTATTAAACATGTAAGGAGCAGAATTGCCCCTGATCCACACCCTGGACTTGAGGAAACAGACACAGTGGGGTAGGTGCTGGGCATGGAGGTGCCTGGCTGTGGGGCACAGAGAAGGCTCATGGCCCAGCCCAGAAAGGGGAGTGGTGGTCTGGAAGGGCTTCTCAGAAAAGACTGCACCCAGGATGGGCACTGGGGGATGAGGAGGAGGTGTCCCCAAAGCAAAGCAGACAAACACTCCAGGTAGCATGTGTGTTCAGAGACAAAGGTGGGGTTCAAGGTTGGAGCACAGGGAGCAGGGATGGGGTGAGGATGTGTACTGGGAAAGGACCATGAATGCCAGTAATGGACATGGCCCTCATCCCATGCAGTGTCCTGGGAGTCCCTGTGGGGCTCTCAGCAGGGAGTGTCACAGATGGCATACAGAGACCCTCTGGTAGATGCTGAGCCTGCCCAGAGGGCCCAGCCCCTGCCCTCAGGTACTCACAGCCTGCAGGGGACAGGAGGCAGGAAAAAGGATGCTGTAATACAATGCCTGAAATACAACCTTTGGAGCAGGAATCCAGCACTAAGGGGGCAGAGGGAAGGAGCTGGTTTTTGGGGATGAGGTGGGGTGGGGTGGGGTGAGGGTGGGAGATAGTACGAGAGGGTTCACAGAAGCAGGAACTTTGGAGAGGGAGCCTGAGGGGAGGTGAAGAAAGATTGTGGATGGGCTAGAGAGAATTGCTCCAGGGGGAAGGGCATGCAAAGGGACGAGGGAGGTGAGGCTGAACCACAGATGGTTTTGTGCCACTGTGAGGGATGCAGTGTGGAAGTAGGGTGGAGAGTGTGGGCAGAGGCTAGGTCTCTGTATGAAGGTCTCCAGATGCTGAGATTCCCCCATCCTATTCCTCACCCTCCAAATTCCTGGGAGGAGTGAAATCTCTGCGGGCTCACTGTAGGTTTCAACATCATTCACTCCTGATATGCTCTGACCACTCTATGACACAATTTCTTCATGTGTGCATATCTTTTTTCATCTTTGACCGTATAACTCTTTATATATTGTGTATATCTTTTAAAAATCTGATATTGGGGGTCTTCCCTGGTGGCGCAGTGGTTGAGAGTCCGCCTGCCGATGCAGGGGTCACGGGTTCGTGCCCCGGTCCGGGAGGATCCCACATGACACGGAGCGGCTGGGCCTGTGAGCCATGGCCACTGGGCCTGCGCATCCAGAGCCTGTGCTCCGCAACGGGAGAGGCCACAACAGTGAGAGGCCCGCGTACCGCAAAAAAAAAAAAATCTGATATTGGAGTGCTGCTTGGCAATTTTCTTACTATTGAAAATACAAAAATCAACAAGTGTTTCCTGCCCTCTTTTTTTTTTTTGCTTACTACTTTTCACATCCAAGTATATTTTACTTGTAATTGATGTACAAAGTTTTAATGCATTAATCATCCATCATCATACCATAAACACATTCTATGTTGCTCTTTTCCTTAAATTATCGGATTTAATGACCAAGAAGCATCCTCTTGGTCGAATCCCCATAATTGACTCTCTTACTCCCTATTAATGGGATGCTCTGGGTATCTCCACTGCTGTTATGGGCAATGCTGGGAGAAAGGATCCCCATGCAATCTTTTTGTGTGCTGTGAATTATCTATGAAGATGAATTCTCAAAAAAAGGATTAACCATTGGCCAAAAGGGAAGAGCAGTTTTCACACTCCTGCCAAATGTTGACTACATCTCTCCAGAAGTGTTCCATCAGCTTTTTAGTGGTAGCGTTCCTAATGCAAAGCATGAAGACTTATCAGGTGGAACCAGGCTCGAATCCCAGACAAAGCACTTACTGTCTGAAGGCAAAGGACCTTACCTCTTTGAGCCTCCATTTTCTCATCTGTAAAGTGGGAGTAATGAAACTGATCTCACTGTGGGGATCAAATGAGATTGCAAATACCAGTGCCCTATCTAGTGTCCAGCTTGTTGTAAGAACTATATACATTCTTCTTATCCTCCATCCTTTCTTTCTTCTTGGAATTATGTAGGACGAGTGACTTTTCACTTCTCTAACTTCCCATCCTTCTTGGACCATGTTCCTCACAAAAGCCTTAGCCATGGAATAAGAAGCATCATTTCTCTGAAGGGCACTTCCCAGCAGAAATATAAAACCAGCCACAAATTCAAGCCACATGTGTAATTTTAAATTTGGGGGCAGCCACATTTTAGAAAGTAAGAATAAATAGGTTAAATTAGGTAAATCTATCTGTTTAAATATATTTAAAAAATATATTTTATTTAAGCCAATATATCAAAATATTATTTTAATATGTAATCAATAGTTTCAAGTATTAATGAGATAAGATAGTTTATATTTCTTTTGTTGTTTGTTTGTAATATCTTTGAAATCCGAGGTGCATTTTACAACTTACAGCACATCTCAGTTCAGACTGACCACTTTTCAGGGATGGCTATAAGCTATTGTATTGGATAACGCACACCTGGACTTTGAGACTTAAGTGTTTAACAGGTGTGAAGAGGGCTTAGAAATGTTGCCTGGAGACATCATTTCCCATGCAAAATGCAGGTGCATTTGGATGGTTTGAAGCCCTTGGAGGGAGACAACCAAAGCAAGGCCCTAGTTGTAAATAAAATGGGTGTGAGCTCTACAGTGTGGCTCAAGGACCTCTGAGGAGCTCATCTTCCTGCTTCCCCTTCTGCACAAAATATCTCCACTCCTGAAACCAAGTCCCAGTAAAATCGAGTTCCTCTGATGAATTTTAACCCCTCTATCCAAAACTTCATTCGAAAGAGAATAAGAAAGATCTTGTCCAGCACCTGTTCCCCTCAGGATTGAAGAGTAACAAATGAAAGGGGGAACTGAAACTGAGCAGGACCCTACAGGGCCCTCCTGGGTGAAAAAGACCCTCCATGCCCCCCATTTCTTACTTATAGGGGGGAAAAAAGCTTTAGTCTCCTAAGCCTTCTCCATGTTCCAGAGAGCAGACTCATGCAGTTAATGATTAGGACAGGAGAGTCACAGGACTCCTAGTTCCTCCTGAAGGGAAATAGATAACCATCTGAGGCTTATCTTTGAGTTGTTCTGTAGAAACTAAGACCCCCACCCAGGTAGAGGATGGTGACTACACACTGAGCACAAGCACGCAGACCCCAGACTGGTTGGAACCAGAAGGTTGATGATTGAGATTCCCGAAACATCACCGTTACCGTACCACCAACTGATCAGAAGAAGGTCCATGAGCTGATCACACATGCTACGACCCTATCCCTTTTACCGTTTTCGCCTTTAAAAACCTTGTGCCCCAGCCAGCTAGCAAGATAGATTTGAGACGAGCTTAGGCCTCCTATCTTCTGAGTCGGCGTCTCCTCGATTAATAAACCTTTCTCTGCACCAGACTCCGATGTTTCGGTTTGTTTTGGGTAACAACACCCCCTCCCCCAAGTGGCCACACTGCCTTGCTTTTCTACCGTGAAGGCCACCTGGGGGGGGGCGTGCCAAGAATTCATTCCTCCACTCGATGTCTAATGGGCATCTCCACCTTCACATATGTCCGCATCGATATTCTGGAATAATCACCACCTTGCAAATAAGTCCCTTCCACCCTTGACCCAGCTGAGTAAATGACAGTTCCAGTCTCTGTGTTGCTCTGGAATCATCTTAAATTTCTCTCTCCCACACCCAACGCTTGCAACACTGTCAAATCCCTCTCAAAAATATCTAGAATCTCACCACTCTGACCACCTCTCGTTATTTCTGTTACTATCAATTTGGGGCAAGCCACCATTACCTCCAGCCTGGATTATTACAACAGCCTCTTAACTGCTAGTCTTTCTTCTCCCTTTGATACCCATAGAAAGTGATTTTTCTTTAAAATGGGAGCATATATCAGCAAGAGTCAAAAAAACATATTTTTAAAGACAGTGGCAATGATATAAAAATAAACCGTTTAAGAATAAATCTAGGCAAAGTGTGCACTAATTTTATAAAGAAAATTATAAAATTTTATTTAGATATTTTAATGAAGACCTAGATAAATAAGGAAACAAACCATGTTCATGAATTGGCGGAGTCATGTTCGTAAAGATATCACTTCTCTTCAAATTATATTTCTAAAAGAATCTGAACATAACTTTTTTGTTGAACCTGATAAGCTGATTCTAAAATCCATATTAAGTAAGAAGGAACCAAGAATGTCAAGCCAGAATGAAAGAAGAAGAAAAAAATGAGGAGACTCTTTCCAGATACCAAAATTTATTATAAGCCTCTAGTTAATAATATTATTTAGTGTTGGCAAAGGGAGAAACACATTGACAGAAGAGAGCCAAGGAACAGACCCACTACACAGATTTACAACAGAGCTGTAGATTAGTGGCTAAAGAATGGCCTCTTTGATTTGTGGAGCTAAGACTCTTGGTTATCCATATGGAAAGAACAAAATAAAATAAAACATTACCGGCTACCTCACACCATATAGGAAAATCATTACTAAGTAGGATTAAAGATTAAATATGAAGGGCAAAATTATTTTTTAAAATCTAATAATGTAAGAGAATAATTTTATGACTTTATAGTGGAGGAGAATCTCTTAGACAACACACAAGTGTATATCATAAAAGAATATATGGGTAAATTAAGCTTGTTTGAAACTGAGAAATTCAATCATTAATAGAAATCACAAATAACATAAGGAGACAAGGCACAAATAAGAGAAAAGTATTTATAACATACATAAAAAACAAAGAATTAACATCTGAATATGTGCTGAATTACAGAAAACCAATAGGATAAAAGACAGATGCCCCATAGAGAAAAAGATTTGAAGAGGAAAAAGAATTTAGAGTGAGCAATAAGCATATAAACAGACGCCCAACCTTAGTAATTCAAAAACTACAAATTCAAAACATAGATGGCTTTTCATTTGCACTGAATTGGTATAAAACTCTAACAAGATCAAATGTTGGTGAAGATATAGAGCAACGGAAACTTTTACATATTGCTGATGAGTGGGTAACGTGGTACGATTAGCTTGGAAACAGTTTTGATATCATCCAATAAGGCTGAAGATTTATATACCCTACTACCTACCAATTCTACTTCTAGGATATATACACCCTAGGGAATTCTTGCACACACGCCCCAGGATATATGTACAAGGAGAGTCCCACTAGCACTTACAAGTGCTAACAGCACCTAGCAGCTCATAATAGAAAAAAAAAAAAAAAAAAAACACCTAGAAATATCCCAAGTGCCCACTGGCAGTATATTGGGAGAGTATATACTGAGGTATATTCATGTATAACAGAACACTATCCAGCAATAACCATGAATGAATTAGAGGCACATGCAACAGTATGAAGGAATATCAGAAACATAATTCTGAGGCAATTCAGCAAGTCTTAAAAGAATATTTCATTGCTATTTACAAAGGTCAAAACCATGCAAAACCAAATAACATATTTAGCAATTTAAATATACGAGGTTGAACTATAAGGAAAGGCAAAAGAACAATAAACCCCCAATTCATATCAACAGCTCTGAAGAGACAGAGAAGGTTGAGCACACAGATGACTTCAAAGATGCTGATGACCTTTAAAACAACACTATGGTGACAGCACGCAGGGCTTCTGCAAGTTTTATTCCTTATACCCGATACACTTTTCCTAAATTTTCTTCTCTATCTACTCAATATTTCAAAACTTCCCAAGTCTGGGGGACTACAGCCCAGGTCCTCACACTGGACAGGAAGGCCCTCCCTGACCTGACTCATCCCCAGCCCTCTCTGGCCAGGTCACCTGGCACACTCCTCAGCTTTCTCTGCCACCTTGGTCTCCACCAGGCCTCCTCCTCTGCACCTTGACCCTCTCAGTTCCCCCTGCCAAGAAAGCTTCTCAGAAACACACATGGCTCAGGCCCTCCCTTCCTTCAGGCCTCCACTCAGAAGACATGTGCTTTCCCGGGCTTCCTGACCCGTACTCCCTACCCTCTGCTCTCCAGCCCACTGGAGCCTGTGGCACTGGGCACCACCCTCCCCTGACCACTGACCCAGCCGTCTTTAGCAGTGCCTGGCAGGAAGTGGCTCTCAATAAATGTTTGTTGAACAATTAAATGGATGACTACGCAGAAAATCATATTAAAACTGAAACCTTCCATAGAAAAGGTAACACACGAACTCCTTAGTTACCAGATTAGCTCCTCATGCTTCAGAGAGGTTGGGATGAAGGACTGGTTCTGTGTTCTATAAGGTGCAATTTTAGGTGGGGAGAAAAGAGCTAATTCTTGAAACCAGTGGGCCTGCTGATTCAAAACTATTGATGTTGCCAAGGTTTGACGTGGTAATTCGGACGAGGAAAGGATGGCCCCAAGGGGTGCCTACTTACCAGACGCCCAGCAGTGACCACAGGGCCAGGAAGGAGCCAGATCTCTTGGTGACCAGTCTGAAGTGGCCCCCTCTGTTTGGGACCCTTCAGAGGCCCACATGGGGGATGGGCAGGGGAGTCTCACGGCCAGCCCCTCTCTCCACCCCTGGACAGTTGGCAGACTCGGGCCCGTGTCCAGCCTCTCCTAGGTGTGGCAGGTCACCTTCCTTAACAGAACCATGAGAAAGGGCTTGACCTGAAGTAGGAGGAGGATGAGGAAGAGTGCCAGAGCCTGGCCTGGCTCAGCAAAGCCCAACAGTGACAAACACCCCAACACTGAGACACCCCAAGAGTGGGATACCCCAGCAGACCCAGACATTGGAGTGGCCCTGAGCACATGTGCCACCTGCCCTGCACATACTTTCTGCTCCTCAGCTTACCTCCTCTCCCACACCCACAAACCCCGATCAGGCACTGGTGGTCACATGTGCTCCCATGCTCAGCTTTCCAGGAGGCGGCCAGTCAGCCTGCCCTGGAAGACAGGACCCCCATGCCCACCTCTGGGCTGACCTAGTGTGGCCAAGAGCAAGGTGACCTACCTGGAGTATGTCCGTCAGGGCCTAGAGACGTCAGATGGCATGGGCGCCCCCATAACCAGCCACAGCCCCTCAGGCTTAGGGGAAGAGGACCGAGCCCAGAATCTTCAGTCTTTAACGATGTTTCACTATGAATCACTTGAGCTGGGTTTCTGCTCATTTCCTGGAGAAAGCAGAAGTGGAGATCGACAGATGCCTGATTCTGCCCACTTCCCAGCCATCAGCAGAGCTGCCTGAGTTCTGGTGGGTGACTCGGGCCCTGTAGAAAAGCCGCTTAGGGCAGTATGGTCAAGCAGTGCTGGGCGGGGCTAAGGGCAAAGAGGGAAAACTAGTAAGAGTGGGTGCAGAGTTCACTCAGCCCTGGACTATCTGGCTGGACTTTCCTCCTTTTCTTGGCCTCACCTCTCCTCTCTGAGCCTCTGGTAAAGCACAGGGAACTATACTCGATATTTTGTAATAACCCATAAGGGAAAAGAATCTGAAAAAGAAGATATATATCTCTCTATATATATGTATACAAAATGTATATGTATATATATATATATATATATATATAAATATATATATAAATGAATTGCTGTGCTGTACACCTGAAACTAACACGATATTGTAAATCAACTATACTTCAATTTAAAAAAGGAAAAAAAAACAATAACAACAAAAAAAAGAGAAGGGAGTCCCTTAAGATCAGTGGGTAACATTAAAGTGATGATGAAAGAAAAGTTTAAGTAATAGAATGAAGTTCTCTGGAATTCAGCATCAAGATTCGTGTTCCTTTGGGCTTATTAGGTTGAATCATTTCATATCATCTCTCCATAGCATCATCCATGTAGGACCAGCCAGCATGTCCATTCAAACACAATATCTCCCTGTGCCACGTGAGCAAGAGCAGTGGTTGGCACAAATGCCTGATCCTTAAAGCTAGCTCATCACCTGTTTCTAGCTCACAATCAACTGACCGTTTATGAGTAACTATAAGTGAGAAGCAATGTCATCTTTTATGGGAGGCAAAAGGCTCTGAGACTGATTCAAAGGATGAAAACATTTGTAGTAATATCTCAACTCTTGCCAGTGCAAACTTGCCAGTAGATAGCAGTCAACCTAGGAGACCTGTCCAGCTTAAGACCTCGTCACATGCCCACGTTGACCCCACACCCACTCCCCAACAGTAGTCAGAGGTACCAACATCCATGATCAAATTCTCATTTCTCATTCCACTGTTCATGGGTAGAAAAGAAGCTAGAATGGAAACTGGAAGGGTTCTGCACACAGATCACCTTGAGACATGCAAGAAGTGTATGCAAGTATCACCTTGTCAAGCCAGAATGGGCTCCAATTTTTTTAGAGCCACAAATTAAGCTCCTGGTTATACTATATTCCAGAACCACTGTACTATAGTATGTACATTATGAAGAAATATGTTAATTTTCTCAGCATCTGGTGCAAGACTCTTCCTAGAGAGGTACCTGATTTGTTGACTAAAATGATAGGTTAGCAGAGTCTGCACTCCTGGGTGGAAAATCTGGGTTGCAATTCTCATTACTGCCCAAAAGGAATTAACATCTTTAAGTCTGGTCCTTATTTGTAGAATGAGACAAATGCAATGTTGTAAGGAACAAATTAATATTTGCAAGAGGATTTTTAAATGCTAAAAATGTCTGTACAAATGTGAATTATTATTATTGAGAGAGTTGACCATGCTAAGACACTGAAGCTGCCAGGACAACTATGAACTGCTCATGTAAATATATATTTTTGTTGAGGGGAAATGTGAGATTTTGTAATTTTTTAAAATTATCTAAAAATAGCAATTATACTTCTGCTTCCAGTTATGACAGGAGATAACCTCCCACTGAAGGAAACTCTAAAAAATACAAATATATGAGACAATTGTTTTCAGGCATTGAGTAGCAGGCTGCATAAGACTGATCCTTGAGATAAGAAAAACACACAAGGTGAGCCCCACAGCTGCCCTGGCTTTCTTCTTATAGGTGTTTTCCTGACATGGTACAGGGAGGTGGAGCCCCAGGGGCAGTAATATCCTTGAACTAAAAAGGTGTAAGTCAGAGAGCTCCAAGTTTCTTAAGAGGCCAGAATTTTCAGGGCAGGGGCCTGAGAAGGGTGTGTTTTGTGGGAATTCATTGTGTGTGTCCTTGGCCGAGGGTTGCCTATACATGCATGGGGTAAGACCCCAAGAAACCTAGCAGAGATCACCTGCTCCAAGGCTGAGAACTGAGGTAATAGAGATTGGGCACTGTTCACAGTGTTAGAGTTCCATACCATCCAGCGTGGAGAGACCTCCCTGAGCATCTTGGTATTTCATCTTACACCCCAGAAAAGCCAAACCTGAGGAATAAGAACTACAGCCTAGAGTAGGAGCCATGAACTAGAACAAGTTCAAACTTGAAACAAAACAGCCCTAACAAAGAATAAAAGCCTGGCAGAACCAAAAGGATATTCCAGTAATTTAACTGTCAACCAGGAAAAAGCACATCATCCTTTAAAGGAAGAAAACATAATGCAGCATCCCTTCAATGTGGCATCCACACTGTGCAGCATACAACTAAAATTAGTAGAAATCTGAAAGAACAGAAAAATGTGACTCATAAGAAGAAAAATAACTATCCATAGGAATATATCCCAAGATGAACCAGATGTTGGAATTATCACACAAGGACTGTAAAGCAGCTATTGGAAATATATTCAAGGACCTAAAAGAAGAGATAGCCATTATAATTGAAAGGTGGGAAATTTCAGGAAGTAAATGGAAAGTATAAGAAGATTTGGATGTAAATTCTGGAAGTGAAAAGCATATCTGCAATGAAAATTCTACTAATAGCCAAACAGCAGATCAGTGAGTGCAAATTAAAAAAAAAAAAGTTAATGAACTTGAAGACTGATGAACAGAAATTATTCAATCTGAAGGACAGAGAGAAAAAAGATTGAAGAAAAACAAACACACACTCAGTTGCCTTTGGGACAATATCAAATGGTATAATATATGTGTATCTGGAGTCCCAGAGAGAAAGAAGAGAGAGAAGAGAACAGAAAAAAATATTTGAAGAAAAATATTTGAAAATTTCAAAGTTTGTTGAAAAACAGCAAATTGCAGATAAAATAAGCTTAGTAAACTCCAGGAAGAACAAAATGGATAGAAAACCACACTTAGGCAGATCATGGTCAAGCTCCTGAAAATCAGAAATAAAAAATTTTCTTAACAGTAAGAGAAAAGAAATTACATACTAGGGAACAAAAACAAAATTAGGCAGATGTTTTATCAGAAACAATGGAAATCGTAAGACAATGGAAAGATATCTCTAGCGTACTAGAAGAAAAAAAATTGTTATCCCAATTATCCTTGAAAAACTGAGGATGAAACAAAGTTATTTGCAGATTAATGACAGTTGACATCATTCATCTCCAGAAGACTTGCACTACAAGAAATTCTAAAGGAAGTTTTTGAGGCTAAAGACTCCAGATGGTAACATGAATCTACAGAAAGGAAAGAAGAACACTATTAATGGCTAATATGTGAGCAAATATAATCAAACTATGTACTTCTTCTTATCTTAATTTCTTCAAAAAACTATAACTACTTAAAGCAAAAAGTGTAACACTGTACTTTGGAGTTTATACCATCCCCAGTTCATGTACGTTGTAGGTGAAACATATATGACAACAATTGCACAAAAGATGAAGGAGTGAATGGAAACATGCTATTGCAAGCTTTTCACATTTTATATGAAATAATACTTTATTAACTAAGTAATAACAAAATTGTGGTATTTTATTTATAGCTTTGTGACGAAGATGTCAGGAAAGTCAGAGTTCAGTTCTAATTAACAAACTCACACTGAGCATCTATTCTGGGCCAGATCCCAGCTAGATCCTAGAGAAACAGAGATGAATAAGGCAAACTTCTGTTAGGATGATTTCCTACAACAATTGTTCAAGTAGACAGGTGATTCGCCAATATAATGATTCAGGAACACAAACTCCTTTGTCCCTTAGAGTGTTGTTGTCATCTGCATCCAATCAGCAAAAGGAGAAAGGGAGAGGACAAAGCACATCTCCACACATAAAAGCCCACCCTATAGGTGGCACGTATCTCTTTGGCTCACATTCCATTTTAAGTGCCTGGCCATATCTAATGTCAAGAAAGTCTGGGACATGCAGCCAGTCACGTGTCAGCCTTAACCTATTATTAGGGAAAATGCATTTTGGTAGGCTACCAGTCTCTGCCATACTCTCTTCAGAGACATAATCTATACTCCAAACAATGCACAAAAAAAGTTAATGATATTTTTCTGACTTTTAAAATAATTCATGTTAATTTTATGCATGATAAAAATGTATAAGAAACAGAGAATAAAATAAAAATTATTAATACTCTAAATACCCTAAACAGCTAAGCAATAGCCATGCTGAGAACAGCATTACATTCTTTTTATCCATGTTTACCGAAGTATATTTCTTTGATCTTAACTTTTTCTTAATAAATTTAAAATCATGCCACAAATTCTACTTCATAACCTGTTCTTTTTTTTTCACTTAATTCATCCTAAACACTCTCCTATTTCATTATTACAATGTATTTTTTACACCAAGTTTGGGATCAAGAAGAAGGAAGACTATTTACATAGCAGGGGGGTGTTGTTTTTTTTTTAACCTGGAGAGAAAGCAACTTCCTTGGAACTAGCTGTATTTACACATTCCCTGTGAGGAATATGATGAACTCCAGAAAAACAGAGGGAATCCAACCAGCAAATTGTATTTCCTCAGAGATGAAGGGTATGAGTCCTGGAGCAACTGGAAAATACTTCCACAGGACACCTGGAGCCCACAGGAACAATGCTAGCTATGGCTGGTGACAAGGGGAGACTTGGAGAAGGGAGAGAAGATTGGAAAACTACAAATGGGCAAATACTTTCCTAATTTTCAAAAATACCTGGAGGTTGGAATCTACAACTCCAGTTGGTAGTACTGACATAAAACTCAAAAGGAGCCCATCAAAAGATAAAGAAGAATCATAAGCTACCATTCAGTTAAATGCAGGCTATTCAACCCACTTCAATCAGCATAATGATTTGCTAGGACCAAGTCCTAAGCTGGGTTCTGCAGGCACAAATAATAGGTAAGAATGCCTTCCCCAAGGAGCTTTCAAACCTTTCAACAACTTTTAGGCTAAGCTTACTTATCTTTCTTTTTAAAAAATTTTTTTCATTGAAGAATAGTTGATTAATACAACAATACAATGTTGTATTAATTTCTGCTGTACAGCAAAGTGATTCAGTTGTACATATATATATATATACATTTTTAAATATTCTTTTCCATTATGGTTTATCACAGGATATTGAATATAGTTCCCTGTGTTATACAATACAGTAGGATCTTGTTTATCCATTCTATATATAATAGTTTTCATTTGCCAATTCCAAACTCCCAATCCATCCCACCCCCACTCCCCTCCCTCTTGGCAATCACAAGTCTGTTCTCTGTGTCTGTAAGTCTGTTTCTGTTTCATAGGCAGGTTCATTTGTGTCATATTTTAGATTCCACATATAAGTGATATCATATGGTATTTATCTTTCTCTTTCTGACTTACTTCACTTAGTATGACAATCTCTAGTTCCATCCATGTCGCTGCAAATGTAAGCTTACTTATCTTTGGTGGATGAGAAGATATTGCATCACTGTGGATGTGAGCTTCTGTAAGACATTGGTTAAGGCCTCTCACGATTGGCACTTCCATTTATTCCACTTCCATCTCCTCAGCACTATCATATGACTGACACTGTGCAAGATGCCTGGGGTGATAAGATCCAGTCTGTCTTTGGGGAGCTCACAGACATCACACACACCCCATACAGATCTCAGCTACCATGCAGAGCCACACACCTGTCATGCCAAAACGGTTTTATTTTGGGGAAGTAGGAATAGACAGCTGAAACTTCAGTTTAATTCCGAGCGCCTTTATGCCTTCACACCATTGGCGTGGCACTGATAGAAATTAGATCCTCCCTAAAGTTTTTTGACGTGGGGGGAGATCTCATGGGACCAGAGTGAGAATATCGGGAGAAGCAGGCTTGGAAGTGGAGTGGATTGCAGCTTCTGGCAATAAGGAAGGCGAAGAAATGATTTTTTGAAAAGATTCATGAGACACAAAGCCTTTTCAAGGAATGGTGCTGAAACAACATGGATCTCATGATGAAAATAAATCAGTCTCAAGTCCTACCTCACACCACACACACAAAATCAAGGTGCTTCTTAGATTGAAATGAAAAATCTAAAACTATAATGCTCTTAGGAGAAAACATGGGAGAGTATCTAGGCAACCTGAGAGTAAAGCACTAAGCACCTTGAAGTAGTCAGCAACACCTCCCCCATCACCGAGAGGACAGAGAGTGCCAGGGCATGGCGCTGGAGGGGGGCCAAGAAGCAGATGGGCAGGAACGGGGAGACACCCTGAGGGAAGGGTGGTGGAGGCCCACCGGGAATGTGCAGGAGGCCAGCGTTCCCAGCGCAGGTTTCATGGGAAGCGCTGGATGCAGCTGTGTTGAGCATTCCCGGGTGGTGACCAGGAGAATGAATTAGGCACAGTAGCACCCAAGGCTCTGATATGCACCCTCAGGCTGAGAACTAGGACTGACTCCCTGAGCAAATGCTAAATGAAGTGAGGTCAGCGCACACTGGCACTGATGTCTGGGCCCCGTGGCTTCGACATCTTGGAGGGAGGCTGGGGCAGAGGATGAAGACAGTTTCTGGACACAAGCCTGTTGTTTTCTGTCCTTAGTGAAGACTCAGGAAGGGTCTGGACAGGAGGTGTGTCCTCGACACCCCCATCTCCCCTCTCCCAGCTAGCTGGACTCTTGCTGCTTCTCCTGCATGCCTTACTGGGTAGGTTTTTGGTGGGAGGCACAGAACACAAGTGACTGGCTTGGCCTTTGTGAGCAGGAGGTGCTGGCCTCTTGCTCCCTGCTCTCTGCATCTTTCCACATGTCGGACTCTGGCCAGCTCCCTCCCAGGCTCGCAGCACTCACAGCAGAACACGGTCCCGCACGGCTCCAGAGTGTCCTCCCTCGTGTGAGGTCCAGCCTCACAGACAGAGATGCTCTCTACTCTCCATCTCCATTTGGATCAGTGGACACTTGGACCAACCAAATGTGGACTGGATGGGACCTGGGAAGTGACTGTGATTAGGTCACTGTGGGTCACTGGGTCAGTCCCCCAGTCAGAACGATCACTGGTGGCAGGAATGCCCGCCCGGCTCACACTGAGCAAACTGCCTGCCTGGCTGCAGCCATATGGGGGCTGGGTAGGGAAGGCTGTCTCATCAGTGATCCTTACTGCCCCCAGCCCAGCCAGATGCTCATGCCCCAAAGAGGTCGCCCTGCAGCCAGTCACTGCCAGACAGCTATGCATGTCCTCTTCTTGAGCTGGAGGAGATGCTGAGTGAGATGTTGCCATGTTTGACTCTGGAGAAGGGGAGAGGGACCCCAGGGCCTGGGAGGCTGAGGTTGGTGGGTTCAGAAGGGCTGGGTGAGGTTAGCAGTGTTCCCCCTGAGAACAGCAAGGTGGTGGAGCAGAAAGAGCAGGGTGGCCAAGCTTCCGTTCTTGGAGGTGTGAACTTGGTCAAGGTCAGATGACTCCCTGTGGAGGAGCCTCCCTCCTGCCAAGCTCCTGCCAAGATGGATGAGATGATGTATGGGAAGGGAAGCACCCTCTTCCACGTCCCAGGGCCATTCCTCGGGTCCCAGGTCCTCTGCAACAGGGTGCAGAGCCCAACGCTTCCACAGCCGTCCTGGGGGCCCCTTTGCTCTGGCACACCCCCCTGCAGACAGCAGCTTTCAGTTACAGTGGAAGCAGGTGGGCGGGGGGGACTGCAGGTGGGGCTGGCTCCACACTTCAGCAGCCACCTTGCCAGCTGGCCTGTGACCCCTGTGGGCCTCCGCTCAGGCGCAGCTTCCGGATGTGCCCTGCAGAAAAAGATGGTGCGGAAGAGATCAACGTGAGCTCCCAACATCAGCAGGAGCAGGGAGGCCACATTTCCCAACAGAGGCTCTGTGCTCATGTGGACCCTGTCCTCTCCCTTCCGGGAGCATCATTCCCAGCAGCCAGGAGGCCTGGCAGAGGAAGGGACAGCTCAAGGACCGGCCACACCTTGCTGGGGGCCGGGTGGGGGAGAGCAGGAGGGAAAAGGTGATCTCGGGCACATTCCTTAAGTGCACTGAGACTGTTTCCTCATCTGAAAATGAAGTCAGTTACAGCTGTTTCATACCGATTGTGTGTTAATGAGAATTAAATAGAATACGTGTGTAAAGCTGGCAGGTCAGGCCACCCTCCCCTTCCCACCAGGGCCCTACTTGGGGGCACATCCTTTACTCTCTGCAGAGTACAGTTCGAGGGACCTCAAGGGACAGATGAGAGAGGGGGTTTCCTCCCCCACATGGCCCTGCCCCTCAATTGCTGGGAAGAAAACCCCCCTCTCCAGGCTGCATGCTGCCCCCTGCTGAGGTGACCGTGAGCCCTGAGGTTCTCTAAGGTGGGAGCCTGAGGCCTGGACTTCTTATTTGGGGAAGCACTGCATTTCCTGGATGGGGAGAAGGGATGATGCCCTGGATGATATTATCTTACCTTAACTGTCTTAATCCTTCACTGTGGAGAAAAGGAACCTGCCAAATTAAGCCACTAAACTGTAGGACTCTGATTAAGGCATCTAACTGCCTTGGGCCTTCCTTTCCATTCACATAAATTTAGGGTAATGAGGAATAGATAGTAAGAATGCACCGTATGGCCAAGTGCAATGTTTAGCACATTATGAATAGGTGTGGTGTAGACAAGCACAAAACGTGGGCACTCCCCTGTGTAACTAGCAAATCCCCCTGGCTGGAGGACGAAGGTGGAGGCCATGGGAACTGGAAAGAGGGATTAAATGTGACTGCAGGACTTTCAGGATGTTTGCACATGTGGTTGAAAGCAAACTACACTGTAAAAGGGATTACTGCAAAGTATATGCGGTCTAGACCAGAGGAAGCAGAAGTTGCTTTTTTAACAGTACTTATGTTTTCTTTTTTTACTTATAAAATTATAACTACACATGGAAATAAAATTCAGTTTATAAGAACATAAAAAGTAGTTCCCCTTTGTCCATGATCATTCTCCCCTCTGCCCAAATAATCACTAAAAGCGATTGCTTTTAGATCTTCTGATGGTTACCATTACAACTTTAAGACTTCTACTTTAGGATTAATTTTAGATGGTACCTTTAGACCTGCAGACATGAAAAATAAGAAAATTAGCATGCTTACACTATTTTCTCCTTCCTCTCCCACACTCCTTCCTGATTTGTAATTATATTTTTATTTTATTCCTCCAAATGTTGCCTTCCCAGCTTTGTTCATTGTATTTTTATAATTCTTTCTAGTAATTGCCTTTCTGACTTTAAACAGTATATTTACTTTTCTATGTACTAAATTAAGACAGTATTTGCTACTCTGCAAGACAAGGATACTAGCTTAGTTTATTCTTCCTTATTCTCTCCTCCACCTATCTTTGTTTCTTATATTATTGTTTTCCTGTCATTGTGGTTTAAAATGTTTGTGTTCGTTAACTACAAGTCTCTTACTTGCTTTGTCAATATGTTGACTCTAAAAACTAGAAAACAAATAAACAACATTGATGATATGGTGGTTTCAATCATAATATTCACTGTAGAACCAAGAAACATGATTGACTCAGAGAGAAGAAAAATACTCCTGTGTCATTAAACTTTCAAGTTAAATTATATGTTATATAAACTTATCAATAAACAAATCCTATTTAAAACAAAGGTAATAAGTACTTAAAATCAACTCATTTTGTTACATTTTGCTCTTGTGCTGTTGAGGTCACCAGTACCTAATGCATCTGTGTGGTGGACAAGCCCTATAATGGTGCCCTGATGCACAGCTCCCAACTCTGCATTTAGTGACGTCAGGCCAGTACTTTGAAATTGACCATGGTGGGAGAATTTACATCATGGAAACTGGAAAATGCTACAGACAAGTGCTTAAATTATTGTTTTGTTGACTAGACTTAAATAGTGGAGAAAGTGTTATTAATGCAGATTAAATTTAAATTGTGCTGGGTCTATACCCATCACGTTGTGAATAGCACCAAAAAACTTGAGGAAATATTTTTCCAGTGTCTGAAAATGATTATCCAATTCAGCAAAGTCACTCAGAATGCTGACAATGGAGTAAAGTTCTCATACATAGTGCTAAAGCTGAAAATTGTTTCAGTTTAAGGAATATAATCTGTTTGAGGGTGAGAAATAGTTTAACAGTAGATTACATATTAGATTTAATGACTATAAATTATTGGGTAAAGCCTTGTGGATTAGGATGCAACTCCATTTGTCAAATCATGGCTAAATTGAGACTATATAGGTTGGCTACAGAGTCAAGAGTTTGGCAAAAATTAATAAAAGTATTATATAAGAATCAATTGGCTGTATGGAATTTGCAACAGAAAATTGAATGTTTTTCTTCTTATTTGTGAATTATGTGCTACACATACTTTACATCAGTAAAATTTATAATAAACTTAGGCAGATGGATAGATGGATGCATTTTTTGAGAACCGACTGTTAAGCATTTACCAGCACACCACTGTCTCAGAGGCTTGCTGATCCTACCATTACATCACATAAGAAACTAGGAGGACGGGCTTCCCTGGTGGCGCAGTGGCTGAGAGTCTGCCTGCCGATGCAGGGGAAGCGGGTTCGTGCCCCGGTCTGGGAAGATCCGACATGCTGCGGAGCGGCTAGGCCCGTGAGCCATGGCCGCTGAGCCTGCACGTCCGGAGCCTGTGCTCCGCAACGGGAGAGGCCACAACAGTGACCGGCCCACGTACCGCAAAAAAAAAAAAACAAAAAAAAAGAAAGAAAGAAACTAGGAGGAAATGGAGAGAAACGCCTCCTCCTCCCATGCTCCAGGGCCAGTGTGGTCCCAGGGGCTGTAGGAATCATTAGAAGGACAGCCAGGGCTCTTCATGGAGGACAGGGGAGAAGAGCTGGGAAACAGCAGTGCTGACAGGGCGGGTCACGCCTCTCTGAGCCTTCACCTTCACATCTCTAAAAAGGGGCTGCTCATCCCTGCCCCTCAGCCTGTTGGGGCGTCTGTGAGGATGTGCAGGCACAGTGGCAGTGCTTGCTCCTGAAGGGAGGTGTCCCCAGCCCCACCATCAACTACCAATAGAACCTGTGGCCCAAACAACCCAAGGTCACCCACTGCCAGGCTCCCCCAGAGACCCTGGGAAGCTGCCAGCACCAGAGCCAATGCAAAGACTGGCCTGATTCTGAAGTACGGGGAAGAGGCGGAGAGGCAGGCCACTTCTGCTTTCTGCTTACACCCACTGAGGTACCAGCCCAGAGAGCACATTTGAATTCTCAAACCTCAGCCACAGGTTCACTTCAAGTTCTGAGGGAACACTGACAGGCAGTTTCATTACAGCTCATTATGGCTGGTTCCTCTGCAGAAGCACCTCTCTGTGCTTCTAGAGAGCCATGAAATGTGGGAATGATTGCTCCAAATATGGATGGATGTGACTATGACCCACAGAGATTGCCCTTTTCTTCCAGACATTCCTTTCAGGAAACCCCAAACTTAAAGTATTTTATTTACCCTTCTGTGAATCTATCCTAAAGAAATGACCCACTATTCAGAAAAGGCTTGTTTCATATTGGCCTCAAATCTTTTTTAAAATAATGGAATGATGGGGGGACATAAATGCAAAAGCAAATCTTTGTGTGAAAATGCACTCTCTGCATGTTGGAAATAATGTGAAAAGTTCAATTTCAGAAGACTTTAAAATAACCTATTATACAGTCATTAATATGCCATTTCAGATGTTATTTTTTTTTATTTATTTTTTTTTTGTGGTGCGTAGGCCTCTCACTGTTGTGGCCTCTCCCATTGCGGAGCATAGGCTCCGGACGCGCAGGCCTATCGGCCATGGCTCACGGGCCCAGCCGCTCCGCGGCATGTGGGATCTTCCCGGACCGGGGCACGAACCCATGTCCCCTGCATCGGCAGGCGGACTCTCAACCACTGCGCCACCAGGGAAGCCCCTCAGATGTTATTTTTAACACCGTGAAGAAATGCTTGATTTATAATGTTCAGTTAAAAAGCAGATTAGCAGCATCATGGCTGTGAGCACCTGCTCTGGGATCAGAGCACCTGGGTTTGAGTCCTGCCTCTGTCCCTCGTTAGCTGCCTTGGGCAACTAACTTCAGTTCTTTAAGCCTCAACTTTCTCATTGGTACAGGGACCCTAGCAATACCCTTCTTCGTGGGTGGTTGTGAGGACAACAATGGCGATTCACAGCACCTGGCACATGGTAAGTCTTTGACGTTATCTATAATCAGCATCGTTACTGCATCTATGGCAAAATCCACCCACATAAGATACTAGAGGGAAATATCACAAAATGCCCCTAGTAGTTATTGCTGGATGAAGCAACAGGAAGAGACATCTTATCCTGGTTCCTGCCTTTCTGGGATAGAATTCTTTCTCCTCCCCTGCCCCCTGCAACGCCCTACACTTGCCCCCCTGCTCCGCCCTACACTTGCCCCCCTGCTCATCCATTCTGCAAATCACTGTTAGAGTTGCTTCCTTGCTTTTCCAGTCTGTGAGCTCTTGAGTCAGGGACTCTTTCTTATTCATTCTGTAGCCCCTGCCCCAAGCACAGAACCTGGCAAACAGTAGGTGCTCAATCAAACATTTAATTTTCAGGCCTCCCTGGTGGCGCAGTGGTTGAGAGTCCGCCTGCCGATGCAGGGGATACGGGTTCGTGCCCCGGTCCAGGAGGATCCCATATGCCACGGAGCAGCTGGGCCCGTGAGCCATGGCCGCTGAGCCTGCGCATCCGGAGCGTGTACTCCGCAGCGGGAGAGGCCACAACAGTGAGAGGCCCGCATACTGCAAAAAAAAAAAAAAAAAAAAAACCATTTAATTTTCTAATTTCTCCAAGTTTTATCAAAGAGTGTCTCAGATATCTACTGGTGTATGACAAAATATAATGGCTTAAAATAACAGCTGTGTATTGCGTCTCACGATTCCGTGGGACAGGAAGCAGGCAGGGCTCAGCTGGGCAGTTCTGCTCCACTTAGTGTGGGCTGGGAGCCGCCACCTGCATTCACTTGGGGGCTGGGAGGAGCTGGAATATCCAGGAAGCTTTCTTCACACGACTGGTGCCTCAGTGCTCCTGGCAGCCTCTCTTTTCCCACATGGCCTCTCATCACTCGTTGGACTTTAACACATGCCTTTAACAACAGAGCAGCTGACTTCCTGGGAGAGAAAGTGAAGTTGACAGGCTTCTTAGGGGCTATGTGCAGAAATGTCTCAGCATCACGTCCCACCTCCTGATGGGAGAAGGGGAATTATATTCACTAATTATCATATATGTTTTGCCTTTTGATCTTTAGAGAAATCTTTAAAAGTATGATAAATAATATATATTAGCAAAGTTTTAACATCCTAAGAAGACCTTTCTATGCGCATACATAATAAATGAGGAATGTATATAGTTGCTCTTAGGGAGTATTCACTATTTTGTATTCTATGTTTTAAACTTTTTGTTTTGAAATGATAATAGATTTGCAGGAAGTTGCAAAAATGATCCAGAGAGGTCCCACATGCCCTTTCCCCAGTTTCCCCCAATGACTACATCTCAAGTAAATATAGTGCAGTATCAAAACCAGGAAACTGATGTTTGTACAATGGATATCATTCTATGATGTTTTATCACATGTGTTGATTTCTGCAACCACCAAGATACAGAATTATTTCATCACACCCACCTCCTGCCCTCTTGATCCCCTAACCCCTGGCAACCATTAAATTGCTTTCCATGTACACAATCTAGTCATTTTGAGAATGTTATATAAATAGAATCATATAGTATTTGACCTTTTGAGATTGGCTTTTTTCTCTCAGCATAATACCCTTGAGATCCTTCTATGTTGTTGTGTGTATCAATTGTTCTTCCTTTTTTATTGCTGAGTAGGATTCCATGGCATAGATGGACCACAGTTTAACTATTTGCCTGTTTACCTTGAATGTTTTCTGTTTGAGGCTATTACAAATATAGCTGTTTAGGGAGCCTCTCTTCATGCATTCTCACTCCATGGGTTTGGTTGGAGCTGATCTCACCTCTTGGCAGTAGATGGACACGTGACCAAGGCCCATTAGATAAAATTATTCTCTGCCCTGGACACAGTGATGCATGCAGGACCATGTGTGTAGCCCACAATGGTCCAGCCAGAGCTCATCTCTGGTGATTTGCTGGAACCACTAGGTTTATATCCCTATAGCCAAATATGCTATATTGAAAAATACACTCAGACTTTCTGGGCCTCAGCTATTAAATAAGGACTTTTAAAATCCCTATGTTAACAGGTTAGTATGTATTTGTTCATTCAACAAACTGAAAGTGTTTATTGAGAGACTATGTGTGGAGAATTTCAAAAAGGGGGAGAAGCAGATGCAAAGGGTCTGGGGCAGAAAAGGAGTTAAGTGGCCAGTACACACAGAGCATAATGCTGGCAAGGTGTGTGGGGAGTGGAGGGTGTGGGGACAAGTGGAAGAAACAGGCAAGGGGCCCTTCTAAGATCTGGAGGGGAGTTTGGACTTGAGATTTGCATGATGGGAAGCATGTTAATGGTAAAATATTTTTCCAATTTACTTTTTACTGCTATATGAAGAACAGCCTGGGGATAACAGGACATGTGTGGAAGCCAATAAGGAAGTTCCTGTATAAGGACAGACAAGAAATGGTGGTGGCCTGGGACTTCCCTGGCTGTCCAGCGGTTAAGACTCCGCACTGCCACTGCACAGGGCGTGGGTTCAATCCCTGGTCTGGGAACTAAGATCCCACATGCCACATGGTGCAACCAAAAAAAAAAAAGAAAAAAGAAAAAAAGAAATGGTGGTGGCCTGCCTAGGGGGATAATGGGGGTGATGGAGAGAAAAGGATGGATTTGCATGTACCTTGGAAGTAGAAGTAATTGTAAGGCTTACTCATGGAGTAGGTCAGAATGACCTCTAAGTTTTCCACTAAGGTTGTGAATTTGTCAAATTCTCCTCATTATGTCATAGGTTTGTGTTTGCTTGTTTTCTAACTTTCAAGCTTTATTGCTAGGTGTTTGTAGATTCAAGACCTTTGCATCTCTGTAACTTGTTTCTTTTATCATCTTATATTGACAATCTTTATCCCCAATAGACCCTTTTCCTTAATCTGTCAATGTCTTATCTCATATTAATATTACTTCAAAGTTTTCTTTTAGCTATTCTTTGGCTGGTGCATCATTTTCAATTCGTGTATTTTCAATATTTCTCTGTTCTTGTGTTTTAGGTATATCTTGGCATATAGCTATAATGTTTTAAAAATCAAACAAGTATCTCTACCTTTTAATATGTAAGCTTAATCTGTTTACATTTACTATGATTACTGATAGATTTATAAGTATTTTTTACCTTCTTCTTTGGGGTTTCCATTTGCCATGATTTTCCTTTTAAGTTTTTTTTTTCTCCCTTTCTTCCTCCTGCTGAATTTATTAAATAGGTTTTTTTTTTTTTTTTGTCTTTATCTCCCTCTACTGGTTTGGAAGTTATACATTCTACCTCTGTTCTTTACTTGTTACTTGTAAAATTTTAGCATGCATACTTGACTTTAAAATGTCTAGTGCTGCATTGTGCAATACAGTAGGGCTACTAGCCTCCTGTGGCTATTGAGCGCTTGAAATGGGATCAACAAAACAATTAAATTTTTATTTTAATTAATTTAAATTTTAATTTAAAAACTGATACACAGTACAGTTATTGAAAAGCTTTTACAGATGTTTGGAGCAATTTGGATAGGTGAATCATCTCTTTCAACTCTAAATTTTATGAAATCTAAATATAGATGAACTATTTCCAATGGAAATTTAGCATCCAAATTGAGATGCACTATAAATGTAAACTACACACCATATTTTGGAAGACCTAGTATAAAAAGAATATAAAATCTTTCAATAATAATATTTATATTGATTACATGTTGAAATTATAAAATTTTGCATATATTGCATTAAATAAAATATATTATGAAACTAATTTTTTAGTTTATTTCTGCTTCTTTCTTGAGATGGCTGATAGAAAAGTTCTAATTACATGTGTGGCCGACAGTATATCTGTATTGGACAGTGCTCATCCAGAGCTAAAGCCCCAAGTACCCAGGAGTCGGAATGCTCTGATTCTCCCCACTCTTGTTGCACATTACTGTGTTCAGTATTGGCTATTATGTCGTATGTGATTTTAGTTCCACCCTGTTCTTCACACCCCACCTTAATTCATCACACTCATTTCTTTTATACATAATGATGATTTAGACTTACCAACATGTTTGCTGATTTCTTCATCCACCTGTATACCTGGCATCCCATGCTTTCTTCACAAATCAGCTCTCCTCACCCAGCTTCCAGGGGCCACACTGCCCCTGCATTGTTTTTCTCAGTGTCACCAGTGATACCGAGGACCTAGACCCTGGGAAGAGACCCACCTGCCACAGGTGCCAGGTTCTCATGCCTCTGTTGGAGCACAGCTGTTCCTCCTCTATCCGGTGGGAGCCATGAAAGGCTGGGGCAAGCCTGAGCTGCAGGCGGGATAGGGGCCTCCAGGCCAGCGCTCTGCTCAGCTGCCACACCCTGCTGGCCTCTCTGCTCGCCACACACACTTGCCTCTGACTCGAGTGGGATCCAGTATGGGGAGCACCTTGTCCATTCCTCTTAATTCCCTCCCAGAAAGTACATCTGATTTTCCTGGCCATACCCTCTTGGGGAGACAAGGGACTTAAGTGCCCCAGCTAGGAGGGCCCTACCTGACCAGAGCTATGGCAAAAGCATCTTCCTCTCTCCTAAGGTCTTGGGAACCATTCTCCAGTGCCCATGTCACTACTCACATACACATCCCAGCTCAGTAGACCCAGGGCCGGGACGAGGGTGAGGCACTCACTGCCTCCTTAAAGTTTGCACCGTAGATGCCTCACTTGCCTTACCCTAGTCCCAGCCCTGAACCCCCCAGAAGTATGTGTTTCCCTTGTGTGCTATGCAGGTGACTCCCCTGAGCCCCCTGAGGCAGATACCTCCTGTCCTCCGAGGAAGGGCCTCCTCAGACTGGCCATGCGCAGCTGGAAAACCCAGTAATGCTGGAAGCAGTGTGCTGAGAGCGCCATCTTGTGGCCATAGTTGCCAATTACAGTCAGGATTGCTCAGTACCCATTTATAATTCGTTCGGTGCTTCTTCTACTCAATAATGGGAAGCCTCTTCAAAAGAAGGGGGAAACAACCCCTGGGCTCCAGCATCAACTTCAATACACTCACAAAACAATATGTAGCCTTCCTATGCTTATAATTTATAACAACTAGAAAAACAAAACAACTTTGCTAGGTAAAAACAAAATATCCCCTAGGAACTCTTAATTAACTGTGATTTACAGTGTGGTTCTGGCTGAATTTGTGACTGCTGGTGTTCAATGGCTCACTGAATAGAGGCCTCCAGAGGATTTTTGTGTGGCCACTCTGATTCCTGGGGGCTTCCAAGCCCTCAGAGCCCCTATACAGAACCCTAATTTCATGGAAGCCAGTTAGCTCAATGATGATGACTGATTCCTGGTGAGGGTTGTGGGTCCCCATCCAGTCACCTGGGAGGCCCCAGAAAACTCTCCCAAGAGGCAGCCACAATCTGGCTTCTGGCTCCCCCAGGGACCCACTTCACCAGGGCCCAACGTGCTAAACATTAAAGACAGACACATTCTCTGTCACTTGTTGCCAATTTGGTTTTAATACAAATGCAAACTCAGGCATTAAAATCACCTGGGAGTGTTTGATTATCAGGTGGTAATCCCACCTTCCAAAAAGGGCTTACTTTTTAATTTATTGTGTTAAATTAAAATGCAGAATTTATTAAACTGTGCGGGAAACCCAGTTTAAGACCCGAACCCTGCCCTGATTAATGCTGCTGCCGCTGATGGAGGAATATGCAGGAAATGAGCCCTTCCTGGATCCCTGTTAAGTGCTGGTGCATCGTGGCTGTGAGGACCAGCGGGAAGCACTTAGCAGAGTTCTTTGCATGACTTACTTCCCTTAATCCTCACAACAGACCCCGGAGTCAGCTGTATTATTATCCTTATTTTACAGATTGGGAATGGGGTGCAGAGAGAAACAGTGTAACTTACTCAGTGACCCAGCTAAGAAGTGTCCATGGCAGGACTCAAATTCAACTTTGCTTGACTCCAGCATGCTCTTTCTTTCCACACCAGCTCCACGGCCTCCCCCAGCAGGGCTGAACAGAGAGTTAGCCCTCCGCGGTGCAAGCACAGAGAAGGCCTAGTCTGCTGCTTTCCAACTGAGTCCCTCATAGGAAGGTCCAAGAGCAGGACCTTACGCTTTGCTCCTCAGGACCCCTGAGCTCTGGCCTTGCAGCAGGATGTATGCCACTTTACCTGTGCCAGCACTCCTCTCCACCATGGCCCACCCTGCCCCACTCTCAGCAGTCTCCAAGGACTGGCGAGAGGTTATCACAGTGCTTAGGATGGGTGATCACCCGCCTCTGCCATCATCACCTTCCTGAGGCTGAACTGGCCGAGCCTCCACCCCAGGCCCCACTCTGCCCAGATGCCGAATCAGGCTTCCAAGGCTACCAGTCCATGGCCAGCTCCCCACCTGCCTTGGTCAGGGAGGACAAGACATGGTTCGAGGAGCCACTCTGAGTCCAGGTGAGGGGGAGGCCGGTCTACTCTCGGAGAAGGGGGCTCTTTGCCCACCAGAGCCCAACTGGGAGGTAGGTTACTGAGGGCCATCTGCCTACTTCCCTCCTTGGCCGTGGCATTCAAAACCTTTCGAATCAGCGGGCCTTGGTTTCAAATCTCAGCGATGTAATCTGTCACCTTGGGAAGTGGACTGAACCTTTCTGACCTGCTTCCCAGTCCACGGAGTGGGGAGATGTGGGTGATGCCGTAACTTTGGGAAGTGGCTCAGCTCCTCCTTCTGCAACCTGAGGGCTCCTCCCCTGCTAATGACTTCTCCAGCCCCAACTTCCTCCTCGTACTCCAGACAGGACTGGATCAGCTGCGCGGAATTCAGCTGTTTGGAGGAAGACCGTATAGGAAGCCCCAGCAATACCGTACAACCTGCGAGAGCCGCGCATGGCTCCAAGAAAGGTGAGGCTACAGATGAGGTTGGGGCGAGTTGGCGTTTGCGGATCCAGAGGCAGGGAAGGATGCAGAGATGGGGCTGCGAGGGAGGGGTCCAGGGCCGTGGGAGGCAGTGCCGCTGGTGCCCACCAGGTGGCGCTCTGTACCAAGTCAAACCCTAGGCCAGAGACTGAGAGCCGCCCTGTCACAGCCCTTCCTGGCGGAGGTCAGTCTCATCCGTGGAACATTTCCTGAGGCGAGATTGCTGCAGCCTCTTAGCAGGCCACGGACGGCCATCAGCGCACCATCCCCAGAGGCCCCGAGGAGCCAGGGAGCCTGGATCTGACTGATGATGCTCGGCCTGGGCAGCTTCCTCCTTGTCCTGCCCTCCTCCCTTTCCCGCTGGTCACATGGGGGCCGGGGGCAGGGCCAAGGCCATGGCAGGGCCTCCGGGGTGAGAAGAAGGGGCAGGGAGCCCGGTCGCTTCCTCCAGGCAGTGTCTTGAAGAGGGAACCCCGGGCAGGCTCTGGGCAGCGGAAATGGAGGTGTCCGGCTCCCCGTACCAGGTGAGCAGACCCCATGGCCGGGCAACACCCAGGCAGCTTTCCTGGAAGCCTGGGCCTCCCCCTGCCTGCCGGGCCCAGAAGCCCACACGGTGTTGGGGTGCTCTCTACCCCGTGCTCACACACGCTGGCAGCGGGGGGCCCTGTGGGAGATGAATGAGGAAGCATAGGGTGAACACCTAGGCCAGTCGAGGACAACAGGGTCCATCTGTCTAAGTTTGAAGAATGCGGTGGCAGTGACTGCCAGATCAATCTGGGTTTGAATCACACCCCCCGTCTTCACCATGTTAAACTGTGTGACTTGGGATGACTCACAATTCCACTGAAATAGTCCCCTCTGGGTGCTGTCAGGTTAATGTGCTTGGTCTACAGTCAGTGCCTACTAAGTGCTAGCTGTCATTAGTAATAATGCCTGTGGCTGGGGCGATGCCCAGGTACAGGGCACACTGGCCTGAGTTCAGGAAGACCTGGGGTTCCCAGCACCCACCCCCATGGTGAGCCCGTTTGCTGTGTGGCCGGAACCAACCAGAGCTGCTCCTGGCTGAGTCATCCCCCAGCTTGCTCTCCAAGACTGCCCTTCACGGTACTGCCTGGCAGGCCTGGAAGCTGTGCCCCTACTGTGCTGAGCTAAGCTGGGCTGTGGCCTGCAGTGGAGCACAGCTGCTGAGAAAGGCAGGTGAGGCGCAGGCAAGGGCTGGGGTAGGTGGTTGGAGAGCAGTTCTCCTCCACCTCTGCCCTGAGGTCTCTCTTCCCCAGCTGGAGAGCAGAACCCACAGTACCTGCCCTTCCACCCATGTTTTCCCCAAAGCAGATGCCCACGCCCCAGGGCCTTGTCATCCTGCTGCAGGCTGAGGTCAGTGAAGGTCACTCCTCCAACCAGAGCCCTGCCGGTGTAGTCATGCCTCCCACACTCACACTCATACACATATACACTCCCCCCATGATGCAAGTGGGCAGTGAGGGGCAGGGTCTTGCCCAGGGCATGTGGCACAGACAGGACAGAGACCCCGCTCACTGTCTTCCAGGGAGGCCTCTGTTGGGTGATGGCAGAGCTGAGACTGGGTAGCCAGGAGAAGGGTAAGTGTTGGGGAGGAAAGGAAGGGCAATCAACATGTCCAAGGGGAAGAACTAACATTGTTACTCACACACACACACACACACCTGGGAGTCAGTGTCATTAATCCTACCCTTAGAGCAACCTGCAGTGGGCATTGTATTTTTTCAAGCCCTTCCCCCCCTTGCCTTGATCACACTACCCTGACATCTATTTTTAGCATCTACACGGATCCTGTACCAGCACAGGTGCTTTGTGGAAGCCAACTCCACCCAGCTCCTGGGATGAGACCAGGTTGCTTTAGGCAATCAACGCATCTTATTCCCCATCAGGATTGTTTCAGGGATGGATTGTTTGCCCAGTCAAGGCCGTGAGGGAAGAGCTGTTTGGAGAAATAGAGGGAAAACTTCCCAGCGCTTCTGAGAGAGACACTGGGAGATATGTTTTTTCTTAACCTCTAGACATTCAGGAGGCAGTATTAGCTCCTGAAGTTGGTGTTCAGCACTTTTTTTCATCATCAATAATCTTTTTTATTGCTTACATGCTGAAATTATAGTATTTTGAATGTTTTAGCTTAAATAAAATATCCAAATTATTTTCACCCATTACTTTTTATGTTTTTTAATGTGGCTACTAAAATATTTTAAATTATATCTGTGGCTCAGATTTGTGGTTCAGATTATACTTCTATTGGGTAGCACTGTTTTAGAAGCTTAATAATTTTAGCTCTTATGTTTAGGTCTATGCTTCATTTCATGTTAGTCTTTGTGCATGGAGTTCATTCTTTTCCTTGTGTCTCTTTGTTACAATGTCATTTATGGAAAAGACTATCTTTTCCCCACTGAATTACCTTGACACTTTTTTTTTTAATTGAAGTATAGTTGATTTACAACGTTGTGTTTATATATATATATATATATATATATATATCTTCTTTTTCAGATTCTTTTCCATTATAGGTTAATACAAGATATTGAATATAGTTCCCTGTGTTATACAGTAGGACCTTGTTGTTTATCTATTTTATATATAGTAGTGTGAATCTGTTAATCCCAAATTCCTAATCTATCCCTCCCCTCACCCTTTCCCCTTTGGTAACCATAAGTTTGTTTTCTATGTCTGTGAGTCTGTTTCTGTTTTGTATATAAGTTCATTTGTATCTTTTTTTTAGATTCCACATATAAGTGAGATCATATATTCATCTTTGTCTGTTAGACCTCACTTAGTATGATAATCTCTAGGTCCATGCATGTTGCTACAAATGGCATTATTTCATTCTTTTTATGACTGAGTAATAGTCCATCATATATATATATATATATATATATATATATATATATATATACACACACAGACGCACGTATAATGTATATACATACATATATATATATATGCCACGCCTTCTTTATCCATTGATCTGTCGATGGACATTTACGTTGCTCTCATGTCTAGGCTATTGTAAACAATGCTACAGTGACCATTGGGGTGTATATACCCTCTCGAACCATGGTTTTCTCCAGATACATGCCCAGGAGTGGGACTGCTGGATCATATGCTACTCTATTTTTAGTTTTTTAAGGAACCTCCCTACTGTTCTCCATAGTGACTGTTTACATTCCCAACAACAGTGTAGGAGGGTTCCCTTTTCTACATACCCTCTCCAACATTTATTATTTATAGACTTTTTGATAATTTTGACCAGTGTAAGGTGATACCTCACTGTGGTTCTGATTTGCATTTCTCTAATAATCAGCGATGTTGAGCACCTTTTCCTGTGCCTCTTGGCCATCTGTATGCCTTCTTTGGAGAAATGTCTATTTAGGTTCTCTGCCCATATTTTGATTGGGTTGTTTGTTTTTTTGATATTGAGCCATATGAGCTGTTTGTATATTTTGGAAATTAATCCTTTGTCGGTCACATCATTCGCAAATATTTTCCCCCAGTCCATAGGTTGTCTTTTTGTTTTGTTTATTGTTTCCTTTGCTGTGCAAAAGCTTTTAAGTTTACTTAGGTCCCAATTGTTTATTTTTACTTTTATTTCCATTACTCTAGGAGATGGATCCAAAAATATATTGCATCAATTTATGTCAAAGATTGTTCTATTTATGTTTTCCTCTAGGAGTTTTATAGTATCCGTGCTTACATTTAGGTCTTTAATCCATTTTGAGTTTATTTTTGTTTATGGTGTTAAAAAATGGTCTAATTTCATTCTTTTACATGTAGCGATCCTGTTTTCCCAGCATCACTTATTGAAGAGACTCTCTTATCTCCATTGTATATTCTTGCCTCCTTTGTTGAAGATTAATTGACTGTAGGTGTGTGGGATTATTTCTGGGCTCTCTATTCTGTTCCATTGATCCATATGTCTGTTTTTGTGCCAATACCATGCTGTTTTGATTACTGTAGCTTTGTAATATTGTCTGAAGTCTGGGAAGGTTATGCTTCCAGCTCTGTTCTTTTTCCTCAGAATTGCTTTGGCAATTCTGGGTATTTTGTGGTTCCATATAAATTTTAGGATTATTTGTTCTAGTTCTGTGAAAAATGTCACAGGTAATTTGGTAGGGATTGCATTAAATCTGTAGATTGCTTTGTGTAGTATGGCCATTTTAACAATATTAATTCTTCCAATCCAAGAGAATGGAATATCTTTCCATTTCTTTGAATCATCTTCAGTTTCCTTTATCAATGTTTTATAGTTCTCAGCATATAAGTGTTTCATCTCCTTGGTCAGGTTTATTCCTAAGTATTTTTTTTTTTTGCAATTTTAAAAGGGATTTTTTTTTTTTTACTTTCTCTTTCTGTATTTCATTGTTAGTGTAAAGAAATGCAACAGATTTCTGTATGTTAATCTTGTATCCTGCTACTTTGCTAAATTTATTTATCAATCCTAGTTGTTTTTGTGGGGAGTCTTTAGGGTTTTCTATATATCATATCATGTCATCTGCATATAATGACAATTTTACCTCTTCTTTTCCAATTTGTATACCTTTTCTTTCTTTTTCTTGTTTGATTGCTGTGGATAGGACCTCCAATACTATGTTAAATAGAAGTGGTGAGAGTGGGCATCCTTGTCTTGTTCCAGATTTTAGCAGGAAAGCTTTCAGTTTTTCACTGTTGAGTATTATGTTGGCTGTGGGTTTGTCATAAATAGCTTTTATTATGTTGAGATATGTTCCCTCTATACCCTCTTTGGTGAGAGTATTTTTATCATTAATGGATGTTGAATTTTATCAAATGCTTTTTCTGCATCTATTGAGATGATCATGTGGTTTTTGTCTTTTCTTTTGTTGATGTGGTGTATCACATTGATTGATTTGCATATGTTGAATCATCCTTGTGACCCTAGGTTTAATCCAACTTGATCATGATGTATGATCCTTTTTATGAGTTTTTAGATGTGGTTTACTAATATTTTGTTGAGGATTTCTTGCATCTAGATTCATCAAAGATATTGGCCTGTAGTTTAATGTTTTTGTAGCATCTTTGTCTGGTTTTGGTATCAGGGTGATGGTGGCTTCATGGAATGACTTTGGGAGTGTTCCCTCCTCTTCCATCTTTTGGAATAGTTTGAGAAGGATCAGTATAAGTTCCTCTTTGTATGTTTGGTGGAATTCCCCAGTGAAGCCATCCAGTTCTGGACTTTTATTTGCAGGGAGTTTTTTTTGTTACAGATTCTATTTCACTTCTAGTGATCAGTCTGTTCAAATCATCTATTTCTTCTTGATTCAGTTTTGGTGGGCTGTATGTTTCTAGAAACTTGTACATTTCTTCTAGGTGGTCCAATTTGTTGGCATATTATTGTTCATAATATTCTCTTTTTTTTCCTGCAATATTGGTTGCTATTTCTCCTCTTTAATTTCTTATTTTGTTTGTTTGGGTCCTCTCTCTTCTCTTCTTGGTGAGCTTGCCCAGAGGTCTGTCTATTTTGTTTATCCTTTCAAAAAATAGTTCTTGGTTTTATTGATTTCTTTCTATTGTTTTTTTTAATCTGTTTTATTTATTTCCTCTCTAACCTTTATTATTTCCTTCTTCTGCTGACTTCAGGTTTTGTTTATTTTTTATTTCTAATTCTTTTAGGTGATAGGTTAGGTTGTTTATTTGAGATTTTTCTTATTTTTTGAGGAAGGCCTGTATAACTGTAAACTTTCCTCTTAGTACTGTTTTTGCTGCATCCCATAGATTTCATATGTTTGTGTTTTCATTATCATTTTTCTCAAGATATTTTTAAATTTCCTCTTTGATTTAATCAGTTACCACTGGTTTTTTAGTAACATGTTGTTTTGTCTCCATGTAATTGTTTTTTTTCTCCTTTCTCTTTATGTGGTTGATTTCTAGTTTCATGCCATTATGGTCAGAAAAGATGCTTGAAATAATTTCTATCCTCTTAAATTTGTTAAGGCTTGTTTTGTGTCCTAGTATGTGGTCCATCCTAGAGAATGTTCCATGTGCACTTGAAAAGAAAGTGTATTCTGCTTATTTTGGATATAATGTCCTGAAAATATCAATTAAGTCTAAGTATTCTATTGTGTCATTTAGGATCTCTGTTGCCTTATTGATTTTCTGTCCGGAAGATCTGTCCATTGATGTCAGTGGGGTGTTAAAGTCTCCTACTATTATTGTATTCCTATCAGTTTCTCCATTTATTTCTGTTAGTATTTGTTTTATGTATTTGGGTACTCCTATTGGGTACATATATGTTAATGAGTATAATATCCTCTTCTTGTATTGATCCTTTTATCATTATATAGTGTCCTTTGTGTTTCTTTATGGCCTTTGTTTTAAAGTCTGTTTTGTCTGGTATGAGTATTACTACCCCTGCTTTCTTGTCATTTCCATTTGCATGAAATATCTTTTTCCATCCCCTCACTTTCAATGTATGTGTGTACTTTGCCCTAAGGTAGGTCTCTTGTAGGCAGCATTTTGTGGGCTCTTGTTTTATTATCCAGTCTGCTACTCTGTGTCTTTCGATTGGAGCATTTAGTCCATCAACATTTAAGGTAATTATTGATAAGTATGTATTTATTGCCATTTTGAACCTTGTTTTCCAATTGATTCCTTTGTTTCTTTGTATTTCTTCTTTGTTTCTTTATCTTTTTGTTTTTCCTTTTGTGGTTTGATGGTTCTCTTTTGTATTATGCTTTTCTCTTCTTTTTGGTTTTTGTGAATCAATTGTATGTTTCTGAGTTGTGGTTATCCTGGTTATCAAGTATGTTAAGCCATTACTATAGCTATTTGTTTTACACTAATGTTTATATAAGCTCAAACACTTTCTACAAAAACCCTACACTTTCTTACTTCCCTCCCCCACATTTTATGATTTTGAAGTCCTGTTTTACATCTTCATGTTATCCTTTTGCTGTTCATTATAGTTATAATTGCTTTCACAAATTTTTTGATGTTTTTAAAATCTATGTACTTGTTTACTTAAGTGATCTACAATCCTTTTATATATTTGTTTTTCCTATTGTGGTTTTCTCTTTCCTATAGATTCTTGTTTCTTTTCAATTTAAAGAAGACCTTTCAATATTTCTTTTAGAACAGGTTTAGTATTGCTGTATTCTTTTAATTTTTACTTGTCTGAAAAATAATTTCTTCTTCTATTCTAAATTATTATCTTGCTGGGTAGAGTATCCTACATTGCAAGTTTTTCCCTTTCAGGACTTTGAATATATCTTGTCACTCCCTTCTGGCTTGCAATATTCCTGTAGAGCAATCAGCTTATAGCCTTATCAGGGTTCCCTTGTAACTAACTCTTTGTTTTTCTCTTGCTGCCTTTAGAATCCTCTCTTTAACTTTTGCCATTTTAATTATAATATGTCTTGGTATAGGTCTGTTTGGGGTCATCTTGTTTGGGACTCTCTGTGCTTCCTGTACCTGGATATCTGTTTCCTTATTTAGGTTTGAGAATTTTTCAGCTATAATTTCTTCAAATGCGTTTTTGATCCCCTTTTCTCTTTCTTCTCCTCTAGATCCCTATTATGCATAGATTGGCATGCTTTATATTATCCCATAGGTTTCATATATTGCTTTCATTTTTAAAATTTGTCTTTCTGTCTGCTGTTCTGATTGGGTGATTCCATTATTCTATCTTGCAGATCACTCATTCATTCTTCTGCATTATTTAGTTTACTATTTATTGCCTTTAGCTTGGTTTTCATCTTGGCAATTGAGTTTTCTAATTTTGACTGGCTCCTCTTTATAGCTCCTAGTTCCTTGTTACAGTGATCTGCATTTCTATTGATAGCCTTTCTTAATCCCTTCAATATTTTTATTACCTCCTTTTTGAACTCAGGGTCTAGCAGACTGGAGAGGTCTGTTTCATTTTTGTTTTTTTCAGGATAATTCTCTTATTCTTTTAATTGGGAGCGGTTCCTATGCTTCTTCATTTTAGTTATATTTCTCTGACTCTAAATTTAGGAGAAACAGTTATCTACTGTGGTCTTGAAGGGCTGTTTTTATGTGGGAGTGTCCCTGTGTAGCCTGCGTGAGTCTAATGTTTTTGGTGTGAGGGCTTTTTGGTATGGATGCCTACCATGTCTTTCCTTAGGGTGTGCTGGCCATTATCCCCTTGATAGGGGATGTGATTGGTGTTGTGGTGACCAGAGCCTGAACTGGATGTTGAGCAGGGCCTCCTCTTTGCTCTGTGGTTGTCACAGCCCTGTTGGGGCAGGGTCTGCTCCCCAGTTGTTGGAGTAGAAGCCCCCAGATCTGGTTCTAAGCTTCAGTAGGAAGTAGGTGGGACTGGAGCACTCCTGCTGGGGGTGGAGCCACTGAGTATTCCTCCACAGGAGATGTCCACTGGGACATATGCTCTGTGATGTCACCTGTCACCCGTTGTGTGTGCTCACAAAATACACTGTTGTTGGCACTTCCCTCAGCCTCACTTCAGCCGTGAGAATACAGGCAATCAGCCCGGATGTCCCTCCAGCACTGTGCTGACAAAGCCGTTGGCACAGATCCACCAGCACCCACTGTAGTCATTCACCCAAACCCTCCATGGGAGTGCTGGGAATCAGCCTCTGAGTATGTGTACCCAGAAAACCCACCACTGCGGATGTCAGACCCACCCCAGCCAGGGGAGCGCCAGTAATCCTCTGGGATGTCCTGCAGGTGCTGCACTCACATGTTGCCACCTAAATCTTGCAGCTGCAGGGAATCAGCTCAGATTTCAGCCCCACTTTCCAAGTTGTGCACCCATGGGGAATTGGCTCCGATTTCAGCCCCACCTCCACATGTGGACAACCTGCCAGAGCTTGCGTGCTTTCAGAGCTCCTGGTGGTGGAGACTCGCCTGGTCTGAGCATGCTGAGGCTGCTGTGGTGGGGCCAACCACTCCCCCTTCACATGCATTGACAATGGGGCTCCTATGGCGGACCTGGGCTCTGTCCTGCATCCCCCCCCCCAGTTGCAGCCTGGCCACACTCCAGGCCCTTTGGGCTGTCTCCATGCAGCCAAATCAAGTCCTCTTCCCGGGTCTGTCCACGGAAGCTCGAGTTTCCACATCCAGCTACTGTGCACACCAGCAGGTGCACGACTCGGGCTGGTGGGGGCATGCAGCGAGGTGGCCAGGACCATCTGTGCTGGTCTCTCTCTGCCCTGCCTGCCACAAGCTGGCTGCTGCATTCTTCTCTGAGCCTCTAAAGCTCCCTATCTGTCCTGGCTGATCTCCCAGCCAGTGAAGGGCATTCCCAGGCTGAGGGAACATTTCCTCTTCCACAGCTCCCTTCCAGGGTCACAGGTCCTGTCCCAATTCCGTTTTCTTCTTTCTTCCTACCCGATTATGTGGTGATCTTTCTTGCAGCTTTGGTTATATGAGATCTTCTGCCAGCGTTCAGTGGGTATTCTGTGAAAATTGTCCCACATGTAGATGTAGTTTTGATGTATCTGTGGGAGGAGGTGAGTTCCAGGTCCTTCTATTCCACCACCTTGATCTCCACCTCCAGCATTTTTTTAATAATAAGGCAACCTTGATGAAGATGAAGCAGACACCTCAGGAAACAAACAAGAGAACTGGAAGAAAAAAAACCCCAAAAAACCTGACTTGGTTGACATTGTCAAGCTGCTGGATCTAACCATACCTGAAGTCCATATCATAAGAACTTTCTCACTAAAGAAGCCAAAATATACCCCCTTATCTTTTAAGCCAACTTTAATTGTCTTTTTGTTTCCAGAAACTGAAAGATTCTTACCTGATCATCCTCTTTTGGTCAAAGCTAAAATGGATACTCAGAAGACTGAGTATCCAGCTAAAATATAGGTTGCCAGCTAAAATATAGGACACCCAGTTAAATCAGAATTTCAGGTCAGTTATCAACAATGAATATCAACCAGGAATACCTTTATAGTAGATGTTATGTCCCATGAAATATTTGTAACACACTTATACTAAAAATATAACTGAGCATTCTGTATTTTTAATTGTTAAATCTGGTAACCCTATTTCAGCTACACATCCAGATTCACACTACTAGGGGAAAAAAAAAAAAACAACCTGGACCTGGACACAGACCCAGAATTTTTAATTCTAAAGCCCTTACTACACTAGGTCATGGGGTCATGGGATGGGCTTCTTCCTCTCACTCCCCACCCCCGCCATCACCCTCCCACCCGTGCATGCTTAGAGGATACAGAGAGATGTCACTCGGTCCCCAAGAGCCTCTTAGGTCTGTCCCAGTTCCAAGGTTCTCAGGCTTGACGCTCTTCTAGTTCCTTGGCTCTGCTCTGTTGCTGCCTCTGTACTTTGGGCTCCATCACTCTTCTCACTCTGCTCTTTACCCCGGCTTCCCTCTGCAAGCCAAACCACCGTTCACTTGGGCCCAAGGGCACACCAGCATCTCTGGTTGGGGCTTTGTGGTTATGTTCAAGCAGTTTTGCTCTCACCCACCAGCTTCTGCTCCCAGCTGCCCCAGGTCACTCCCCAGAGCACAGCTTGGCCCCTCTGCTGGATTGTCCTAATGCTCCCCTCAGAACACCAGCAGCAGGAGCTGTGCCTGGTCACCAAGGCATGGAGCAAGGTGACACTGCCGCAGTGCAGCCTGCTGAGTGCTGTCCAGCAGCCCACAGCCCCAGGGTGGAGGGGACACGCCAACAATGATTGCTGGCTATGCTTGTTTTATCTGCGTAACAGTGATTGGTTCTATAATCACAAACACGAAACAAGCTCAACACAGCAGAGGCAGGGAAGCAAAGGAGATAAGAAGGGTAGTTGGGAGAACATTCTGTTGGGTGTCCCCCCCAAGAGTTGCTTCTCAGACTGTATAAACTCCATGTGTATTTAAACACGATAACACTGAGCCCCCCTTGGAGCTTCCTGTCCCTTAGATTGCCAAGACCACGATGTCAATGATGCTGAGTGCTTCATAAATGTCATTTGGCTGTTTCCTAATCGGGAATTTTCTTTTCTACTTTCCACAACTGTAAATTATGCAATAATGATGCTAAATTTCCAGAAATAGAATGAGAAGCCATGCTGTTAGCAGCAGTGTACCACGGTGAGGGTCTGCTATGGGTGCTGCTGGGGCTTTGTTTCTCCATCTAGGGGTGGGGTCTGCGTCCTCCATCTCTCCACTAACAGGACTGCCGTGCACATCAGATGAGGGTCCTGGAAGTCACATTGCACATTTGCAGGTTATTGTTTGTAGCTGCTTTGAAGCTCTCTGGAAAACACAGCTCCTTTTAAATCCAGGCCATCTGATTGAAAAGATCAAACGTAGCATCTGATGTGTGGAGGACTTTGCCGTTTTATACCCACCATCTTGTAGACCCGTGGTTCACTCTGAGGGGTGGTTCATTATTGTTCCCATTTTACAGATTTGAGGAACTGATACCCAGAGATCTGTGACTTGCCCAAGGCCATCCCAAGATCCCTGGTACACTTGCATTAAAGGGACTAATTCCTCACAATGAGGTTTCTTGTTGGAAACCCAAGAAAACACCAGATAAAGGGCATTCTAAATATATTTCTCTTCTATAGATGCTGATCTCCTATTACTGGAAAACAGGAATTAGCGTGTCTGCTTGAGGATGTGGTTGGCTCTTTATAAAAAGGATATACAAGAAATTTGCACATAGACTGCCAGCTTCGTTATGTTGCCGACAGCTTCCAGCAAAAGAAGAACGTTTGCAGCCAGATATTTTGGTAAGAAGTTTATATTATTCTATGTGGTGTATGATTACCTTGGTTCTTGGCTTCTTGCTTGAGGGATGGGGTCATTTGTGGCCACCCAAAGAAGCTGTCTTGGTCTTGTAATCTGAGAGCACCTAGGGGCGTCTGTGGTCAGGGCCCAGGCACTGACTGATGCCTCAGCCCTCACCCCTGAACTCGGGAGCTGGTTCATGTCTGCCTGAAAAACAGAGCCTTCATCATGACCACCACTGTCAGGGACCCTGGCTCCAGTGGCTCAGGGCTCTGATGACATTCAGAGTCTGTAAGAATCACTGTGCCCACAGACCATGGGTGCAAAAGGCCATCACAGGGAAGGCTGTGCATTCTGAGGCTGCCCTGTATCTTGCTTGGAAACAATCCAGCTAAGCAGTTAATTCAGAAACATTGAGGATGGTTCAGTAGTCCTCAGTAAAGTGTCCAGGAGGTAAGTTAGACAAAGTGGGACAAACCGCTGTGTGGTCATACAAGTGCTGACTAGCTGGGTGAGTCAAACAGGTGCTGGCTGAGTGTTTGTGCAGTGACATCTCACGTTTTCTGGACCTGGGTGCCTTCAGGTGATTATTGAAATCCCAGATACTAGTAGGAGAAACACAGTTGGTGGTACTCAACCTGGCTTTACGTTAGAATCATGCAGGAGCTTTTAAAAATCCCCAGGCGTTTTTTTATTTTTGGCCGTGCCACGTGGCATGAGGGATCTTAGTTCCCCGACCGGGGATCATACCCATGCCCCCTGCAGTGGAAGCGTGGAGTCCTAACCGCTGGATCACCAGAGAATTCCCTCCCCAGGCATTTTTGAATACTGGAGATCAGGCTTAATTGGTGTGGGGTGGACATCAGCAGTTCCCAGGTGAACCTAGTGTGCAGCCAGGCCCAAGAGCCACCAGAGCCCAGAGCCCCCAGACCACACAGCAGCCTTTGCTATGGTCTGCACAGGTATCCGCAGGGATGCTGAGTCAAGCTCTGTGTCCACAAAGCCAGGTCGCCAGAATTCCACTCTGGGCTGGACACGTGTTGTGGGACCCTTCTTGCATGTTTAACCTCTCTGGAGCCTCCTTTCTACAGTAGGGGGTGGAAAGCCGCTGAGATTAGCCTTTACCTCTGTTTAGTCCTAATGCATTGGGGTGGGGGGGTGGTCTGTAAAATGTCCAGTATTTTTCTCTCATCTGGGTTTATGGCATCATCTGAGCTGAAAGGAAAAGTCACAGTCACTTAACTTTTGTAGAAGTTTCCAGCCACCAGATCTCCATGGTGTAGCAGATGTCCCCAGCTTCAGAGTACAGATGCTAATCGTTTGAGAAAATAACAAATGAGCTATTGCATGAGATACCTGAATTTAAAGAATTTGATTGAATTAAATTTTTGTTGTGGTGAAATTCACATAAAATTAACCATTTTAAAGTGAATAATTAATTCAGTGGCAATTTCAAGGTGTCCCACAACCACCACCTCTCTTTAGTTCCAAAACATTTTTATCACCCCCCAAAAAATCCCATCCCCATGAAGCAGTTGCTTCCCACCTCCCCCAGCCCTGGCAGCCACTAATCTGCTTTCTCTCTCTATGGGCTTACCTATTCTGGATATTTCTTATAAATCGAATCATACAGTGTGTGTCCTTTTGTGTCTGGCTTCTTTGACTTGGAGTAATGTTTTTGAGGTTCATCCACATTATAGCATGTATTGGAACTTAATTCCTTTAGACTGAATTAATTTTTAAATTATTATCTGACCACAAACAGCTTGGCAGCTTTGTAAAAAAGGAGCAGCAATGCCATTCTACGGAAGGCTTCAGAAAGGACAGGAGAGTCAGCCAACACAGGGGAAGTGTTCTCTGCCCCATCTCTGGTCTCTTTAATTCAGCCCTGTCTCTTCTCCCTCTCTCTGTCTTTGTCTATCTGTCTGTCTGTCTCTCTTTCTCTGACCCTCCCTTCTCTCTGTCTCCCCACATATATTCTAGAGGAGATTATTGGGGAACGTGAGCTTGCTTTTAACTGAAATCTTCAGGGAATTGGGGCAAACAGAAGATTCTTTGGAGTTAAATTGAGCTTCTGTACTTCACTTAACCACTTTGCCTATAATTTTGCCAAGTTGAGGACCTGCCATGTAGCAGGAACTCAGAATCCAACCTCTACAGGTCTTAGCCTCTCACTGGGGGGTGCTGTGCTAAAACTCTTACCCAGCCATGGGCACCACCCTTGGCTCCACCTCTTGTGAGCTTTTCCTGTGCCACAATCTTGCCTGGTCAGACCAGGTGCAGTCTCTTTGCTCCCAGCTTCCCAAACTTCTGCTCACTGAGCTGCCTGGTTCTCTGCCAAGGACTGGTGACTTCTCCCTGTTAGCTGACCCTCCATGAATAGCCACTGGACGTCAGATTCATAGTGGGAAGCAAGATGGTGGCTCCTGCCCATACCAGGCCAGAGAGTCCACAGAGAAGAAGGTAGCTCTGAAGCCATTCCTACAGGTCCCCAGTTCCCTGGCCCACAAGCTGACCTTCAGGACCAAGGCCAGGGGGCAGCTTGGAATGGGCATCCTCCATCACACCCCTTCTCCAGGCCTTCCCAATTCTGTGGCTTTGCTTACTTTTCCTTCTTCCAGAGCATACCCTCACCCCTCCCTGCTGTGATACAGGGATGTGAGGAGACCACGAGATCCCAGGTAGGGAGACAAGAGTATGTCCTAGGAGAACAGGAGATTCAGAGAGAGGAGAACTGAAGATATAGGAAGGGGAGTGGTGGGGGATACAAGAGGAAAGGTAGGTTGATGTCACTTTGAGAAACTTGGACTCTTTCTTATGGGCAATAGGGAGCTATTGAAGGTTGTAAGAATAGGACTGGGCTTCCCTGGTGGTGCAGTGGTTGAGAGTCTGCCTGCCGATGCAGGGGACATGGGTTTGTGCCCCAGTCCGGGAGGATCCCACGTGCCGCGGAGCAGCTGGGCCCGTGAGCCATGGCCGCTGGGCCCGCGGGTCCGGAGCCTGTGCTCCACAACGGGAGAGGCCACGACGGTGAGAGGCCCGCGTACCACACACACACAAAAAAGAATAGGACTGATCAGAACTGTTTATAGGAAGAATGTCATGGCAGCTGGGTATGAAGTCAGCTCTCACCTGGATTCTTACAAAGGCCCCCTCACTGTTCTTCCTGATTCTACCCATGGCCTTTTCATCTCTTCTCAATATTGCAAGTGGAACAGGCTCTTAAACCTAAATCAGATTAGATCTGTCATTCACTCAACACACCCCAGTGGATCCCCATGTCACGCTTCCACCTGGCCCAACATTACCCATCACATCATCTCCTATGTACCCTGCTTGCTTGGCACCAGCAACACCAGCCTCCTTGCTCTTCCTCAGACATGCCAGGTCTTTGCATGTGCTCTCCCCTCTCTCCAGAGCACCGTAACCCTCAGATATCCGTATGGCTCACAAACTCACCTCTTTCAGATTTTTGCCCAAATGTCACCTTCTCTTGAGGCTTTCGCTGACTGCCTGTATGTGTCACAATGTGATAAGTTACACAGTAACTGGGTCATGGGTCACCTGCCCATCATAGTGACTCAAAGACCCAGGCTAATGGAACAACCATTATTTCAAGTGCTGCTGGTGGCGAGGCCAGATGGCAAAGGGAGAGATTGAGCTCCAGAAGGGTCTCATGTCAGCCGTGAAATCCTCAGCCTGGAAGTCACATGTCACACTCCACTCACAACTCATTGCCCCAACTACCCACAAGGGGTCCAGGAAGTACAGTCCGACCACATGCCTGGAAGCGGGGCTTAGGGTTAGGGTTGGCAAACCACATCAATGACTGCACAAGTTGAATCCCACCCTGACATTCCTATCCTTCTCTGCTTTATTTTTCTTCATAGCATTTGTTATTATCTCATATATTTTTATATTTTAACAGTTTATGGAGATGTAGGTTACACAGAATAAAATTCACCCATTCTAAGCATACAATTAAATAATTTTTGGTAAATTTATAGAGTTATCCAACCATCACCATAATCCAGTTTTTAGACATTTCTATCACCCGGAAAAATTCCCTCCTGACTGTCTGCAATTAATTTCCACTCCTGCCCCCCAGCCTGAGAAACCACTGGTGTGCCTTCTGTCTCTATAAATTTGCCTTTTCTGGACATTTTATGTAAGTAGAATCATATACTATGTGGTCTTTTGCATCAGGCTTCTTTCATTTAGCATAAAGTTTCTGAGGTTCATTCATGTTCTTGTGTGTATCAGTAGTTGTTCCTTTTTAGCTGAATAATATATGGATGTGCATTTTGTTTATACACTCACCAGTTGATTTATTATTTTAGGGCATATTCTGAAGAATGTTCCATATGTATGTGAAAATAACGTATATTCTGCTGTCATTGTAAGGAGTGTCCTATATATACCACTTAGGTCAAATTGGTTAATAGTGTTGTCTAAGCCTTCTATATTGTTCCTGACATTCTGTCTAGTTGTTCTGTCGTTTATGGAGATTGGTGTAGGGAAATCTCCAACTCTTATTATTCAACTGTCTACTGTCATTTTTTACTTCATGTATTTTGAGGCTCTTTTGTTAAGTCTGTGTATGTTTATAATTGTTATAGCATCCTGATGTATTCACCCTTTTATCATTGTAAAATGTTCTTCTTTGTTGTAATGTTTCTTTTCTTAAAGTCTATTTTATCTTATATTAACATAGTCAGTTCCAGCTGTCTTATGCTTCCTGTTGCATGGCATACCTTTTTCCATCCTTTTCCTTTCAACCAGTTTGTATCACTGAATCTACAGTGTGTCTCTTATAGATAACATATAATTAGATCTTGCTATTTCATGAAGACAGTCTTTGCCCTTTGAATGGGGATATTTAGACCACTCACATTTAATGAAATTATTGATATGATTGGGTTTACATTTTCCATTTTGTAACTTGTTTTCTATATATCTCCTCTATTTTTATTCCTCTGTTCCTCCTTTACCATCTTCTTTGTATTAGATGTTTTCTAGTATACCACTTTAATTTTTTATTGATATTTTTTACTATATTTTTGTGTCATTTTCTTAGTGCTTGCTCTAGGGATTACAATATGCATTTTATCTTAATCTACTTCAGATTAATATTTAGTGAAACATAAAAATTTTGCTCCAAGGTAGTTCCATTTCCTCTCTTCTCCTTTGTTTTATTATTGTCATATATGTATTACATCTCTGTCTTATAAGCCTCAAAGGACACTATTATAATTATTGTTAGACACAGTTAAGTCTTTAAGAGATGTTAAGAGAAGAAATGAGAAAAATATATTTATAGAGTCTTTCATATTAACCCATGTACTTATGATTTCCTTTGTGCTTCATCTCTTCCTGTGGATGCTGGTCACCACCTGGTGTCATTTCCTTTCAGCCTGAAGAACTTCCTTTAGTGTTTCTTATGAGGCAGGTCTGCCACCAAGGAATTCTGTTAGTTGTTGTTTGTCTGGGAATGTGTTAATTTTGCCTCCATTTTTGTAGGACAGCTATTTGGATACAAAATTCCTGGTTAATGGTTTTTATTTTTCTTTCAGCCCTTTGAATATGGCCTTCCACTTCTAGCCTCCATTGTTTCAGATGAGAAGTCAGCTGTTAATCATGTTGATGTCCCCCTCCATGTGATGAGGGGGACAAGCTTTTCTCTTGCCACTGTCAGGATTTTCTCTTTATCTTTCAAAAGTTGAACTCTAAAGTGTTGAACTATAAATCTCTTTGTATTTTAAAACTGCTTGGGATTTTTTAAGTTGGTTACACGTGAAACATGATATTTTTCATCAAATTTGGGAAGTTTTCAGCCACTATTTGTTTTGAAATAATTTTTCTGTTACTCTCTTTTGTCTCCTTCTAGGACTTGCATTACACATATATTGGCATACTTATTGTTGCTTCAAAGATCTCTGAGAGTCTGTTCTTTTTCCTTCAATTGTTTTGTTCCGTGTTTCTCTATATTCTTCAGATTGGGTTATTTCTGTAGCTCTGTCCTGAAGTTCATGTATTCTTTCTTCTGCCATCTCAAATCTTCTGTTGAGCCCCTTTAGTGAATTTTTCATTTCAATTATTGGACTTTCAACTCAAGAATTTCCATTTGTTTTTTTATATTTTCTATCTCATTGAGATTCCCTATGTGTTGATTCATTATTATCATGCATCCCTTTAATTCTTAAACATGTTCCCTTTAGTTCTTTAAACGTATTTACATAGGGTTTTTTTTAAAGTATTTGTCTGCTAAATACAAAAATCTGGGAATATTCGGAGAGTTTCTATTGACCTTTTTCCTAAGTATGGGTCACACTTTCCTTTTCCTTTGTAAACTTATAATTTTTAAATTAAAAACTGGGTATTTTAGATAATGTATTGTAGGAACTCTGAATTCTAATTTACTCACCTAAACAATGTTGTTGTTGAATTGTTTGGTAACTTGCCTGGGATAAATCTGTTAAATCTGTCTCCTCTACAATATGCAGTCACTAATATCTCTGGTTATATTTGTTGTTTATTCTTCCTTTTATTTTTAAACCTGGCTTCCTAGGGGTCACCTCTGTTTCTGTGTAATTCAGTGATCAGCCAATGATTGGACAGATGTTGCGTTCAAAGCTTGAGCTAGTAGAACTTCCATTCTCTGCCAGTAGATCTGCGTGAGATAGGGAAATGCAGTCAAAGTTCAGATTGTTTTCAAGTTCTTCAAGTTTGCCCTGGCTTTTACTTTCTGCTGGACTCTTCACATTACCTCTGCACTTGCCCACAGTCTTAGGATTGGCAGGAGTGTATGGATACCCTGAGCCCTCTCTGGTCTCCACTGCACGTGCATGCACCCTAAGCCAGGAACATGTTTGCCCCAACAATGACTACAAACTCAGACACAGCATTAGTTCCCCCCATTCACTTGCTGCCAAGATTGTCTATTCCACTGACAATGCCACTGGGTGTAGGCATCACCCACTGCTCAAAATTGAATAAGCCACTTTTGACTTCGTCAGCAAAGTTGCTGGTCCCCATGATGTGCCCCACCCTGGCAGAACCTCTGTGAGGACTGAGCTGGGGAAAGTGGGATAGAAGCACCCCTTGGCAAGAACACCACAGACTCTCACTGTTCTTACCTAAAGTATAGCAGTTTTTCAAGCATAAGTGATTGTTGCATGCCTTTGGTCGATTTCAGAGTATGGAAGTGGTTGTTTTTGTCAGTTTTGTCCAGATTTATAGTTGCATTTGGCGAAGAGGTTTTGCTGACCTCATCACTCAGACATAGCTAGAAGTCCTGCCTCCTACTTACCTATTTCATCTACTACCTGTCTCCCCTCTCCTACTAAGATACAGGCTCTATTCTGCAGGCTTTATTGCCACTACCCCTTTGGTTACTATTCAAGCACCACTTAGAATAAGGAGGGAAGGGTGAAAGTTAAGGTTAGAGCTGTTTTCACAGTGCCTAGAATGATGTCTGACATGCAGTATGTGCTTAATGACTCTTGAATAACTGAACGAATAACATGGAGAGAAGACTAATGGAGGTCAGGTAGCCTTCTTGAGGATCCGAGTCAGTAAGTATATAAAGGGGACAGTAGGTTCAAGAGATGGTGGAGAAAAAAGATGGACAGTGCTTGGCAGTGCCGGACAGGGAAGGCACTGAGGATGTCTATGCAGCTGGTTTTGGTGTTGCAAAGTATTTCTGCAGAATTCCAGACCTTTGTCACAGAGCTAAAGACACATGTACATGGCCTAGGAGTCAGAGAAGTTGAAGAGGCTCCGTGGGAAGGAGGGACAATGGCAGGTCTAGCTGCTGCTTCATGCCAATGAGATGAATCAGCTTATCAGCAATAATGCCCACGTGCTGCAAAATGGCTGCTGCTTCCCTTCAGTCTCTCAAATCTCCCAAGAATCTCCCTGTAGCCTGTGGGAAACATATAAGAATGGGAAGCCTGGGACGTGTCCTTCAGCCTTGCCAAGTTGTATTAGAAAGCCATCACGGGTTCCTATTCTCTGGTTTTGGATATGGGAAGCCAATGGAAGATGTGAGGCCATTCTAAGATTCCAGCAGGATGGCTCTGGGAGGGGAAGCTGGTGGGCAGGGGGGAAGAGGCCAGGGCAGGGAGACATTTCAACAGTTCGGGGAAGGGCTGATGAGAAGTTGGACCAATATAGTGGTGGTAGAGACAGAACAGTCTAAGAATATGGAATACACAGAGCTGGGTGTCTGGCTCATGTAGAAAGGAGGGAGGGAGGAGATGCCATTGTTGGGAGGTGGCACAGAAGGAGGGACGGGTGTGGGGACTGCTTGGTACCATTCCTGACTGACCCTTCCAGCATTCTCTGTTCTCTAACTATCACATCTCATCAACTCCAATACCATCCATCCATCCATCCATCCATCCATCCATCATGCATTCCCTGTGGGGTGCTCTGGGCAACAGCTCTGTGAGTGAAGAGAGATACCCACTGCCCAGCTTCACACAAGCAATGATCCATGACATCTGCCCCTGCCCAGCACCTGACACCATAGATATTGCACTGGGGCCTGTCTGTATCTGCAGGGGACTCAGCAGCATTCAACCAGAGATCTGGTTGGCTTCTGGGGGGATCAGCTTCTTGGGGACTGATCTGGTAGGGATGGTGGCAAAGTGTATATAGAGGGCATCTTCTCTGACTGTCCCACCCACTCACTCTGGCCCTTCACACTGGAAGAACTCTCAGAATTCAGCTAAAGCTCCAGCCAACCTGAGGAAGCCCCTCAGACCCCAGCCCACCCACACTCCATCCTGCACATTGCCTTTTGCCTTCACGTCTCTGCTCTGTGAGCAGCTCTGTCCCCGCACCCCTTATACTACCCCTCCTGACTTGCCTCCCGGCATTCTGGACTTTGTGTGCCAGCCAGAGTTTGACTGTGCCTGCCTACTCCTCTGGCTTCTTGAAAGTTACCTTGAGTGAAGACTCCCTGCTTGCCTCCTACTCTCCCTCCAGGCATAACTTAGCCGTAGGTCTACAAATGTTTGTCAAGCCTGTACTGTTGGCCAACAGTCATTGTTCTAGATGCTTGAACACATATGCAGAGATGCAGCCCTCCTCTCAAGGAGCTCTTGGTCTGCAGAAGCACAGGGCTCTGGTGGAGGGTGTGCAAGAAGAGCGGGAACCAGGAGGAGGGTCTCAATGCTGCTCCTGGGTCAGTGCAGGGTCCCAGAGCAGGGAACAGCCAAGTCGGCCTTTGGAGCATGGGCAAGAAGCAGCCAGGTAGGTAGCCTGCAGCAGGCATTCCTGGAAGAGGGCCAGGGCTGTGTCAAGCAATCTGAGGCCTCCATCCTGCTCCTTCCCAGGCTCCTGCATAAGCCCCAAGCCCAGCCTGTGACACCCAGACACACAGACAGCACTGACACCAGCTGGGCTGGAAAGACCTGCCACCCCGGTGTCTCCTCCACTCAGTGTCCTCTCTGCCAGCTGTCTTTATAGAAGCCCACTGATAAACACTGATGCTGTTTGGGGAAGGAGGGGGAGGGGAGGGGCTGTGTCAACCCCTTAGCACCCATTCCTCCTCAAGGATGTTCACCTGCACCTGGCCGCACAGGGACCCTAGGGAATGAGATGGAGGTGGGGTTTTCTTCTTCTTTTTTAATGAAAGAACAGTGAAGGAAGGACCTATGCTACCACCAAACTAAAAATAATAACAAATATTAGCTTTGAGATCACCTTGCACAGTTTACAACTCACTTCACCATGGTGATCTCATTTAACTCCTGTAACCAGCCTGTGAGGTAGTCATGTCCCCATTTTACAAATGAGGAAAGTGAAATCTTTCCATACTGCTCCCTAGCTGGAAAGCGGTAAAGCTATGCCAAAATCTGCCTTCCCCAAAAGCAGAGCCCAAGGGCTTGGGTGTGGGTGGTTTATTTGGAAGATGATGCCAGGAAGCAGGAATGAGGGGGTGCGGAGAGTGAGACATGGAAGGCAGGCCTGCGTAAAGGGCATTATCAGCATCGTGCTGTCAGCAACAGACTGACTTCCGCAGAACCCTGAGAAGAGTATGGAGTGCCTCTCAGGTGGACCAGGAAGGACAGAGGCAGGAGAATGACCCTGCTCCCTTTCTCCCTCACCTGAAGTCTGCGCCTAGAGATGTGGATGCCCAGCACTTCTGGGCTTCGTTCATTTGCACAGGGTCTGTAGGTTCCCTTTGGCTTCAGAGAAGTCCCCAGCAGCTGAGAGCCTGGAGTGGGAACCACCAATGGACAAGAACTCTTTATCACACCTGTGACTGAAATCAGAACTGGTCACAGAGATGGGACTTGTGGCACCCAGAGCTGTGTTACAAGCTGCAGCCTATGCCCCTAATGTGTCCCTCTCTCCAAGCTGGGGGCAATATGTGAGCTGGACAGGCTTGGGGAGACATGGAGTTGGGGTCCTGGGAACCCCAGTGCAGAGGTGCAGAGGTGGGGCCAGGGAGCAGTGAGAGAGCGACCAGAAACAAGATGAAGAGTCCCACTTCATGGTGGTTCCAGAAGGGTCCCTGTCTCCAAGGGTCCCCATGGGAGCTGGAATTCTCTTACTTACAGTGAGGAGGAAGGGCAAGCATGTTAGTCTGCTCAGGCTACCATAACAAAGTGTCACAGGCTGGGTGGCTTAAACAACAATTGATTTTCTCATAATTCTGGAAGGTTAAGTTCTAAGATCAAGGTGTCAGCAGGTTTGGTTTCTTCTGAGGCCTCTCTCCTTGGCTTGTAGATGGCCATCTTCTTCCTGTGTTTTCACATGGTCTTTTCTCTGTGCATGTCTGTGTCCTAATCTCTTCTTCTAAAGACACCAGTGATACTGGATTAGGACCCATGTTAATGACTTATTATAACTTAATCACCCCTTTAAAGACCTCATGTCCAAATACAGTCACATCCTGAGGTACTGGGGGTTAGGACTTCAACATATGAATGCAGAGTGGGCACAGTTCAGCCCATGACAGCAGGGAAGAGCCCTCTTGCTTTCCTGGATCCTGAGCTGTTGGCCCTGAGGAATAGTAAGGCATCTGTGCCCCAGGAACAAGGAGGCGGGGCAGAGCCCTCAGCCAGTGTCTAGACAGAAACTCTGCCAGACACACTGCCCTCTGGAAGCCAGCGGAAGCCCACACTTACCCACCCTCAGCAACTGAACCAAATAGGGGCTGAGTCAGGGGCTTTCCTTAGGGCACCAGTTTCTTATGCTGATTTCTGTTCTTGCACATCCGGGAGAAATGACTCGACCCTGAGAGTGGTTGCGAAATGGCCAACCACAGTGAGGGCTCACAATTCTTCTGCACTCCCCTGTGGTCTCATTTACTGCTGCTCCGGCTCTGTGGGGGCAGAACAGCTCTCCCTGTTGGCCAGATAAGGAAGATGAGATTCAGGAAATTCATTGACTCCCAAAGGCACACTGCTACTGAGCAGCAGAAGCAGGACTCAACCCAGATCTGGGCTGACCCATCTCTACTGCTCATTTGCAGCCATACCTCTCTGCCTTCAGGGACATTGACTGCACCCCTTGGCCATAGCCATCAAGTCCCCCACCACAACTGGAATGTGTATCCATCCGGCTTTCCACAGTATGACTGGATTAGTGGTACAAAAGGGCTTCTCTCAGCATGTTTGACGGCTGGTATGTAAGACTGCCAGCCAGTTACCGTAGCAACAGTGGTGGGAATAAGCAGCATCCTGGTGGCCTGGGTGGAAAGTGAGGATTAACATGGGGACAAAGATGCTCATAGCATGGACTTTCAGATACCTGCCCTAAATGCCATCTAAGACTCAGTGCATCCTGAAGACCAGCTCAGCCCAGTGTTCAATTGAGAAACTGTTTTCACTCTTTTTTATGGCTGAGTAATACTCCATTGTGTGCGTGTGTGTGTGTGTGTGTGTGTGTGTGTGCGCGCGCGCGCGCGCATGTGTGCATATATGTATATACCACGTCATTTTTATCCATTCATCTGTCGATGGACATTTAGGTTGCTTCCATGCCTGGCTATTGTAAATAGTACACCAGAAACTAACACAACATTGTAAATCAACTATACTTAAATTAAAAAAAATAAAATAGCATTCTAGGGGGAGTTAATTTTAAATCTGTCCAAGATGGCTGAGGGGGACAAGGCAGCACGGAGGCGGCAGCCACACGAGGGGCTGCAGTGCCAGAGGCGAACCAGCGACCCAAACACCGGGGTTAACCACGTCTTGTCCAGGACCCTCCTAGGTGAGAAATATGAAGATGATGACCTAGTAAACTCTGATGAGGTTATGAAGAAACCATGTCCAGTATAGATTATTCTTGCACATGAAGATGACCATAACTTTGAGCTTGATGAAGAAGCTTTGGAGCAGATATTGCTACAGGAGCACATACGAGATCTTAACATAGTAGTGGTATCCGTGGCAGGAGCTTTTCCTAAAGGGAAATCATTTCTACTGGACTTCATGCTTAGATATATGTATAACAAGGATTCTCAAAGTTGGACTGGTGGAAACAATGAACCATTGACTGGCTTTACATGGCGGTTGGTTGCAAAAGAGAAACAACAGGGGCTTCCCTGGTGGCACAGTGGTTGAGAGTCCGCCTGCCGATGCAGGGAACACGGGTTCATGCCTCAGTCCAGTAAGATCCCACATGCCGCGGAGCGGCTGGGCCCGTGAGCCATGGCCGCTGGGCCTGCACGTCCGGAGCCTGTGCTCTGCAACGGGAGAGGCCACAACAGTGAGAGGCCTGTGTACCGCAAAAAAAAAAAAAAGAGAGAGAGAGAAACGACAGGCATACACGTCTGGAATGAAGTGTTTGTGATCAAGAGACCTAATGGAACAAAAGTGGCTGTGCTGCTGAGGGATACCCAGGGTGCCTTCGATAGCCAGTCAACTATCAAAGATTGTGCAACAGTGTTTGCTCTGAGCACTATGACTTGCTCTGTCCAGGTATATAATTTGTCTCAAAATATTCAAGAAGATGATCTTCAACACTTGCAATTATTTACAGAATACTGCAGACTTGCAATGGAAGAAATCTACCAGAAACCATTTCAGACATTAATGTTTTTTTTTTTTAAATTTATTTAATTAATTTATTTATGGCTGTGTTGGGTCTTTGTTTCTGTGCGAGGGCTTTCTCTAGTTGTGGCAAGCGGGGGCCACTCTTCATTGCGGTGCGCGGGCCTCTCACTATTTTGGCCCCTCTTGTTGCGGAGCACAGGCTCCAGACACGCAGGCTCAGTAATTGTGGCTCACGGGCCCAGTTGCTCCGCGGCATGTGGGATCTTCCCAGACCAGGGCTCGAACCCATGTCCCCTGCATTGGCAGGCAGATTCTCAACCACTGCGCCACCAGGGAAGCCCCAGACATTAATGTTTTTGATTGGAGACTGGAGTTATCCTTATGAACGCGCATATGGTTTGGAAGGTGGAAAACGATTCCTTGAAAAGAGATTGCAGGTAAAACAAAGTCAACATGAAGAGCTACAGAATGTAAGGAAACACATTCACAACTGTTTCTCAAATCTTGGTTGCTTCCTTTTGCCACATTCTGGTCTTAAAGTTGCAACTAATCCTAGTTTTGATGGGAGATTGAAAGATACTGATGAAGAGTTTAAACGAGAGCTTCGAAATCTGATTCCATTGCTACTTGCCCCAGAAAATTTGGTAGAAAAAGAGATAAGTGGATCTAAAGTCATTTGTAGACATCTTGTAGAATACTTTAAGGCTTACATTAAAATTTATTAAGGAGAGGAACTTCCACATCCAAAGTCCATGCTTCAGGCAACAGCTGAAGCTAATAATCTTGCTGCAGTAGCAAGAGCGAGAGAGATCTATTGCAAAAGTATGGAGCAGGTAGGTGGTGGGGACAACCCTTACATTGCACCGTCAGATCTGGAGCGAAAACACCTGGATCTTAAGGAAGTGGCAATTAAACAGTTTTGTTCAGTAAAAAAAAAAATGGGTGGAGATGAATTCTGTGGTCGTTATCAGGACCAGTTTGAGGCTGAAATAGGAGAAAACTATGCAAATTTTATAAAGCACAATGAAGGCAAAAATATCTTCTATGTTGCTCGTACCCCTGCCACACTGTTTGCAGTCATGTTTGCTCTATATATAATCTCAGGACTGACTGGCTTCATTGGCCTAAACTCTATAGCCGTCTTGTGTAACCTTGTCATGGGGTTAGCACTGACGTCTCTTTGTACTTGGGCATATGTTAAATACTCTGGGGAGTTCAGAGAAATTGGAACAATGATTGATCAGATTGCTGAAACACTACGGGAACAGGTATTGAAGACCCTGGTTGATAATTTCATGGAGGAAAACATAAGGCAGTCTGTAACACACTCTATCAAAGCAGACCTGACTGACCAGTTGTCTCATCATACCAGATTAAAGACAGACTGACAGTTCATCTCTTCATGGACTCCACTCTTTCTTTTTTTCATTCTTGCTGTACAGTGAGAACTCAAATAAAAATAAACCAAAGTTTACAATCAACTGTAGAAGTAGTTTAGTATAACTGGCTTCACAGATGGCTGCCACAGAGTGTGAAATTGTTTGTTGGTTTTAAGCATTCTGTTCATGGCTCCTAAGGCATGAAGATTGGCTGAGGAGCATTAGTTTTCATGCACACTTGTGCCATGTTTAATTCTTTTTTTTCCCTTTTTACTTAATCTAATGTTAGTGAAATTTGTCTTATGTGAAGGCTATTTCAGGGGAATATTTTAAGAAATCTATTTAGAGTCTTTTTAACACAGTGTCCCATTGAAATTTTAATTTTTAGAGAAGTTACGAATCATTGTATCAAGAATCAGATTGGAATGACAATGAAGCCTTTATTGAGCCACGACATTAAAAGTATATATTGCTTTACTGCCTTCAATACCAGTATTACATAAATGCATGTTTCAGAAACTTCACAGAAATTATATGACAACTCTTGTAGCTAAGAAAGTGATTCTGAGGTGTACATTTGTCTTGCCTTTTTAAATTTATAAACCTGCCCTAAAAGGAGATACATATCTGGGAAACTGAACTGTCTTTATGCAGTTTAGCTTTCATGTACATAAAATATGCCATTAATTTTATGGGGGGAGAAATTCCATCCAAAAATGTTGCCTACAGCTATGAGTTAAGAGTATCTATACAGTGTGTAGCTTTTATTTTCTAAAATCACAGATAGGGCAAGTATATGAATTATAAATATATAAATATGATTTTGTATTAAAAATGTTGTAGTTTATGACAAAATCTGGTTCTGTGGTAGGCTAAGAGTACAGTCCCTGTGAAGGAATGTTTGTGGCTCATGTCAGTGTGTGAGTGCATAGACAATTTGAAGTTTTTGTTATACTTGTGATATTTATCTTCTTGAGCACTGCATTCTCACCACGCCCCCAGCCAAGGAAATTCGGTGGGAATGTTTATCGTGACTTTGTCCTCTGTTACATTTTAAAGTTCTTTCCTGTAATTTATTTTCAGTACATAATTAAAAATTTGTATATATAAAGTGGAACTTGTGATTTTTTTAAGGAATTCTTCAAATATGTATTCCATTACATAAACCTATTTGTTTATACTGAAAAGAGCATGAGTGGGAAGCACCCAAGTGAGAGCTGTAAGGTATCGTACCTCATACCTCGAAGCTAAGCTTGTAAAAAGTTATTTCTCTGTGTCTGTCTCTGTTAGGGAAAACTTGTGATTAGCCTAGGGGGTGTATTAATTTTGTTTCTCTCTCTCTTTTTTGTGGTATATGTAAGGCTAACATTTTGCAATACTTTTGTAGCCTTCTCTACGAACACCTATTAAAGCATCTAGGTTGGTTTTTAAGTGAAGAGAACTCAGATGTTGAGTTGCATGGCCGAAAGCTCTAAATTTACTTTGGTTGATATATCCCCCTCCTGCTTCAAATCCTGTTTTTATATGGATTGTATTTGTTTCCATCTGTATTCAACTGCTACCAACTCATCTGTTCTTAGACAGAAAAAAATAAAAGCATTCTATTCCCTCCCAACCCCAAAAACAAACTGTTTTCTCTCCTCTCCCCAGACCTCTGCTCCCTCCTCTTCCTAGCCCTATGTCATGATCCAGTCCTTGTTAACTTCCCAGTGAACAGGGGAAGTCAACCCTCCCACCTTGACACTGGCATCATTTTGTCAGTTCTGAAAAGAATAGTCTTTAAAGAAAGCCAGGCCTAGGTGTAAATCTTAGTTCCACCAATTACTTACTCTCTGGTCTTATTCCAGTGATACAATCTCTCCACTTGGGTTCCTCACTATAAAAGGGAGATCATGATAGGCCATATCTCACAGAACTTTTATAAGGATTGCATAGCTAATAAAAAACAGAGAGTTCAAGGAAGGGCACAGGGTAATTCCTGAATGAATAGAAATTCCTTTTCAGGTAAACCATTGGATCTTACTGTTAATCTCAGGTTGTGAACTTGCCTTTGGGAATTTTTTTAGAAGAAAGTAGAATAATGGGTTTTTACTTGATTGAGACTCTGTGTGCAGACACAGGGACCCTATATTTGGAGCCAGGTCCCCAACCTTACTTTTCCAGTGTTAAAGGAATGCAAATCCAAGACCAGTCAACTGAGTGTCCCAGAGGAAGGCAGATCATCATAGAGCTGAGAGCTAGCTGGGGCTATTAAAGGTAGACTCAATGCTTCCCTAATGAAAAGTTGATAATTAGTCACTCAGTACACATCGTTGTGCCAGGAACTGTTCTAGGTACTGGGAATACAGTAGGTAACAAAGCAGATAAAAATCCCTGCTTCCTGGAGCTTACATTCATTACTTGTATTAATCTGATGGAGGGATCTAAAGGAAGTTGTTCTCTGAAATCTTCCATGTGGGTCACAGGCCTCTGGAATCTTCTAGGAATGGGGAGGTGGGAGGTGCAGTAGGAATTGTCTGAAAAAGAATAGTCATTATGCAACGGCTATTAAAATTTAAAGACCCAGGCTTCTGGTTTTATCTTTGGTGTGTAAAAAGCTTAGAAATTATCACTCCCACCCTTACTATAAGGAAAAAACTAAATGAACTTAAAATCAATGACTTCTTCGACCCATCAGAGAATTGAGGTCACAGAGCAAACCACTATCCCAAATCTAGAGACATAGGGAAATTCAGAAGATAACAGCTAAGATGTGGCAGAGATTTTGGAATTATCAGATAGATAATTTAAAATAACTATGATTAGTATGTTAAGGACACTAATAGAAAAAGTAGACAACATGCAAGAACCGATGGCTGACAAAGGATTAATTTCCAAAATATACAAGCAGCTCATACGGCTCAATATCAAAAAAAACCAAACAACCCAATCCAAAAATGGGCAGAAGACCTACATAGACATTTCTCCAGAGAAGACATACAGATGACCAACAAACACATGAAAAGATAATTGGCATCACTAATTATTAGAGACAGGCAAATCAAAACTATAATGAGGTATCACCCCACACCGGTCAGAATGGCCATCATCAAAAAATCTACAAACGATAAATGCTGGAGAGGGTGTGGAGAAAAGGGAACCCTCTTGCACTGTTGGTGGGAATGTAAATTGATACAGCCACTATGGAGAACAGTATGGAGGTTCCTTAAAAAGCAAAAAATAGACCTACCATATGACCCAGCAATCCCACCACTGGGCATATACCCAGAGAAAACCATAATACAGAAAAACACATGCAAAAAAAAAGAGGGCTTCCCTGGTGGCGCAGTGGTTGAGAGTCCGCCTGCTGATGCAGGGGACATGGGTTCGTGCCCCGGTCTGGGAAGATCCCACATGCCGTGGAGCGGCTGGGCCCGTGAGCCGTGGCTGCTGAACCTACGCGTCCGGAGCCTGTGCTCCCCAACGGGAGAGGCCACAGCAGTGAGAGGCCTGCGTACCGCAAAACAAAAAACAAAAAACAAACAAAAAAAAAACACATGCACCCCAATGTTCAGAGCAGCACTATTTACAATAGCCAGGACATGGAAGCAACCTAAGTGTCCATCAACAGAGGAATGGATAAAGGAGATGTGGCACATATATACAATGGAATATTACTCAGCCATAAAAAGGAATGAAATTGGGTCATTTGTAAAGACGTGGATGGACCTAGAGTCTGTCATACAGAGTGAAGTAAGTCAGAAAGAGAAAAACAAGTATCGTATAATAACGCATATATGTGGAATCTAGAAAAATGGTATAGATGATCTTATTTGCAAAGCAAAAATATAGACATAGATGTAGAGAACAAATGTATGGATACCAAGGGGGAAAGGGGTGGGGAGGGAGAAATTGGGAGACTGGGATTGACACGTATACATTATTGATACTATGTAATAAATAGACAACTGATGGGAACATATTGTATAACACAGGGAACTCTACCTAATGCACTGTGGTAACCTAAATGGGAGGGAAGTCCAAAAGGGAGGGGATATCTGTATCCATATAGCTCATTCATTTTGTTGTGCAGTGGAGGCTAACACAACATTGTAAAGCAACCATGCTCCAATAAAAATTAATTAAAAAAGAAAAGAAAAGAAAAGAAAAAAAGAACAGACAGTTAATGTAAGCAGAGAGATGGAAACCCTAAGAAAGAATAAAAAAGAAATGCTAGAAATAAAAAACAGTGCAACAGAAATGAAGAATGCCTTTGATGGGCTCATCAGTAGACTGGACACAGCTAAGGAAATAGTCAGTGAGCTTGAAAATATGTCAATAAAAAATTCAAACTGAATACAAAGAAAAAAGAGAACAAAAAAGTAGACAGAATATCCAAGAATGGTGAGATAATTTCAAAATGTGTAATAAGCACATAGTTGGAATGCCAGTAGGAGAAGAGAAAAAGGAAAAGAATATTTAAAGTAGTAATGGCCAAGAATTTTCCAAAATTAATGACTGTGTAGTAGAGAATTCTTGCCCAAAAAGAGGGCTAGACTTTTTCTTGGCTTCTGGGAGGTAAACTTGGTTGTACCTGATGAGAATGTCTTCATTTAGGGCAAGGGTTGGCTACACCAGATCTTAGAGTATTGCTAACCACACCTGATAGTAGAAGCTGCTCATGCTAGAAAGACCAATCATGTGATTTAAGGTGGGAGTTTTGGGTCAAGTGGTATCGGTCAACCCTGAGGCTGAGATCAACCAGGTGGACAATCAATCATGCCTATGCAATAGAGCCCAAATAAAAACTCTGAAAACTGAGGCTCTGGCAAGCATCTCAGTTGGCATTACTCTGTATTGTCACACATTGATGCTGGCTGGGCAATATGTCCTGACTCCATGAGAGAGAACAATGGAAGCTGTGTATTTGGAACCTTCTCAGACTCTGCCCTATTCATCATTTCCTTGGTTGATTTTAATTTGTATTCTTTCCCTGTAATAAACCACAGCTATGAGTATAATAGCTTTCAGTGAGTTCTATGAGTTCTTCTAGCAAATTACTGAACGGAGTGTAGTTTGGGGGAACACCCCCAAACTTGCAGTTGATGTCAAGAGTGAGGTTGGACTTATGGAGAACTGTGTGCCCTCAAACTTGATAGCTGACTCTAAACTTTGTGCCTTTGCCAACTCCAGGCAGTGACAGTCAACAAACCACAGATTCAGGAAGCTCAGAGAACACCAAGTAGGATAAAATTATGTGCATATTAGGCACATCATATGCAAATTGAAGAAAACAAAAGACAAAGAAAATCTTGAAAGAAGCTGGGAGTAGGGGGAACCACCTTACCTTTGAGTAACAAGGATAAAAATTACATCAGACTTCTCATCAGAAACATACAAGCAAGAAGAGAGTGGAGTGAAATATTTAAAGTGTTGAAAAAAATCCCAACCAATATAGGATTCTATATCTATTGAAATTATTCTTCAAAAGTGAAGGCTAAATAAAATTATTCTCAGACAAACAAAAATTGAGCGTATTCATCACTAGTAGACTTTTTCTGCACAAAATATTAAAAGGAGTTCTTCAGAGAGAAGGAAAATTATATAGGTCAGCAACTGAGATATACCTAAAGAAAGAGTATCCAGAGAAGGAATAAATGAAGATAAAACAAAATCTTTTCTTTTTCTTATTCTTAATTGATCTAATAGATTACTGCACAAAGTAACAATAGTAACAGTGTTTTGGGTGATTATGGTATAGCGATAGCTAGACTAGTAACAGCAATGTCATAAGGAACAGAAGGGAGGAATTAGGAATACTCTGTGTAAGGATCCTGCACTATTTGTGAAGCAGTAGTACAGTGTTATTTGAGAGTGGACTTAGATTAGCTGTAAATATATATTGCAAACTCTAGGGCAACCACAAAAAATTTTTAAATAAGTATAATCAGTATGCCAAAAAGAAATCTTTGGAATATGCCTATCACTACGAAAGAAATTGAATCAGTAAGTAATAAATTTCCAAAAAAAGAAAACACTAGGCTGAAATGGTTTCACTGGTGTATTTTACCAAACATTTAAGGAAGAAATGATGCAAATTCTTTACAATCTCTTCCAGAAAATAGAAGCAGAAGGAACACTTCCTAATTCATTCTATGAAGCCAGTATTACCCTAATACCCAAACCAGATAAAGACAAGAAAGGAAAGCTACAGACAAATATCTCCTGTGAATATTGGTGCAAAATTCCTCAATAAAATATTAACAAAACGAACCCAACAGGGACTTCCCTGGTGGTCCAGTGGTTAAGACTTTGCCTTCCAATGCAGGGGGTGCAGGTTCAATCCCTGGTCAGGAAGCTAAGTTCCCACATGCCTTGCGGCCAAAACACCAAAGCATAAAACAGAAGCAAATTCAATAAAGACTTTAAAAATGGTCCACGTCTTCAATTTTTTTAAATAAATAAAAATATTTATTAAAAAAAGAAAAAGAAAATGAACCCAACAATGTATAAAAAAATTATATAACACAACCAAGTGGGGTTTATTGCAGATGTGCAAAACTGGTTGAACATTCAGAAAAAATATCAATTTAATCCACCACATCAATAGGCTAAAGAAGAAAAATCATGTGATCAAATGAATTGATACAGAAAAATATTTGACAAATCCAACGCCTAATCATGATAAAAACTCTCAGCAAACTGTGAAATGAGGAGGATCTCCTCAACTTGATAAAGAACATCTCAAAAAACCTAACAGCTAACATGATAATGATGAGAAACTGGATGTTTTCTCCCTATTTTGGGAAAAAGACAAGGATGTTCCCTTTAAGCACTCCTATTCAACATTGTACTGGAAGCTCTAGCTACTGCAAAAAGACAAGAAAAGGAAATAAAAATTATACAGATTGGGGAGGAAGTTTTAACTGGCTTCCTTCATAGATGATAAAGTTATCTATGCAGAAAATCACAAAGCATCTACCAAAAAAAAAAAAAACCTCCTAGAACTAAAAAGCAATTATAACAAGATTAGGATACAAGGTTAAAATACAAAATTCAGTTGCTTTCCTTTATACTTGTTTAAAGTGAACCAGTGGAATTTGAAAATAAAAGCACAATGCCATTTGCATTAGCATGAAAAATTAAATACATAAAGATCTAACAAAATGTGTAGAGAATCTACATGCAGAAAACTATAAGACTCTGATGAAAGAAATCAAAGAGGATCTAAATAAATGAAGAGTTCAGGTGTCAGTTCTTCTCAACTTGATCTATAGATGTAGCACAATCTCAATAAAAATCCTGGCAAGCTATTTTATAGGTATCAGCACACTGATTCTAAAGTTTACATAGAATGGCAAATGACCCAAAGCCACCAATACAGAACTGAAGAAGAATAACATAGTTGGAGCAATCACACTACCCAAATTCAATTTAATTATATTAAAGTTACAGTAACCAAGATAGTGTGTGGTATTGGCAAAAGGATAGACATATAGATGAGTGGAATCACATAGAAAGCCCAAAAATAGACCCACGCAAATATTGTCAACTGATCTTTGACAAAGAAGCAAAGGCAATTTAATGGAGAAAGGATAGTGCTTTTAACAGCTGTTGCTGGAACAGCTGTATGTCCACAGACAAAACAAAACAAAACATGAGCCTTGATACAGACGTTATACCTTTAGCAAAAATTAACTCAAAATGACAATAGACCTAAATGTGAAACACAAGATACAAAATTTATAGAAGAAAACATAGGAGAAAATCTGGGTAACCTTAGGTTAGCACTGAGTTTTTAGATACAACACCAAAACGGTGCTCCATTAAAATAAAGCTATTAAAATTCAAAACTTCTGTTCTGAGAAAGTCACTCTGAAGAGAAAGAAGCCATGGACTGGGAGAAAATATTTGCAAAATACTTTTTTTTTGAGTTGTATGAGTTTTTAAAAATATATTCTAGATACAAGTGACTTAATAGATGTAAGATATGCACAAATTCTCTCCTATTCAGCAGATTATCTTTTCACTTTCTTCATGGTGTCCTTTGAAGCACAAATTTTTTCTTTTTTCTTTTTTTTTTTTTCTGTTTATCTTTTATTTATTTATTTTTTTGCTGTAATTTTTTTTTAATTTTTTAATTAGTTTCTGCTTTATAACAAAGTGAATCAGTCATACATATACATCTGTTCCCACATCCCTTCCCTCATGCATCTCCCTCCCTCCCACCCTCCCCATCCCACCCCTCCAGGCGGTCACAAAGCACCGAGCTGATCTCCCTGTGCTCTGTGGCTGCTTCCCACTATCTATCTACCTTACGTTTGGTAGTGTATATATGTCCATGCCTCTCTTTCGCTTTGTCACAGCTTACCCTTCCCCCTCCCCATATCCTCAAGTCCATTCTCAAGTAGGTCTGTGTCTTTATTCCCGTTTTGCCCCTAGGTCCTTCATGACTTTTTTTTTTTTTTTAATTCCGTATATATGTGTTAGCATATGGTATTTGTCTTTCTCTTTCTGACTTACTTCACTCTGTATGACAGACTCTAGGTCTATCCACCTCATTACAAATAGCTCAGTTTCGTTTCTTTTTATGGCTGAGTAATATTCCATTGTATATATGTGCCACATCTTCTTTATCCATTCATCCGATGATGGACACTTAGGTTGTTTCCAGCTCCAGGCTATTGTGAATAGAGCTGCAATGAACATTTTGGTACATGTCTCTTTTGGAATTATGGTTTTCTCAGGGTATATGCCTAGTAGTGGGATTGCTGGGTCATATGGTAGTTCTATTTTTAGTTTTTTAAGGAACCTCCATACTGTTCTCCATAGTGGCTGTACCAATTCACATTCCCACCAGCAGTGCAAGAGTGTTCCCTTTTCTCCACACCCTCTCCAGCATTTATTGTTTCTAGATTTCTTGATAATGGCCATTCTGACTGGTGTGAGATGATATCTTATTGTAGTTTTGATTTGCATTTGATTTGCGGTACGCAGGCCTCTCACTGTTGTGGCCTCTCCCGTTGGGGAGCACAGGCTCCGGACGCACAGGCTCAGAGGCCACGGCTCATGGGCCCAGCCGCTCCGTGGTGTGTGGGATCTTCCCAGACCAGAGCACGAACCCGCGTCCCCTGCATCGGCAGGTGGACTCTTAACCACTGCGCCACCAGGGAAGCCCAAAATTTTTCATTTTGATTACATCCAGATTATCTATTTTTTTTCTTATTTAGTTTTCTTCTATGAGTTTATAGTCTTAACTCTTACATTTAAGTCTTTGATACATTTTCAAATTAATTTTGGTGTATGGTATGAGGGAGGGGTCCAACTTGATTCTTTTGCATGTGGATATCAAGTTGTCCCAGCACCGTTTGTTGAAAGGACTATTCTTTCCCCCATTGAATTGTCTTCACACCCTTGATAAAAATCAGTTGACCATAAATAAGAGTGTTTATTTCTGAACTCTTGATCTATTCTAGTACTGAAGTGTCCCTCAGGATGCAGGACTTTCAATGCTAAAACCAGGATAATCTGGAGCAAACTAGGATTTTGGTCACCCTACAGCTGAGTAGGGCTTGACCAGCCACTGCCCAGATTCCTCTCTGATTTTATATACATTTCACTGCACCCCAACCCTTCAACTACTGGATCCATCCTCCCTTTGAATTATCACTATAGAAACCACTGCATGCTCAGGGAAAAAATTCAAACAGCATAGAAAAGTGTAAAGCAGAAAACAAATGACTCCAAACTTCCATCCCTACTCTGCAGAAATAACTACTGTTATCTCCAAAAAGTTTTGACACATATATGCATCTTTCCTTTTGATAAGGACAAGAGTGGAATTGGAACATGCATACAGTTTAACAATCAGCTCTTGAAGCTGTACAATGTCCACTTTATGACTGTACACCAGTCATTTCACAATACCCCAGAGATCGGCCTTTAGCTCCATTGGAGACTAGGTCCCCTGGGAAGCTGACTCTGAGATGGAGGTCAGCATGGAGTACGTTTATTGAAGAGTGACAGATGTGAGGAGTCAGGAAGCAGGGCTGAGCATAGGGAGAAGTTGGGCTGCAATGCAGGCATGACAGTGACCTCTGGGATCTTCATAAATCCCTTGGGATATCAGTGGAGACTTAAATTCAAAATAAAAAATTTGGAAAGGGAGCAAGATGCCATGGGTATAGGTCAGAGCTGCCACCCATTGCCTTACCCAGGGACAGAACAGGATACTGCATAGTCCCTTGTTCTCTGCTCTCTTTCAAACCCAGTCCTGGGCATGGGCTCAGAAATGTGACAGGTCCTGCCTTTATTATTTTTTCTTGCCTGATTGCCTTGGCTACAACTTCCAGTACAATGTTGACTAGTAAGAGAAGATATCCTTTTAAATCTGTTGAGACCTGTTTTGTGGCCTAACATTTGGTTTATCCAAGGATGTGTTCCCTGTGCAGTTTAGATGAATAAGTATTCTGTTGGTTTTCGGTGGAGTGTTCTATAGATGTTGGTTAGGTCTAGGTGGTTTCTTTGTTGCTTTTCTATACATTATTGAAAGTGGGATATTGAGGTTTCCAATTACGATTGTTGCATTCTCCATTTCTCCCTCAAGTCTATCTATTGTTGCTTCATGGACTTTGGTGCTCTATTGTTAGGCAAATATATGTTTATAATTGTTATATCTTGATGTATTGACCCTTTTATTAATATATATTGTCCTTCTTTCTCTCTTGCAGTAATTTTTATCTTGAAGTCCATTTTGTATGATTTTAGTATAGCCACTCCAGCTCTCTTTTGGTTACTGTTCGTATGGAATATCTTTTTAAATCCTTTCACTTTCAACATATTTGTGTCTTTGAATCTAAAGTAAGACTTTTTAAAGGGTACATTGTTGGATTTTTTAAAAGTCAATTCTACCTACACCTTCCTTTTATTTGGAGAGTTCAATTCATTTACATGTAATGTAATTACTGATAAGAAAGGACTTCCTCCTACTATTTTGCTATTTTTTTCTATGTGTCATATCTTTTTTGTTCCTCACATCCTCAATTACTGAGTTCTTTTTTAAAGAATTAAATGGATATTGTCCATTTAAATGGACATTGTCTGTCATAACCTTTTAATCACCTTGTTGTTTCTTTGACTGTATAGTTTTGGGGTTATTTTCCTAGTGGTTGCCTTGGGGATTACACCTTAATCTGTGTCAATCTAGTTTGGATTAATAAATACAGTATACAGAAACTTTTTATTTTATTTTTTAATTGAAGTATAGTTGATGTACAATAGTATATAAGTTACAGCTGTACAATATATAGTGATTCACAATTTTAAAGATTATATTTATTTATTTATTTGTGGCTGCATTGGGTCTTTGTTGCTGCACTCAGGCTTTCTCTAGTTGCAGCGAGCAGGGGCTACTCTTCGTTGTGGTGAGCAGGCTTCTCATTGTGGTGGTTTCTTTTGCTGCAGAGCACGGGCTCTAGCCGTGCAAGCTTCAGTAGTTGTGGCACTCAGGCTCAGCGGTTGTGGCTCACAGGCTCTAGAGTGCAAACTCGGTAGTTGTGGCGCACGGGCTTAGTTGCTCCGCAGCATGTGTGATCTTCCTGGACCAGGGCTCCAACCTGTGTCCCCTGCATTGGCAGGCAGATTCCTAACCACTGAGCCACCAGGGAAGTCCCACAATACATCCTTGAGCCTATCTTACACCCAATAATTTGTATCTCCCACTGCCCCACCCCCCTCTCCTCATTGGTAACCACAAGTTTGTTCTCTACATCTGTGAGTCTGCTTCTTTTTTTGTCATATTCACTAGTCCGTTGTATTTTTTAGATTCCACATATAAGTGATATCATACAGTATTTGTTTTTTTCTGACTTATTTCACTTAGCATAATGCCTTCCAAGTCCATCCATGTTGCAAATGGCAAAATTTTATTCTTTTTATGGCTGAGTATTCCATTGTATATATACATCACATCTTCTTTATCCATTTATCTGCTGAACAAAAACTTTTATATATTTTCATCATCACTCATTATATCTTTAAATATTGTGTGCTCATCAACATAGATTTATAAGTTTTTTACACAGTTACCTTTTAAGTCAGATAAGAAAAAAGAGAAGTTACAAAGAAAAATGCATCAATACCATCTTAAATATTTACCTATACCATTACTTTTACTGATGTTCCTTATTTCTTCATGTGGGTTTGAGTTACTGTCTAGTGTCCTTTCATTTCAGCCTGAAAGATTCCCTTTAACGTTTCTTGTAGGGCACATCTGCTAGCAATTAACTGTCACAGTTTTTGTTTATCTGAGAATCTGTTAATTGCTCCTTCATCTTGAAGAATAATTTTGCCAGCTGTTGATTTGGGATTGACAGTTTTTCATGGAACCCTTTGAGCATGCTGTCTCCCTGCAGGCGAAAGCAAGGCGGCATGTATGCATCAGACCCTCACCAGGGTCAGACGTGTACACCCAGACAGGAGCTGGATTTGAAACAGATGAGAATGAAGCAAAGGTTGGGAGGAAAGAAGTGTTTGCCAGGGTGGGAGGGCCTCCTCCAGCAGCACCTTCTGGATGAGCTGTGAGTACTGTCGGTCATGAAAATATGACAATAGGCTGTAGAAAACTAGAGCCATGGTCTGGAAGGATGGCCTGTGGTTTCCAGTCTGAGACATGCAATGATTAGCTTGGTGGCATAATTGGGGAAATAAGGAAGGAAATGTCATCTGTGGGAGAACAGACAACTGGGAGACAGTGCCATCTGTGCTGAGTTAGGAAAATTAGGAAGTGAGAGAGGAGAGGAATGTGAAAACAGGGGCTGAGAGGCATGATATGGGCATCAGTTAGAATTCTGTGGGTTGCAAGTCACAGAAAGGCAACCCAAGCCAGCTAAAGCCAGAAAAGGGAATTTATTCGAAATATATCAGAGATTTACAAAATCCTTTGGGAGCTGGAGAACCAGGCTTGGAAAATAGCCAAGAATGATGGTGGCTCCACGGGGCCTAAAAGCAAGAAGCACAGGATCATCTTCTTGCAGTAATGGCGTGGTCAGGACATCTCTGCAGGACACCTCCACTGTGTTAGAAGGCACCAAGGTCACAACAGGACATCATCACTGCTGCCAGTGCTGGGAAGTCCATCTAACCATCTCTCAGTCTTTTCATGACATGTTCAAGATTAGATCAAACCCAGGCAGGGGCATCTGATGGCCTGAGTGTACATCACATGGCCACATCCAACTGCCTGCAGGGACAGAGCAGACCAAAAAGGGAGGTGGCGGGGGGTCGCTCCAGAACAGGAAGGGGCCAGATGTTGTACAGCCCCCAAACGAGTCCCGTTCCATTATAATAAATGATGTAAAGGGAGGTGTGATTTTGAGAGAAGAGAGACCTGAGTGTGTTTGTCAACTTGGAGAAGAGAACCAGTGAGGGAGGGCAGGATTAAAGATGCAAAAGGAGGGGAAATGACTGGAAGAGCCGATGGAGGTTGTGTGCCCAGCAGGGAGGGGCTGGCCAAGCGGAGGAGGAATCTTGACTTTGGGGAGAGGTGTGAGTTGGCAGAGAAGGCGCCTGGGAAATTTCCATTCTTTGCATCTGTTCCAATCCCTGCCTTTCCACAACAAGCAGGTGTTTTCACGAGGGAGAAGACTTGTTTTTCAATAATGAAAACTGACCAAAGTGGTGATTCATCATTTTCTAAAATCTGGCTCTTTGTGGGAGGGGAAATCATTTCAAACCTGCTTCCTCGTTGGACCTGACTGAGGACAGGGTTGCCACTGGAGCCTGGGCAGGCTGACGCTGGCGGTAACCCCACCTCTGGGTCCCCCACCCCCTGCTACAGGGGAAGGGTGACAGCTCCTTGAAACCTCAGAACCTCATGTTCCCAGGACCCAAAACCCAGTAGTGAAGTAGCATTTCCCTCTTTCCTCTCAGCCTCTGACTGCCAGAAGCAGGAACTTAGCAGGGGACCCTGCCTGGCCCAGGGTGTCAGGCCTGGCGGGCTGGGGTCCCACCTGCCACTTCCCATAGCGCCCTGAGGTTGACAGTTTTCCATGGAGCCCTTTGAACATGTTGTCCCACTGCAAGCGAAAGGGGGGCAGGGTCTGTCCCATTGTTGGCTCTACATAACCCTCTAATGGAAGCTTTCCCTTCTGAGGAAACCACAGTGAGACTTTGCAGCTGAATAAAATTTTATCTGAAAGCTGCCCAATTAAATGGGGAGCCCAGACAGTTGCCCAGGTGGAGCAAAGAGTCTTAGGTGAGTAGAGTTAGTCTGAACCCAGGACTTACAGAGGCCTAAATATGAGGCCTGCGAGGTTCACAGGACCTGCCAGGTACACACGACTGCGCTGCTCGCGTCCCTTTCAGGAAAGGACTTGCTGCCCAGATGCAAGGAGTGGGGTCAGCTGACCGCCAGCTGTTAGCTCTTTCAGGGTCAGCCTCAGCTTTTGAGCCAAATTTGTGCTCTTCTTGGGTGGCTCCCAGCCAATGACTACACAAGGCAGTGGTAGCCAAGGTCATGCTCCTCTCCGAGAAGGCCCACAGCCAATGAAGGTAGTACATGGACCTAACCATCTCCACCCAAAGCCAGACCCTCTTCTGGGCCATCTGCCTCGGAGCTCCCAGGTGGGCTGGCAGAGACACTGTTAGGTTTACATATGGCTCAGACACTCCCCTCCCACCCCACTCCTGCATCCTCCCCTTTCCTGAACAAGTGTTCATCCCTCATAAAACTCTCATCTCCACATCTGCCACTGGAGAACCCAGCCGGTACACCACTCATCCATCACCTCAACACTAAGCCTCCCTGGACATCAGCTGTCTGGACATTAGCTGTTGCAAAGTGAAAGGGGATGGGTGACAAGTGGTATAGTGGAGGTTCAAACCAAAGGTTATGGTGTCTGAACCAGCTCACCTAGTTACGCCTAAGCCACCTCTCCCCCGAGGCCAGGGCTGCAGGACTCAAGGGAACATGCCTGAGGCTACAGGTCACAAGTAGGGGGCTTTCCAAGCAAAGCCTCCGAATTCTGGTCTGAACGCTCTTGCTGGCCCAGTGTGTCTGGTGGTTTTCCAGTGCCCAACCCTGGGTTCTGCATCTTTGTCCTTCTGACTCTCTGCCCAGGATCCCAGGACACCAAAGACCCAGAAAAGTAAGAGTCCAGGGCTCTAGACCCCTTCTGGGGGCCTGGGCTATGTGTAAGAGGGTGTATCATAGACTGCAGTGTGTGGACAAGACTGAAATTAAAAGCCAAGCTACACATCTGGAGGGGGCATTGAGCCAAAGGACAGAGACAGACTTCAGGCCAAAGGCAACAGGACTGAGGCCCTGCCCTCTTGCCTCAGGGACATAGCAACTTTCAGGACCCAAGTACCCAGAGGTGAAACCAAGGCTATGCTCAGAGTACCAGCAAGGCAAGGCCACCAAAGTGGGAGAAAAGTTCACCTTTGATAATCTGACACAATTTTGCAATTAAAGAATAGATACAGGCTTCCCTGGTGGAGCAGTGGTTGAGAGTCCACCTGCTGATGCAGGGGACACGGGTTCGTGCCCCGGTCTGGGAAGATCCCACATGCCGCGGAGCAGTTGTGCCCGTGAGCCATGGCCGCTGAGCCTGCGCGTCCGGAGCCTGTGCTCCGCAACAGGAGAGGCCACAACAGTGAGAGGCCCGTGTACCGCAAAAAAAAAAAAATAAAGAAAGAATAGATACATGTATATGTATAACTGAATCACTTTGTTGTACACCTGAAACTAACACAACATTGTTAATCAACTATACTCCAATATAAAATAAAAAGTTTTTAAAAAAAGAAAAAATCTAGAAAGAATATTTTAAAGTCAGCATACTATAAGTTTTGTTTATGGTTTATATTTCAATTACAGGCTATAATATTTAAAATATGGGTTAATTTTTAAATTATAGGTAATAAATATGGGTAATTTAAATTTTATATATCTAAGTTATGGGTAAGGTCTTAGGGTCTGGCAGGAGGGCTTTTAGAAGGTTTGTGTGTCCTCAGGTATGGGTGATGAGGGAGACATTAAAGGTGGTAAACTCTGACTCTAGGGCTCCAAGCAGGGAGGTGACACTGAAACACGGTCCAAAAGGATGCATCAAAGGAGGCGAAGAAAGGCAGGCAGTGGGTATATCTGGTGGGAAGTTTGGCTGTAGTAACAAAGAGGACCAACTAGGTAACAGCTCTTCTTCTCGCAACCATCTGAGATGTTTCTGGTTGACAGTAGGGGCTGGGCTCACTCAGTCATTCAGGGACCCAGACTATGGGGCCTCTGCCCTGTTTTACACGGGGCTTCCAAGGTGGCCCCAGAAAAGGGAGGCAAACATGGAGGGTTGTTGAGGGGAGGAGTTTTGTGGGCCAGGTCTAGAAGTGGCCACAACATGTCTGCTGGTGAACAATGCAGAGGCCCAGGCACACCAAACTGCAAGGTGGCTGGGAAATGTGGAGCATCTAGGTGTGCCCAGGAGGACGGGGAGAACAGATTTGGGTGGAGAGCAAACATCCTCTCCCCACAGCAGGGAGTCGACAGTGACTGGAGCACACAGAGCAAACCTCATAGGGGATGACCGGAGGCGTGCTTGCAAATGCCTAACAACTGGCTTTCTGGAAGGAAACAAAATTGAAGTCCTGGTTATGTCAAACTGTAATCAATATCGAGGCTGCAAAGAACAAAGAGCTTTATTTGGGGGTCTTATGAATTGCAATTTGGGAGACAGATTCCAAAGAGTGTTCCGGGGAAGAGAAGGAGTCAGGGGCTTATAAAGGCAAAAGCCACAAGGCTATACTCTGACACAGGAAAAGAAATATTTGTCCTTAAGGACTAGGCTGTCATGAATTATTCTAGGGTAAGGGTCTGATAAGTATCTCGAGTTTCTAGCAGGTGTTCTGGATGTCTTCGTTAGGACAATATGTAGTTAAAAGATCAGATTCCATCTGGGCTGAGACATGTGTAAGCCACACTTCCTCAACGGCTTCCAGGCTTCATTTTAGAGACCTCTCATGGCAATACCAACTCCACTTTTTATTTTCTTTTCACAATTGATAGCATTTGCTGATTTTCCTGGTGTATTATAAATATTCCCACCACCATCAGCTTCAAACTACCAGCATACCAGCATGATCAGTGAACAAGGAGCTGGGAAGAGATGTATAGTAGCAGCCCAGTATATAGTTGAATTAGGGTTCTTCAGAGAAACAGAACCAATCAAGGATATGTGTATATATATCTATATCTATATCTATATCTATATCTATATCTATATCTATATATCTATATATCTATATATATATCTCAAGGATATATAAATCGCTTGATTATATGTATATACAGTGATCTTCCTCAACTTACAATGGAGTTATGTCCCAATAAACCCATCGTTAAGTAAAAAATGCATTTAATACACCTAATCTACCGAACATCTTGGCTTAGCCTAGCCACCTTAAACATGCTCAGAACATGTACATTAGTTGGGTAAAAATCATCTGACACAAATTCTCTTTTATAACAAAGTGTTGAACATCTCATGTAATTTATTGAACACTGTACTGAAAGTGAAAAAACAGAATGGTTATATGGATCTAGAATTGTTGTAAGTGTATCCGTTGTAAGTTCCTGGCCATGATCGCCTGGCCGACTGGGAGCTGCGGCTCATGGCCACTGCCCAGCATCATGAGAGAGTATCATCTGGCATGTGGCTAGCCCAGGAAAAGATAAAAGTTCAAAAATTTGAAGTACAGTTTCTACTGAAAGTGTATTGCTTTCACACTATCATAAAGTCGAAAAATCCTAAGTTGAACCATCGTAAGTCAGGGACTGTCTGTATATATCAAGAGATTTATAACAAGGAATTGGCTCACATAATCATGGAGGCTGAGAAGTCCCAAGATCTGTAGTTAGCAAGCTGGAGACCCAGGAGAGCCGATGTAGTTCTAGTTCGAAGGCAGGAAAAAAAACAGTGTCCCAGCTCAAGGCATTCAGGAGGAGGAGTTCCCTTCTACTCATGGGAGGGTCAGCCTTTCTGTTCTCATCAGGCCCCCAGCTGACTGGATGAGGCCCAGCCACCTCAGGAAGGGCAATGTGCTTTATTCCACCTACTGATTCAAATGTTAGTTTTGTCCAGAAACACCCTCACAGACACACCCAGAATAATACTTGACCAAATGTCTGGGCACCCTGTGGCCCAGTCAAGATGACATAAAAATCAACAATCGTAATAGTATTTACACCATACAGATAGGATAGGGAGAAATAATCCTAAAAATGTAGACAATAGGAAAATGTAGTAAGTAATTAGAAAGTCATGTCTGTTGAGTATGTATTACCTTTGTTTCTAATATAGTTTATTTAATTGTAAGTTTACATAATTTAATTTCTAATGATGTCTGTGTTAAAATTACAACATTCCTAAAAATTTAACAATCAGCTCTCAGGGCTATTGGGACCAGCTGGCTGGTCCAGCACACCAGTGGGATGGACAAAAGTAGTGTGCTAGGGAGCTAGAGCTTCAGCTGCCTGGCAACAGAGACTGAGAGTGCCGTAAGCAGGGAGTCAGGGGACATTGGTGCTGGTGACCACTGAGCAGGCATCTCAGACTCAGGGCTCTGCTATCTGTATGATATCTTGGTGTAAATTAGAGAAAGGCTTGCCCTTCTGGTGGCAGATCCCTCTCACCATGCTAGAACACATGGCTTTGCCAGCAGAGCCCGAACCCAGCCCTATTCCCCCTCCTATTGGATACCTTTGTGCAGTGCACAACCTATACAACAGTACCTGGAGCTCTCATGGAGCTGTTTCATGTTGAGCCTTGAGATATAGGCCCCTTTCCACTTTCTATTTGGGAGACTGATTGGCAAACATGTACCTCCCTCAGAAGAAGCCTCCCTCGAGGCAAGAGCAGTCAAAGACTGCTTCTGGTGGCTCCAGGCTCAAGGATATGAAATTACCTAATAAAGTAGTGGTTCTCAACCCTGGCCGCACATTGGGTCACTGGAGGAGCTTTTACACCTCCCAAGGACCAATGTCCAGATGAGTTAAATCGGAGCTGACAGGGGTGAAACAGAAGTTAGCTTTCAGAGCTCCCTAGTGTGCAGCCAAGGTTGAGAACCACTGATCTGAAGCCATCCTGGCTCTGGGCCAATGATGTTGGTGGGTGAACCATCCCACCAAGAAGTGTGCATTTCTGCAAATGCCTTCTGGACAGTTCTGCCCTCCCAATCCTCTCCACTTGTCTTTCAGTGCCCAGAGGTGCCTGGCTCAGAGGAGCCCTTAGAAAATGCAGAAATGATGCAGGGCAGGGAACCAGCAAAGGGAGACCCAGGACCACGGCCGGGAGGTACAGTGCTGTAAGGGCAGTGGGAAAGGGGGCCATCTCTCTGTCTCCACTCCTCATTGAGGCCCATATTTCCCCTCCTTGGCTTCGGATTCCTGCCTGTGTAAGAGGAGTGGGGCAATTCCTTCAAATAAAAGCTTACTCAGGAGGCCACCATGTTCAGCAGATTCCCTTGCCCTGCTCTTGTCCTCACCTCACCCTCCTGGTGGCCTCAGAGGGAGCTGGAAGGACCAGAGCGCTGTGGTGCAGGGTTTGTAAACTTCAGGAAGGAGTGGGTGCTAATGTCCCTTCCAGCTGGAACCCATGGATCCCTTCATCCAAAGAAGTACTGGGAATGTGGTCTGAGGGCATAGAGAAGGAAAGAGCTAGCTTGCCCCCCACCATCCCATGCCCCCCACCATTCTCTGGTGCAGAGTTCAGATTAGCTCCTGCCCTTTTTCCCAGCTTTACTCTGGGCTTGAGCTTAGAGCCTCTGTGGTTTTGCCCATTTCCAATGCTGATCCCCGGAAAAGCAGGTGGGTAAGCTCAGCAGCTAAATATCATCAGGGAAACAGCTGCACAGAAAAAGCTCCCGGGAGTGGTTTCTTAACCAAAACAAGTGTGAGTGGACCCAAACTAAGTCTTCAGGGTATTTTTCCTGCCTCTGGCTTGGAAGTGGTCCAGGCTGCATTACTCACAGGCCTTCGTGATTGCTCAAGATGTTGTCAATGGCCATGGGACCTCCCTCTGTGACCCTGATGTGACTTGAGGTTTTCCAGCTCTGTATCTCTCCTCTCCTGCTAGATGGCCTCTGTCCCAGCCTGATGTGACCTTTTCCTGGGCCCCAAAAAACAGGAGGGCGATTCTGTCATTTCAGTGGTGTTTCTCGAATCTGCCCGTCAAGCCAATATTCCTCATGGAGTTCCTGGCCTGAGTCCAACCTGAGGCTCAGGGCTGGGCGTGCAGGAGGGGCACTGGGCAGTCTGAGGGACACAGATAAGAGCCCTGAGGAAGTGCTTACTGGCTCTCCTTCTGGAGGTAGAATCAGGACAGTTTCATGGGAGACTTGCTTAGAATGATCAGACTTCTGTGGCTGAAACACACACTCCAGAGAGAAGGAACTGGGAGCACACAGGAGCAGGGGCTGTGCATGCATATGGTTGTGTGTAGCATTAGCAAGAGAGGTCACAGAGGAAACCATGGCCAGTACCATAAAAGGCCTTGAATGTTATAGCAAACTTACTTGTACTTATTCATCCCTTCTGAGGAGCAGCTGAGGGCCAGAGTAAGTGACTGGATGCTAAGTAAGACAGCTTTGTCTCCAGGGATTCTGCTCTCTCCCTTCACCCTGGCAATTTGACCTACCACATCCTGGTGAGTCCTTAACCTCTCCCATCCTCCCCTCCTCTCCATAGTCCAGATCCTGTTCTTCCCAGCACAGACAGCTGCAGTGGACCCCTCAGCCTCTGGACCCTCTTCCCTTCCAGCTACTACAGTTGATTACACATCCATCCATCATTTGAGGACCAGCGGACATAGCAGTGCTATGAAGATTAGGGTGGGAGCATGGCCATTCAAAGCAGAGAGGTCCCTGTTCACATCCCTCATCTTCCACCTATTAAGAGGATCACACAGTACCCAGGCCCAAAGAACCCAGCCCCAGGCGCAAATGCCTAACAGGGCACATGGGGTGATTTCAGGGGCACAAAGTCTGGTCCTCACCATCTAGCAAGTTCATTGAGGGCTCTCAAGCCGGGAACGTTCACAGGAAGTGGTTGGAATCGGGGTACTTAGACTGGCATCACAGAGAAGCATAAGATGTAGAGACAGCCTGGGTTCAGGTCCCAGCCCTGACAGGATTGTGTGACTCTGGGCAAGATATTTAACATTTCTGTGCCTTATTTTCTTCATCTGAAAAGCCATGATAAAGGCTTCCCTGCCTCAGGGAATTTGAGAATTAAATGAGATACTGAGTATAAAGCACCAACCTCAAGGACACATAGTAGGCACCTAATAAATGAGAACAGTTACTGTGATTGCATTTCTTGGGCAATTTTTAGGATCTTGAGTCTGAACCTCCCAAAAGTCCCCACCGTACACTCTTTAGAACTGTACTAGTATTAAACAGAAACATGGCAGTTAGCAGAGATTTCACTACCCAGTGAACAGTTTTTGAGATCCTACTTACTATGTGCAGGCCCTGAACTAAGTGCTTCACCGCATTCTTATTCCTTTCACCTTATTAAGGTGGCAAAAAATTAACATCCCTAACCCGCTTTGCTGGACCAGTCCCCTGAGGCTCTGAATATGCCAAAGCTGCACGCTCCTTCTAAGACACACCTGTCTCCACAGTTGGAACTGTCATAGACGGCCTCCTGGGCCCCCCTGGCAGGAAACATCAGGCAGAGCAGGTCCCCAGTGGACGGACCCTGGAGGGATCCTTGGCCCGCCCGGGCCTCAGCCACCCGCTGCCCAACCTCCGGGCCTTGGCAGGGCGTGCGGGACCCGGGCGGCCAGATGCCGAGCATTTCCTGCGGCCTCTTGGTGGCTCCAGCCAGTGGCACGCATCCCCAACAGGCCCTCCCCGCGCAGAGGGCGGATCCGAGCTCGGAGCCCGCCCGCCCTCTGGGACCATCGGACCAGCTGGGACCGCGCGCGCTCCGCCCAGCTCCTCCCGCCCCGCCCTCCTCTCGCCTCCGCCCCGACCGGCCGCCAGCTCCGCTCTGGGATGGGCTGTGCCGCGTGCGCCCCGGCCAGGCAGAGGGACAGTCAGGCCTTCCCGCCCTGGCCCGGTGATTGATCAGCAGCCGTTACTGAGCCTCTTAATGGTTCGCTTGGGTGGGAATTAATTCTGAGATGGACAAATAATGCATTGAGGTTTACATAGTCCAAGGCAAGCCGTCGGTCCGGAGCCAGGAAAGGCAGCCGAGGGAGCCTCGCTGGTGACGCCAGCGGCCATGGGGGCCTGAGCGGGGCATGAGGGGCAACTGGGCCAGAGGAAGAGAAAAGGGAAGTGGATGACAGCGTGATCGGCCCAGCGATTCCGTCCAGGAGGCGGCAGGAACATGCTGAGCCCAAAGATCAGGCAAGCCAGGAGGGGTAAGTCCAACTTCCTGAGGCAGATCTGGACACAGTGTGCGTGCGTCTGTTGGCCGATGGGCGTGGATACTCAGCTGGCTGCCACGCTGGGGTCAGATGGGGCAGGCGTTCTGGAGGCATCTTGATGACTGACAGCCCTCTCTAGTGACGCTCCTGGGGTCTGTGGGGGTCACATCTGAGACTGACAAAGGGTGATGGCCAGCTTATTGCCCCAGTGGGTGTGCAGGCTTCACCCCACATTCCATGTTTTACAGAGTCCTTGGCTTGCCCAAAGTGACCGAGTGACAACTCTGGTAAAACTTTAGTTTTCTACTAAAAGGGAAATGCTGAATGCTCAAGATTTGCCCTAGCTGCCAAGACAAAAGTAGCCCTCACTAGGAAGGGCAATGCCCTGGCTTCTCCAGACAGCCAGGTCCCACTGAAGGTCTTCATTCTGGCTACCTGGGAGGCTGCTCTGCAGAGCCTACAGGAGCTGCCACAGCTGGGCTGCAGGAAGCAACCCCTCAGGCAGGCAGGGGCTCCCCCTGGGAGAACTCCCAGGAAGCAGAAGGGCCTGGAGTTGTGGGTGTTGGGAGTGTCTAGAGATAACTAAGAGATGAGAGTCGGGAGAGTCTTGCAGGGGTGATCCTGCAGCCCTGGGCTAGCGCCCCAACCAGGCCGCGGCCCTGCAGAATGGCCTGGGGCCTTAGTACAAGTCTTGGGACTAGGGACAGCATCTCCCTGGACAGCAATTTCTTGGCCAGTCATTTTAGATGAGAGCATCTGTGTTTTAAGGAAATAGAATGTGTCCTTCCATGTGGCCAGTGTTTGTGGAGGGCTGAGTCTCCCTTGTGAGCAAGGAGCACGAGGAGGGTGGTTTGGAGGTGGGTGGAGCTTCTGCCTGGGGAGCTTGGAAACAGTGCTTGCCTCACCCAAGTGTTTGTATATTTGAGGCAGGAACCCTCCAGGCTCTTGTGAGCTCACGGGCACACATCCATCTCATTAGCACGCTGCAGGCATTTGGATGACTTTCCTGGGCAGGCTGGCCCTCTAGAGTGTAGTCAGAGCCCCTCCATGGGGTGCTCGGAATGGGCTGTCACCTGTGGGCCCCAGTGGGCAAGGGAGGACTGTGCATGGCTCTGCTCAGGGGTAGCAGTACAGCCTGGTGACGATGCAAGGGGTGGGCTGGGCCAGGTTCTCTAAGAGAGCTTGGGTCTCCTCTCCCACTCCTGTCTAAAATGCTGGCCACACTTGGCTATTGAGCACTCGATGTGTGATTAATCCAAACTGAGAAAAATACACACTAGATTTTGATGACTCGGAAAAAAAGAATGTAAAATATCTCTATGATTATTTTACATTGGTCACCTGCTGAAGTGACAATACTTTGGATATATTGGGTTAAATAAAATATGGATTAGAATTCATTTCACCTGTTTTTTTCTTTTACTTGCTTCTAATGCAGCTACTAGAACATTTACTATTACCTACGTGGCTCACATTATCTTTCTGTTGGATGGGGCTGGTCAGAAAGAAACCAGTGCTTTGCAAAGGGGTCTCAGGAAGCCTGCCTTTGAAATGTCAGACTTCTTAAAAACATTTGTTCTGGGTCAGTGGTTTTCTACTGGGAGCTGTTTTGCCCCTTGGGGGACATTTGTCGATGTCTGGAGACATTTTGGTTGTTCCAACTAAGGAGTGCTACTGGCATCTAGTGGATATAGGCTGGGATGCTGCTAAGCAGCCTGCAATGCAGAGGACAGTCCCCACAACAAAGAATTCTCCAGCTCCAAATGTTAATAGTGCTAAGGTTGAGAACCCCTCTAGTAGATGATATTATCTTGTAGGATATGTTAAAAGATAAAGTTTATGGTGCTATATATCAGATATTTATAAGATAATCATTTACCCATAAAAATACATGACCATAAACCATGACAAGGAGTATTCTAAGAGCATAAGAATATATACTACAAATGAAGCTTCCAGAGGAAGCAAGTGGTGCTTGAGCTGTGAGCTGAAGAATGGTGGGGCTACCTAGGCAACGGGTGGTGGAGGGAGGAGGCCATGTTTCAGGCAGCGATCGGCATGTGCTGATGCTGTGGGAAGGGAGGGGCACACAGGGCCAGGAGGCTGGGGCTGGAGACCAAGTCAGGAGTCAGATCACGCAGAGACATTTCTGTAGGAATGCAGACCAAAATTATATGTGAATGCCTCTAAGAAATTGGGCTCTGCTCTGGTAGAAGGAAGACCTTTCCTCAAAATTCATCCCCCTCTGCACCTTTTAGGAGTTGGGCAAGCTACATGTCATAAACCCAGCCTGTCTATAGGATACATATCACAGGCCCTGCTATCCACACACTGCCTTGTCCAGACTGCTCCAGTTGATACATATTCCAGGCATACTTCCAGACTACACCACCACCTGGGTACAATGGGTTGAGTGAAAAAGACCTGGGGTCACTTTCTGGAACAGCTAATAAAACCAGCCCCTGTCAGCTGGCTCAGAAGCCTTTGCTGCTCTGCAGATAGGGGTTTCCCAAGGACTCTTCCCCAGGGTCATGTTGGCTGTTAACTTCCTGGAAGGTCCCCATCCAGGCCAGCCCTGAGAGAGCCGGCAAAGGCTGCCATCATCCTAAAGCTGTCCCATGGAGGGGGAGATGTCAAGATTGAGAACCTCCCAGGAGAAACCCTACTGTCATTTACCTGCTTATAAAACTAAGTTTGGTCAATAATCTGAGCTCAACTTCCAAGAAGCAGTTAGAGGCAGATGAGGCAGGTGTTGTACACACACACATACCACACACACACACACACACAGAAGAGGACAATAATAATTCAAAAAGTAGGGAGGTACCCAAACCAGCTGGAAATGTCTCAAAACAGGCCAGTATATTCAAACAATGTGCTTGCTTTTACGTGCATCCCACAATGTAGACTGATTTGGGAAAGTGGTCCAAATTGGTTCATACCAGCTCACACTGGCCATTGATACTGTGATTCTAGTGCTTAGGACCAGTTCAGACTCACCCGAGCTTGTCAGGGCCTGTGGAAGCCAGACCAGGCCATTTGGACCCAGGTGTGGTTGACTCTGCCCCACTCAGCTCCTGCCTGATTCCCAGGGTCCTGTCCAGGGAGCCTTTCCTGATACCACGCCTGGCAAGCTCCAACTCCACTGAGAACTTTTGCCATATTTCCAGAGTGGGAATGGAAGAGACAGGTCACCCCACCCCTGCCGGTTTTCCCAGAAGAAAAATAAGGTACATTTACTAAAACTCCATGAATTTATCACACAATGGAGCAAGTCACAAGTGCACATGTTCTGTGACACTGTAAAAATTGCAATTTATTTTTTAAGATAGAAAATAAAAACATAAGACTGGCACCCTCTGTCCTGGGAGCAACGTGGGTAGTTATGCAGGGTGAGGAAAGGCAGCGGAGCCCCAAGCTGTAAGCTCATGCCCATCACCAGATTCTGTGAGGGGTACCGGGTCCATCCCCGTCTGTCCAGGCCATAGTCAGAACAAAGCCCCAAAATACTTGACCCTGATGCTACCCCAGCCTGCTGAGATTGCTCCCTTTCCTGAAATCCACTGACCCAGGGTCTACTTCTTCAAAGATTTGTGTACTCCCCCAATCTTGATTGAGGCCTCCTCTGTGCCCATCAGTACTGCCCAAAATAAAGGTTTATTGATTTGGTCTTGCCCTGTTCCAGAGGATAAGGTATGGAAGGCAGCCGTGTTGTTTTACCTCCCAAAGAGCTCTTGACTCTGCCTGTCTCACTCAACCTCATGTTATCATCCTGGCCATCATCATTTCTACCCTGTGGCAATAACACTCTGCCTCACCCCACCCGCTCCCATCCATTCTCCATTCCAAAGCCATCTTTTCAAATGTAAATCCAGCCTGTACCCACCTCCGGCCTCCTCCTCCAGCCCCAGCTTGGAATCCTTTGGTTGGCTTCCCCATCGCTCTTAGGGTTAAAATCCTAAATCCTTACCATGGCCCCTAAGGCCCCTCTTACAGTCTAGCCACTGGCCAAACCTCCAGCCTCCTCTCACTCTCCAGGCTCCAGCCACACTGGCCTTCTTGCCATTCCTCAACTGTTCCATGGACCTCCTACCACAGGGCTTTGGCACCCTGTTTCCCTACCTGGAATGCCTCCTTCGGTCTCTCTGTCTGTCTGTCTGTCTCTCTCTCTCTCACACACACACACACACACGCACACACACACACACACACACCTTAACTCCTGTTCACCCTCCAGTTCTCAGCTCAAGTGTCGCCAGCCAAGGAAGCGCTCCCACACACCCCAGTCTAAACTGGGTCCTCTGCTCTGTGCTCTCCTTTCCTTTGTTGCACTTCCCTTGGGTTGTAGTTGTACACTCCTGAGTGTGACTATTTGGTGAATAACTGTCACCTCACTAGACTCTGCGCTCCAGGAGAGCAGGGGCCATTTCTGTTTTTGAATATCATTATACCCCAAAGCCAGGCATCTGGTAGGTACTCAATATATTTATGTTGAATGAATGAATGAATGAGTGAGTGAGTGACTTAATAGCAGAGAAAGCATTAGCCTGGAAGGCTGAAGCACTGTCTCTGGACCTAACTGGTCCAGGTCCTTAGGAAAGTCAGCCCTCCCTTGATTGATTTATATGTTGCAAATATTTTCCCAATTTGTTGCTTGCCCTTTACTTTTATATCAAGGGCTTTTTTCCCCCAGATGTATATAAGTTTTTAATTTTTAATGCCATCAACCTATATCAATATTTTCTTTTAGAGTTTCTGCCTTTGTTTAGAATATTTCAAAATAAAATTGATGTTGTGATTAAGGAGGCTCCTTCTTTTAAAGGAGGTCATTAGCCCGATGAGCAAAGCTCCAGTAGCTTGAGCTGTTTTTCTTCAAAGGAGTATCAATGTCTTAGAAGCCCTGATGAATGTGCAGAGCCTGGTCAATACTTTGGGGATACAGAGAGAAAGCTCTGTTAGTGAGATGAAGTACTTTCACTGGCCTTATTTTTCTTGATTTTCCCACAAGTAAGCAAACCAACATTTATTGTGTGCCCTTCGTGCTCCAGACATTTCCATTGTACTTATTTAATTCTCATGACTACACTATGATGAGGCATCATTGTTCCCATTTCAACAGATGTGGAAGGAGAATTGTGGGTACCCTGCCAACAAGTGGTGGAATTCATATTCACATCTATCCAGTGCTGAGGCCTATGCCCTCTCCCTAACCCAACACAGGGATTCACACTATCCAAACACCACTGCAGGTGGCCCTGCATGTCTCCAGGAGAGCTATAAATTCTTTGAGTAATAAAATGCAGTGTGATTTTTAAGAAGATGCCCACTGCCTGTGAATACATGAAAATTAGATTTGAAGAACTGTTGGAATATTTAAGGTTGAATTATTGATACATAGTAGAACACTAAGCAAATTAAAAGGCAAGCCAATTATGAACTCCAGGGAAAACAAAAAGTGGTGCACAAAATATTACAGTATACTACATAGCTCAACTGGGACTAGCAATTACGTAGTACTAATAAAGCAAATTCTGCATATTGATCCAACTAAAAGTACACTGGGAGGATGGAGTGGGTACTTATGTGTGATGGGGACAGGAGAGTGAAATAAATAAAATCCTCATCTTCCATAGTTAGAGGTCAATAGGTAACATTTAAAATGGAAAAAATCAAGAAGTGATTCATCATAAAAACAGACCATAAATTAATGGAGCAAAATAGAGAGCCCAGAAATAAACCCATGTATATGTAGTCAATTAATTTACAGCAAAGGAGCCAGCAATATACAACGGACAGTATATGGAAAGCACAGTCTCTTCAAAAAATGGTGTTGGGAAAGCTGGACAGTCACAAGCAAAAGAATGAAACTGGACCCCTATCTTTCACCATACACAAAAATCAACTCAAAATGGACTAAAGACTTGAACATAAGACCTGAAACCACAAAACTCCTAGAAGAAAACATATGGGACAGTCTCTTTGACATCAGTGGTGGCAATCATTTTTTGGATTAGACACAAAAAGCGAAGGAAAAGAAAACAGAAATAAACAAGTGAGACTACATCAAACTAAAAAGCTTCTGCATAGCAAAGGGAACCACTAACAAAATTAAAAGAAACAGAATGGGAGAAAATATCTCCAAATCATATATCCGATAAGCGGTTAATATCCAAAATATACAAAGAACTCATACAACTCAATAGCAAAAAAGAAACATTAAAAAATGGGCAGATTAAAAAAATTAAACAGATTAAAAAATTCAGAAGAACTGAATAGACATTTTTGCAAAAGAAGATACACAAATGACCAAGAGGTACATGAAAATGTGTCACTAATCATCAGAGAAATGCAAATCAAAATCCAGATTGAGATATCACCTCATAACTGTTGGAATGGCTACTATCGAAAAGACAAGAGATATCAAATATTGGCAAGGATGTGGAGAAAAGGGAGCTCTTGTACACTGTAAATTCGTGCAGTCACTATGAAAAACTGTATGGCAGTTCCTCAAAAAATTAAAAATAGAATTACCATATGACCCAGCAATTCCACTTCTGGGTATATATCTAAAAGAAACGAAAACAGGATCTCAAGAGATATCTGTACTCCCTTGTTTATTGCAGCATTATCCACAATAGCCAAGACATGGAAACAACCTAAGTGTCAATCAACTGATGAATGGATAAAGAAAATGTTATATATAAAAACATATATATATATGAATAGTTTCCAGCCATGAGGAAGAAGGAAATCCTGCCACTTGTGACAACATGGATGGACCTTGAGGACATTATCCTAAGTGAAATAAGCCACACAAAGCAAGACAAATACTTCATGGTATTACTTATATGTAGAATCTAATAACAAAAACAGAAAAAGCAAACTTACAGAAACAAAAAATAGAAAGTGGTTGCTGGGGCTGGGCGATGGGGGAAATAGGGAGAAATTGGTAAAAGGGTGCAAACTTTCAATTATAAGATGACTAAGATCTGAGGATCTAATGTATAACATGGTAACTATAGTTGATAACCCTGTATTGTATCATTGAAATGTGCTAAGAGAGTAGAACTTAAATGTTCTCGCACACACAAAAAAGATAAATATGTGAGTTGATGCATGTGTTAATTAACTAGATGAGGGTAATCAAGAAAAAGTGAAAGAAAGAAATAACGATAAATAAACACTATTTGGAAATGTGGAGGTAGGGACTTCCCTGGTGGTCCAGTGGTTAAGAATCCACCTGCCAATGCAGGGGACACGGGTTTGAGCCCTGGTCCAGGAAGATCCCACATGCCGCGGGACAACTATGCCCGTGTGCCACAACTACTAAAGCCCGAGCACTCTAGAGCCCATGCATCACAACTACTAAGCCCCTGTGCTGCAACTACTGAAACCTGTGCACCTAGAGCCCATGCTCCACAACAAGAGAAGTCACTGCAAAAAAAAAAAAAAGAAAGAAATGTGGAGGTAAATACCAAAGGAGCCAACTGAAGTGGCTGCCTCTGGGGGCTGGGGAAGGGAGGGGGTGGGAGAGCAGGAGCCTGCCAGGTCTCACCCTAAAGCTTGCAGGGCTGTGGTCAAGAAGTGATAGACTGGAGGTCACCTGACCTCATACCAGTTCACACTGGAAGATTGTTCAGAGGGGAGTTTCTGCTCTTAAGGGGTGGCCATGGGGTTCATAGGCCTCCTCTGATCGCTTGGTTCTGAATAGTGTGGCCTTCCCAAACATGCCCATGGTCATCCCATGCTGCCCCCGCCCAGGCTTGTCAGGTGCCCTGAGGGCTCCCTAAGACCACCTCTAGGGCCCTGAGTGTGGGACAGCAAAGGGCCAGTAACCTAATTAGGTGATATGGCACCTGCTTTGCCTGAGATGCAGAGAGAATCTAAATTCTCTGAAGAATTTAGACCCAGAGGCACATGCACTTGGCCAACTGTGAGCCTGCTACACAGGAAGGCAGTGAAGGGACCAGGTGATGCGGCAGGGAGAACAGACCCATCCCACATCCAGGTAGGGCTCTCAACAGGGGAGTGATGTGTCTGGACAGAGCCTTAGACAATGGTGCTGGCTGCACTGTGGGCAGTGGGTCTACAGAGAGTGACCCTGAGGGCAGGGAGAAGAGAGATAGATGTTAGTAAATGCTGTGGGATTGATGGTGTTTCCTATCTGCCATCTGAAGAGGCCGTGCGGGGACAGCAGGACCGTTGTCAGAGCACATCTCCTGAGCACATTCAGCCACTGCCAGCAGGTTCCCCTGCTTCTGGACACACCCCAGCCCCAGACTACCAGTCCATCTGCAGCCACCGCGGCTCTTGTGCTAGGAGATGAAGGTGGCAGTTTATGTTCAGTGAATCCAGGCCTCCTCCCTCCTCCTGCCTCTCCTCCCAGATATCAGCTGATGGGAAAACTGAGTTCTTCCATGGGAGATACCCAGAGTCCATAACCCAGCACTCTTAGACACTTGGGATATAAGGCACTTCCAGATGCTGGGCTCCAGGAACCCCAGGCTGGACTTTTGGCCCCAGAGAATTGAAGATTTGGCCATGACCTTCACGTTTGCAGACAAGAATAAATGATTTATTTGCAAGACAGGCCTGAACTGGGTTAGACCTAGGCCGGGAGAGCTGCCTTGGGCTCCCCCAACCAAGGCAGCCAGGGACCTGCCTGACTGCTGAAGTCATCAACAGCCTCCATGATTACTTAACCAAGGGTGGAGAATGTATTGATCTAAGCTAATGACCCGTAGGCAGGCAGAAATGAAATTTATAATCAATATTGAATTACATCGACTCCGCTGATCCCTGGCTCCTGGTGAATGGCTTGCTAATCTGAACAGGAGCAGAGGCAGCAAACCTGGGGCCAGCTGCTCCCAGACAAGGTCCAATAGAGGGAATAGAGGCCTCCCAAGGCCTCAGCCTGCAGCAAAGAGAAACAGTACTCACCACCATTCATCCTTTCAGTGCTTCTCTGTTCACAAAGCACTTTCAAAGTGTCATTCATTTCTTCCTCACCATGGTCTAGGAAGTGGATAAGATTTGTATTTTGCTCTGATTTTATGTGGAAACCTGGGGCTCCAAGAGGCTAAAGAGCCTCCAAATCCTGTGCCCTTTCCATGACCTCAGTTGGCCTCTCCACTCCCACCACCAAACTAGGAAAAGTAGGAAAACTACATTCCGTGTTTCCTGCTCCTACTTGCGCTCCTCTGATTACAGGAGTGGAATCAGTGATCTTGTGCCCTTAAACCTTTCATCATGTGGAAACAGGCCATGGGTAGGAGAAATCCCGCTGGCAGATTTCTTCCAGCCCAGGAAGATCATCTGTAGAGGCACAAGGTCTCTTGGATTTGATCTTTCCCATCTTCTTTGAACTTGAGGATTCCTGTCTTATGTCCACTCATTCATTCAGCAAGCATTTGAGAGGCTCTCTGCTACATTCCAGGAATCAAGCATGAGGAGGGCACCCACTCTGGCCATGAGAAGCTCACAAATCAACACAGAGATTTGAGAGGCATGTGTCCAGCCAGAAGTGTGTGCCATCTATGGGGTGGCATAATGGATGGCAGTCAAGCCCCTGCTTTGGGAACCTGCTAGAGGAGTCTTCACATAGTAGGAAATGGCTGCAACAACACTTCAAGAGTGTCAGGGCTCATCAGGCGGGCAAGCACAGAGGTGCAGCTGTCTGGCACAAAATGGCCTTTGTGGGGACCAGTCGTTGATCTGCAAAGGGTGGGGTGTGTGTTATGAGTGGGAAGTGAAGCTGGAGACCTGACTGCACACAGGCTCACAGAGGCCTTCTCATCTTCCTGACTTCCTACCCATGTCGATGACGGCTAAAGCATAGCCTCTTTAAAGGAGATGCAGCAAGAGGGATCCCACCATGGCAGGATGGTTGGAGGTCCAGCCTGTGGATAGAGGTTAGGTGATGTCGATCAGGCTTGTCTTTCTCAAAGAAAGAGGTTTTTCATTAGTCTTGGTAGGAAGGGGTTAGGGTTTGGTCTGTTCTAGGGCAGGCACATGGGTCTTGTGAGAGTCAGGGTTAAGAGCCTGGGAGCCAGACTTTCTGGGTTTAACCCCATGCTCTCTCATCCTGCATGTCTTCCTGTTCCATCTGCTGGGCACACCCTTTCTCCCTCCCAGCCTTCCATAGTGTAGGGGAGGAAAAACTTTTCCTCTACCCTCTTAAGTTCTGCACCTGAGGCCTGCTAATTAACTTGCTAAAAGATTAACAGGAGAAAAGACATACATTTTATTGATAGTTTTAAGTGTATGGGCAGGTGCTTTATAGAAAAGAGGCAGTTAAACCCAGTGTCAGTAAACTGTGGGAAGGTGACGAGGAAAAGTATGGTAAGGTTCATTATGCAGACTCAAGTCGTCTCCTGATGATAAGAATCTCATTCTCCTTTTCCTGGTACAGGAGTTGCAAGGCACCTTTACAAAGGGAAATTTATGCCCTGCTTTTGAGCAGAAAGGGGGTGGGAGAAGAGCTCTTCCTGTGTGCTATTTCTCAGTTGCCTTCAGCTCAAAATATTCAATATGCCAAAGTAGCATATTTGGGGGTGGCATAACCTGATCCCTTTTAACAGCTTCCTCCATTCTTTCGTCCAGCTTCAGCCTCACTTCTGGCCTCCCAACCTCCCAGCCTGACTTCCTTGCTGCTGCCTTCACACTCTCATTTCCCCTTATATGTGCCGAGATGACAGGCTCTTGTATTTGGATGTCTCTGTTCTCCCTTTACTTGTACCATGGCAGGCACGTGCCTTTCATTTCCATACCCCAGTGGCTTGCACAGGATGGACACCCAGGAGGCCCTATAAGCCCCATGAATGGATAAAAAACACTGGATCCAGTTGAACCTGGGGGTTCACACTGCATGGAAGTGCAGGTCAAGCAGTTTGGGGGTTGCCCTGCCTCCTGCACCCCCTCGCTGAAGACCAGCACCAGCTGAGTCAGGAAACAGACCCAGGAAGAGCCAATAAAAATAATGGTAAAGAAAGTGATCTTTTATGTTGATGTTTTGAAAGCATTAAAATAATCATTATGGAAAAAATCCAAACTTTCTAGATTCCCTCAGAGTTATATTAAAATTAATACTTTTTACTTAAGGGGGGTGGTGGGTTTCCCCTTTGTCCTTCACCTTTCAGGCCCCTAAGTGAGACCCATTAGGAGGGCCTGGCTGATTCTCTAGACCCCTCAGATGGGGGACTTAGCAAAGAACAGATGACCAAGTGGAGCCCAGAAAGAAGCTAAGTAACTAAACAAAATTTTTAAAGGTAGGGGGCACTCAGGAACCATCCTGTAATAAATCATCTGAGGTTCATGCAGTGCTCCCAAGACAGCACAGGAACCTGGCGAGGCCCCCTTGCCCTTAGCTGCAAATTGCATTAACTTCATGAAACCATCTCGTCCGGCCCCCTGCAGAGTGCCCCTTCCATTACCTCACCTCTCTCTTCTCCATTAATCTTTCTGCCTCAATACTTACCCTTTAAATCAATTCAGCTCTGAGAGCCATCTTGCTCTTTCCCCAGCCCTGCTTTAAAATCCCATTGATTTTATAAATCAATTGTGTTTTAGTTCAAGTGCAGCCACTCCTCCATGCTCTCGGGGTTGCACTAACAGAGCTACAGATGGAAAAACAGGGTACCGATGCCCCAGCAGTTGCCAAGGCCAGTGCTGCCACAGCGTGGTCATAAGGCCCTGAAAACGATCAGGTGTGCTCCGTGTGGATCTCCTAAATAGACCCTGAGATGAGCAGTGTATGTGGTAATTTCGTAAGCAGGTGCTCCCAAGGGACACCAGTGAGGGGCGGCGGTGGGGGGAGCAGCACCAGGAAGGGGAGAGCCAAGCTGGGGTGCAAAGCCAATAAAGGAGGGGTCTCAGCCTGAGCCCCAGGGAAACTCTGAATGTGAATTGCACCTCTTTATCCCTCCAAGTGGTGTCCAACTAGAAATAAGGCTGGGGCTTCCCTGGTTTCGCAGTGGTTGAGCGTCCGCCTGCCGATGCAGGGGACGCGGGTTCGTGCCCCGGTCCGGGAGGATCCCACATGCCGCGGAGCGGCTTGGGCCCATGAGCCATGGCCGCTGAGCCTGCGCGTCCGGAGACTGTGCTCCGCAATGGGAGAGGCCACAACAGTGAGAGGCCCCGCGTACCACACAAAAAAAAAAGAAACAAGGCTGCAGGGGCTTTCAGGCTCCCATATGCAAGAGTCTTTGGCCAGGGGCTGTGGGGCGAGGGAGGGACGTAAATTCCTGAGCACTTCCAGTTCTCCCACTGCCTGCTCAGAATGGCTCCAATAACCCAAGGACAGACTTCAAAACAGGCCAGCAGCCCTGAAAAACCACCCGGGGTAAGCTGTTGGAAGTAAAGGGACATAAAGACAGGAAAAAGGAATCAAGGGAATTTGGGCAGAGTTCTGACATGTTCCACTGTGTAAGGTATCTTTAATGTGTTCTCAGCCATTTCCAAGATGCAGCAGCTGCCAGGTATTCTCATTGAAACACTGGGGGAGTGAATGACCTGCACACCCTTGCTGAGCCTCTCCTTATGCGAGATGGGGTGGAGCAGACAGGCTGGAGTAGACCCAGGCCGAGTGGAGGGGCTCACCTACAGAGAGGGGGCCCCCGACCTGATCCCATAGAAGGTCCACAGGTGGGCCTGGGCCATGCTTCCATGAAGCATCATCTGTTCAGCCTGGAAGCTCCGAGTAGGCAGAGGCTAGGCATCTCTTTTTGTTGTGGTCCACAGCCCAGCGCAGTGCTTGTTGCAGATAAATATGCATAAACATTTATCAAACTTGTGATATTTTAATTGCTATTTTAGATCTCCTGAGGGGATTTAGCTCCATTCCAAAAGAGCTCTCTCTTTTAAAGTTTTTATTTTAATTTATGTAAGCAATGCATGCATTCCTTCCTGTATAAAACCACAATACTACAGCCCCATCCTCCCCTTCATGACCAAAATCACCGTTACAGGTATGACATGTTCCTTCTATGCAAATGCATGTACCCACTGAATATACCTTGTCAATATACCTTTTGTTTAAGGGGTTGTGTTTTTCTTCCCTTTTTATATAGTTTTATAATTTTTGTATTTTTCTGCTATTTGCTCGCTTCCACCACTATAATAGAACTTAAAGCAGAAAAGGGGAGATGGAAATGTTGGGGATACATCTTCTTAAGGGTGGTCAGGAAGTCCTCACTGAGAAAATGGCATTTGAATAAAGAACAAAGAGGCTGCGAGGAAGCCCTATGGGGCCAGGGATGGCAGGTACAGAGCCGGGAGGCTGGTGCATGGCTGGCCTGTTTGAGGAACAGCAGAGGCCAGTGTGGCCAAGAGCAAGGAAATGCAAGGAGGTCCGAGAGGCCACATGGCCAGGTCCCAAGGACCCTTGTAGGCTGTAGTGATGGCTCCTACTTTTACTCTGAGTGAGAGGGGGAGTCCTACAGGGTTTTCATAGGGAAGTAACATGCTCTAACTCCCATCTTTAAAAACTGTCTCTGGCTGCCCTGTTAAGAAACTGCAGAGGGGGGATGGCAGATGGCAGACTGGAGAAGAGGCTGTAGCAGTAACTCAAGTGAGAAATGATGGCGGCTGGGAATAGGCATGTCTGATAGTGTTTCCATTGACTGAGATGGGGGAAACCATGAGAGGAGTAGGTTTGGGGGTGGGGAGAGACCAGGAGTTGAGCTTTGCCATGAGATGCTGGAGGTGGATGGTGTGATGGACGCCTGGGTCTGGGGTTCAGGGCTGAGCTCTGCACGGGTGCCTTCCAGCCTTCCACACATCGATGGTGTTTTAATCCATGAGATGGAAGGAGATCACCGAGACAGTGAGTGTGGACAGAAATAGAGTCCAAGGACTAGCCCCTGGTGCTGGACTTTAAGAGGTGGGGATGATGAGGAGACTGAGAGTAGTAGCCCGTGAAGAAGGGGAGAGGCAGGAGAGAGTGGTCTTGGAAGCCAAGGGTAGAAATGGTCATGGAGGCAGGAAGGACCAACTGGGGTCAAGTGGTGTAAGGGGAAGGAATGGATGGGCTGACTTGACATTGGATTAAGCAACGTGAGGGTCATTGGTGGCCTTGATAAGAGCAGTTTTGGTGGTACAGAGGTAAGGGAAGGCTGACTGGGTAGGATCAAAAGAGAACAGGAAGCAGTTAGGGATGATGAAAAAATTCTAGAGATGAATGGTGGTGATGGTTACATAGCAATGTGAATGTACTTAAAGCCACAGTAAACTGTACACTTAAAAATGGTTAAAATGGTCAACTTTATGTTAAGTATATTTTACTACTATAAAAAAAGAGAATAGGAGAGGAATTTGAAAGAGTGAAGACACCTCTTCTGAGGTGTTTGTTGAAGAGGGGAGCTAACCGTGTTCGCTCATATACATTCATCTCATTCTTTTTAACTTCTGTTGTGCATCCTATAATGTGAATACAACACAGTTTATTTGGCTATTTTCCTATTGTTGGGCATTTGGGTTTTTCCATTATTAGGGATCACTCAGAGTGCTCCAAGGGCATCCTTGGGTGTGACTACCTAGGCACTTGTGGTTCTTTCTGCAGGAAAGAGGTAAGAAACGGAATTTTGCTGGGTTATAGAGTGGGCATGTTTTTACTTTTAATAAACACAGCCCAATTGCCTTCTATAAGTAGCTTACAATAACTCACAACACATGATATTACTGAATTTTAAAAATTTACCTGCCTAAAGGGTACACAGTGCTGCATCATATAATAGCTATAATTTGTACTTCCCCCTGATTACTACTGAAATCCAGCATCACTACACATCTTTATTGGCTGTTTGTATTTCCTCTTCTGTACATTCACTTCTTTAATTTCTTCAACTCTGACAAACAAAAGATTTACACTTCCCAATCAGAGAAGAAAAAGAAATAAAAGGAATCTAAATCTGAAAGAAGAAGTAAAGCTGTCACTGTTTGCAGATGACATGATACTACACATAGAGAATCCTAAAGATTCTCTCAGAAAACTACTAGAACTAATCAATGAATTTCGTAGAGTAGCAGGATACAAAATTAATGCACAGAAATCTCTGGCATTCCTATATATTAATGATGAAAAATCTGAAAGAGAAATTAAGGAAACACTCCCATTTACCATTGCAACAAAAAGAATAAAATAGCTAGGAATAAACCTGCCTAAGGAGACAAAAGACCTGTATGCAGAAAACTATGACACTGCTGAAAGAAATTAAAGATGATAAAAACAGATGGAGAGATATACTATGTTCTTGGATTGGAAGAATCAACATTGTGAAAATGATTATACTACCCAAAGCAATCTACAGATTCAGTGCAATCCCTATCAAACTAACAATGACATTTTTCACAGAACTAGAACAAAAAATCTTAACATTTGTATGGAGACACAAAAGACTCTGAACAGCCAAAGCAGTCTTGAGGGGAAAAAAAACGAAGCTGGAGGAATCAGACTCCCTGACTTCAGACGATACTACAAAGCTACAGTAATCAAGACAATGTGGTACTGGCACAAAAACAGAAATATAGATCAATGGAACAGGATAGAAAGCCCAGAGATAAACCCACACACCTATGGTCAACTAATCTATGACAAAGGAGGCAAGGATATACAATGGAGAAAAGACAGTCTCTTCAATAAGTGGTGCTGGGAAAACTGGACAGCTACATGTAAAAGAATGAAATTAGAACACTGCCTAACACCATACACAAAAATAAACTCAAAATTGATTAAAGACCTAAATGTAAGGCCAGACACTGTAGGACTCTTAGAGGAAAACATAGGCAGAACACTCTATGACATAAATCACAGCAAGATCCTTTTTGACCCACCTTCTAGAGAAATGGAAATAAAAACAAAAACAAATGGGACCTAATGAAACTTAAAAGCTTGTGCACAGCAAAGGAAACCATAAAAAAGATGAAAAGACAACCCTCAGAATGGGAGAAAATATTTGCAAACAAAGCAACTGACAAAGAGCTAATCTCCAAAATATACAAGCAGCTCATGCAGCTCAATATCAAAAAGAAAAACCAACCCAATCAAAAAATGGGCAGAAGACCTAAACAGACATTTCTCCAAAGAAGATATACAGATTGCCAACAGACACATGAAAAGATGCTCAACATCACTAATCATTAGAGAAATGCAAATCAAAACTACAATGAGGTATCACCTCACACCAGTCAGAATGGCCATCATCAAAAAATCTACAAACAATTAATGCTGGAGAGGGTGTGGGGAAAAGGGAACCCTCTTGCACTGTTGGTGGGAGTAAATTGATACAGCCACTATGGAGAACAGTATGGAGGTTCCTTAAAAAACTAAAAGTAGAACTACCATACAACCCAGCAATCCCACCACTGGGCATATACCCTGAGAAAACCATAATTCAAAGAGTCATGTACCACAATGTTCATTAGCACTATTTACAATAGCCAGGACATGGAAGCAACCTAAGTGTCCATTGACAGATGAATGGATAAAGAAGATGTGGCACATATATACAATGGAATATTACTCAGCCATAAAAAGAAACACAATTATAATTACAAAAGAAAAAAAAAAAAGAAATGCAATTGAGTCATTTATAGTGAGGTGGATGGCCCTAGAGTCTGTCATACAGAGTGAAGTAAGCCAGAAAGAGAAAAACAAATACCATATGCTAACACATATATATGGAATCTAAAAAAAAAAAAAAAGGGTTCTGATGAACCTAGGGGCAGGACAGGAATAAAGACATAGACATAGAGAATGGACTTGAGGACATGGTGAGGGGGAAGGGTCAGCTGGGATGAAGTGAGGGAGTAGCATTGACATATATACCCTACCGAATGTAAATAGATAGCTAGTGGGAAGCAGCTGCGTAGCACAGGGAGATCAGCTCAGTGCTTTGTGACCACCTAGAGGGGTGGGATAAGGATGGTGGGAGGGAGACGCAAGAGGGAGGGGATATGGGGATATACGTATGCATATAGCTGATTCACTTTGTTATACAGCAGAAACTAACACAACACTGTAAAGCAATTATACTCCAACAAAGATGTTAAAAAATAATTTTCTGCACTTCCTTGATAGGAAAAGGGCATGGGAGTTCCCTGGCAGTCCAGTGGTTAGGACTGGGCGCTCTCACTGTTGTGGCCTGGGTTCAATCCCTGGCTGGGGAACTAAGATCCTGCAAGCCACACAATGAGGCCCCCCCAAAAAAAAAATCACGGCTGGCCCTGCACCTTGATGCTGCCTGCATAGGCCTTTGTCCTTCTATGATAATGAATGAACCTTTGGGTCCTTGCATTCCATTTCCTCCACCCAGGTTTCTGACCTTCTGAGTTGGAGTGACTCTTGCTGTCATCCCTGGCAGCCTCTGTCACCTTGCGGACACTTGGGCGCACTCCTGTGCAGGCTGCTTTTCTCCTCCCTTCCTGGCATCTCTGAGCTGAAGCACTTAGGGCCCCGCTCAGTCTCGGTTTTGCTGGGGAAGGATTGTAGCATCCTCGGTGACCAGCACTGACTGGGCTTTGAATCCTGGCTTCGCCACATAACAACATTGTTGTGTAACCTTGAGTGTAACCTTCAGCTTTCTTCCTCTGAGTCTCAGTCAGAACATCTGAGAACTCAGGATTATTCTGAGGAATAAGTGAAATTACTCATGTCAGCTGCTGGGCTCCCACCCCCAACTCTGGCCCTTGCAGGCACTTAGGCATGTCCATCCCTTCCACTGCCACCCACCCTACCCTCACCTGTCCACCCATAGAGTTCCTTCTTTCTCCCATTTTGACCCCTCCTGGGCCAGCATTTCTAGGAAGGCCAGCCCAACGCTAATGCAATGAGGGCCAAGTCTACCAACACCCAATGGCTGTTCCAAGCTAAGCCCCCATCACCACCCGAGCAGGCCCTGAAGGAGGGAGAATTTGGATTCACAAACAGGCTGTGCCACTATGCACGGTGCAACCCCGGTGGCTGAAGAACACTTGTTGTAAGGGTTAGATGAGCAATTCATGAAGGTTTTTAGTGCAGTGTCATTCAGCAGATCCTGACTGAGTGCCCCCTATGTCCTGGGCACTGACCTGCAGCACCTCTCTCCTGGGCTGGCTCCCTCCCCGCGTTGCATTTCCCCTGGACACATCCTCTTGGATGTTAGAGAGATTGCAAAATCTAACATGTGCACCATCTTGCTGCCCCTCCTTGACTGCTGGCCTGTCCCCCTCTCCATACCGTCAGTCATCAGCCCTGCCCCCTAAATGTCTCTCACGGTGGCCCCTCCTCTCCACCCTCCCAGAGACTCACCCCCAGCCTCTACCCTCTGCCTCTCCTCCCCTGGCTTGTCCTGTCAGCTTTCCCAGTTTCCCAACAGCCTGGCTTCCGAGTAAGAATCTCAGGCCTCCCGGGCTCCTGGATGAGTCTGCAGGCCCTGGGCTCAGGGTCTCCTTGCTCAGAACTGACTGCCTGGACCAGGACCCCAGATTCTGAATTTAGGATTGCTCCAAACAGGCATGCGCTCACACACCTCACAAGCTTGCAAACACACTCACAGTCATACACCTTCACACATATGCATGCACCCACACTCTCAGACATACTTACAAACATACCCTCATTGTACACTCACAATGACACACACATGTGTGCACATACTTGCACACTGCAGCATGTACACACACACATTCACAAGCATATATGCTTGTAAACACACGCATGCACATGCACACTCACACATGCACATACTCTTACACACTCATGCACATACGTACTTACATACTAGAAAAAAACACACACTCATGCACACAGATTTTCCCAGGAGGGAGTTGGGCCCCCTAGCTCTCCATGGCCCTCAGCTTTGGGGAGAGGTAGATACATGCACTGCACAAACAATACTACTATACACCAGACTGTTATTCACACTATTCTAAAGGTGAATTTGAAGTGAAAAGAAAGAGACTAATTTTAGTGGAGTGACTCTTGGAGAGCTACATGAAGGAGGTGCAACGGGACCCAAATGTTGAGTGGAAAATAGGACTTTGACAGCGAAGATGAGCAAAAGGGCATTACACTGGGGAGTTGTCCAGTGTGACTAGACCCCAGGGCAGCAATTATTGGAATCACCTGGGCTGCTTCAACATCCAGATTCCAGGTCCTTCCCCCGGAAGTTGTGTTTCAACAAACCTGGAGACCGGATCTCCTAAGGTCCCAGGTAGGCGTTTTCAGCAAACCTGGAGACCGGATCTCCTAAGGTCCCAGGTAGGCTTAATATGCAGGCATTAGCAGCCTTTAGCCCCTTTGGCAGCCATTAGCCCTGGGCTGACGGGGAGGCTCATGGTTAGGCAGGGTTGGCGCTGTCCCTTTAACCGATCATGACCGCCAGACTGGGGTTGGAATTTACTCTGCACGTAATTGATAAATACCCTAACTACTGTGGAGAAAAGGAGTAAAAGCTGATTATATCTGCGTTTAGAAAGATTTCCTCGGCAGCTGCGTATCTCTTCTGGAGACTCCAGCAGAGGACAGGGAGCAAGAGGAAGGCATGCAGGCGAGGGATGATAAGAATTCGAATTGATTCAGTAAAACAGAAATGAAAAGAAAGAAGAGTGCAGGGCTTCCCTGGTGGCGCAGTGGTTGAGAGTCCGCCTGCCAGTGCAGGGGACGCGGGTTCATGCCCCGGTCTGGGAGGATCCCACATGCCGCGGAGCGGCTGGGCCCGTGAGCCATGGCCGCTGAGCCTGCGCGTCCCGAGCCTGTGCTCTGCAACGGGAGAGGCCACAGCAGTGAGAGGCCCACGTACCGCAAAAAAAAGAAAAAAAAAAAAAAAGAAAGAAGAGTGCAAAGAGAGAATCTTCAGAATTTAGACACTAATTGGCCGTGGGACTTGATGGGGAGGGGTTTGTGAAAACAACTCCAAGCTGTCAAGATTGGCCGGTCCCAGTCATGAGCCCTTGGTGAGCATGGGGGTGGGCAGCAGGCTTGGGAGATGTGAGTAGGCAGTAGACGTTGAATTTGAACATGGGCACAGGCGACCATGAACCATCCCTATGGAGATGTCCCCCATGGAGATGGTTTAACGTGAGCCTGAAGTTTCAGAGAAAGATCTGGGCAGAAATAAAGATGTGGACTCATGATGGAATGGAGGGCAGCTGGGGCAGCCCTGGGCAACAGCAGGGCTTTTGGGGAGAACAGGAGGAACTGAGGCCAGAACGGGCTGGGCAGGTGGTAAAAGACGTGGGTGTACCAGGCAGTGGGGCTCTGCAGCGGGGGAGGAAGGAAGAGCTTCAGGAAGAGGGTAATCAATGTGCCTGAGCACCAAAGGGTCTCAGAGGCTGAGCATCAGAATCAGACTGTCGGATTTCATCAGAGCAATTTCCAGGAGAGGACAAAACCTCCAAATGCAAGGGGTTGGCAGGGACTGGGGAGTGAGGAAGGAGAGACTGGGAGTGTGGTCCATCCTCTCAGGAGATGCCTGTCCGTACGAATAGGTGATCACATCAACCCGGCACACTCGTTGATCTGAGCCAAGAAGTAGCAAATGCTACTCCTGTTCTTTCCTTGCAAATTGGAGTGCCCCCTCCCCTGAGGTGGGCCCAAATTCTGGTCATCCTTCAAGGCTCAGCCTAGGCGCTCCTCCTCTGGGTGGCTCTGCAAATGTCTACAGCGGAAAGGTGCACCTTCATTTAAGTGTCTGCAGCCTTTGCCTGTCCACGTGGCCTGTGGCTCTTGCATCTCTGTGTGGCTCTTCTTTATGTTATTTCTCCTGCCAGCCTTGGGGCTCTGGGGGAACACAAACAACTCGGGGTTCTGCCCCATACCTAGAGGAGCTCTGCAGACTTGGAAGGCATGGATGAATGAACAAGTGATGAATGATTGTGCTTGTGAGCCGAAGAACTTGACTTTGAGGACAGCACCCTCCTCCTCCCCAGGTCACAGGCCTGCTCCTGGGCCAGAAACTCCAGAAACTCCCCTTAGTTCTGGAGCCTTAGAAGGTCAGAGCTGTTTGAGTTGAAATCTTGGCTTAAATGTTTACAGAACTGGAATATTTACATGGCTTGATTCAAGGAAATGCTGAAGACAGGAACAGTGGTTATTAATAAATCATAACAACAATGATTTTCCTTTCAAGATGCTCTATGGGCCTTATAAGTAATATCTGTGTGATTGATCGGCTGGGGGACAATCCGGGCTGGCTGGGCAGCTAAGTAGCATCTGCAGGAAGCGCCTCCCTGGTGAACTGAGGGGAGCAGGGGCTGGCCTCTCCTCTCCTCCACTGGAGCCCTGCTTCTGCCAAGGGCAGTTGATTCTGTACATCAACTATACTTCAATTTAAAATAAATAAAAGAGTAAGCCAAAGTAGCCCGTGATGTTTGACAACCATGTCTTACACCCATTACCTGCCTGGTGTGGTGAAGAGAGCCACAAGTGCAGAGCTAGATAAGACATCATGTCCTCCCATCCCTACCCCTCAGTCTAGAGGGGCAGAAAGGCAACCCCACAGATGAATAAATACCAGCCGTGGACCACATGTCCTGGTAGAGGAGGGAATGACTATCTGGAAGAGATCAGAAGGAAGGTTCCGTGGAGTTGGATCTTGAAGGATACATAGGAGCTCACCATGCAGCCAAGTCAGGGGTTGAGTAGGAAAGGGATGGAAGAAACAGCTGTGGGTTGCAGCGACCATGCGTTCCAATCATAAGTTAGGATCCGTGGTCTAAGAATTGTAAGTGTGATTACATTTGGACTCAGAGTTGTTCCTCCAAAGTCCAGGATGGCCCCTCCTAGTGACCACTGCAGCAGTATCCTTGATACTGGCCAGAGAGAGGAGAGAAACTTTCCCCAGGACAGAGGGGAGAGCGAGGGGAAGGGGTAGGGGAGGCATGGGAGGGGCAAGAACTCAATCACTGTGAAGGGCAGTACCAACCCTGGCAGAGCGCTGCTCAGTGGTATCTGCGGAGCAGGAGCGCTCGAGGCACTCGGTGGCTCTAGGTAGGAGGGACGGCCCCTTCACCCTGCCAGGGAGCCATCAACAAGTCACAGCAAGCAACTGCAGCAGAGGCCCTGCTGTGCAGGCCCAGCTGCCAGGATGATCCCAGGGAAGCAGCAAGGTGGTTTGCCAGGTGGAATGGGGGTTCTGGGCAATGGTGCTGAGATCTGATGCTGCCAGGGGAGAGGTGCCACGCAGGTACCAGGGAGGGAGTCTGCTGGGGCCAGCTCCCTTGGGGCCTGAGTGACAGGAACCCTGCTAGAATGTGAGCTCTAACAGGATCCAGATGTTTATGTTTCTTATTTCACTGCTTTTTCCCCAGCACCTATAACAGTGATTGGCACATAGTAGGTACTAATACATAGTTGCTGAATGAATGAATGAGTCACTGAACAAATGGAAAGCTGGATGGACGGATGGGTGCATGGAGGCATGGATGGATGAACAAACCTGGGGAAAGGCAGAATCTTGGATCCCAGAGACAAAGCAGAAACTAATCAGGCAGGCTGTGCACTCCCCCAGGTGGATGACCTTGGGCTGTGGTGCTGAGGGGTTCCAACCCATGCCCCTTTGAACCCAAGGGGGAGATAGGCCAAGCATGATCCTGCCTGGCTGGCCGAAACTCCCGTACTCTGGTCACCGGGAGGCTGGGATGCCAGGGTGGGGCCAGGACTGACCACTGGCCTGCCATCCTTCGTGCTCACTGTGTGTGTGCTTGGCTTCCAGCCCGCTCCAAAAGCCTGGTGATGGGGGGGCAGAGCCGGAGCCCTGGGCAGCCGCCCCGCCCCCGCAAGCCGGGCCCCGTCCTGAAGGCGGGCTGGCTGAAGAAGCAGGGGAGCATCATGAGGAACTGGCAGCAGCGCTGGTTCGTGCTGCGTGGGCACCAGCTCTTCTACTACAAGGACAAAGACGAGAGCAAGCCCCAGGTGAGGAGCGTGCGTCCTGTGTCCAGCGGGCATCACAGCGGGGCTCCAGGCGGGGGGGTGAGCGTGTTTAGCTACGTCCAGGAGAGGGAAGAAGGCCGAGGGTGACCCTCCCGTCAGCACCTCCACCCCTCAAGCACCAAGCCCCTGACTCCACTCAGCGTGACATTTCACTGCGATTTCCAAAGTGAGCTTTATCCCTCGCTACCACGTTCCTGGTATCACACCTTGTTTTACTGTGACACATCCACAGCTTCAGTAATGGAAATGTTCCCTTATAATGGTGATAGAGAACATCCCTCCATGGCTTAAAAATACAACTCTTGGGCTTCCCTGGTGGTGCAGTGGTTGAGAGTCCGCCCGCCTGCCAATGCAGGGACGCGGGTTCGTGCCCCGGTCCGGGAGGATCCCACATCCCGCGGAGCGGCTGGGCCCGTGAGCCGTGGCCGCTGGGCCTGTGCATCCGGAGCCTGTGCTCCGCGGCGGGAGAGGCCACAACGGTGAGAGGCCCACGTACCGCAAAAAAACAAAACAAAACAACCCTTCCTCATGTCCTTTTCAGCCTCTTAGTGCTTCCAAGGAGGACACAGGTGCACACATTCCATTCCTTGCATTATGCAGGGAAACGGGCACCCAGACAAATCTAATGTCATACTGAATTCTGGCTCGTGGTGAAACCCCTGTGTCAGAGGCCTCTGCCTCTCAGGGGAGGCTTCTGTTTTCCACCAGCACTGTAAGCTCCACCTCAGGCGCTTAACACATCTGCCTTTCTACCCAGTTCCACTAAGTTCACTCACTCAGAGCAGTCGGTGGCCTCACCCGCCATGGTGCAGCCTGGTCACAGTTGCCCTGTGCAGACATCATAACCGACTGCTCTGCGTGCTGCCGGCCAGGGTGGCTGGGCTTGCAGAGCTTGGGCAAGCTAACTCTTGTTATGGGATTCAGACAGAGAAAGGATGTCTGGGAGCTACCCTCGCTTCTCTTGGGGAAAATGGGGAAGGAAACTTGAAGGACTTCTTCCAAAGGTGGCTCCTAGTCATTGATCCAAGTTGGAAAGAAAAGGGAGAGCCCCTTGTTTGGGGTCAGGGGTCACAGAGCTTTGCAGGGCCGTAGCCTGTGCACATCCAGCAGTTCCACGGTGTGCTCAGGGGCCTGGGGGGCAGGGAGGGGGCTCTGTGATGGGCAAGGTAGAAGGAGGTACCTGGGCACAGCACGGTATCACGTCGTCAACACAGTGAGAAAATGACCCTGTCACTCCTCTTCCAAATTTTCTGAGTAGGAAGAAGGAATTGTCCTATCTTTAACACTTCTCCAATACTTGGGACCCTCCCTTAAAAACATGGGACTCTGGGGGTGGGAAGGAGCAGGCCTCATCTCAGAGACCTCAGTGGCACTAGTCACCAGCTGCAAGTTAATAACTTTCTGTCTTCACTGTATTTATTCTAGTGGTTAACTTTTGTTTATGGAAAGCCATACTTGTTTCCATTCGTGAGAGGCATAGCATGTTTTCGTTTCTAAAATATATCTAAGTTAAAAAACAAAAAGTGTTGCACAGCAGTGTGAGTGTACTTAATGCTACTGCACTGTACACTTAAAAATCATTAAAATGGTAAATTACATGTTATGTACATTTTAACACACACACAAACAAGTGAGACTGCTTAAGGAAAAGTTTTACACCAATACCAGTAGAGATGAGAGGTGAGGATGACAAAAATCATGAAGGTGGATCTAAGCTAAAGTTTAGGGAACTCTGATCTTGTCCAGCCTCCCAGGCTTTATAAAGAAGGAAAAGAACTCCCAGAGAGGTGGAGTGGAACAAACAGGAACTTGGAATTTGATCTGAATTAGGTCAGTCATGCTAGCTGAATAACTTGGTATAAGTCACTTAATTTTTTTTTTTACTTTCAGTTTCATGATTACTAAAATGGAGACATTATTACCTACCTCACAGAGATGAACTAAGAATTAGATTGTAGAATATATACGCAACGGAGCACAAATCCTAGCACCTGGGATACTTAAGTCTGGGTACCCTCATGCTCCCTCAGCCCTGCCTTTGCCTTGCTCCCTGTCTCCCCAGCCCTGCCCCTCAGCCTGCTCCCAAGATCAGGAACCACACCTCTGGCTTGCCCACCGCCATTTTCCTTCTGGCTTCTAAGTTTTGTGTTGAAGACCAGCCTTGGCCCTTCAATGGCATCTTGGCTTTCCTGGCTGTCTTGTTGGTGACATGTCACTCTGATGATGGTGATCAAAGTTGCCAGAGTCCCTAGCACCTCAGAGCCCTGCCTATGGCCCCTACTGTCATCCCCCTCCTGGCCCGCCCACAGCACCATCTCCTGGGAGAAATGCATTATGATGTTGGGTGAACCCAGTGGACTAAAGTAACACACTGAGGTTACCAGGCTACGTGTGGACCCCTGCCCCAGGCTTCCCCACATATTCTTCATGGTGAGTCTCAGGTGGCCCTCACCTGTCACTGCAGCTCCAGAAGGAACCTCCATCCCCCAGATTTCCCAGACTGGACATTCTTCTCCCTCACCTGCCACCTTCTCCAGACTTCAATGGCTTCTGGTGGAAATAGCTAATTGAATGGAAGTAATGACATCCCCAGTCACCAGCCTGGACAAAGGAGGAGCCCTGGGGCCTGACCCAAGCTAAACCAGTGCAGTCGTCACCGGGGAGCCATTGGATCCCTGAAAGGAGCCAGCATCTCCAACAGACGCCAGCATCATGCCCAGGGCTCCTCTTTTGGCCTCTCCGAGTCTCACTGACCCTGCCAGATCCTCATGGGAGATTATTCTTTTCCATAATCCCCCCTCCCCAACAAAGCCTGACTGCTCTGGCAGCCCTGTTGCTCAGGTTCCCAATCTCAAGGAGACTCTTGGTCAAATTTGACTCATTTATCTTTATAGTATGATCTCAAACCTACATGCCTGCTGGCAGAATAACCCTCAGATTTCCATTTAATTGCATGAACTACATGTAATGGACTAATTCTCAATATCTGGTTCCTGGAAAAATGGGCCCTGCTCACTGTTTACAGTGATAGAAGTGCCCAGGCAGTGAGCTCCCTCCTCACAGATGGCCTGTCATCTGTCCAGCATATGTAATTGTGGAGAGGAGGGATGTCCAGCTACCCTTGATGCTGCCCAGAGCACATACACGTGATAAGGATCACTCCCGGCCCACATTCTTGTTCTCTCTCCAAAGCCCTAGCTCTTCCCTTCTCCCCTTCTCGCACGAAGGTCAGCAGAGGACATAGAGCACAGAGATGGGGAAAATTCAAGATGGCGGAAGAATTGGCTCAGATGGAAACTCAGATAGAAAGACTAGGCAAAGGTGCGTTAAAACAGAACCTGAAAGTGTAGCCCTGTCCCTCCAGCTTTTCCCAATACACGTCCCTAATAGTTTCCAGCAGACGGATCCTACAGTTTTACTAATAAAAGATTCCAGGTTTTTTCTTCTTAAATAGTTTTAGCTTCTGCGAAATGTTTCTTGCACCATGAAAACTCCTGCCACATTCTTTCTTGATCAGCCTGGGCTGTTTCCACTGTTCGAGGATTCACTTTAAGTCTAGTTATCCCACTCCTTCACTGTGGGTTTCTTGGCTTTGAATAGAAATGGAATAGAATAGAAATGGAAAGTACAACTTCCAAAACGTGAGATGGAAAGAATGTAACAAATTAAATGTGATCATTTCAACAAATGGGCAGAAAATGAGGGGAGGAAAAAACAAAAGGAAAAGGTAAACAGAAAACAAAAAAGTAAATAAATAAGATAGCAAGAATAGGAAGAAACCTTTCACTTGTCATAATAAATGTGAATAGGTCAGATTCATCTGTCTCTTAAAAGACTGAAAGTGGAAGTCTGGCTTAAAAAAGAGAAAGTAATTAAAAAAAAAAAGGTTGAAAAACAAAACAATGGGAAAAACGTAAGCCAGCAAATGCAAGCAAAAATAAAGCAGATTTAGGAATATCAAAGTCAAATAGAATAGAATTCAAGGTGATAGGAACAAAAGGGAACAAAGAGAAACATTTCATTATAATATAAATAACAACCTACTGAGAAAATAGAGCAGCTGTGAACTTTTATGTTCTTAATGACATAGCTTTGAAGGATACTTAAACAAAGAAAAAGAATTCTCATTGTTCTCCATTTTTTTTTTTAAAAATGAAATTATAGAGACACATTCACTGACAATAGTGCAAAAGAAAAAAAGACTTAGAGATTAAGAACAAAACGACAGTGAGTGAGGGTATATATGCAAGAGAGAGAGAAATCTATACACATGGAAATAAAACACACACGTACTTCATAACACCTCCTAAGTTAATAAGAAAATCAAAACTTAAATTCAAACTTCTAGTCAAGGATGACAGAGTTAAAAACCCCAAAATTCCAATAAAGAGCACTAAAGGTGTGCTTGTGAAGGTCTGGACACACCTAGGTGGAGAGGGCAGGAGGGAGACAGCCGCATTCTGGATGCTGGACAGCAGGTGGGTGGGAGGTAGCTGATCAGCAGACCCCAGAGAGCTAAATTCCAAGCCAGCACCACAGAGAGCACAAAAATCCGCTGGGTTTGCAAATCCCCTCACCGCCCAGCAAAGACTCAGACATTGGCAGGACCAGTTATCTCTGGAAATGAGGGCAAAAGAAGAGCTCCAAACAGGAGTTCTTACTGAAAGTCAGTTTATAAAGCAGTTAAGAGGGTTCCCTTTTCACCACACCCTTTCCAGCATTTATTGTTTCTAGATTTTTTGATAATGGCCATTCTGACTGACGTGAGGTGATACCTCATGGTAGTTTTGATTTGCATTTCTCTAATAATTGGTGATGTTGAGCATCTTTTCATGTGCCTCTTGGCCATCTGTATGTCTTCCTTGGTGAAATGTCTATTTAAGTGGTCCACCCATTTTTTAACTGGATTGTTTGTTTTTTTGATATTGAGCTGTTTGTATATTTTGGAGATTAATCCTTTGTCTGTTGTGTCATTTGCAGATATTTTCTCCCATTCTGAGGCTTGTCTTTTTCTCTGTTTATGGTTTCCTTTGCTGTGCAAAAGCTTTTAAGTTTAATTAAATCCCATATGCTAACGCATATATATGAAATCTAAAAAAAAAAAAAATGGTACTGATGAACCTAGTTGCAGGGCAGGAATAAAGAGGTAGACATAGAGAATGGACTTGAGGACGTGGGGTGGGAGGGGGAAGCTGAGGCGAAGTGAGAGTGGCATCGACATATGTACACGACCGAACGTAAAATAGTCGGCTGGTGGGAAGCAGCCGCACAGCACAGGGAGATCAGCTTCGTGCTTTGCGATGACCTATAGGGATGGGATGGGGGGATGGGAGGGAGGCTCAAGAGTGAGGGTGTATGGGGACATGCGTATGCATTTGGCTGATTCGCTTTGTTGTGCAACAGAAACTAACACAGTATGGTGAAGCAATTATACTCCAATAAAGATCTATTAAAAAAAAAAAGCAATTAGGTCCCAGATCTCCCGAACCACCTTGTGCAAAGCTGTGACTGCCCTCCCTCGTTAAGGCATAACACTTGGAAGGAAGCTGAGGACGCTGCCCCGTCATTGGCGGGGGGTGGGTACCACACTAGAACAGGAGGCTTAGAGGGAGGTGGGCATGCATATCAGTTACTTAGCCCTCCCAGTCTTTATCCCACACTTGGCTGCCAGATCTCAGCAGTCAGGAATAGCCCTCAGGAAGAAAATGAAGAATTTTCACTGGCGAATCTGACAGGCCAAGAAGAAAAACACGAAATATACTGACAGGAGGGGTCCCCCATGAAACAGACTAGGCAGATCTCTCTCTCTCTAAACATTCACCGCCCACCCCCATACAATTTCCATTCAGCTGCTTAGAGAACTGTAACTAGTAGGAGTAAAGAAGCTTGGGTCACTAGAAGGTGACTAGAAGGTGACTAGAAGGTCACTGGAAGGTCACTGGAAGGTGACTAGGAGAATTCACCCAAAGTGAATTCTTTCACTTAAGGAAAGAATTGCATATGAAGGCCAGATGAACACAGGAAAGGGGGAAAAAAACAACTTGGAGGCAATAAAAACTGTGCAGGGGGGAGAAAACTTTTAACTAAAACTGTCTTTAACATCCTCAGAGAGAGACTATAAAAATGGACAGTCAGAGCACAGACCAGGTCCCAGAATTCAGAAATAAAATACCAGAAACAGAAACCCAAACGAAGGGCTGGATGAAAGACTTAACATAATCTCCCAGAAAGAAGAACAACAGAGAGGAAAAGAGGAGAGACAACTCAGTGTCTGAGAAGAAGTTCTAGAAAGAGAGATGAAAGTCATCCTTAGAAAAAATATTCAGTTAAATTAAATTTCCTAGGATGGGAGTATAAACAGTGAATGCTGACTGATATAACCAAAGTTACTGTGGAGGTTCAGGAAGTCACATAGGGAGGGGCGGCGGGGAGGGTAGTTAAATAAAGCAAAATCTCAAACTGCCATGCTGGGAATTCCATAGATAATGCCTAAAATTTTAAATCAAGACATGGTAATGTAAGGATCTTATTTAGAAATAAACATAAGAAAAGAAAAAAAAAACCTCACCTAAAAGAGCTGAAAGTGGTGACTAAGATTTGGGCAATGGTAGAAGAGGAAGAAATTGCTGTCTTATAACAAGCCTCGTAGAGCTATTTGATGCTCTAAACTGTGTTTAGATATAACTTTCACTAAAAAAAATAAGTGAAATAAAACTAAAATAGTTTAATTTGGGGATTTTCAGAATATAGCTACTACAAATCAAAGCTATAGGGTAAGGCTTTGGGGAGAAAATGGAGAATGAGGTGAGGATCAAAAAACTTGAGATTTATCTGTATTACAGTTGGCCCTTCATATCTATGGACTCTACAGCCATGAATTCAACTGGGCTTAAAACTATTCAGAAAAAGAAAAAATTTCCAGAAAGTTCCAAAAAACAATACTTGAATTTGCTGTACACTGGCAACTATTTTACTTAGCATTGACATTGTATTAGGTATTATAAGTAATCTAGCGATGCTTTAAAGTATATGGGAAGATATGCTTAGGTTATATGCAATTACAAGCATTTTATATAAGGGACTTGAGAATCCGAGGTTTTGGGTAACTTCATGGGGGAGCAATATAGGAACCCTTCCCTGCTAGTACTGAGGGGTGATTGTCTTTTCATTTCTCACAATGAGACTGTATTTATTTATGTCCATATTTTAAAATAGTTTAAGTTAAACAAGGAAAGAAAAACTAAAAGCAGAAAAGGAAGGCAACAGGGACACAGCCCTAGAGAGTTCTCTTCAGGTAACCAGAAAGGGGAGCAGACAAAGGGCTCCCTCTTCCAGGCAGAGTCGCCAAGCCCAGCTGGTCTCTGCAGAGCTGGCCTTGGCACACTGGAGGTGCTCAGAAATTGTGTAACTTAACGTTTGGAGGTGGGCGATATCAGGCAGCTCATGCCCAGGGTGGAGCGCAGGGCCTCTGAAGCAGAAGCGTGAGGATCATCGTGTTGTCAGGAGCCCAGACTGCACACGTGGTACCAGAAGCTGGATGTGGATGGCTCGGGTGTCACACTCAGAAGCTGGGTCCTGGCAGCACTGGGGGGCTGTGAGGTTTGGGAGCTCAGACTTAGCCTTCCTTACTCCGAGAGGAAAGTCATCCACGGCAGCACAGGCAGGGAATGTCAAGGTGCCAGGCTGGAGGCAGAAAGACCATCCAAATGGGGCTGTTGTCCTGACAGCCAGTGTGGCCTAGAAGGCGGCCAGGTGCTGGAACAAGGGGCTGGGGAGACTTGACAGCAGCAGGGGACAAATCGTGGGAGCTGACACCTGCGTCCCTGGGTGGCAGTCTCAAGTCTACGTCCATGTGGCCGATGCAGCTGTAGGTTCTAGCAGAGGCGATTTAAAAATCACTTTGAGCGCAGGCTGGGTTTTGTTTTATTTTGTTTTCCAGAAGCGTAAGTAATGGGAGTGGGAGAGAAAATTGATTTAAAGTTTCATTTAATTTAGAGTAAAAGGTTGGAATTGCGAGGAGGAGAGACAAGATGGATGGGAAAGCAGAGGCACTTCTAAGAGACGTTAATATGGGGCAATCAGAAACCAGCAGTCTTTAAGAAAGAGGAAACCTCAGGGGAGGAAAGAGAGGCCATCTGACTCCAGAACTTGAAGGTCACAGGGAATGTTCCAGCAAGCTGCCAATCACCCCTTTCCTCCTTCCTTTGTTTACCAAGCTTGAATGTCAAGGACAAAAACGGTGCTGTCATGAGCTGGCTCCGTGGGTCCTGGCTCCTGAGGAAGGTGCCTGGGTTGTCTCCATGTTCCGGATGAGGGGATTTGGGGGGCTGGCATCAGGCCTAGGTTAGTGGATGTGTTACCATAACGCCTGAAGTCTTTGCTTAATGCCTGCCCATGGAACCTCACAGCTTTGGCTGGTAAGCCTCTACCCACCAGGGCCCTTGTCTCAGCTCTATCTGGGGGCATAATTAAGATGCTGTCAGGCTGGTCTGAGCCAGTCCATGCTCACAGCAAGTCACAGAGCAGCCCATGTGTCAGATGCTCTTTCACATCTAGACCTTGTAAGTCCAACTCAGCTGGAGTTGATTCAGCTAACACTAACTGACCATCCTTCATCAGTTGTAAACTGTTACTCAAACTAGCCTAGGGCTTCCCTCGTGGCGCAGTGGTTGAGAGTCCGCCTGCCGATGCAGGGGCCACAGGTTCGTGCCCCCGTCTGGGAAGGTCCCATATGCCGCGGAGCGGCTAGGCCCGTAAGCCATGGCCGCTGAGCCGGCGCGTCCGGAGCCTGTGCTCCGCAACAGGTAGAGACCACAACAGTGAGAGGCCCGCGTACTGCAAAAAAAAAAAAACCCAAAAAACAACAACAAAAAAAACAGCCTAGAGGTCATTATTGTTATTGTTGTTGTTACATTGTTGCTGTTGTTGACATTGCTACTGTTAATTTATAACACTTCCTTAGTTGTATGTTTTCTCCCTTCTAGTCTGTACACTTCATTCACGCAGGGCCTCAGTCTATATTATTACTTGTCTTTTCCCACCACCCAGCACAGTGCCTGACACATAACTGATATGCAGTAATATTTGATACTTACATGAATAATTGAATGAATGAATGAGTGAATGAATGAAGAAATGAGTAAATTGACTGAATGAGTGAACACTGATCCAGCTTGTTAGATCTTTGGTGGGAAAATATTTCATTGTTTTTGTAAAGTGCTTGAAAAGTGACAAGGAGCTTATTGGACTGCCTTCCCCTATTAGAATATAAGCTCACCGAGGTCGGGATTTTGTTTCTTTTGTTTACCCTGTATCCTGATTGTCCAGAACAGTGCCTGACACCTAGTAGAAGCTCAATAAATCCCTTTTATTTTATTATTTATTTATTTTATTTATTTATTTATTGTTTGCAGTATGCGGGCCTCTCACTGTTGAGGCCTCTCCTGTTGCGGAGCACAGGCTCCGGACGCGCAGGCTCAGCGACCATGGCTCATGGGCCCAGCCGCTCCGCAGCATGTGGGATCTTCCCGGACCAGGGCACAAACCCGTGTCCCCTGCATTGGCAGGCGGACTCTCAACCACTGCGCCACCAGGGAAGCCCTAAATCCTTTTTAAATAAACATTCATAATTTCCATTGAGCCTCACAGCAACCTTAACAGGGCAGATACAATTCATTTCCATTGTATAGGTGGGGAAAACGATGTTCAGAAGGGTGGAATGGAAGCTTGCATACTCTGGAAAGAAAATAATATTTGGAATCAGAGAACCTGGGTTCAAATCCCATTTATACCACCTACAGGTTGTAGATTTAGGCAGTTAATTGAAGCCCCTCTTGCTCCCACATTTGGTGTGTTGTTCTGAGGCTGCCCTGAGAGTTGGACAAATGGCAGCTGGCGGCAGTGGTGGTATTAATGCTGCCTAAACACTCAGGGACAAGATTCCTGTAATTCTTAGAATGGGATCTAAGATAGAAGTCCTCCAAGAAGGCTTCTAAAATGACATGTGAAAAGCAGGTGACAGAGCCTGGAAGCAGGAATCACCTGAACCCGTGAGGCTCCCTGAGAGCAGCCCTGTGTTGCCCTTTCCAATTAAGAGTCCAGGTTGTACCTTAGCAAGTCGTTTTACTGAATCCTTCATGACAGATTTCCGAATTTTGGCTTCACTGCTTACTAGCTAGCTACCAGAGAAGGTATTTCCCTTTCTGAGCCTCAGTTTTCTTTTTATGAGATGGGAATAACCACACCTACTGTATAGGGCTGCTGTGAGAGTAAGATTAAACATATTGGAAACAGCCTAGTGTTGGCCTTCTCTCCTCGGTGGAACTGTACACAGTAAAGGGTTAGCAGTCATCCAGCTCAGTCAAGCAAGAGAAGTCCTGTGGCATGCAGCATGGCCCTGATCTCGGCTCTGCCTTGCTTCATGGATTTAAGTCAAAATAAAAGCTAACACTTACATGCATACGAACCAAGCACGATCCTAAGTGCTTGGCATGTATTGACTTAATTCTCACAGCAACTCTACAAGGCACCTGGTAGATAGTCTCCAAGGATAGCTGTCCCTATCCCTCCCCTGCCTATGCACACACCCCTCCTCCCAACAAGAAGTGGAGTTTCCTTCCTTTCTTCTGCACCTGAGCTGCCCTAGTGATTACTTGACCAATAGAATGAGACAGAAGTGATGCCATGCAAGTTCGAGGTTTGGTCCTTGAGACACCAAGCCGTTTCTGCTTTTGCTCTGGGAAGCCACTGCCATGCTGTAAGGATGCTTGAGTGGACCACAGAATTATGAGGAGATGGACCACATGGCCCAGACAGACAAGCAGGGCATCCTGGGGCCTTCTGGCCCATTCCAACCACCAGCAGCCAGGATGAGGGGTCTGAACTCCTGCCCATATGAGAGACAAACTGAATAAGAAATTTGGAGAAGAGAAATCGTGGAAAGGGCGCTAGATCAGGCACTGCATCCTTATGCGAACAAGACTATATTTATTCTGTGAACCTCCAGAAGCTATAGCCCGGACAAACAGAATTGCACGGAGGCCACTGTGCCCTCCGTATAGGAAAGATACTTTGTTCCCGTGGAGTGGTCTGCTGGGCAGGGGTGAGCTCCAGTCCCTGGTGCTGGGCAAGCCGAGGCCAGACCATCACTTGACTAAGCAGCTTGGAGGAGAGTCTGTTGCTGGGTAGGAAGGTGGCCACAGATGATCTCCAAGTGCCTTTCAACTCTCAAAGCCAGGAGGTCAGTGGAGACCTTATAAGGCAAGGAGGAATGGAGGGACAATACCTAGAGTCAGCCAAACCATAGAGGTTTTCAGAAGTTCCATCCTGGATGAGTAAGAAAGAGAAGCAGGCAAGCTGTGGGGGTCTGGCCAGAGCAGGGGGATTTCCCAGAATTCCTGCGGCTGATGCCACTCCCGGTCATTAGTGGCCATTTAGTGCCAAGCTTAATGGTGGCTCCTAGCAAAGATCTTGCAGAGACACAATTGGCGGCAAGAGAGCTGATGTGTACAGATCCTGGTGCAGTGGGGCTTTTGCATCTGGCATCTCCACCAGTCACATCTGGCCTCGTGAACTTGCCCCTGACCCCCTGAGAGGTCCAGCAGAGCCTGATTTCACTTCCCCCTTTATACTTTCCACCTGCACATCTCTGTGCACAGAAGAACAAGGGCTTGGTTACCTCCCTAGCAGCTCCCAGAGATCTTGGCACAGCAAACTCCAGTTGATCAAGCTGTGCTTAGAGGAACATGCGTGAGTGAGAGGGAAGGACACTGAAGCATCACACAAGCCCTGCTCGCCGCCTCAGGATAGCTCAGTAGCTACTGAGCAAACGTCCTCCACAGGGCGGTAGGAATAACCATGAGCTAACTGGGAACTGATATTAACGTTGCCATTAGCGCCCCAGAAGAAAAATTAAACAGTAAATGTTTTCTTGTTTTAAATGTCCTTGGGGATAACTTCAAATGCTGCTTTTGTGAAGAAATACTCACTGGAGTCTTATTAAAAGAAAAAGAGTCATCATTTATTTAGGTTCAAATGTCAGAATGCCTGGCTTTTTCTTAAGGGATACTTTATGTTTTTGTAGCTATTTGAGAAAGGTAACTCCCCTCTACTAAGAGATCAAAATGAAAATTCTTGTCAAATAGTTATTTAAAATGAAACAGAAATGTATTTAGTAAATTCAGAATTGGTGGCAGCAGCCAACTCGTTTTTAAACAATTTTTAAACTGTTTAGTTAAAGCAATTTTTTTCTGCATCTGACCTGTCAAGGAAAAACATAAGATGGAAGTAATCATCCAAAAATATGAGTTTTCAAGCTTATCTTGCCCCATATACCAGTGGTTCTGAAAGCGACCGCTGGAATAACAACATCACAATACATTATGAGTACCTACAACTCATCATTATATGACAAGATTTTGCCACTGTCGTGGTGAAAGAAAACCCAGTTACTAAGAAGCCTGATGACACGCTTGGGAGTATGTAAATCACAAGTGCCAAGTGTCTTGGTTGCCCCCGAATTATTTCGTACTCAGAGTGTCTCTGCCTACAGAATGGATCTTCATCTTATAAAAATGGCTTCTATGTTTCCTTCAATGTGGCTGCCGATTCATGGAAATGTAATAAGCTTCTCTCAGGCTCTGCTAATTTAAGTCAGCCACGGATATTCATTTACAGTATTTAAATGTCTTCCACTTAAAATAGATCAATCCCTTGGCTTTCAATTGAACCCAGTTAATTTACAGTAATAGCTGGAAGCCTGGTTGGTAGATGACTCATTTTGTCAATTACTAGGCAAAAAACTGAATCGAATGACATTGAGGCAGCATGGAAAACATATCTTATTCATTGTTTCATGAGCATAACTTACTTTTAATTACATTTGGGACATTCTAGCTCATTCATACTGCCTAAACACTCAGGGACAAGATTCGAGTACTGAGTTACTGTTTATCAGCAAAATGGAGGTGATCTGGGGGTGCTTCTGTGGGATTGCTGCCTCGCCTGGTCTGCTGAGGGTGATGGGTAGGCTTCCTGAATGATCCTTTGCAGAGGATCGCGATGGGGTGTGCCTTCCTCAGCAGAAAGCAGCACGTGCCCCTCAGCGGCAGTCTGCTCAGCAGGTCAGCCTGGCACAGATCAAAGCAAAAGAATCTGTACCGCGTTTCTCAGACTGACTTGCTCTCCACTAAACAGCATAGCAGTCCTCTCCCAATTCACCGTATACCCCAGAGCCTAGCACTAGTTGCAGGACCTGGAGAGCAGTAAGACAGACCAAACCACTTCCAATCAAGACCATCCAAGGCAAGCCCCCCAGACCCGGCATCACCATGTCCCGACAGTGCATATTCTGAGCAGAAACACACTTCCCAGGGAATGTGCTCCAAGGCCCAGGCCAGCCTGAGTGGCAGGGGCAGCCTCTGGGGCAGACTGTTCATCATGGGGGGAGAAGTCTGGAAGCTGTGCAGCCCCAGAAACATGGCAGAGACAGCCGCGTGGAAGAATAGCCCTGTGGTTCAGTGCTGCAGACCCTGGGCTGTGGAGAGGCAGTGTCCCCCTGGACTCCTCACAGCATGGGGTGGAGGCCACGCAACGCTGCCTACCAAAGGCTCCTAGTTCTGTAGCAGAGGCTTTTCCACACCTGCCATGTGGGCTCCAAAGAGCCAAGGGCAGAGTTAGCTTCTAGGTGGGGCAGAAATTGACACCAACATCTGCCTGAGTCTTGGGTCAGAGAACATACTGGAAAGAAGTGGCTGACCAGTGAAGACTCACTCCCCTATAGGAAGCTCAGAGCACGTGGCCTCTGATGGCTGGTTCCCTTCTGAGTGCATCAGCCCTCGATTGCAGTTAACCGATGCAGCCACCAAATGGGCATCAGAGAGAGTAGGCTTAGTTCTCCCTGCACTCCTCCAGCTAGAACACCAGGTATTTTAAGGAGGCAAAGAGACCTACCATTCAGTCCATTGAGCCAAGGAGGAAGGGGGGCATTTTCACACTCCCAGGACCTCCCACTGCCCAGCGGAAATCCTTTACAGATTGGGCATTTGGCCAGGGACAGTGGGAGCCATGACCCCTCTCGGACAGTGACCTTTATCCTTGCGGGGTTTCTTGTGCTCCAGTCCAAAGGGTCAGGCAGGAAGGGGGTTCTCCACAGCCATCGTAGCTGGAGGCCAGAACCCAGACCTTCTGCCATGCCCTGCTCAGAGCTGTGACCCTGAGAGCTAGGCAGATCCCAGCAGCCTGTGCCCCCCCAAGGCTGTATCACAAGTAGATGGGCCTGCCCTCTCATTGCTTTTCCTTCCCACCATCCAGTCAGAGGAGCAAGAGAATAATCAATTAAATGGCTTTGCATAGAAATACAGTGTTTCAATAGTACTATGATTTTATTTATTTTTTTAAATTTATTTGTTTATTTATTTTTGGTGCGTTAGGTCTTCGTTACTGCGCACGGGCTTTCTCTAGTTGCGGCGAGTGGGGGCTACTCTTCATTGCAGTGCAGGGGTTTCTCACTGCGGTGGCTTCTCTTGTTACAAGCGTGGGATCTAGGCGCTTAGGCTTCAGTAGTTGTGGGTTGCAGGCTCTAGAGCGCAGGCTCAGTAGTTGTGGTGCATGGGCTTTGTTGCTCCGCAGCATGTGGGATCTTCCTGGATCAGGGCTTGAAACTGTGTCCCCTGCACTGGCAGGCGGATTCTTAACTGCTGTGCCACCAGGGAAGTCCCAGTACTATGATTTTAAAACTTTTTTATTGGGCCAGGTGAACAGTCTGGGACAAAATTATCTGAAATGTGTTTACTCAAAATAACATCTAGGGCTTCCCTGGTGGCGCAGTGGTTAAGAATCTGCCTGCCAGTGCAGGGGACAAGGGTTCAAGCCCTGGTCCGGGAAGATCCCCATGCCGCGGAGCAACTGGGCCCATGAGCCACAACTACTGAGCCCACACACCACAACTACTGAAGCCCGCATGCCTAGAGCCCGTGCTCCGCAACAAGAGAAGCCACCACAATGAGAAGCCCACATTCCGCAACGAAGAGTAGCCCCTGCTCACTGCAACTAGAGAAAGCCCATGCGCAGCAACAGACCCAACACAGCCAAAAATAAATAAATAAAAATAAATACATTTATTAAAAAAATAAAATGACATCTAAGTAGTTAAAATAAACAATGCTAAATATTCCTGAAATCCCAGCACCTAAACAAAATAACAGTTTACCTCTTGCTATGGCAAGTCTGCTGTGGATAAGGTGGCAGCTTCATCTGTTTCTGTGCCCTCTAAGGTTGACACAGTGAGGGAGGGAGGAGAGAAGGATGGAGGTTACATTTCTAAAGGACCAGGCCCAGGAGTAGATGAAGTCATACCGCCTAGTCCCAGTGGCCAGAGCCCTGTCACCACTAGAGTGTTCAGAAAGCCCCCCTTGTAAGCATTCTGGTCCACTGGTCACAGGTATTCATTCCTCTGTGTCCCTAGAAAGCTGCTTGGCACCCCAGCACTGGGCCCATCACAGTGACACAGAGAGGCTAGGACACTAAATCTAGTGAGCGCTGGCTTCACACAGACACTTTGTAACATGGCATGCATCTTTTTCTCATGAACATGATCACAGGCATTAATGACAAGGGCCTGGGGGGTGACTGTATTGGGACCCCTTGCCTGGGTGGAGCCCAAGGTTTCACAGTACTGGGACCATGGGCACAGCCTCAATCCTATAGCCTCTGGGAGGCTCAGGAATCACTCAGGGAGAGTCAGGCATTCATGATTTGGGGCAGAGCCTAGATCAGAGTCCTGGAGTGGCACAGAACTAACTGCAGGGAAAACCAGGACCACTGAAGGAAGACCCACCCCCCCTGGAGAGGACGTTCCCTCTAAGGTTGGGAGAGACTGTTAAGGCTGAGGCTGGAGGGTTGCTGAGGGCTCTGCCCAGACCCCAGGCTTAGTGCCGCAAGTCTGCCCCAGGCCCTGGGTCCCAGGCTCACCCTTGATCCCAGCTAGACTTGTGTGGGCTCAGGCCCTAGGCTGGGTGGCCTTCCCGGTGAGGGCTTCAGGGCCTGTGGCCATCTGGGGTGGTTCAGGAAGGTGCAGGGAGCTGGTGCTCAGACCCCAAAGCCCCTGCTTTCTGCCAAGCACAGTGCTGTCCCTCCAACACTCTGCCCCGAGGGGCACCCCTCACGGGCTGACAGATTCTATCGGGAGACCAGGTGTAGCCCCGACATGGTGGTGAAGCGGGGTGCGGAGACGGGTGGAGCACACCAAGTGCTTTGGAGTGCACAGGAGGCAGCCTCAGGCTGGAATCGGTTGGGAGAATCTTCAGGATGAAGTCCTGAGCAAAGAATGAGGCCATATCCCCTGTGTATGTATAACTGATTAAATTTGTTATAAAGCAAAAAAAAAAAAAAAAAAAAAAGAATGAGGCCAGAGTAGTGACTCATCTCCACTCCTTAGGGAGGGAAGGTGTCCGAACCAAGAAGCAATTTGTCTCCAACTTTTAGGTTGCCTTTTTAAATATCTACATTTTGGACAGTAATGGACCATGGTTAAAGGCTTGTATGATAAGGAAGGAGGAGGATGTTTCCCAGTTTGGCACTGAACTTCATTCTGATCTGCGTTATTTAAAATTTGGAGTGATTCAGTTCTTGGTTGGGTGTCAGAGGCTAAAGCTTTTTAAAATTGATCTGAGGCCACAATCAGAATAATAGGAGATAAAGAACCCTGAGTGATTGCTTTTTAAAATGTGTGCAATTTTCCAAGATGCTGCCAGTGGAAAATCTTATCATGTCACTTGTTAAGAAGCATTTCAGAAGTTGGTTCTTCAGACAGTCTCCCTCTAGACAAGATGAAAAATGAAGACTTCCCGGAGAGCCAGCTTTGATCAGGTAGGAGAGAGAGCTGGATTAGAGTGTGAAGTTCACAGAACGATCAGGAAGCCCAAAACCCAGACCAGTGGTAGAAGGACAGACACCCTGGCCCCTGCAGGAGGTCCCACCAGGATTGTCACCACAAACTATGAAGGAGGAGCCCAGTCCTTCACCATCCTGGGACTCCTGGATCTACACCATACCTTATTTTGTGGCACAAGTGATGGTGTTATTGGAGGAGGGATTGTTCCTAGAGACAAACCAAATGAACAGGTATAGCGGCCAAAATGGTTTTAAAATAATAATTATGACAAGTACTCATATTCATTCAGCCTTTAGCGCTTTACAAAGCACCAGCTCAGGCAGCCCAGTGAGGAAAAAAGAACAGAGGTTAATGAGCTCATTGTACAGGTAATAAAACCAGGCATCAGCCCTGGACCTGCTTGAGTCCCACATTAAGTGTCAATGTCACAATAATTACAAACCCCTATAATTATTTTTAACTGTTTATATGTATTCCAACTCCTGTAAAATGGTTATAAGCAGACTCTATTCCTTGGCTATGTAATAACTCACAAATCACAGCAATAGCACTACTCTCGCCAGGCACCCAACCTGGTGCTGTGGAGGCATTAGATCACGAAAGCCTCAAAACACATCACATTATAGAGGAGGAAATTGAAGCTCGCCTTCTTGCACAGGCATTGGAGGCCCAGTCTGAGCCATAGTTGTAAGCTTTCACTAGTGACGCCTCCACCATGCTGCCTTCTTCGGTATCTGCTACAGCCCAGCTCCATTCCAGGCCCTCTGCTCACTCTATCCCATTTGGTTCCCAGAGAACCCCATTGAACAGAGAGGGAAACTGACGCTAGGAGAAGTGAACCCATCCAAGCACTTACTGTCAATAAGCAGTAGTGTCAGGATGAAACCAGATCTGTCTGAAGCTAACACCTGTGAGGTGTCCATAACTGTCCCACATCATCTCAGATTTAAAGTGTAATTGATGTTTATCTTTTCATGACTAGGGTAAGCTCTGGGCATGAGACAACTGAATAGAGACAGGTGAAAAGAAATGTTTGTCATTGTTGCTGTTGTTACTCTCATTCATTCCCCTGGACTGAGCTGAGGCCCCCAGACGATCCGGTGCCCTGGGAACTGTTCCCAAGAGAGATCATTCTTTGCCAAACAAGCTATGGCAGCCTCCTGGGGTGGGCAGGGGCTTGTGTGCTCTGGTTAGAGGACTTGGAGAGGAATTGTCACTAGATTTTAGTCCAAGGGAAGTTGAGAGGCCTGCCAATCCAGATGTTTGCAGAAAGGAGAGGGAGGGGAAATCACTGTCCTTTGCCTGGGAATAATAGATGGACGTTCCAGGCTGCAGAGAAGCTGGGCAGGCTGGCCTGGCCCTTGACACATTACATGGGGGAGCATTCAGCCAGGGAGTGACAGTGGAAAGATGACAACAGCCCATTACTCAGGCATGGACTTCACCCCATGAATTATCTGACTACTCTTTTATTTTTTCTTCTGTACTTTTACATTAAATTTTCTTATTTTGATGCAAACATTACAGGGCAAAACATAAAAGCTGCCTTACCATTCCCAGCACTCCCTCCCGAAGTATGAGTTTTCTGTGCCATTTCTGTATATTTACACGTTACTCGTGGGTTCTTGAGAGAGGGCAGAAACAGAAATTGAGATGGGAAAGTACTGAATTATTTTTCTAGCGCTTATTTTTTTTAATTTAACAATTTTGCTTAGAAGCCTTTTTTATTTACCTCATTCTGATATGGCTATACCAGAATTATTTAACCACTCCCCCATTGATGGACAAGTAAGTTGTTTCCACTTTTTGTGGTAAGGAAAATGCTACAGTGAGCATCGTTATACATACAGCCTTGTGTGTTTGTCTTTCCTTGGAACAAATTCTCAAAATTCAATACTAGGTTAAAGGATATTTCATTTTCAAATTATCTTAGACATTACAAAATTGCTTTCAAAAAGACTTTATCAAATTACTATCCCATCAAAAATGTCTGAGAATGCCCATTTCTCTTGCTTTCCCCAATATTAGATATTAGCAGTCATTTTATTTTATTACTTTTTATTGACATATAGTTGATTTATAATATATTGAATTAGTTTCAGGTGTACAGCAAGTGATTCAGTTTTTTTTATAGATTATATTCCATTATGGATTATTACCAGATATTGAATATAATTCCCTGTGCTAAACAATAAATCCTTGTTGCTTATCTATTTTTTGTATAGTAGTGTGTATCTGTTAATTCCATACTCTTCATTTGTCCCTCCTCCCCAGTAGTCATTTTAAATTAAGAATCTTATGATGTTTATTGACCATGTGTATTTCTTCTATTAATTTCTTATTAATACCCTTTACCCATTTTTGTACTGGGTTCTTTGTCTTTTATTTTCATAATACATTTTACTTAACCCAACATATCCAAAAATTATCATTTCACTATGTAAGCAACATAAAATTATTAATGAGATATTTTACATTCTTTTTTTACATGATGTCTTTGGAATCCACTTAGAGCATATCTCAATTTGGACACTAAGCTTTCATCAGAAATACTTGGTCTATATTGAGATTTCATGAAATTTACATTTGAAGAAGTAGAGTCACATACCCACATTTTCCCAAATATCCTGAGGTAGGCAGAATAATGTCTCCCCAAAGATGTGAATGTTATGTGGCAAGGAGGAATTAAGGTTGAAGATGGGATCAAGGTTGCTAATCAGCTCACCTTAACATAAAAATTTATCCTGGATTAACCATGTGGATCCAGGGTAATCACAAGGGTCTTTTATAGTGGAAAAGGAGACAGGAGAGGAAGGAGGTCAGAGTCTGAGAGCAATTTCAAGATGCATTGCTGCTGGGAAGATAGAGGAAGGGGCCAAGAGCCAAAGAAGGCAGGCACCCCCTAGAAGCTGCAAAAAGCAGGGAAACAAGATCCTCCCCTGGAGCCTCCAGAAGGCTGTAGCCTGGTAAGGCCCATTTCAGACTTCTGACCTCCAGAACTGTAAAAAAATAAGTTTTTGTTGTTTTAAGCCACTAAATTTGTGGTGCTCTGTTAGGAAACTAATACATGTACTTAAAACTTTTCCAATAACTGAATCAAGTGTCAGTGTTTCATAACAGCTTTATTGAGGTATAATTATCATCAGTAAACTCCACATATTTAACATGTACAATTTGATAAATACATGTGTACACCTGCGCAACCATAACCACAATCAAGATATATCTGTTACCCCCCAATGTTCCCTTGTATCCTTTTGTAATCCCTCCTCCATCTTCTGCCCCTCCTGACCCCTGACCCCAGGCAATCACCAGTGTGCTTAGTATGCATTTTCTGGAATTCTATGTAAACAGAGTAATACAGAGCATACTCTGGTTTCTTTCACTTAGTATAATGATTTAGAGATTCACCCATGTTGTAGCATGCATTTGTATTCATTCTTATTGCTGAGTAGTATCCCATTGTATGGCTGTGCCAGTTTGTTTATCCGTTCACTTGTTGATGGCCATTTGGGTTGTGTCCAGTTTGGGGATATTAAAAATGAAGTCCAAATCTCTGTATGGACATATGCTTTCATTTCTCTTAGGTAAATACCTAGAAGAGGAATGGCTGGATCAAATCCTAGGTATATTTTAACAGTTTTAGAGACTGCTAAACTGTTTTCTAAGTTGTTTGTACCATTTTACATTCCTACCAGCAGTGTATGAGAGTTCTAGGTCCTCCATACTCACACCAACACTTGCTATGGTCAGTCTTAAATCTTATCTATTCTAGTAGATATGTAGTGATGCCACACTGTGGTTTTAATTTGCATTCCCCTAATGACTGATGATGTGGAGGATCTTTCCATGAGCTTATTTGCCATTCCTACATCTATCTATATTACAGATATAATAAAGTATCTGTTCAAATCTTTTGCCTATTTATTAAATTGGGTTGTTTGTTTCCTTATTATTATATTTTGAGAGTGCTTTGTATATTTGGGGTACAAGTCCTTTACCAGATATATGATTTTCAGATATTTTCTTCCAGTGTATAACTCATATTTTCTCTTAATCATATCTTTCAAAGAGCAGGGTTTTTTTATTTAAATAGGTCAAATTTTAGTTAATTGTGCTTCTGATGTTGTATTTAAGAAGTCTTTGCCTAACCAAAGTCATAAAGGTTTTCTACCGGAAGTTTTATCGTCTTATGATTTTACTTTTAGGTATATGATTTACTTTGAGTATATTTTTATATGTGATGTCAGGCATGGATCAAAGTTCATTTTTTTACACAAGAATATAAAATTGTTCCACCACCATTTGCTGAAAATACCATCCTGCTATCCATACTCCACTGAATTGCCTTTGAACCTTTGTCAAAAATCCATTTGTTTGTTTGTTTGTTTCTGAACCTTCTATTCTGTTTTATTAACTTCTTTGTCTATCTTAATGCCAATATTACAATGTTTTGATTACTATAGCTTTATGATAAGTCCTGAAATCCAGAAGTATTAGATCTCCAACTTTGTTATTCTGTTTCAAAGTTGTCTGACTGTTGTAGGTCCTTTATATTTCTATATGAATTTTAGAATCAGCTGGTCACATTCTATAAAACACTACTGGGATTCTGATTGGGATTGCTTTGAATCTTTAGGCCAATTTGGGGAGAAATGACATCTTAACAATAGTAAGTCCTCTGGCCAGTGAACACAGTATATCTCTCCAGTTGGTTATATCTTCTTTCAATTCTCCCAGCAATGATTTATAGTTCTCAGTGCACAGATCTTGAAGATCTTTCATCATATTTATCCCCAAGTATTTAATATTTTGGGGTGCAAGTAAAATGGTTTTGATTTTCAATTTCCAATTGTTCATTGCTAATAGAGAGAGATACTACTTAATTTTGTGCATTTATGTTATATCCTGAAACCTTGCCAAAATCATTTATTAATTCTAGTAACTTTTTTTTGGTAAAGTTTCATCAGATTTTCTACATAGACGATTATGTTGTTTGTGGAAACACTTTCACTTCTTCCTTTCCAATTTGAACAAATTTTATTTCTTTTTCTCACCTTGTAACAACAGCTAGGGCTTGTACAATATTTAATAGAAATAAGAATAAACATCATTGTTTTGATATTGGTCTTAGGGGAAAAGCTTTTAGTATGATATTAGCTTTTCGTTTTTCAGAGATACCCTTTATCAGGTTGAGGAAGTTCTCTTTTATTCTAGTTTGTTGAGAATTTTTATCAGGAACAGATGTTGAATTTTGTCAAATGCTTTCTTTCTGTGCATCTATCGAGATGATCTTTTCTCTTTTCTAGTTTATAAATATGGTGAATTACATTGATTGATTTTGGTTTGTTAAACCAACTTTGCATACTTGGGATAAACCCCAGTTGGTCATTATTTTCCTTTCTATATATTGTTGAATTTGATTTGCTAAAATTTTGTTGAGAATTTTTGTCCCTGAGCGATATTGGTTTACAGTGTCCTTTTCTTATAATGTCTTCGGCTGTTCTACATCACAGTAATGTTGGCCTCATAAAATGCACTGGAAACCATGCCTTTTTTTCAGTTTTCAAAAAGAGTTTGTGTAGTATTGGTGTTATTTCTTCCTTAAATATTTGGTAGAATTCACCAGTGAAATCATCTGAGTTTGGAGTTTTCCTTGTGGGAAGGTTTTTAGCTACAAATTCCATTTCTTTTTATTTATATTTATTTTTGCTGTGTTGGGTCTTCGTTTCTGTGCCAGGGCTTTCTCCAGTTGTGGCAAGCGGGGGCCACTCTTCATCGCAGTGCGTGGGCCTCTCACTGTCGCGGCCTCTCTTGTTGCGGAGCACAGGCTCCAGACGCGCAGGCTCAGTAGTTGTGGCTCACGGGCCCAGTTGCTCCATGGCATGTGGGATCCTCCCAGACCAGGGCTCGAACCCATGTCCCCTGCATTAGCAGGCAGATTCTCAACCACTGCGCCACCAGGGAAGCCCCCAAATTCCATGTCTTTACTAGATATAGGGCTATTTAACTATTTCTTCTTGACTGAGCTTCAGTAGTTTGTGTCTTCTTTTATCCACTTCATCTAAATTTCCAAATTTATTAACATAATGTTTTTTCTTAACATTACCTTATTATCTTTTTAATATCTGAAGAATCTGTAGTGAGGTCACCTCTCTAATTCCAGATATTGACAATTTGTCTTCTCTCTTTTTCCTGATTAGTCTTGCTAGAGACATCAATTTTATTGATCTTCTCAAAGAACTAGCTTTTAGTTTCATTGGCTTTATTATTTTTTTTATTTTTCATTTTATTTATAGCCACTCTGATCTTTATTTTTTCATTTTTTTACATTGGGTTTAATTTGCTCTTCTTTGTGTTATTTCTTAAGGTAGAAGCTGAGGTCATTGATTGAAGCCTTTCTTCTTTTCTGATATCAACATTTAGTGCTATAATTTACCCCCTAACTACTCCTCTAGAGGCATGTAAAAAATTTTATACGTTGTGTTTTCATTTTCATCCAGTTCAAAGCACTTTCTAATTTTCCTTTTTGATTTTTTTCTTTGATGTATGGGTTATTTAGAAATGCATTAATTGGTTTCCAAATATTTCGGGATTTTCCAGAAATTTTTCTGTTATTGATTTCTAACTTAATTCCATTGTGGTCAGAGAACATATGTTGTATTTGAATTTTTTTCCATTTTTTAAGACTTGTTTATGGCCATCTTAGTAAAAGTTTCATGGACATTTGAAAACACGTGTATTCTACTGTTGAGGAAGGCAGCAATTAGATCAAATTGGTTGATAGTGTTTTTTCAGGTCATTTATATCCTTACTGATTTTTTTGTCTACTTGTTTTCTCAATTATTGATAAATAGATAATGAACTTTTTTTTTACTATAATCATCTACTTTATTGCTCCATTAATCTTCATTCCTTTCCTTTTTTCTGTCTAATATCATTTTCTTTCTGCCTAATTGTCTTTAACAATTCTTGTAGTATGAGTCTGCTAATGATGCATTATTTCCTCTTTGTTTTGTGTATCTTAAAAGGTCTTTACTTAGCCTTTATTTTTGAGGGATACTTTTACTGGATTCAGAATACGAGGTTGACAGATTTTCCTTTCAATACCTTTAAAGATGTTGTTCCACTGATTTCTTAACTTACATTGTTTCTGATAAGAAATTTGCTGTCATCCTCACATTTGCTCCTCTGTATATATTGTATCATTTACTTCTGGCTGCTTTTAAGAGTTTCTTTTCATGACTGGGTTTGAGCCATTTGATTATGCCTTCATATATACTTACTTTTCTTTATGTTTCTTATGCTTGGGGCTCATTGCACTTCTTGGATCTGTGGGTTTATACTGTTCATAAATTTGGAAAAGTTTCAGCTATAATTTCTTCACAAATATTTTTCAGTTACCCCCTCCTTTTCCAGAGACTTGAATTACATGTAAATTACACTGCTTGAAGTTATCCCACATCTCACTGATGCTCTGTTCATTGTTTTTACTTCTCTTTTCTCTTTGTTTCATTTTGAGTAGTTTCTATGGCTATATTTTCAAGTTCTCTAGTCTTTTCATCTGCAACATTGAATCTGCTGTTAATCCCATTCATTGTATTTTTTATTTGCACATTGTACTTTTCATCTCTAGAATGTAGATTTGAGACTTTTTTTTACATCTTCCATTGAGGGAGTCACCATATCCTCTGGCCTCAGTCAGATTTTCAGATGTCTGTAGTTCCACCCAATGTCTTGACTATCATTTCATAAAAGACCCCAAGCTAGAAACACCCAGCTAAGCCATTCCAGATTTCCTGGTCTACAGAAACCCTGTAAGAGAATAAAGGTTTATTGTTGTTTTTAACTACCAAGATTTAGGGTAATTTGTTATGTTGCAATAGATAACTAAGACATTCAGAATCTGACATAGGAAGCTTTCTGAATTCTGAGCATCTTCACCAGTCCCTGAAGGTTGTACCACATCCTAGGTGCCCCATTGCTGGGTTTAGACAAATGAGAGGGCGCAAGGCTGATCACTGGGCTGCTTCCCCTCCACCTGCAGTGTTCCTGGAGTTTGTATTTATTATGCTGTAGAAATGATGGATTTTGAATAAACCATCTAAGCTGACACTAATATAAGAAATATACTCTCTCCCAAAGTTGCTCTCTGAGAGAAGGAGTTTCTGGAGCTTTTGTCTGGGGCCTCCACTGGCTACCCACGGATCCTCTCAAGCTGATACATTCATAAGGGTTGGGGAAGGAGCTATGGTGAGCCAGCAGCAGGCCTGGACTGGAGCTCGGTTACACAGAGACAGAATACCACATCCTTTGACCGTTACTCCCTTACACCAGTGGACTTGCCCTGGTGTGAAACTAGAGATGAATGAAGTCATTGGCAGCCTCTCAGGACAAACCTGGATATGCAGGCTGAGTAAATAGCAAAACAGAGCAAATGCACATAAGCTCAGACGCAGGGGGAGGGGGAGAGGGGACTGACCTTTGTGGGAAGCTGTCCTGTGACTGGAGTTTGCACGATCTCTTTCTGCACCCAGCTGCCCATCTGTGCAGTTATAGGTGCAAATGGCGTGTCTGACCCCTTCCCAGGCCCAGCAGGAAGGAGACCAGCCACCCCCTCCAAAGTGCTAACGCTCACTTTGGGCTCCTCAGGGAAATCCTGGACCCCCTAGTCCAGGGCATGACCTGAGTGGCTGGAGGTACTCCTTGTCCTTCGGAACTGCATGTGTCCAAGGCACAGCAGCTCAACCAAAACCTGGCTCTCCAAGGCCAGCAGGAAAATATCGCATCATTTTAACCCTCACAACAGCCTCATGAGGTAGATACTGTTATTATCCTTATTTTACACTTGAGGAAACTGATGTGCTGAGTAAGCTTATGGAAAAGGCACCTTCCTTTGGCTACTTACTCTAAGTGCCCCTAGAGAGTTGTTGTCAAAGTGTATCCCTGGGGGCCAGCAGCATCAGAAAGCTGGTTAGAAATGCAGATTCTCCTTTTTTGTTTCACTTTTTTTTTTTTTTTTTTTTCCGGCCACGTTGCACCGCTTGTGGGATCTTAGTTCCCCAACCAGGGATTGAACCCCGGGCCACGGCAGTGAAAGTGCCAAGTCCTAACCACTGGACCAGCAGAGAAATCCCCAGATTCTCCTTCTTTCTCCAGACCTATAGAGTCAGAAACCCCAGGGGTAGTTCTGTTAGTGCTATGCTTACCAGCCAGTTGCTAAACATTTCCATTATTAGAAATTAAATCATACAGACCTACAATTAAATAAATTATATTAAAAACAAAGGTAATTAATGGATAAACAACAAGGTCCTACTGTATAGCACAGGGAACTATATTCAATATCTTGTCATAAACCATAATGGAAAATAATATGAAAAAGAATATGTATATAAACACACACATATATATATAACTGAGTCACTTTACTGAACACCTGAAACTAACACAATATTGTAAATCAACTATACTTCAATAAAATACATTAAAAAAATAAAGATAATCAGTCCTCAAAATGTATCACCCCCTAATTGTTTGATTTCATTTACTACTATCTATACTCTAGAGCCTGTTGACCCCTATAGTATCCATGTGGCAGGAACACTGCGGTGCATTACTTCCCAGTGCCACATTCAATGACGACATGAAATCAGCCATGGAGGGTATTTATATCACAGAAGTTGGCAAACACTACAAATCAGCTTGCCTTATTTTTTTGGGAGAACCTGTTGTTAAACATTTACTGCAAGACCACCAAACTTGGTACTCTGTGTTTTAACAAAGCCCTGGGGTGACTCTCATGCCCTCTCAAGGTTGAGACCTAGCCCGAGGGTTTCAGCTGGATGCTTCATACTGACTCCTACGTGTCTTTCATCACAGCCTTAACAAATGACATACCGGAAATGGGAAAGCAGACTCCCTCTGCTCTCCTGCCCCTTCCTCTCCCCTCCCCTTTTCTTCCCCCCTCCCAGCCCTCCACCCCCAAGTGCCTGAGCAAAATGCTGGGGTCAAAGCCGTGCTCTTAACCCGTGGGAAGCAGGAGGGATCTGGGTGACCAAAAGCCAGTTCTGAGGGCCCCTTGCAGTAATGGGGGCCACACTGGGATTCTTCTGAGTGAGTGATGAGCAATGGGTCCCAAAGGCACAGCCTGGCTCTCCAGGGCAGCTTCTTGCACACAGTCAGCCAGCAACTGCTGCTGCCACAGATATAGGAGGGAAAGTGCTCCGTCATCAGACACCCCCGGAGTGCACATCCCAGCTTGCCCTTGCCAGCAGTGGGACAAGGAGGCTGGTTGCTTCACCTCTCTGACCTCCATCTGCTTGTCCAAGATGATAGGAATAGTAGTACTTGCCCCTGTGGGGCCTCTAGAAAGATTAAATCCACTAGTTTAGACAAAGAGCCAGGAATATAGTAAAAGCTCTGTAAACAAGGGTTATTACTGCTTTTCCATTTAGCTGGAGTAGAAAGTAATGTCAATGTCAATATTGTTACTCCCATTTTATGGATGACAGATATTGAGGCATAGAGGGAAAAAAAACCCAAAGTGCTCAGAAGTACTCAGAGACAGTTACTGAAACAGCAAACACCAGAGACCCTTCCCTTTAGCTGGTGATGGATCTCATCCACATCCTGTAATGAAGACGTTTCCCCATCCTGGGGTTGCAGCCCTGATTTATTCCCACTAGCCCTAGGTTCCCTAGAAAGAAACCGTTAGTTCAGTTACAACGATTACCATCTGGTTCTCTGGTTTATTGCTATAATTTCTCTAAAGCATGCATCTGTAGGTAAAGACGCCGTTCTGCCTTTACGGTGCTTAAATGAGAAAAGGCATCTCCATGTGTCCGTGCAGCACAAGACTCCAGCAGCCACGTGGAGCCTCCAGTCACCTTGAAAGCCAGGAATTGCCTGGAAAAGATGGGAGTGGAAAGAAGAGAGCTCCATGAGTACACATGGGGGTGGGGACTGGAGGCAACCATGTGGATACAGCAGGGGACCGCGCCAGTCACCTGGGCAAGCGCAGATGCAGGGATGCTGTTCCTCCACCCAGTGTGGAGCCCTGACACACAGTAATAGCTGGGGTTTATTTAGCAAATAAACAGCTTTCACTATGCAGGTACTGCTCTGAGGGCTTCCCAAGTACTAATTCACTTAATGCTCACAACAGCCCCCCCCCCCGCCCGCAAAGGACTATTATTATTCCTATTTCACAGATAAGGAAATTGGGTAGTTGCACAGAGAGGTTAAATACTTTGCCTGAGGTCACACAGCCAGTAAGTAGGTGAGCCAGGATTTGAACCCAGGCAGTTAGACTGTAGGTATGATAACTTCTTCGTGGTAGCTCACTCCCACATAACAGGTAAATAAATGAAATCTCACCCAGCCAGGAGGGGGCAAAACTGGGCTCACACAGATCTGTGCATCCTTTCCCCCATGTCACCGCCTGGACAGTTACATACAAGAAACCTTCCTCTCCCTGACTCTCCTGCCCCAGAAAGCCTGAAAATGGGCACATTCCACCCCCCCTCCCTGCCCCTGCTCCAATAATGGAGCCTTCCTCCATGCTCCTGACTTGGGCTTACCATGCCTTAACCAGGAGAGTGACAACCCTGGGCAGTCCTCTGTGGGCAGAGCTCCTCCGAGGGTGTCAGAAGGTAGTGTCGGCCCACTCGAGCGGGGACCCCATGCAAGGCCTCATCTGTGCTCGGTCCCTGCCATGGAGAGGAGGCCTGTGCTCCTCCCGGCACCCAGCCTGCCCATCCAGGTCCTGGAGGGCTGGGACTCTGACCCGCAGCTCCACCCTCTGCTCCCCAGAGCCTTGACCACAGAAGCCCTTTCCCAGCCATCTCATGTGTTTGTGTTTGTCTCTCTATTTAGGGCTTTATTTCTCTACAAGGGACCCAGGTGACTGAACTTCTTCCTGGCCCTGAGGACCCGGGAAAGCACCTCTTTGAGATCAGCCCAGGTAGGCCTGAGCACCCTTCAGCTCTGTGCTGGGGCTGGCCCTGGTGGCCCCAGTGGCAGTGTCCCTGCACCTCTGGCCTGGGAAGGGCCACCTCCGCAACACTCCTCTCTGTGAGAACGCCAGCGCTGTCTCCAAGCACAATTCGGAAATTTGGGCCAAATCTAGAGGATATTGCACATTTGGGGGGAATTTAGAAAATCCAATCAATTATCTAGGTAATTAGCTTCTGGTGAGAGGAAAGTGTGGCTTTTTAAGTTCAAAATAAAACAAGGGAGGTAACCAATCCATGGGGACACCTTAGAGTGAAGGTCCAAACACACTATCTGGGCCACATGCAAATAAGTCCAGGGAAAACCACTAGCACAGGTTCAGAGCATTAAAATAAGCTCCATCATGAATCCCAGAACAAACCATTGCAATGTGGTGGGAGGAAGGGGAATAATTTAACTCAAAGAACCGCCGTCTTGTTAGCAGTTACAAAGCAGGTTTTTAAAGTTCCCAGTTTTAAAATGTGATTCTTATTGAACTAAGTAAATGTGTCTTGCAAATGAGTCCGTCTGTTTACAGAAGGGCTGGCTGGTGAGGTAGTATTTTACTAAGCTTGGCCTCCCCTTGATGCAGAACCTCAGGCAAGGATCTGAGCAGTTCATCCTGAGGTGATCCCCAAAAAGCACGAGGAAGGGAGCAGGAAGGGAGGAGAGCCAGCAGGGTGAGCTGGTGCCACTGTGGGTGCCCGGGGCTCAGTTCCAATGAACCGATTCAGAGGTGTCTCACCCAAGGAGTGAGGAGGCTGGGGGTTTACCCACCAATTCCCACCGGCCATTAACTGAGAGTTGCTCCCTGGGAGGCTGACTCTGGCATTTCTGGCCCGCCCTGCCCTGCGCTTGGCCAAGCTCCCTGCCTTCAGAGAAGGCCTTCAGGCAGAGTCGCAGGTGCTTGAGGAAAGAGGCTGCCAGTGTGGATGGGAACAGTGAGTGCCCAGGGGTCTGGGCGGAGCACCGAGAGCAGAGGCTACAGGCAGCTAGTCATCACACCCTATCATGTGCCATGCGAATTTAGGCTTCCTTCTGGGAAGTGGTGGCTGTGGACCGAGTGTGCTAGGGCCTCAGTGGGGTCTGTGAGCCACCAAGTTTACAGTCTCAGAGGCAGAGCCACCCCACCCCTCTGACGAAGTGACCTGGCTATGGGCTGTACACCAGGGGGCGCACCAGCCCAGGCTCAGGCCAGCAAGCTATGGCCCACTGGGAGCAGGACTGAGCGAATCCAAGCCTGGGGCAGGGTGTGTTCACCTGGGAACTCCAGGAGGTACAGGCTGCAGGTGAAGTGCAGGGAGACCCTCCCAACTGCCTGCTGCATATGCAGGATTCAAGTACCGTGGTTTCATTTGGGTATTTCATCTACTGCAAGAATCTTGTTGCTGAAAGGACACATTAGAAGGTGGCAACAGAGGGATCCCAGGGTATGGAGTGGAAAATAGAGGCTTGGTTGATTATGGAACAGGAGTAAAGGTTTCTGCCAAGAAGGTAGAGAAGAAATGAAGGAGGGGAGTGAGGTAGGCAGGGCCCTGCCATGTAGGAGAGGGGGAGCTGGGCACATGGAAGGAAGGCTTGGGGAGGGGCCGGGGGCCTGGGCCTGGGGGTTGGGGAGGAGTGAGGTGAGGCCAGAGCCCAAAGGTGGAGGCCAGCACGCAGCACCATGAGGTCAGAAAGGCACTGGCCGTGTGCCCCCAAGGACCGGATGGGAATGATCACCAGTGCTCATGCTCTTGATCTGGGTCAGAGCTATTTACAAGAATTTCTTTGACTCTGTGGGGAAGACCCATTTGCCACGTAAGGTAACATATTCACAGGTTCCAGGGCTTAGGACGTGGACATCTTTGGGGGGCCATTATTCTGCTACCACAGTACTCAAAACATCCCTCTAAGGTAAGGGGTACTTCCATGCCTATTTTATAAAAAAGGACACCAGGGGTTAGAAAGGACTGGTGACTTGCCCAAGGACACACAGCTGGATGGCAGTAGAGTCAGGGCTCCTACCTGGGCAGTCTGACTTCCAAAGCCACACACTTATGCTGCCCTTCAACACAGGTACCTGGTACAGGTCTGGCATTTTTCCTACGTGGGCCCGAGAGGTCTCAGGACGCAGTTATAGAAGGAAAGGCTCCTCACACCCCTTTTTCCCAAGCACAGCAGTGGTCGAAGCACCAAATGTATGCAGGTTCCAAGCACCGCCCTCCTGCCTTTGAATGTGCAGCCGCTCCTGAAAGCCCGGGGCGGGGGTGGAGGGTAGCTGTGAGACCACTCAGGGAAAGCAGGTCAGGTGGTAGGCAGTGCAGAGCCCCAGGCAGCCTTTGGGAAGCGCTGAAAGGAAAGACTCAGTCGCCTCCGTTGGATGCATCTTTCTGGCCCCCAAAAGCTGAGCTGCAGTGCATGTCTGCCACACCCAATACCCCTCAGAGGGAGGAAACTTGACAACTCTTGGACATGTGATAGAAACCCAAGAATGATAATGCATGAGATCAGTTACATGAATTTTAAGTCATAGTTCTATTCATGCTCTTTAACAGTATAAAAAATATCACAATTTTTCATCAAGATAGAATTTAAAATGAGGAAAATAATACTGTGAGTACCATCTAGTGGAGAGATGTGCCAATTTCATGACAGGCCTCGCGTGTCCTCCAGCCAGCCCCCAGCCATCTCAGTCAGCCAGGCCACACCTCTGAATCTTTTTTTTTTTTTTTACAACTTTATTGGAGTATAATTGCTTCACAATGGTGTATTAGTTTCTGCTTTATAGCAACATGAATCACTTATACATATACATCTGTTCCCATATCTCTTCCCTCTTGCGTCTCCCTGCCTCCCACCCTCCCTATCCCACACCTCTGATTCTTGACGGGCTCCGACCGCCACTAAATAGTGGGGCTGCGGCTTGAGCCAGTTCTAGCCCCAGAGCCCCGCATCCACCAATAGTCTGAGGCTGGTTCCTGGGTCAGGCCCCAGAAGGGGCTGGGATTCGAGGATGCTCGGTCTCCTTCCCACTTGGGCCTCTTCTCTAGCCTGGCAGTTCCCTGGTAAACCCCGCCCCTCCCAGCCCTTTGAAATCTGTCTGCCCCTTGCAGACTTGATCCTCTTGGCCTCCCAGACCATCACTGCTTGGCACTGCAGGCATCTGGGCACAGGCAAGCTTAGGCCTTCCTCCGAATCTACCAGGATGGGGTAAGGGGTGGAGAGGCCTGCTTTGGCGCCCTGGACAAAAAGTTGCTAAACCCACCACTTGTGTTTATGTTTGGTGGGTCGAGTTAGGTGATCCATATAAGTCGTTTCGCTAACATCCTTATTCTAGTATTACCTTGAAGCTACCACAGGGAGGTAAGTCCACTGACTACAGGCATTCAGGCGGCAGCCCTAAGTCGTGCTGGCGAGTGACTGCTGGTCTATCATGGCTTCTCCATTGCTGGGCATGTCTTTCCAGAGTCCCCGATTGCAGGTGGCAGAAGCCAGCTCTGACAAATGCAGACAAAGGGGGAAATGGCCAGAGGCTATGGGGCCACACAGAATCAGCCCATGGGAAGCTGGAGAGATGCGTGTGGAAGGGGCAGGTGGCGGGGCTGCTCAGGGCCCCTGGAGCCAAGAACAGAGAGTGGTAGGTGCTCTGTGTGGGGAAGGCCGAATCCCACAGGCTCTTCAGTCGCAGCTGCGTCGATGGCTCAGGGTCTGAGGTGGCTGTGTTTAAGCCATGTGCCCGCCACTGGTGACACTGGGGTGGTGAGGAAAGGCCTGTCCACTCCAGTGCCTGGACAGTCCCGCCCACAAAGGCTCACACAGTAGGCACAAGGACCCCCCAGAGGAGCTCAGGTGCTTCCAGGGAAGGGAGAGGAGGTGCCCTGCATCAGACACAGTCCATGGCTGTTTCTTTAGGGACCAAGTGTCCACACTGACCGTGGCTCTTTCTGCAAATCCACACCGGGGTCCCAGGTCTGAGTGCCTTTCCCGGCAGCATTTCCTCCTGGAGTGAGAGGGCCCCAGCGTGCGGGGCTGAGGATGACCTGGGTGAAACACGAAGGCTGCCCGGAATCTCAGAGTGGGAAAGTGCTGTCTTCTGGAGCAGGAGGACACAGAGGGTGTCACGGCGGCTCTGACGTCTGGGCCCAGTTCCCGTCGCAGAGCGCCTGTCTGCTTTGGGCCCCTCAGACCACGTTTCTCAAGATAAGGTGCTGGAGGCTCTGGTGGGGAAACTGCCCAGTTCAGAGGTCTGGCAGGTGCCCTGCTCTCCCACAGAGCCCTCCACTGCCTCCTTCTACCACGTTGCTTGGGATCCCCACCCATTCCCCAGACACCAGGTGGGCATCTTGCGGGCAATAGGCCTGGGCAGGGATGGCTTTGAGGCCTTGGGTTTTCAGCTCCACCCAGGCATTGGTACGAGCAAAGCGAGCAGTGGCACTCCATGGAAGTTGGGGAGACAGTGGAGTGTACCCAGGCTTGCCAGCGATGCCGCTGCTCCCTAGGGGCAGACATCTGTACGCAGAAAGGAAGGTTCCAGGAGAGAGAGTGGGGAGGCTAAGCGCACGTGCCATGTCCCTGTTTGCGCCTGTTTTCTGCCCTCTTCCAGCAGGGCACGTGTGACTGCACAGTAGCTAGCTCTGACCAGTGTTCCAGACTGTTCTCTCCAAAGACAGGGAGGACTGGACAGAAGCCCGACCCTGCCACCCAGGGCCTGCTTGGTTTTGGACAAGTCACTCAATGTCCCCGTGCCTCTGTTTCATCACTTCTAATTTGGAGATAATAAAGCCAAGTGCCTTGGGTTTGCTGGGGTTGCAGGGGGAGCCTAGTGCCTGGCTCAGTGTAGATGCCAATATTTTTCTGTTCTTCCCTCCTCTCTGCAGTCTGTCTGTTTATCATTATTATTGAAAACAACAACACACTTCCCGCTTAGCTATCACCTGTAAGTTATCAGTCTTAATACTGTGTGATGAGTGCCCCAATAGGGGTGTCCCCAGGGCTGAGAGCCCAGAACAGAGGGTGAGGGTGGCTCGCCTGGGTGGTTAGGGAAGATTTCACCCAAGCTCAACCTTGACAGGGAAGTGAAAATGACCCAGCTGAGCAAACAAGAGAAGGTCATCCCCAAATGATGGGGGGATAGAGTACACAAAGGCACAGAGGCCTGGAGAAGTATTCTGTGGGGGAGACTCATGGCGTAGAGGACCAAGGAGGAAAGGTGGGCAGGTGCCAGGTCACGAAGGGCCTTGGATGCTGGACAAAGAGGCTTGGACTTTAGCCACTGCACTTCTTCAGCAGGCGGGAGGGATGATTAATACCAGAACTGTGTGTTAGAAAAACCGCTAATGTAATGATGGGGGGATTGCAAGGACCCGGCTGGAGTTGAGGAGGTAAGCTGCCACTCCTCGTTACCACTGTCCATGCTCTGCCCGGAGCCTCGCCCCAGCCAACGTCCACAGAGGAGACCACCCTGCGCTGCCAAAGCGCTCACCGTCGGGGAGGCAACTCAGAAGCCAGGCCACTTAAAGCGGAGCTCTGATTCTTCCTGTGCAGTTCCAAGCTCATGCGCCAAGTTCTTAGCAAGGGGGCCCTGATCAGCATATGCTTTTGGGGTCTAAGTGGGTCCCAGACCCAGCTCAGTCTCTAACTTGCTGGGGAAACCAGATCAGATTTCCTTGGTTTCTCCAACTGCAGGATAAGAGGGCCTCCGAGGTGTCCACCTGCCCTAGTAGAATGGCGCCAGAAGAATGGGCTTCCATAAGCAAGCTTCCCCTGCGAGAACGGGTTCCAGCACTTTCTTACGGCTACACTGGATCTTTGAAGCCTCTCTCGGGCATTGAGCTTACAGCTGCCTGTCCTTATCCGCCTGCAGCTTGAAGCAGATAGGAGAACTGCTGCCTGCTATCTGTGAGGCCTGACCTTGGAGCGAAGCCAGCGCACACAGATTACTCTGTAGAAGTAGACTGATATGGTGCTCCTGACATCCCCGGAGCATTGCTCAGCTCATCAGCCGCCTCCTGAGCAGGTTGCTGCTCTCAGCCTATCTCGGCACCTGGTACCAGCCAGCCAGCATATCAGCCTGACCCCGGGTGGCCCTGCTGAGTTTGCCTGCAGAGCGCCAGACGACGGGTAATGACTAGAAATGAAATTAGATGAGCAGTTCACAAGCGCTCCCCACCCCTGAGGGTGGGAGAATCAGCAAATACAAGAGTGGTTTCTGGAACTTCCCTGCTTTGTGGTCTGGCCCTACTGTCTTAACCTCACTTTTCTTAACAAAACACAGGACCAGGTACGGGAAACTCCCACTGATATCTCTGGAAATAGATGCCCTTGAAGAGGAGGTTGCAGTTTATTCCTTTTGGCCAAAATCATGTTCTAGAGCAGCCCTGTTCAGTAGAAACATAAAGCAAGCCGCGCTTGTAATGAAATTGACAATCCCCTTGCTCAGTTACACCAGCTGCATTTCAAGTTCTCAGCAGCCACATGTGTGTGGTGGAGCCATACTGCACAGCACAGGCCTGGATGCGGAGGCGACTGGGTGCAATGCCTGACACAGAATAGGTGCTCAGCAGGTACTCCTAAAATGAAGGGGAGGGAGGAAGGAGGAGGAACAACTGGGGGAAAAGCCTAGTTGTTTTTTTTTTTAATATAATAGTGTTTGTTTATTTTTACTTGTTGACAGTTTGCTTTATTTATTTATTTATTTATTTATGGCTGTGTTGGGTCTTCGTTTCTGTGCGAGGGCTTTCTCTAGTTGTGGCAAGTGGGGGCCACTCTTCATCGCCGTGTGCGGGCCTCTCGCTGTCGCGGCCTCTCTTGTTGCGGAGCACAGGCTCCAGGCACGCAGGCTCAGTAGTTGTGGCTCACGGGCCCAGTTGCTCCGCGGCACGTGGGATCTTCCTGGACCAGGGCTCGAACCCGTGTCCCCTGCATTGGCACGCAGATTCTCAACCACTGCGCCACCAGGGAAGCCCAAAGCCTAGGTTTTGAAGTCAGACACCAAGATTCACATTTTAGTTCCACCACTCACTAACGGCAAGAACTTGGGCCAATAACTTACATTCTCTGAGTCTCATTTTCATCATCTGATAATAGAAAGAAAACTACCTACTTGGCAAGAAGGCTGTGAACATCAAGTGAACTAAGATACGTGGACGTGCAGAGAACACTCCTCCGCTCTCCACCAGCCCCTTCTCTCTCCCCTTCCTCCCTCCCTCCCTCCCTCTTTCCTCTCTCCTCTCTCTCTCCCTCCCTCTCTCCCTTTCTTTCAACTCCTCTTTAATCTACCGTATACAAGCAAACTTCAAATAAGATTTCAAATTTCTTTAGTTTATGGCTTTCAAAACAAACAAATCCCAGCTCTCCAGCAGTTGTTCTCAAGTTTTCCTGTGTATCAGAATCCCCTGGAGCACTTACCAAAACCTAGAATGCTGGGCTCATCCCCAGAGTTACTGATTCCAGCCAGGGTCTGGGATGGGGCCAGAGGACCTGCATTTCTAATGCGCTCCCAGGTGATGCTGCACTGCTGGCCTGGGACCACACTTTGGCAGATTGAAAGGGAGCTCATGGAAGAAAGGAGAAATTTTATATCTGATGCCTATAATGGTGCTTTTCCTCTGCTTTTTGAAGACGGAGCGCTGCATTTTTATTTTGCACTGGGCCCCACAAATTAGGTACTTGGTCCTGAGTACAGTGGAGGGGCAGCTACAGGAGCAAAGAGCCCAGAGGCTGTGTTCATAGACATGAGTCTGGAATAAAGGAGGTGATGATCCCGGCACTGTGCTACGAGGGCCTTATGCAAACGAGGCTGAGCTGCTCCACTGTGGTGGGAAGAGGGCACCAAGGGGCTTGACGGCCTCACGAAGCACTGTGACATGGGAGCAGGTGTAGCTATTCTTTGTAGGGGTCTAGGGACAGACCAGGCATGGGGTTTTCTATTTGCTGTTTAAATGGCTCACTCCCTTGGGTGGAGGAGATACTCGTGGGATGAGAGGAGACCACTCACAGGCACCCAGGGTCCCCCGAGGTGCAGCGCACACTCCCACCAGCTGCGGGTTTCCCTCTCGGCAGCCACTGGACCGTGGCGCCATGCCCCATCCTGGGCGAGGAAGTCCAACCAGGCGTGTCCCTTTCCCGCAGCCCGATGCCCTACCCTGTGCACTGGTGCTGTCAACCACGGCCAGGACTGTCAGCACCGTGCTCCACCCTGAGACTGTGCTGGGCTGGTGGCCCTGACCCCAGCCCTCTGCCAGACTAGGGGAAGGGGGTGGCAGCGGTCACCGGGGGGAGGGGGGCTGTTGGCCTGGGGCACCAGGAGACAGTGGGTGGCTCAGCATCGCTGGAAGCAGGAGGCTGCCAGGGGCAGGACCACCGGAGAATTGAGGTTCTAAGCCCTTGCACATGCTCCCCTGGCCCATCAGAGTTCACTTACAAAACACAAATTTAAAGGCAAAATGGCTGACAGCCTCAAGACAGCCACCAGAGAGCAGTGAATTCCTAACGCAGGGTCCTTCTGAGTAGGGGCCCCGTGCACCTGCCCTGGTCGCAGACCCTTCAGCCCTGACTGTGGGCTACTGGACGTAAACGCAGGACCTGACTTTCTGTCCGCTTGTGCTAGACTCCAGCCTGTGAACTCAGCCTAACACCCCTGTTGATCTCTTCTTGCAAATTCACTAGCCCTCAGAGCCTCCAGTCATAAGTGAATTCAGTCCACATCTTATCAGTGTCTTTATCCCATTCATAAACTTGGCACTCAGAAGGGATGTGGCTTCTCCAGGGGCTGAGCCTGCTCCACCCATCATAGCCCAGCCCTGTGTTCTTCCCGTCCATCCCTTGCCCCGGGCCCGAAGCCACTGCTGCCCTGTCCTCTCCCTTTGGGCCTGTTAATAGAGATGCTCCTGCGTTTGCTGAAGTCTCCGCTTCTCCCACATCCTAATCCGCTAAGGCAGAGGGGCCTTTAAATGGAACTGTCGCCACCCCAGAGGGCATCAGGGAATGTTGCCCTGGAAGGCAGTGCCTGCATCCTTGCAAATCAAGGCTGTGGTCCGTTAGGTGATTAGACTGAAGCCACCTCTCTTGAATGAAGCCAATCAGAAATTGCCTTTAGCGGCCCACCCAGGGCTGCCCACCACCAGGGCAGCCTGGCTTCCTGAGTGCGTAACACCGTCCTTACCCCAGTGCGCTGGCTCAGCCTCACCTTGGCAAGTGTGACACTCTGCCTGACCCCCTTGACCCACGGCCTTCTGATCAGCACAGTGAGGGCCACCTGCATGGCCTGCGGGGACTCCAGGAAGTGTCCTGCCCTGGCCTGGGGAGGCGCGTGGATCCAGACTCCAGGCTTGCCACTGTCATCCTCGTCCCAGCCAGGTGACCCACCTTCTCCCACCTCAGGGCTCTTCATCCAGAGCCGCACCTGCTTATGTGCACCTTTCATGCACGATTGAAAGTACCTCTTGGTTTTTGACCTTCTTTTCTTTTGGGGGCAGTTACGTTTTTCTCATCAGACTTAGGTCTCCTCAGAGGCAGGGTCCATGTCTGATTCACACCTGCAGCTTCAGCCCGGTGCTCGGTGTCTGGCCCAGATGAGGAGCACGGGAGGAGACGCACAGTTGTGCCAATATCCTGGGGCATGAGAGAGCTTGGCTAACCCTGAGCCATTCGCCGTGGGTTAGATCCCAAAGAGTCTTGGCATTTGGACAGCCTTATAGGCAATGAGGAGCCACTGAAGGTTCTTAAACGGGAGAGTTATGATCGTATTTAACGACAATGAGAAGACCGGACTGGGGTGGGCGGTAACAAGGGAGACCCGAAACCAGTTGGGGGGGGCTGCTTTAATAGAGCAGCAGGCACTGGGTACTGACAAGTTGGAACCAAGCAGTGGCTGGGAGGATGGGGGATGGCTGGGAGGCAGAAAGGCCAGACCCGGTGAGGGACAGGATGCTGGAGGTGGAGTCCAAAATGACTGCCAGGCTGCTGGGCAACTAAAAAAGGACCGACAGGGAGAAGAAGTTTGGGAATGAAGATGACTGGGTCACTGTGAGGTCACGGAAGCCCAGGCTAGCCGCTGTGACAACCTGGATTCAGTTTTGCAGGGAACAGGGCCTGTCAAGCCCTCAGTTCCACTCCCACGGGGTCCAATGTTCCAGCCTTCCCCCATTGTAAGTGATGCTCTTTCTCTATTCAAGACAAAGATCAGTGATCTAGGAAGCCCTTCCAGACTCCACTCCCACATGCTTCCCACAAACCCCTCCCTACAATGAGTCTTTTTTAATGATAGAGTTCAAAAACCAGACCCAGAACTTACTAGCTACGTGACCTTGGTCAATTGCTAACTTCACTGTGCCTCAGTTTCCTCATATATAAAATGAGAATAATTAAAGTATACGTATACCTTGGGTCTATCTATATCTTGGGTTAGGGATGGGGGTAAAGGGGTTGGATGTGACTAAAGGGGGAGCAGAGGGAGCCTTACTCTTATGATATAGTTAAGTAACTTAATGGTGGTGATAGTTTCATGTAACTACACGTGTGATAAAACTGCATAGACCCCTCCCCTGCCTCATTACACACGCACACACACGCACACACACACACACACACACCAGTCCATGTATAACTGGCAGAATCTGAATCAGCTTTGTGGATTGATCATACAAGGTCAGTTTCCTGGTTTTGATGCTGTGCTGTAGTTATATAAGATGCTAATATTGGGGGAGGCTGGGTGAAGAGTGCGTGGGACCTCTCTGTACAATTCTTTGCAACTTCCGGTGAATCTAGAATTATTTCAAAAGAAAACTTTTTTTTTAAGGACATACCCCATAGTGTTTTTGTGATATGATACACCTATATCTTAGGACAATACTGGTCTGTGTTAAGTATTCTATACAGTTTAGCAAGTATTACAATAAGGTGTCTGCAAAACCTAGAAACAAAGGATCAATGTATCTTTAAAGAGTAGCTAGTAACCTTTTCAAATAATATACTCAATATGTTTTTCTTCAACCTCCAAATACCTTTTCAGATAAAATGCCTCTAAACTTAAGGCAGTGGGTCAAGTTATTTATATTAAAAAGTATAACAAATACAGTACTTACTCAGAATTTTGTGACTTTCTGGCCATTCTGTGGTCTATTGATTGATTGATTGACCACTGGGCCCCTTGTTTCTTAGGGGTGTTTCACATGAAAAAACACTGAGAATATTATTTGAAAATTGGCAAATGCCCTGTTTAACAGCTTGACATTTCCTGACTTTGCAAGACACCTGTGTGTGGCACTCCTGCAGCTATGGTGACTGTGCACGTGTCTGCCCACCTTCTGTATGGCTGCCCCTCACACGCCCCGACCCAGATCAGGTACAGGAACATGTTTGCTGACTGACGGAATGAAAGGCCACTCACAGGGGAAACCTGCTAAATTCCTTCAAGAGCAACTGGTCATGTTCCTGGGACAGCAATAGGAATAAATCCCCTATATTAACATTTTCCGCAGGACACAAGCAACATGAGATTCTTAAAGTCATCTGTTGAGTTTCTTTTTAGAAAGAAAAGTGGGAAGGGCACCCTACAGTGTATTGGTTCAGTCTTCCCAGGTGATTGCACCTTACACTCCTGTTGTAGAGATTTGGAAACTGAGGCACAGAGGGGTAACTTGTCCAAAGTCACATGACTAGTACAAGATGGAGACCGGGGTCCATCCAGGTGAGTCCCCGTCCAGGGTCCCATCTTAGGCTGCCAACAGGAGCCGAGGTGGATGCTGGGCACCACAGCTCTGAGACACAGAGGGGCGCAGACAGAAATTCCTCAGCTAGAGATATGCATACCGGATGGGAAAGGGTGATGTGCAGGAGGAGGTATGCTCAGTGCCAGCTCAGAACAAAGATGTAGATAAAATTCTTTGCGAGTGATCTCAGCTAGACTAAATCTCTAGATAAATTAGGATGTGGGGAGGAATGTGGCAGGGAATTAGTGGGTGGGGGGTTGAATGACCCAGGTCACCTCTGGGAAGCCAAGCCCAGGTACAGAGACTCCTCTGACGGGGAGCCCTTAGCTTAGGAACTTAGACACAAGGCTGTTCTTTAGTCTAGGTCCTTCGTACACAGGTGTGGTCCATGGACCAGCTGCATCAGCATCACTGGGAGCTTGTTGGAAATGCAGATTCTCAGGCCCCACCCAGAACTACTGAAACAGAATCTGGGTTATAGCAATAAGCCCTGAGCGATTTGTGTGCATGTTAAATGCAAAGCCATGCTCCCAAGCGAAACAACGTCAGTGCTACCCAACCCTGGACTCTAAGCTTCTGAAGGAGGGTCTTGTATCTGTGCGTGCAGAAACTGGTGCCGTGCTCTTCAAGATGCTTGATAAATTAAACCTATGAAAGAGCAGCAACTCAAAAGCAGGAAGGGAGCTGAAAGTGATGGTAGAGAGAGGCAAACAGTGAGAAGAAATTGAGTCTAGTTCCCAGGCTGCAAGCCAAGCTGCAAACCAGGGCTGATTGCCCATGGGCTGATTCTGGCCCGCAAGACATATTTGTTTGGCTCATGAAACATTTTTAAAAGCAAAAGGTTTTACCCATTGATAATGTAGATTTCTATAAGGGTGAATTTGGGCCTACTTTCTCCATATAAACAATTAACAGGATCTCAGTAACAGCTGCTCCTTTTGGACAGAGCTTGAGTGTCCTCCAGTTGGCCAGAATCCCCACCTCTCCCTATTGCCCCTATCCCAGGCCCCCTCCTGACCCTGGCACCTGCTTTCTCAGTTCAACTTACCTGTCTCATCTCTCTATAACGGTTTGAGTCTGGGAGCTCTAGTGTAGGCAATTAAAAACTCAAAATCAAAGGTGGCTAGAAAATGATGGTTATTGTGTATTGGCCGAGTCATTTGACACCCCCATTTATTGGCTGAGTCATTTGACAACCCCATTCTTGTGTGGCTGTGGTTAAGGGTGAGGTGGTGAGTCACACTGTCTGAGATTCAGTTGTGGCTCAGCCTCTGCCCAGGTCTGGGGTCCTGAGTGAGTCATATTACCCTTTAAACTTCAGTCTCTTCATCTGTAAAATGGACTCAATAAGAGCATCTCCATGTGGAGCATTAATCCCCAGGCCTGGAGCATAGTTAGCAGAAGCTGATAAGTAAGATGTTAGTAATTGCAGTTGCCAGAGCAAAATAACACACATGAATGCCCGTATTTATTCCCTGCATTTCTAAAATATCAGCATTAATTATCAATATTTTCCACCAAAAGGCTATAGAATACATAAAATTGTTAAATTCAGTGAAGCTAAATATTTTATACATTTCAAATAGAAATTGCATACATATGAAAAGCATTAAGTGAAAACATAAACACTGAAAATATTACCCTCCTAATAAAAATTATTAGCAGATGAAATTAATAAAATATTATTCAAAAATAACAAACCAAGCTCCATAAGACAAAGAAAATTTTAATAATAATGAACACTTGAGATCACACTATTTGGTGTTATTTTTGAATCATGAGCATATTTTGGTGCCCCTTTTTTCTAGTTGCTATAAAATTTTTGAGGATATTGTTCCAAACTAAATTTCAATCTAATATTATCTTGAGTGCTTTACCTTCAAATAATCTTCTTTCTTATTCAATATGCTAGAGGGTTTCTTTTAACTCCTTTTTTGTGGTTAGCAGGGGCTACATCTTTTTCTTTCTTTCTTTCTTTCTTTCTTTCTTTCTTTCTTTTTTTTTTTTTTTTTGTGGTATGCGGGCCCCTCAGCATTGAGACCTCTCCCGCTGCGGAGCACAGGCTCCCTCCGGATGCGCAGGCTCAGCGGCCATGGCTCACGGGCCCAGCCGCTCCGCGGCATGTGGGATCCCCCCGGACCGGGGCACAAACCCGTGTCCCCTGCATCGGCAGGCAGACTCCCAACCACTGCGCCACCAAGGAAGCCCGGGGGCTACATCTTTTAATGAATCACGACCTCTAGTTTTATCTCAAAAAAAGCATTTCCAGTTTGTCTCATCTTCTGCAGCATCCTCCTGGGTAGGTGATCCCACGGGTCTGGTGGATGGGTTGCTGGGAGGAGTTGTCTTTAAAGGCCACTGGTTCGGAAAGTCTTTGAACCAGAATAAGGATTTATGTTGCAATAGAGGCACCTTGGTTCTTTTCCCCACTGTGGATTATGGAGGAATAGAAAACCACTTTCTAAACAACTTTTCCTTACTGGATCCAAATGTCTATTGAAGCATATTTCCAGGTGTAAATGATTCCAATTTTTAAGAAATATATCACAAAAATACCTGTAGTTTGTTGTGTTTTAAAAGCACATTAGGGGGCTTCCCTGGTGGTGCAGTGGTTGAGAGTCCGCCTGCCGATGCAGGGGACACGGGTTTGTGCCCCGGTCCGGGAAGATCCCACATGCCGCGGAGCGGCTGGGCCCGTGAGCCATGGCTGCTGAGCCTGCGTGTCCGGAGCCTGTGCTCCACGGCAGGAGGGGCCACAGCAGTGAGAGGCCCGCATACCGCAAAAAAAAAAAAAAAAAAACCCAGCACATTATTCTGGAACACCAGAATGTTAAAAACTGGGGCTACAATAACTAAAAAAAAAAAAAAAAAAAAAAACCACCAGATTTGGAAGCTTTCCTCAAGGTCAGTGAAACTTTCCTGGGTTCTGAGGGCACAGCTGCCCCTAATGCTTTTCTGCAGACTTGCACTGGAGGAAGCAGAGCTGAGGAGGCCATGGCTGCGAAAAGACGGAGGCTGTTATTGTCCCCCTGAAATTCATGTCCACCGGCAGTCTCAGAATGTAACCTTATTTGGAAATAGGGTCTTTGCCGGTAAAATTCGTTAAGATGACATCTGGAATAGGGTGGGCCCTAAATTAATGACTGGTGTCCTTATGAGAAGAAATTTGGACACACAGACACGCAAAGGAGAGGTCATGTGAGGATGGAGGCAGAGATTGGAGTGATGCAGATACAAGCCAAGGAAGGCCGAGGATTCCCTGCAATGCCAGAACTAGTAAAGAGGCATGGACAGCCTTCCCTAGAGCCTTCAGAAGGAGCGTGGCCCTGCCAACACCTCCATTTCAGACTTCTAGCCTGCAGAACTCTGAGAGAACAAATTTCTGTTGTTGTAAGCCACCCAGTTTGTGGTGATTGGTTACAGCAGCCCTAGCAAACTGGTACAGCCATGCAGTTAATAGTGAAGTGGCCAGAGCAATGGGCCTTTGGCAGCAGAACTGACTTTCACTGGCCTGGAGAATCCAGCTCACACTCTTAAGGCCCCAAACCTAAAAGACCTGGCTCACCTTCCTCCCCTCCTCCCTGGAAGGTCCCCCATCCTCTTACACAGCCCTTCCATCTGAGCAGCCTGCTACCCAGCTATGGCCCATCATTTGCTCTACCTGCACCACCACCGGGTCACTTCCAAATGCTGCCTGTGGTCGAGTGGGAAGAACAGAGCCGCAAGAGTCCGAGATCCCAGGAAGAACTGGCTTCTTCCTGGCTGTGTGCACGCTAGAAAGTCACCTCATCTCCTGAGCCTCACTGGATGGTGACAGTAATGACCCTGATGGGCCTTGGCAGGGATGCGGGATGCAGTGGTGCCTGGTACATCATAGCCACTCAGACACGTGAGGGGCCTCTCCCACCCACAGGCAGGAATGATGAGAATCCCAGCATCCTAGAGAGCCAGGCCTTTCTGACCGGCTCTGGGGAAGAGCTGGAGCAGGTGGGGCCCAGAACACACCTGCCATGGGCGGAGCCTTCCTCTGGGAGGAAAGGCCTGGAGCTGGCAGAGTAGTGGCCGTCCTTATCTCTCTCTCTCTCTCTCTCTCACACACACACACACACACACACACACACACACACACACACACACACACACACACACACACACCCCAGATGTGTCGGAACAAAGTGCTGCCAGACGAGCCCACCGTGCAGGAGCCTACACTGAAGAGATGTGCACCATGGAAGGTTTTCTTTTCTTTTAAATTGAGAGAAGCTGATCTGCTTTGTTCTGTGAAGGGTCACTTAAGTGGCCCTCTTAGAGATGCAAATGCCAGACGAGTAAGCACCCAGCATCCTGGGATCTGTGTTTAGCGGGACCTTCTGTGGCCGGTAGTGGTGGGTTCTATTTTGTATTTTTGAGTGGCTTGGCAAAGATCGTGCCCCCCTTTGGCATGCAGCAGAAGGGGGATCTGTGGGGAGAATTGGGGAGGAAGAGAAATGTGTGACCTAATTTGCACAAAGAGCCCAAGTTTTCTGGAAGGAATGAGATGGCTACATCACCACTGTGTTTTCACACTTTTTTGACAAGAAATAAACATTACATCCCACCTGAGGGCTCAGGCACACACTGAAGCAAGGGTTTCACAGAACAGTACTGTTCCTATATGCAGTGCCCACTGGCATTTTTCACTCTCTGTGATTCTTATCTCATTTTTTAAAAGACTGGCCAAGACCTACTGAGTTGATTTCATGACCCCCCTATTGGGTTGGAGTCCATAGTCTGAAAAACTCTTGGGATATGGTGTTCAGGACACCTGTTGGGTGGACCAAGGCCTGGTTGTGGGAAGGGTGCTGTGGCCATGGGGCTAGTGAGCTCCACCTGGAACTGAGTAGGGAGAAGAGAAACGGTGGTCCTTGCGAGTTATCAAATGCTAGAACTGGATCTGACCTGGCCATCTGAGGCCAACTCGCCCCTGGAAATTGTGTGTGTCTGGGTGTGATTTGACAGAGTGGAGCACTAGAAGCTTGTGGACCCTCTCCCCAAGCAAGATGTCATGTGCCAGAGGTGCTGTGTGGCCCTGGAGAGACTTGGTGGCCCTCTCCCTCCCCACGGGGGTATTTCTGTGGTGCCCAGCAGCCCGTTCCCACACACCTGTAATCTCACACACCAAGGCCAGCTTGGGAGGGGCCCACCCCATGCCCACCCCATGCCCACCATCCTGGGGCAGCCCTGTGGGAGTGGTCAGCAAGGGCATCCACAGTCATACCCCAGAGGTCCTGCCTTATCACGCTAGGAGTCCTCCAGACTGAGGGAAATGCTGAGGCCTGAGCAGAACATCCTGGAAGAGTTGCTACTTCCACAGCAAAACCTTGGGGAACGGGGACTTCACCCATCCCAGCATCTATGCTTTAGACACATGGCCAAGGCCAGCTTCTGCTAAGAAACCTAATGGGCATCAGGATGGGATGGAAGTGGCCTGGACACTTGCCCACCAGAACCAGAATCGCGAAGCCGGCTTGTCCTGTGCTTTCTCCTTCTACCGCTAGGTGGCAGCAGCAAGCACAGGTACTTGAACTCTGCCATCCCCACCTCTCTCCTCTGGGCTGAGATTCTCCCAGTGCCGCCCCTCCACCTGCCCAGCACCGCTGGCTGCAGCTCTACTATGAAAGAGAAGGCTGTTGGCACTTACTTCTCTTAGTGTCCCAGTTAATCCTCACAGCCCTTCAGCACCTTTGGCCCCATCCATTGCCCCACTGAAAGACAGAAGATCTTTCAAGATGGTGGAAGTTGGAATTCAACTCAGTTTTAGTAAAGGCAGTACAAAGGCCAAAGACAGGCTTGGGCATCTAATGGCCCACCTGCCCCTCACAGCACCTCACCTCTCTGAACCCCAGGGTGGCAGCCAAACCTGTTTCCCTTTCCTATGTCCATGCAGACAGTTTCCTAGCCTCGCCCACAGCAAGATGGGTCACATGACTGAACGCTGGACAATGGAATGTGGGTGGGAGTGTGACTGCAGACTGCTCTCAGCCCCTAAAATTCCCTGAGATCTCCCCGCTCCCTCTTCCTTCCTCTGTTGGAAAGGATCCAGGGGAGGACACTGAGGTCCTAGAAGGAGCCTGAGTCCCTGAGTGACCGCCTGGAGCAGAGCCTCCTCCCTCCCCCCTTTCATGCCGACCTACTTGAGATGGTGACCTGAGCATGAAAGAATGTTTATAGGGTTAAGGCTCTAAGGTTTGCGGTTGTTTTGTTAGGGCAGCCAGCATTAATTACCTGATTAACGTGCTGGTTTCCTTATCTGTGACATGGGGTTTTCTACATTCAGTCTCAGGGTGGCTGTGCTTAAGACATATAATGTATGCAAATTGCCCATCCTGGAGGCTGGTGCATTGCAAACACTCAGAGACTCACCCGGTAACTGAGGTCACTCCCTTCCACTGTCAGCAGCTGCAGCAGCAATGGTGACAACTGCAAGGAGGACTAATTAACCCCCAGGTCACAGTGCTGTGCCCTCAGCCAAGAGGACCAGACAACAGATGGGCCTAGCTCATGGTAGAGGGTCTTCTGTGGCACGTGGGGATGCTGGGAACCTTCAAAGGTGCACAGGTCTTATCTATGCAAACACTTTGTCACCTGGATTTTTCTAATACTGTGGAGACTCGCCATTAGGGCAGTATCTGTAATGGAATGCTAAGCCGACAGGGATTGGGGATTGCTCGTACTGAAATGGAGAGGTAAAAGCCACACTGGAGCCAGGCTCCTCAGTTCAAATCCTGTCTCTTACTAGCTGTGGGACCCCAGGTAAATCACTTAGCAGCTCTGTGCCTCAGTTTCCCCATCAGTAAAATGGGGGTTGTAATAATGTTCTTGTGGAGTTTGAGTAAATATATGTAGAATGCTCAGTACTTGGCACACAGCAGATGCTCAATATGTACTGCTGGTTTTTTTGTTTTTTTTTTTTTTTTGCGGTACACGGGCCTCTCACTGTTGTGGCCTCTCCCGTTGTGGAGCACAGGCTCCGGACGTGCAGGCTCAGTGGCCATGGCCCACAGGCCCAGCCGCTCTGCGGCATGTGGGATCTTCCTGGAACGGGGCACGAACCCGCGTCCCCTGCATCGGCAGGCAGACTCTCAACCACTGCGCCACCAGGGAAGCCCTATGTGTTGCTTTTATTACTGAAGCAAGTGTACCACTTGGTGACTCCTGCTCAAGTAGATGAGACGATGCCCCTGTAGTGCATGGAAAGTTCTGATGCCATCACAGCCACCAGAAAGTGCCCTGCCTGCCTTCGAGGAGCTGCTGCTGCAGCCGGTCAGTCCTGGACAAGGAGCAAAAGCCCTCAGGGCCATGGCCCTGGCCTCCCGCTCTTTCCCATGCTGCATTTCTCCTGGGGCTGGGGGAGGAAAGAAAGAAAGGCAGAAAGAGCAGGTGGGAGCAGGGCTGGGGGTGAGGCTTCAGGAAGGACAATGGGCTTTGTAAAATCCCTCTCTGGGCAGTCTGGCCAAGTTCAATGGCTTCAGGCCACATGAACAGCAAGAAAAATGTGGCCCAGGAATTTCTCCCCAACGATTCCCCTTGTCTTTCTCTGTGGGAATTTGGAGCTGCAGACACATTCCTTCCACAAACAACATCCGCAGCAGCTGAAGGCCCATTGGCCAGAGCTGGGGAAGCCGGCTGGCCATGCACCTTGGGGCCCTGCCCCCATTACCCCCCTCCCTGAGGACTGGGCACAGCAAATGTGCAGGAGAATAGGCTCTGGCTGGCAGACGTCAGAGCCCACTGTATCAGAGACTGACCCCTCCCGGGCACTGTGGATCTCTCCCGAGAGCCAACTGTCCAGACAGTTTGTGCAGTTGCTTTTTCCTAATCTGTCACCCAGAAATGGAAACTAGACATCTTGGACAGAATCCCCACCTCTTAGAGATGGGAATTCACTTTTTATCGAAGCCAAGTACTTCCCAACTTAAGAGGAAACAATTTCCTAATGGTCTAAAAGTCTTCTAAACAGGGGATTGCAAACTACATAAAGCCCACAGGACAAATCTGGCTTACCACCTGCTTTTGTAAATAAAGTTTTATTGAAACACAGCCACACCCATTCATTTCTGTATTGTCTATAGTTGATTTCATGCTACCAGGGCAGAGTTGAGTAGTTGCTTTGGAGACCATATGGCAACGCTTAAATATGTTTATGAGCTGCACCTCAGAAAAAGTTTACCAATTCCTCGTTTAAAACAGGAGGTATTACATTCACTTATCAACTTATACTCCTATGTTATTCCACAGAGGGTTTGAAATGGCTTCTAATGAGAACACTTAAAATGAAGGTAACACAATAGTAATAATTATAAAAATGAAGGACCCAAGAAAATGCAAATAAAAGTAGAAAAGTAAAATCAGGAAACAAAACGTAAATGTGAAAGCCTAATTCATACTTGCCAAAGCCAAACTTTAAAATTTCCCTGAGTTTCCTGGCAGCCAAAGGAAAAAGAGAAATGAGACTTAAGTCTCATTAAGAGAAAAGAAAAAGCATACCACTCCTTATGGGATCCACAGCCTCTTTTAGCACAAAGCAATGTGTGCTTGCTTCAAATAGACTCCACCTTCCCCAGAGTGACATACTTCATTTTAGAAAAAAGAATCCAGAGCAATGAGTCTGTAAAGTGAATAACAGCAATGCTGTTGATGAGGGATAATGGGGGTGTGGGAGGGAGCTAGTTAATATGTTTAACCAGATAGTTAAATCCAAATCAGCTGGCTTCCATGCACTGTGGTAAAAGTGCACAAAACTTATTTTGAGAGATGGTGGGTGAAGCCTCTTTTCTGCTTATCATTTCTCTACATCTATTTGTTTCAAAGCAAAAACTGCAGTTGACTGAAGATAGCCCCAACTTGTCACCAGCTCAACTTTAGTGCCTGGCACATAGTAGGCCCTCAAGAAATGCCTGATGTGGAGTGGATCTAGCCTCTCTGGACTTCGCATTTCCCATGAAAAATGAGAAGGCCGTATTAAAATGTAAAGTCCTTTCCAGTTCCAGAATATCTGTGAGTGCTGTACGTGCGGCATAATATGCACACTGAATTTTGGCCAAACTCCTAACACAGATCAGAACTGTGATGGGAGGAGAAGATGAGAGAGGGTGACTCAGGCCCAAGAAGCAGGAGGCAGGGAGCTGATCATTAAGAAGGTGTCCCGTGGTGGTCAGACTGCCCACATTCAAGGACAGGCTCTCCCACCTACCAGCTCTGTGACTTTGAGAGCTCACATAACCTGGGCAGATGTCCATATTCTCACCTGTAAAATGAACGTTATGACATATCACCATCATGAGGCTGCTGTGAAAATTAAATGTGAGATACCAGTGCCAGTATGGGGTAGGTTTGTAATAAGTGGTCTACAAAGTGCTTTTACCTTCAAGAAGCCCCCTCTAACCAGGTGTCAGGCCCACCAGGGAACAGGCATTACTCTGAAAAGCTAAGTGAGCAGCGAGCCTCACATGGCCTTCCTGCCAGACCCCGTCCAGCACTTCCCAGGGGCTGTCTTTTTTTACCACGAGCCTCACCTACGGACATGCCTTAGACCCATGCGGCATGAATCCATTGCCAAGTTTGTTCCCTCTCCCTCCAAAATTTCTACCACAGAGTTAAGAGCGGAGGCTCCTTAACAAGACAGGCTGGGTTCTAATCCAAGCTCGGCCACTAATTAGCTGTATGAATTACCTGTGCAAATTACTTCACCTCTGTGCCTCAGTGTCCTCCTCTTTAAAGTGGAAATGATGAGGATACCGAACACATAGGATTGCTCTGAATTCGAATGGAATGTCGCACTCTTAGCCTGGCAGTGCTGGCTATTAGGAGGATGTATGACCCCCGCCCCCCATGTTTCAGTTGTGTTAGTGCATAACAAACTATCCCAAAGCTAAGTGACTTAAACATTTATTTGCCCTCGTTCTGCAATGAGGGCAGGGCTCAGCAGGGATAGCTCGTCACTGCTCTACACATATCAGCTGGACCGCCTCCAGGGCGGCCTCACTCACGTGGCTGGCCTTGACCTCAGTTCTCCATATGGCTGGCTCAGGCTTCCCGGAGCATGGCGGTCTCAGGACTGAGTCCCACTGCTCACAAGGGGGTGGCTCTCCCTGGAAAACAACAGCGGAAGCTACCAAGCCATTTTAGGATTTAGGCCCACGGCTGGCCCAGGGTCACTTCACTTCTGTCACCTTCTGTTGGTTAAAGCAAGTCATAGGGTGGCCCAGATTCAAGGGGATAGGAGCACACAGGGTGTGGGGACTGGGTGGTGTAGGTCGCTGGGGGCCACCTCACTAGTACACAGTCCCGCCCGATCTCCATCTCCTCTGCCCTGCATTTCTCACCTGCCTTATGCCTTTTGCTTCTAGGCTTCCTCCCTTCTCCCGGTTGCCCCCTTCCAGTCCCTCCTTCACTCCAGCACCAGCCTGATCAGTCAGAATCACAGGCTGCATCATACCCTAAATGCCCTGCTGTGTTTCTCCCTACCCTGGAACCATGCTCCTTCACATGATACCAACAGTGCTCCTTGGAGGACCATTCCCACGCCATCCCTAAGGTGCTGGACTCCTCCTCATGTCTCAGCTCTCACCTCAGAGACCTCTCCTCTGGAGAGCCTCTCCTGACCACCCTCAGCAGACCTAGGCACTGTCCCCCCAGAGCTCCCAGGTGCCCTCCTGGCCCCCCCAGAGCTCAGCCCTGGGCTGTTCTTCTCAGGTATTCAGTTGTGTTCAGTCATCGTTTGGTACATGGATGAATAAATGAATGAAAGAATGAATGAATGATCATCACAGCCCCCCAAATCTATACCTGTGACTAAGATGCCATGTCCCCATTTCTACTCTTCCCTGAGCTGCCTAGGGCTGAGCTCACACCTTGAGATGGCACCCTAGGGGTACCTTGGGTATGAGCCAGGAGAAGTAACCAGACTCCTGCAGAGGGGTATAAAGGCCGGGTCCTGAGACTCCTAAGCAAATCCCTGAGTGTCCTGGAGCGTGTCTGGAACCAGGGGCTCAGGCTGCAGAGGGCTAGGATCCCAGCAGCAGCAGCCTCCTTAGAAACAACCCCATATCCTCACCACCGAACTTTGAGTCTCCCAGAGAAATAGACTAAAGCAGCAGGAGGTGGAGCTCTGGATGGGTGGGTGTAGCCCCAGCCCCACAGAGCCTTTGTCTTCCAAAGCTGGCATCCGATCCTCCTCCCAGAGCTCATTGTACTCACTGGATACCCGCCCCCTGGTTCTGGCTCTGCTTTCCCATGGTGTGTAGGATGTTGGCCTTCTAGCTCAGGAAGATGTCTCAGGGGCCCCCACCTCCCTGGTCAGTTTTCTGGAGTAGAGTGGCTTGAGCTCAGCTGAAGCCTTGGAGCAGTGAGTGATCCTGACGTTCTGGCTCAGTTCAAGATGGTTTGGGGTCATGATCAATTCAGGGGTCTATGTTCAGGGATTTTAATTATCAGGTGAATTCCTTGCTCAGTCTGTGCTTTTGCAATTGCAGCCCATGACTCTACACGTGATGGGGTAAATGCCATCCATCCATCTATCTGTCTGTCCACCCACCCACCCACCCATCCACCCACCCATCCATCCATCCACCCATCCATCCATCTACCCACACACCCATCCATCCACTCATTCACCTACTCAACCCACTCACCTGTCCATCCACCCATCCATCCATCCATCCTGATTCTGATACTTACCATTTCATTGATCTTGGGCAAGTCTCTTCACCTCCCTGAACTTTAGTTTCTTCCTCTGTAAATTGAATCTAACGGTGCCTAATGGGGTTGTCCTGTGGTTAATTGAGGTAATAGCACTTGTGAGTTGCCTGGCACATGGTGGGAAACATAGTGAATGTTATTTTCCTCCCTGCTTGAGAAACAGACGCACAGCTAGAAAACTATAAAAAGACAATATATCAATATAATCAGGAATTAAAGTGTGTGAAACCCAAGGCAATAATATTATAAGCTCTTGCCTTGCATTCTATCCTGTAAGCTGCCCTGGGAGTTGATATTTAAAGTCACTTTGAAAAGTTGAGTATCCCCAAATATATTTGAACGGTTCAATGGGGATGCTGACCCTCTATAATAGGTTCATTCGAAATGATCCTGCTTTGCTACTTCCTCTTAGAAAGATAAACAAGCAGCCCACAATGGCCGCTGTGATGTTTTCTTTTAAATCTTGCTTTCCAAATGTAGGACTTGGCCGTTGGACAATCACCCGGGGGCTCACTCCCCGCACATGCTCTCCCTGAATGCAGGGAGCTCTAGCTTGGAATTCCTGGGGCCTCATTAAGCCCGCTGTGACTAAGTGATCTTGCCTGGTGCTAAAACTGTTTAAAATGACTTGGCAGCAACCAGAAGTCAGGTCTCTCTGTTTTTTCTCAGTTACTCCCTCTCTGTAACCCCCGCCTTCATGTCATGAAATGAAAACATCTTTCTTTCCAGATCTAGTGCGGGGCAACCCTCCTCTCTCCCTGAAGAAGCCTCACCCTGGTCTTTCTGGAGAGTTAGAGAGGGAAGCAGAAATCTGTCCCACTGTTGTTAATCTCTCCTTTGAATGAGACTTAACTCCTGGAAAAACCTCTTCCCTGTTCCAAGTCATTCTTTCCTCCCTTCCCCAGCCTCCCCCTCAACAATTAACTCTTCTGCTCCATGCTACAGGCAGCCTCTGCCTCTGGCCTGGCCTTGCCACTGCTCTCCTCCAGACCATGTCTGTTTTCTCAAGGCGGGATGGAGGTGGGGAGGGAAGGAGAAAATCCCAGTCAAGCCAAGGCCATCAGAGGTTGACCACAGCCCGTTTCAGGGGCACGAACAGATCCTAGGAACTGGATGGGTGAGAGAGAATCTAATATTAAGAACCCTACTCAGGGTTTCCCTGGTGGCGCAGTGGTTGAGAGTCTGCCTGCCGATGCAGGGAACATGGGTTCGTGCCCCGGTCCCGGAAGATCCCACATGCTGCGGAGCGGCTGAGCCTGTGAGCCATGGGGGCCATGGCCGCTGAGCCTGCACGTCCGGAGCCTGTGCTCCGCAACGGGAGAGGCCACAACAGTGAGAGGCCCGCGTACTGCAAAAAAAAAAAAAAAAGAACCCTACTCTGTGCCGGACAGTTGAAATCATTTCTCTTACTTAATTGTTTAATTACACAATAATATGTAAATATGCCTTCCTTTTAAGAAATTAGACCACTATAAGAATGCTAAATTCCCTTGACACCCACTTTCAATTCATTCTTATCACTTGCCCTCTCCCTAGAGGGAACCACTCTTGATTTTTTGTCTTCTTCCTAAGTGTTTTTCCAGGCCCAAGTGCCTAGAGCAGTGCCCAGCATAGAGTGGGCACTATACAGGGAAGTCATATTGTGAGGGTGTGTGTTTTACATAAGTGTTATGAATCCATAGATCTTGAACATTCAGCTGCATCTCCCTCCTTTGATAGTATTTCATTTTATGAAAATACCAGTGTATTTGATAATCCCTTTACTGATGAACATCTTTTTGGTTGCAATTTTTTGCAGTTACAAACAGGGCTGCAATGAGAAGCCTGGTATGGGTTTTCCTGAGGGTGTGGGCTGAGTGCATGCTAAGAAATGCAACTGCTTGGTCCCAGGGTATTAGCATTTTTAGTTTTAATAAGCAGCTTGATTGAGTGTTATCTTCCAGAAGGATTGCACCGAAGCAAAGCCTCCTGGCAAAAGTACCCATTTGCCCAAATCCTCACCAACACTTGATGATGATGATAGTTCACACTTACAAAGCACTTAGCAACATGCCAGTTGTGTCCTAAAACATTTTAATGATTAAATGAATAATCTTCATTTAATCTTCACAAAGATCCAATGAAGCAGTTCTATTATTCTTTCCATCTGATAGATGAGAAAACTGAGTACAAGTGTTTGCGTAACTTGATACCATCAAACCTTTCATTTGTGCTAAATGACACGTGAAACGGTGTCGTTTCCTTCACGTTTCAGAAGTCTCAGAGGGGAAGTGACTTACCCAACGTCACTAGTCCATAGGTAACCCAGACAGGTCTGGGGGGTAACCTGGGCAACTGCACAGTTGTGGAGTGCAGGTGAGCTGGGAAACTGAGAGCAGGGTGGCCCTGGTAGACGCCCCCCAAGTCACCTAAGAGATGACTACTTAGAGGATGCTGGGGGAAGGGCGGCGCCGCCCTTGCACAGCGAGGGGACCTTTCCTTCCGGTCTGCGGTCGGCCAGCATCGACCCCCACCCTTAGCCGGCTCCCAACTGGCAGAGGAGGGAGCTACAGACCGCGGCGGCTCACACAGCGCTCCCTGGTGGCCCCTCGGGAGCGCGCAGCTCGGCGCCCCGGGAGAGTAACGGGCCGCGCGGAGGGCGCCCGCGAGGGCAGGGAGCCGGCGCGTGGAGATAAAAGCGGGCGGCCGACGCGATCTGCGCGTTCTCCTATTGATTAGCAGGGTCTGCCCGGAGGCCGGGAGACCCGCGGAGCGGGACCGGTACGGAGCGTGAGGGCAAGGGAGCTGCCCGGCCGGTGGCCCCGCGCCGGGCTGGACACTGCCCGCCGGCCGGACGTCGGTCGAGCCGCCCCGGGGGTGCGGGCAGCAGGCGGCGCGCCAGGCAGCGGAGTCGAGCGGCGGGCGCGGGCGGCTGCCATGGGGCTGTGCTGCTGCAAAGAGTGGAGGGGACACCTGCGAGCGCCCAAAGGTAACTCTCGGGCGCGCACGTGTGCCGCGGGCTCGGAACCTCGGCGCTCCGGCGAGGGGCGCGCGCCGCCGGTTCCCTCCAGCCGCCGCTGGGAGCCGCCAGTCCCGCCTCGGGGATTTGTCCGCGGGATCCCCCTGGGCCACCCGACACCTGCCTCCGCCTTGGAAAGGGCTCAGAGGTGGCCGTAACTCCCCCAGAGTCTCTGAACTTTGGAGCGCGCGTACAGGGGCTCCTCCTGGAACTCGGCTGGGGGTTAGGGTCCGTCCCCGGGGTAGGAGGGGAGCCGAGCGGAGGGGAGCGCCCGCCCTGTGGGGTCCGGAGCGGACGATGAGCGCCGGCTGCGGGTCCGACAAGTCCAGGGCTGGGGCGGCGGAACCCCTGGCTCCCGGCCCCGCCCGCAGGTCCTCTGCAGAGGGAGCCTGGCTTGCGCCCGGTGCCGCCTCTGCGGCTTAACCGCCCCGGAGCAGGGCCATTCATTCTCCTCGCCTGCCTCTGTCACAGACTTGTACCCAGGGGCCCTGATTCAGAGTTTTCCAAAAGTCGCGGCGGAACCTCGAGGGGAGCTGCTTGTGGAATGCAGCGGGCTTGGGGAGAGCTCCAAGCCGAGAAACTCGCCAAGGACGTTGGCTGCTAATGAGGTCCGGCCTCCTTTGGGCAGTGGCCCTTCTAACTTAACCCTTGACTGACTGAAACGATCCCTGTTGATTGTCAGAAACGTACTGATGCAACCCTTTACTGCAGCGCTTCCCAAGCTCGCCGGAACCTAAAACCCACCTGCCCCTCGCTTATTAAACATGCAGATTTCAGGGCCCCATCCTGACCTTCTTTCTGCATAGGCTCTGGGGAAGAGCCTGAGAAGCTGTGTGTTTAAGGACTTCCCTAAGTGACTGTTTAAGACAAGGTGAGTCTGGGAAGCCTCCTTTAAACTGTAAGGTCAGCGCAGGATTTACCAGGATGGGCGCCAGGTCCCAGTTCCTTGAAAAGTATATTCTGGATCCTGATAAAGAAAGGTTTGAATGTGTCAAGCAGCTTGAAGGACTCTTGTCCGGGTGATGATAAGGATGGCACAAATGTATTGGTTTGTTTCACAAAGGGTTTGAGGTAGCTTATAACATGAGTATTAAATATAGCAAAACTAAACTGGACCCTACATTTGAACAGGTCATACAGAGCAAAGAGAGAAGAGCCCAGTTAATCTGGCCATAAGATAGTATCTGTGATTGAGCTTTTTTGCAGCCCAGGTGAAACATGAATACTTTCATGGTTCTCATTGTCCCAGAGCAAAAGTTTTCCTAACTTTGATTTTAAAAAGAAAAAAGAATTTTGCACGTGCGTCTTCACATTTGGAGGGAAGAGACTGAGGGTGAGCGTGTCTTGGCTGTTGTAGTAGCCAGGGCCTCCATAGGATTCAGAGGGCAGGATCTGGCTGCATGCTGGATGAGGTCAGGCCAGAGCCCAGAGCAGAGCATGAAGGATTTCACTGCGGGCCTGGCAGGGCTGGAGCAGCTTTAGTCTTTCCTGAGCGTTTCTCAGTAAACCCTGCAGGGAGGTGGAGCCTGAGTCCCACAGGCAAGGGTGGATTTGCAAGGCTTTGATTAGGGAAGGTACTTACTCAACTAGCAGCCCCAGAAGGGAGCCAGGGGCATCTCCTGCTAGGGTTGTCTTCTGGGGACTATGGACCCCAGGCTACACTGTCCATGTGAGGAACAGGCCTGGTGTAGGAGTGTTTCCCAGTTTGCCCCCATCCTCCCAACCCACCCTAAGGCACAGCTGGCCACAGCAGCCTGGGAGCAGGGACCCAGTCTGAAGGGCCCACAAAGTCCCAAAGCCCATTTAAAGTAGCAGAGCTGGCCAAGAGTGGAACGAGAGGGGCTAGGCAGCACTGGGGTGCCAGAGTGTACCTGCCCTGTCCAGAGCAGGCAGCCAGCCACTGGAAGGCAGGAAGCGTGGTCAAAGAGGGCAGACATTTGGTCTTTTAATGTAAAATCACCAAATATTTAAATGTTGTTGCCTTATTTAACAAATTTGAACCCATGTGGCCAGTCCGGCTAGGCAGGAGACAGTTTGGACCATTGTTCCAAATGAGTTCTGCTATAAACAGGGGGGCAGGTTTCCCTTGGCCATAACCTTAGAAGTCATGAGTTATTAAAGTTTGGAAGGTTTTTCATTGCAAGACTTCTCAGAACTTTCAACACATTGGTGCAATTGTGCATCTCCAATTCAGGTGGATGGTAGATACAGTCTCCAAACTTCTGTCCAGGGAACCTGCCTTTCACAGAGCATCTCATGGCATCCATATCTTTGAACACACTTTGAGAAATGCTGCTTTGGACTGTGATTGAGTTGTCATAGCAGTGACACAGTACATCTGTTTCCAAGGGGTGTGCGTGTGTGCACGTGCATGTTGTGCGTGTTTAGCTGTTACAATCTACCTGTCAAGAAGCTTTCTGACTTTCCAGATTAGAAAAGTGTGTGTTTTTTTATTTAAGATCAAAAGAGAATCCATTGGTCGTTGGTATAAATTTCCCCAAGACAACAGCTGTTGTTCTCGATTTCATTCTTGAGTATTTCTCAATCAGAACTTTTACAACAGGATATTTGACCATGTCCCTGAGTAAAAGTGTACTTGATAAAGCAGGCAAGCTCAAATAATAAATCCCATAAAGAGAGCAGCAAAAATACATCACATGCTGGAGTCACCATAGTGGATCTAGGCTTAATGTCTTTAAAATCCAAAGCCTGGCACTCTCTCCAGGGGACACCTGCTCTCCTGCTGGTGGTGGAACTGCAGGTGGGCAGCCTGGACCTGAGGAGGGATTGCTGCAGGTGCTTTTCGGGGCATGATATGCTGCGGTATAAATCACATTTACTATCACACACAGGACAGATGGTTACAAGGGAGCAGTCCTAGGTCCCTGGTTCTTCTGCAGAAGCCAAAAGGTCGGTGAGCAGGATCTGATGTGCAGAGAAGAATTACGCCCTCCTAAAAGCAGAGGTGAACAGGCTTGCTCTGAACTCTGAGGACACTGTCTGATTTCATCGTTTCTGGACAAGGTTTCCAGATGCTTCTGCTATGTAGAGCTCTGTGGTGGGGCTGGTCAGTGGCAGATTTCATTATCTTCAAGTCTGCATGGTGACCCAAGGCCAGGACTTGGAGGAAGAAGTGGTACAGGAGTGCAGCACTGAGGCAGCTTTTTTTTTTTTTTTTTTTAATTTATGATTTATTTTTGGCTGCGCTGGGTCTTCATTGCTGCACGCGGGCTTTCTCTAGTTGTGGCGAGCGGGGGCTACTCTTCGTTGCGGTGCACGGGCTTCTCATTGTGGTGGCTTCTCTTGTTGCGGAGCACAGGCTCTAGGTGCACAGGCTTCAGTAGTTGTGGCACTCAGGCTCAGTAGCTGTGGCTCGTGGGCTCTGGAGCGCAGGCTCAGTAGTTGTGGTGCACAGGCTTAGTTGCTCTGCGGCATGTGGGATCTTCCCGGACTAGGGCTCGAACCCATGTCTCCTGTATTGGCAGGCGGATTCTTAACCACTGCGCCACCAGGGAAGTCCCACTGAGGCAGCTTTTGTTCAAGGCCAGGGAGGGTCAAGGGCAGACTGGGGGCCCCTGAGACCTTTGAGACCCCCTGTTGCCACTCTTTGCCTCTCATGTTTCCTGCTGGTCTCAGCACTGGGAGCCCTCCTGTCTTCCGGGATCTTGCCCCCTGTCATGTCCTTTGTCCCCAGCACCATCCACTGGCTCCTTCTATCGGCCCACAAACCTGCTTCAGTCTCTCATTAGAACATTAAAAAAAAAAAAAAAAAAAAAGCAGTCTCTTGCCCTTATGTGCCCCACAAGCCCAGCCCATCTCTCCTTCCCTCCATCACCAGCCCCCAGTAACCGACTGCTGGTCCCAGCCTCCCCCGATGCTCCTCCTGCACTTAGCCCTGACCCCGTGCTGGTGCTGGACCTGGTGAACAGTCCCGCTGTTCTGAGCACCTGGGAGCCTGCCCCACGTCCCCCATCCCGGACTGCGCCTGCCCGGCCCTTCCTACCTCCCCTGGCCAGCTGTTCTTCCCTGACCCATGCACCGAGTTTGGCTGTGAATTCTCTTTGTTTCACCCTCTGAGCCCTGTCTATAAGTCTCTCCCAGCCATCTTACCCCGGGCCCCGATGACTGTGAGCACCTCTAAGGAAAAAGCCCCCAAATCCTCTGCCCCCACCTCTGCAGTGCCCACCTCCAGCCTGCAGATCCAGAACTCCAGCTGGAGCCCCTTCTCCCAGTTTCCTGGCTCTCATTTCCTGAGAGTCTGCCCCCTGCTTCATTTCCCATGACCAAAGGCTGACAGCTCCCAAGATCCTGCCCAGTGCCGTGTCCCCATCCCTGCCCCCAAGGCCACTGCAGTTTCTGTGCAGACCCTCATCATCTCCACTGCGCTGGCTTTCCCAACTGGTCATCCCAAGTTCATCCTTGCCTCTGCTAGTCCGCTGCCCAAGCCAGCATCCCATGCACGGCTCCTGTCACCTTATGTCCCTCCTCAAGCTGCATCTTGGCCCCATAGTGCCTGCAAAAGAAAGCCCAGCTTCTTAGCCTTGCTGGTGTTGCCTGTCACCCCTCTCCAGCCCCCTCCCAACCTCCCACCACCACACAGCCTGGACCTCTTTGGCCCCTGCACACACCACGCCCTCTCACGGTGCCTTCAGTCGGGACTGAGAGGGGTCAAGACCTGGGAAGGTGGCCTACACCTGGAGCCATCTCTGAAACCCTGGCCTGGGGGCCCAGTTCATTTCATTCTCTCCAGTGCCTGGTTGGTGTGGGTCTGTCCCCCCTAGGTGGCAGTCGGCTTGTCACCTCTGTGATCTGGCACTGTACTCAACAGAGAAGCTGGCAGGAGAGCAGTGGGTGGAGCAGAGACGGGGAGACAGTTGTACTCACCTGCACCTGTTCCTGTCTCCTGATGCCGGGGGTCCCAGCGGCAGTCCACTTGGGAGAGTCCAGCCTCACTTGTTGTAGCACTCCAAGTGACAGAGTGAGGTGTTGACATGGACTCCTTGTCCCTTTCCTGAGGTCAACAGGCTTGTCAGGGTGCCTGGTGGCCAGGGTGCAGAGGCCAGTGGGCCAGGCAGGAGCGCTGCTGCTGGGCACAGTTCAAGCTGGGCAGACAGAGGCGCCCCTCGCTGCCATGGAGGGAGGCATGGCCATCCCAGGGTGGGGTTGATAGAACTGGTTCTCCTGTGTAAACGCTTGTATAGCCTCTGAGCCCACTTTCTTGAGAAGGTTCCATTTTTCACAAAATCTTCCAAGATTGCTAATAAGCAATCTTGGGCGTTTCATTTAACAGTCATTTGTGGGACACCCTCTCCACTACAGGCCTCGTGCCCGGCATGAGGATAAAGAGTTGGGGAGGGTACAGCATCCGCCCCCAGTGTGCTCATAGCCGAGACCCAGGAAGCAGATGGTGACGCTGCAGGCCGAGAAGAAATGCGGGGAGAACAGCAAGCCTGGGTGCTCTGCGAGGGCTGGTTCAGAGGATGCCCAGACCAGCTGATGCCCGAGCTGGCTCTCATAGGATGAGCAGCCAGCCCAACAGTAGGGAAGGGCTTTCCAGGCCTGCGGAGGTGGGTCGGGGTCGAGGCTTCCCCTGAGCTGCAGCTCCCCAGCCGCCCCTTCTCTGCCGCTGCTCCCAGGGTCCTGCACAAGCAGATCCTCCGTGGGCTCACTTCCGCCCCCACCCACTCGGCCCTCTTGCTGGCAACCTCTTCGGAGTCACAGTGATTTTCCCAGCCCAGGCCTCGCTCTGAGCACCAGAGCCACTTGACGCCTCCATTGGGTGTCTCCTGGTCTAGAGAATGGCCAAAGCTAATCAGGCTAAACCTGAGCTCTCAGTTTCATCCTCCTCCTCCAATTTGCCTTCGCCAGGTCCTGTCAGTTCCATTTCCAAAGTGCACCTGAATCCCTCTGCTTGTCTCCATCCACACCAGCTCCCCGGGTCCAGCCGCCGGCCTGCTGCCCGACCACTGCAGTGGCCTCCCGGCGGGTCTTCCTGCTTGGACCCTCCCCCACTCCAGTCCATCCTCCAGCTGTAGCCAGTGACTGTTCCAGAGGCCCTCGGGGCCCACTGCTCCTTGCTCAGAAATGCTCAGGGACTTCAGTGGTGCCCACAGTGAACTCTCAACGTCAGTCTTTCCTGAGAGGCCTTCCTTGACCCCTGTTATTTGCTCACGTGCCATCCCATACTTTTCCTTTAAAACAGCGGTCCCCAACCTTTTTGGCATCAGGGCCTGGTTTCGTGGAAGACCATTTTTCCACGGATGGTGGTGGGGGGCGGGGAGATATGGTTCAGGCAGTAACGCGAACAATGGGGAGCGGCAGACAAAGCTTCGCTTGCTTGCCCGCTGCTCACTCTCCTGCTCTGTGGCCCAGGTCCTAACAGGCCACGGACGGGTACTGGTCCACGGCCCAGGGGTTGGGGACCCCTGCTTTAAAACACCTATCACAGTGAATAAATATATGTGTGTCCATTTGCAAAACCTGTCCCCTCGCCATGTGAGCCAGAAGCTCCCTGAAGGTAGGGCAGGCTCTGTCTTTTCTCTCCACTGGGAAGGCTGGCAGAAGCCAGGCGTGAGAGCACTTATGTCTGGCTCGGCCTTAAGGACATGTGAGGTGGGAAGGATGTATCAGAATGTTCAAGCCTCCTGCTCCAGAGATTGTGTTCATGGCCCAGAGCCCAGAGGCCTCCTGTCTGTGGCTCAGGCCTTGCAGGGGTCACAGTTGTTTTCCAAGAAGTGTCCCTCTTTGTTACCTCTTACCCATTCAAGTGTCCTGGGGCAGCAGTCCTGTGGGTTTTTCAAAAAGGGAAGCAGCCTCAGGTAGACGATTTGGTTCCATTTCCTAGCTGGGGCACCCCAGGCCACCTCTCACCTCTCTGAGCCTCTGCATCCGCACCTATGAATGGGGACAGGCATGCCAACCTCCAGGGTTGTCAGAAGGCCAGATAACAGTCCTAGTACCGCCCCTCTCCAACTGAGTTACCACTCAGAGCCTCAGTTTCCTCATCTGTAAAGAGGGAAACAGGCAAGACTGGATGATCTCCAATGTCCCTGTCAGCTTGAACCTTAGAAGATTTTTTGAGGAAACTCAGAATTGCTCTATGCTCCTAGCAGGAGGGCATCAGAGGGTCAAATGCCTCTTCCCACCCGCTCAGAGAGGGCTCAGCCAGCACTTATCTGGGGGGCGGTGTGAGACAGCAAAGATAGGTCAGTGGACAGAGTTTATGAGCAAGTCTGTTTAACCAGCACACAGCCACGGTCAACACTGCTGGCCCTGGGGATGGGGGGTGGACTTATGGCCCCAAAGAGGAGCCAGTCCTGGAGGAGCCTGAAGTCCTTGACCTTGGCCATTAGGGCAGCAAGCCTCCCAGAGAGCTCAAGAGTCCTGAACTCCTGGAGGGAGAGGGTAAGAAAATGCTTGATGTGTGTTTTCTCATCTTCTTGGTCTGCGGGTCCTTTCACCATAAGGGACGCTCCTTCGGGAATCCTGGGCCCCAAATGGGGAGCATCCAAGTGAAGTGAACCCCTAAATAGTTCTCCTTATCCTACCTGCCCCAACTCAGCTATGTAGCTGATGCATGTCCTGCCTGAATTACATCTTTTGCTGGGCTCTTCCCCTAAACACCCATCACCAGACTCTTTTAAACAGCTTTTTTGAGATATACTTCAAATATCACAGAATCCATTCATTTAGATTGTTAAGCTTGGTAAGTTTTAGTATATTTAGAGGTATGCAACCATCACCATAATCTAATTTTAGAACATTTTTATTACCCCCAAAAGAAATCCCATGCCCATTAATAGTCACTTCCCATTCCTGAGACAACCCTCCCCTCTTGTCCTGCAGCCCCCGGCAACCGCTAAACTGCATACTTTTGTACAATATATGGTCTTTTGTAATTGGCTTCTTTAACTTAGCATAATGTTTTCAAGGTTCATCCATGATGTAGCATGTTATCACTATTTCATTCCTTTTCATGGCTGTGTATAGTGCATAGTATGATTATGCCATATTTTGTTTATCCACTCCTCAAATGATGACCATTTGAATCATATTTGGCTAGTATTTTGCCGAGGATTTTTTTTTTTTTTTTTTTTTTTTTTGCGGTACGCAGACCTCTCACTGCTGTGGCCTCTCCTGTTGCGGAGCACAGGCTCCGGACGTGCAGGCTCAGTGGCCATGGCTCACGGGCCCAGCCGCTCCACAGCATGTGGGATCTTCCCAGACCAGGGCGCGAACCCTTGTCCCCTGCATCAGCAGGCGGACTCTCAACCACTGCGCCACCAGGGAAGCCCTGTTGAGGATTTTTGTGTCTGTATTCATAAGGGATGTTGGTCTGTAGTTTCTTTGCAGTGTCTTTGTTTTTGTTATCAGAGGAATACTGGCTGCACAGGAGTTGGGAACCATTCCCTGCTCTTCTACTTTTTGGAAGGGTTTGTGAATAATTGGTAGTAATATTTTAAATGTTTGGTAGAATTCACCAGTGAAACTATCTGATATTAATTCTTTAAGTGATTAGTAGAAGTCATTAGTGAAACATTTGGGGGAATGTTTAAATTATTAACTTAGTCTCATGTTAAAGGTTTATTTAGATTTTCTTTCTTCTTGAATCGGTTTTGGTACTTTATGTCTTTCTAGGAATTTTTCTTTTACATCTAAGTCATCTAATTTGTTGGCATAATATTGTTCATATTATTCCCTTATAATCCTTTTTATCTCTGTAAGGTTGGCAGTGATGTCCCCTCTTTCATCCCTGATTTTAGTAATTTAAGTCTTATCCTCTTTTTTCTTGGTCAGTCTAGTTAAATTTTGTCATATATGGTAATCTTTTCAAAGAACCACACTTTTGTTTCTATTGATTTTCTCTGTTGTTTTTCTAGTCTTTGTTTTACTTATTTCCACTCTAATCTTCATCATTTCCTTCTACCTGTTTGATTTGGGTTTGGTTTGTTCTTTTTCTAGTTTATTAAAGTGTAAGGTTAGGTTTTTGATTTGACAACTTTCTTATTTTATGATGTGGGCATTTATAGCTGTAAATTTCTCTCTAAGCACACTGCATCCCATAAGTTTTGGTATGTTGTGTTTTCATTTCCATTCATCTCAAAATGTTTTTTAAATTTCCATGGTGATTTCTTCTTTAGTTATTTAGGAGTGAGTTGTTTAATTTCCACAGATTTATGAATTCTCTAAATTTCCTTTTTTTTTTTTTTTTGCGGTACATGGGCCTCTTAGTGTTGCGGCCTCTCCTGTTGCGGAGCACAGGCTCTGGATGCACAGGCTCGGCGGCCATGGCTCATGGGCCTAGCCGCCCCACGGCATGTGGGATCTTCCTGGACTGAGGCACGAACACGCGTCCCCTGCATCGGCAGGCGGACTCTCAACCACTGCGCCACCAAGGAAGCCCTAAATTTCCTTTTTTTATTGATTTATAATTTCATTCCTCTATAGTCAGTGAGTATACTTTCATATTTTGTCTCATTCAACCCTTTTAAGTGTTTAAGGCTTGCGTTATGATCTAGCATATGATCTATCCTAGAAAACGTTACATGTGCACTTGAGAAGAATGTGTATTCTGTGCTTATTGGGTGGAGTGTCCTATAAGTTAGGCCTGCTTGGCTCCTTGTGTTGTTCAAGTGTTCTGTTTCCGTATTGATTTTCTGCCTAGTTGTTCTATCCATTATTGAAAATGGAGTACTGAAGTCTGCAACTATTATTCTTGAATCTCATTTCAATTCTGTCTATTTTTACTTCATGAATTATGGAGCTCTGTTGTTAGGGCATTTTTTAAAATAATTATGATATCTTCATGCTGGATCAACCCCTTTTTTCATCATAAAGTCTTTTTGTTTTTCTCCAGTAACATTTTTGTTTTAAAGACTATTTTGTTCAATATTTGTGTAGCCATTTTAGCTCTCTTTGGATATTGTTTGTGTGGTATATCTTTTCCCATCATTTCACTTTCTATTTACTTGTCTTTTAAAATCTAAATGTGTTTCCTATAGACAGTATGTAGTTTGTTTTTTTAAATCCATTCTGTCAGTCTTTACCTTTTTGTTGGAGTATTTAATACATTTACATTTAATGTAATTACTGATAATGTAGATTAATGCCAGCCATTTTGCTATTTATTTTTAGGTGACTTATGTCTTTTTTTGTTCTTCTATTCCTTCATTACTGCCTCCTTTTTGTGTTAAATAGATATTTTCTATGTACTGCTTTAATTTCTTTCTTGTTTCTTTATAGTATTTTAAAAGTTATTTTCTTGGTGTTTGTTCTGGGGATTACAATTAGCCTTTTAATTTAAGACAATTTAGTACAGAGTAATACTACCTTAACTTCAATAGTGTACAGAAATTTTGCTCCAATATTGCTCTGTTCCTTCTCCCTCCATTGTGTCATGATTGTCATACTTACTACATCTTTATGCATTATAAGTCCATCAACACAGTTTTGTAAGTATTGCTTTATGCAGTTATCTCTTGAATCAGATAGAAAAAAAGTGCTACAAAAAATACACTTATACTGTCTTTTACATTTAACAATAGTTACCTTTATTGATGTTCTTTATTTCTTCATGTAGATCCAAGTGATTATCTAATGTCCTTTCATTTCACCTTTAGAATTTCTTGTAGTATTGATCTGCTAGGACAGAGAACTGAATCCTCTCAGTTTTTGTTTATCTTGGAATGTCTTAATTTCTCCTTCATTTTGAAGATGGTTTTGCTGGATATAGAATTCTTGGTTGACAGTCTTTGTTCTTTCAACATTTGGAAAATGTCATCCTGCTGCCTTCTGGTTTCCGTGTTTTTTTTTTTTTTTTTTTTTGGTACGCGGGCCTCTCACTGTTGTGGCCTCTCCCGTTGCAGAGCACAGGCTCCAGACGTGCAGGCTCAGCGGCCATGGCTCACAGGCCCAGCCTCTCCATGGCGTGTGGGATCTTCCTGGACCGGGGCACGAACCCATGTCCCCTGCCTTGGCAGGCGGACTCTCAACCACTGCACCACCAGAGAAGCCCGGTTTCTGTGTTTTTTGACAAGACATTAACTGTTACTGAGTATCCTTTGTTTGTGATGAATCATTTTGCTTCTTTCAAGATTCTCTCTCTTTAGACAGTTTGACTGTGATATTTCTGGGTATGAATCTCTTTGAGTTTATCATACTTGGAATTCATTGAGATTCTTGGATTTATAATGTTTTTCAACAGATTTGGGAAGCTTTCAACCATTACTCCTTCAAATATTCTGTCTAACCCTTTCTTTCCTTTCCTACTAAGACTCCCATTATGTGTATCTTGGGACATTGATGATGTCTCACTGGTCTCTGAGGCTCTGTTCATTTTTCTTCATCCTTTTTTTTTCTTTTTGCTCCTCATATTGCATAATCTCAGTTGACCTGTCTTTGAGTTTGCTGATTCTTTCTTCTGCCAGCTCAAATCTGCTATTGAATCCCTGTAGTAAATTTTTCATGTTAGTCATTATTCTTTTAAACTCCAGAATTTCTATGTGGTTCTTTCTGTAATTTCCATCCCTTTATTGATATTCTCTATTTGGTGACACATCATTGTCATACCTACCTTTAATTCTTTAGACATGGTTTCTTTGAACATATTTATAATAGCCAATTTGAAATCTAGTGAGTCTAACATCTAGGTCAAGGATAGTTTTTATTTACTGCTTTTTTTCCCTTGTGTATGGACCATACTTCTTTCTTTATGTGTCTTATAATCTTTTGTTGAAAAGTGGACATTCTAAATAATAAAATGTGGGAACTCTGCAAATTAGATTCCCTTCTCTCCCCTGCTTTTGTTGTTGTTATTGTTTTAGCTGTTTAGTGACTTTCCTGGACAAAATTTATAAAATCTGTAGTATATAGCCATTGAAGTCTCTCATTGATTCGTTTAGTGGTCAGCTAATGATTTGTCAGAGTTATACTAAATGCCTTTAACCAATAAGTCTTCCTACTTTGTGCTGAGTGTGTGTGTCTGTGTGTGTGTGTTGGGGCACACCTTCAGTGCTTAGGTAGTTTATGACTGTGACTTAATCTTCACTTCCTGCTTGTGCAAGGACCCAAAGTCGGCCAGAGGTCAGAGATTGGAGACCACTCAAGTCTTTCCTGCTCATGGACAAGGCTCTACACATGTACATGGCCTTGTAGATATCCAGAAATAGGTCAGACCTCTTCAAAGTCCCCAGTAGATTTCTCCTTCCCCATAACTTCCTTTTGGCCAGAGCTTATTTGCCCCAATTAGTATCACAGTTTTAGGCAGCTGTAATATTAAAGAATTACCACTGATTTTTTTTGACAAATGCTCTGGAGATAGGGCTCTTCCACAGAATGAGTCAGGTCAAATAATGATAATGCTCTGTAAATAGGGCTTTTTCAGGGAGCTGCATAACAGGTCAAATTGTGACAGTGTCCTAGGATGGGACTTTCTAAGATGCTAATTCATGCCAAGGTATGTGAGTAGGTACTTAGCTCTTCTCTGGCCCAGGCCTTGTCCTTCTTACCCTTACCTAGATGCTAAGTGGTGACTTGGAGGTGAGTAAGGTGCCTGAAGGCTTGGTCTCAAGTAGGTAGTGTGAAATGTTGTAAGCTCCTGCAGCTGGGAGTTGGGCAGACCTGGTGCTGAATTCTGGCTCTTCCTTTGTAGCCCTGGGGACAAGTAGCTTCTCTGAGCCAAAGAAGGATACCTTTGTCTGTAAATTGGGTTACCACAACCTCACCAGTTTGTGTCAAGAGAAAATTTAAATTAGCCTCTGTATATGAGGCTGCTGGCTCACGGAAAAATGCTCTCTCATGGAAATGATGATTATTTGTCTTGAGGCTTAGGATAAGACTCTAAAAAATGATGAGGCTGGTGTTTTGTTGAAATAAAAGCAATTATAGCCCATGTAACGCTCACTATGTGCCAAGTCTTGTCCTAAGCACTTTGTACATGGGAATTCATTTAGTCCTCACCATGAACCTCAAGTGGATTCTATTATGAGTCTCATTTAGAGATGAGGAAACTGAGGCATAGAAGTTCCTGCCCCAGGCCACTTAGAACTGGGATTCTGACCCAGGCTGTCTGGCACCAGAGTCTGGCAGTCCTCAACTGCACTGTTTTGTTTTAGTACCACACACCTCCAAGCCAGGTGTTCACTTGGATGACTGGCAGTGGAGAACACTCAAGTGAGAGTAAAAGGAAAAGCAGCATTTGTCCTTTACTAATGAAACTTGGAACAAAAGGACTGAATACTCCTGAGTCACATCCACCTTTGGAAAAAGTCAAAGGGCAGGCTCAACCCAGCAACTTCTGCTTTGTGGCTTCAGCTGGGCCACAGAGCCTGGCCAGGTTCCTCTCTGAGATCAGGCACACACAGGACCTTCCCCCCACTGGAGTTCCTCTTGGGCTGGGGATTGCAGCCTGTCCTTGGAGCTGGCCACTGCCCCGAGCACAGCCATTCCCTGAGCCAGCTCAGACTCTCACACGGACTGAGGGCTTGGCGGCGGGGGGGACGCTGCTGGCTTCAGTCCCTCACTCCCACCCCCATCAGCTCTCCGCACAGATGCCCAGGAGCTGGCAGCACCATCAGCGGGAGGGATGGTTAATAACTTGGCACTCACCTTGGCACACTAGGGCCATGAAGATGGGGGCACCCCAGGGCTTCAGTTCGTCTTTTATAACAGCCACCATCACACTCAGTGAGGTCACGGTGGCCCCACCTGCCATGTGACTGTCGGTGCAAGTGTATCAGGAGCTGGCACTGGGCCCTCTGCACCTGCTCCCCACCTTCCTTCTCATGCCTCCCCACAGGAGGGTCCTCACCCACAGGCTCCCAGATACCTTCCTGTCCGGGAGGTCTGCAGCCATGACAGACATTCAGACAGAGCTCACCAGAACAGCTAGGAGGTTTATAAACTGCTGAAACGTTCCCAAACCAGTTAGTAAATCGTCACTGCCTCCAGCCTCCCCACTCTCTAGGACGCAGCTACCTAGGACCAGACGTGGCTTATGGCCCACTTCTGTTGTGGTTGATCCTGGTCCCTGCAGAGCCATTTTTGAGGATTCTGAATATCACCCAGTCTGCGTCAACAACTTCTGGAGGCAGAGAGCCCTGAACTTGGGAGCAAGGAGAGATCTTTGAGCTTTGGTAGTCTCTACTTCCTCAGTTTACTGTTGAGGACAGTTGACTGAGAGAGCCCGTGTCACCTCCAAGGGGGTGCAGAGCAGGGGGACAGCATGGACGGCCTTGGAGTCAGGCTGCTCTAGGCCCAAGTCCTGACTCACCCACCTTGAGCTGCGGTGCCTCTGGCTGTGTGCCCTGGGCTCGGGGCCTCGGTGTCACCTGGTTGGGAAAGCACCGCCTCACCGGGCTGTCACCGGAGGGCATGGAGGGAAAGGGCTGGTGCCCCCCAGCGCCAAACGCTGTCTTCCCCAGGACAGCGGGCTCTGGGGTCCTCTGGGAGACACCTGCACCTCTGACTCAGCACGGCCCCAAAGGCCATGTCCAGGGCCACCTGCCTACAAATGGACCACTACCTCCCTCGCCCCAATCTGGTTTGGGGAACAAGCAAGCTCTTTGCCAGTGAAGGCCTCCTGGGGAGGGTTAGGGAGAGAGTCTACACTGAGTTTCATCTTGCTAATGATCAAAACGTGGGGACTTAAGAGGTGTAATGTAGGGGTTCAGAGTGGGCAGGCTTGAGAGGTCCTCAGAGATCCACCTAGCCTCACCTTGTTTTTAGGTGAGTTGTTTTAAAAGCCCCCAAAAGAAAAAATGACATGCTTAAGGCCACCCACCATGTCAGTGGCCCAGTAGGGACTTCACCCTTGAGTCTGGGGGCCCCAGAGTGTTCTTGGTTCTGAATAAGGCTGCCTAAGTTCGTTCTAGTTTAGTCCCTATGAATTGAGGGCAAGTTCTGTGCTAGGCCACTTACAGGGTGGGTGTCGCACCTTCATTACTGCAAATGGAGTAATAGAGGGAAGGGGCCAAACATGCAAGAGTCATTCAAGGCAAGGGTGAGGGCTGGGGAAAGGGAGCTGATGGGTGTGGGGAGCCCCCCTGCAGACCACCTCTGACAGCTGGAGGGGCACAGCCAGCCCCTTGGCCATAGCCCCTGCTCAGAATGTGCTGGGGCAGGGTGCGGGGGTGGTCAAGGCAGCTCCGTCAGAAGTGACCCTTCCTCCATTGTCTCAACGTTTTCCAAGTACCAGACGGGCTTAGACTTAAGCCTCTACTTTGCCGCAGGCCGCGGGCCTCTCTGCTGTCCTGCTTTGCTCGTTTGCATCAACACCACAGCTCGGATGTATTTGTGGATTCACAGGGTCAAGAGCAGTTCCCTTAATGCCTGCCAGGTTTCTCCGCCACAGTTCAGAAACATTTTATGCATGGAATGCGCACATGCGTTAGATAAACGGTCTTTCATCTGAGAGGGAAGAGAGGCCAACATTTGCTGACCGCTGACGGTCCCCAAGCACAGCGCATGCTCTGCCTCTGATTTCTCAACCTTCCCTGCAGGGGCGTCCAATACTGTGGGTTTTAGAGATGAAGACATCCTGACACTGAGAAGTAAATAATTTGCCCCAGGCCACCCATGTGTTGCCGGTCAAGTTAAGTCTAAACTCAGCTCTGAATCTAAACTTAACCCCAAATCAAGGCTGTTTCTCTTTTCCCTAAGCTGTCTTTCAAGTCTCAAGAATGGACTCTTCTGGAAAGATTCCAATTAATAGTCTTTGGCTGCTAGGACTGTGGGTCTTTGAGGTTTCTCTGGCTACCTAATAAAGTTATTTCTGATGAAAACCTAAGGACATCCTTCCTTCCTGTGCCCCCCTCCTCCATGACCCGCAAAACATCATCAGAGCTTGGAAATCCCTGGAAATCCGGGAGATGCAGGCGCCAAAAGGATGTCGGGTGCCCCCTTCCTTTATTCAGAGGCTGGGGAGTCACTCCTTCCCAATAAACTCCCAGGAGGCCACCAACCAGGACTGGGCGACAGAGGAGGGGTGGTGCCGCCGGGTGAGTCTGGGGGAAATGAGGCCACGGAGCCCCGGAAAAGGCCTGGGTCACCCAACATCCTGCTCTGCCTTCCCTGTGAGGCCCCATTGTCCTGGCTCGAGCTCCCAGGCTGGCCCGCCCTCGCTGAGGCAGAATTCATCAGCTGGCTCTGAGGCCGATTCTGAGTTAGTGCTATTTGTAGAATCTTCTTAAAATACCACAACAGTGCCATTCACGGAGCGTCTGCACGGCGATCGATGGCGGAGGCTGGAACAAAGCTCTGCTGTGCTCGGCATCCCGTTCAGGCCTCAGCCGGAGGGCACCCCGCCGCCCCAGTGATGGGCGGGGATGCTGGGGCTCTCCCTGTCCTGAGCGCTCCCGAGCGAGGCCCTGTGGGGCCCGGCATGGACTCTGGTCCCCCATGCTGGCCTGGACCGCATCCTGGACCAGGATGGCCGGCAGAGGGAGTACAGGACGGCGTCCGGCCCTCCATAAATGAGATCCTGCCCTGGCCTTTCCCCGGGGAGGTCAGGTCTAATCTGCCCCGTCATTAGGCCACACCCGGGCTTGCTCAAGGACAGTTGTGTGGATGGACAGGAACAAAGATCAGTAAAGGGTTATCAGGGAGAGACCCATAATGATGTAGCCTTTTGCGTCCAGAGTCAAAGGCTCTGGCATCTCTGCTCCCTCTGTGTACGTACTCAATTTCCTCATGAGATGGTCACAGCAGTGTCCTCATCAACTGTGTTTCTCTTCCCCCACCTCAGCAGTACCCTCAGCGCCTTCTCAGGCACACTTGCTCTCGGGATGTCTCCGTACGTTAACAGGTGCCTCCATTAGCGATGCGTTTTGTGGTACTTGGGAAAAGCTGAGCAGAGTTGAGTGTTTTCTCTGAAGTTGGACCTCTTGGAGGCTTCACCATGCCAAAGGACCGTGCACTGGGTCGCCTCTACTTAACTTGCAGGCCCTTCCTCACATAGCTGCCGCTGGGCAGTGATGTTCTAGCCATACCTTCCTGTGATCCTTCCAGGATGTGGGTATGGCTGGAGCCACAGGTGGGGTCCCCATCTGTTCAAAAGTTTTAATGACTTTCCGGTTTTTGTCCCCCCCGCCATTGGTACCTAACCATGTATCGCATAGAAAATCAGACAGTCCTCCAAAAGGAGGCAGCTTGGCTCTCCTAGCCCGTGCCTGAGGCTAAGAGCCTTCAGTGGGCCTTGCTGTGTGTCTGGAGGGACCCCCTCGCTGCACGGAAAGGCTTGGCAGCCAGACTGGCAGCTACCTCTCTGAGCAGCTATGCCAGCCATTACTGATGTCCAGCTCAGACTGATGTCAAGCCCTCATGGTGGGTTTTTAAATGTCCTCTGCAGTTTTCTGATGAGTCCCTGTTAATAGCTGTTCACAAAGGACACTGGGCCACCCCCTGACCAGTGGTGGGGTCATTATGCACAACCTAGCATAGAGTGTGACCCTTGACAAGGGCCCTGACTGGCAGGGTAAATCTATTTGGGATGAGGGTCAGGTGAGAGACGGACACCTCAGGGATGGTTTGGGGGTCCTCAAAGCACCACCATGTAAAGAACAACATCCGCCTCAGTGTAGACGATGGCCACCCCAGCATTTGAGCCCTGGCAGTTGAACTGGATTCTGACCATCCTGATGGAAGGCAGCGCAGCCCTGGGAAGCGGGCCCTCTCTGAGACGAGCAGACCCATGACACTCACTGGCTGCAGGACTCCAGGCAAGAGACACACATCTCCATGCCTCAGTTTCCCCATCAGGGAAGTGGGATTCATAAGGCCTAGTTTGGGGGTTGCTGTGGGACTGCAAGGCAGGAGGCCCTGAGAGGCTGGAGGAGCTGAGGTTTTGCTCCCCAGCCCTGCCAGCTCTGCTGAAGGGAAAAGCACTGGACAACAAATAGGTGAGGCATAAAATCTCTGCTCTGGCTCTCTGGCTGGGAGTTTGGGGCAGTTTTCTTCTGTAGAATGTGGAAAGGTAAGACCTTTCTCAAGGTTGTCTTGAGGCTTACATGTGAGAACATAGAGACCACCATGTTGCATAACTCCAGCAGAGGGGGGATTCACAAAAGCTGCAGTGTGAACGGGCCCTCCAGAGGGCGCCATTTATTTAGATTACAACAGGGGTCCCCAGTCCCCAGGCCACAGACTGGTACTGGTCCATGGCCTGTTAAGAACCGGGCCACGCAGCAGGAGGGGAGCGGCAGGCAAGTGAGGAAAGCTTCATCTGTATTTCAGCCTCTTCCCCATTCACATAACCACCTGAGCTCCGCCTCCTGTCAGATCAGCGGCAGCTTAAGATTCTCATAGGAGCGCGAACCCTACTGTGAACTGCGCACGCGAGGGACCTAGGTTGCTCGCTCCTTATGAGACTTTAATGCCTGATGATCTGAGGGGGAGCTGAGGGGTGATGCTAGCGCTGGGGAGTGGCTGCAGATACAGATTATCATTAGCAGAGAGGTTTGACTGCACAGAGACCATAATAAATCAATTGCTTGCAGACTCATCAAAACCCTCCCAGTGAGTGGCAAGTGAAAACAAGCTCAGGGCTCCCACTGATTCTGCATTATGGTGAGTTGTGTAATTATTTCATTATACATTACAATGTAATAATAATAGAAATAAAGTGCACAATAAATGTAAAGAGCTTGAATCATCCCCAAACCATCCCCCATCCCCAGTCCATGGAAAAATTGTCTTCCACGAAACCAGTCCCTGGTGCCAAAAAGGTTGGGGACTGCTGGACTACAATGAGAATGGCTGTCTGGGGGAAGGGAGTAGGCAAGCACTTAGACTACAGTGTGAGTGTTGGCCTCCAGGGCTGCCATTCATTCAAACTCTAAGGTGAATGGCTGCCTCCAGAGGGTTCCAGGCACTTAGACTACCATGTGGATGGCTGCCTCCTGGAGCTGTGCTGGGGAGCGGTGCTACAGTTAGCAGTGGACTCATTAAACCTCCATCCTGGCACTAGCATGACTTCTTGCTTGTCTGGTTGTTTATAAATGGCCTCCAGGAAGGAGGCAGTTTACAAAATAGTATGTTGTTTTTTAAGGAATCTGAACAATTTGGTTGAAGAAGGCCATAGGGAGAACATTAGCTAAAGCCCTGAGGTCTCACACACCTGCTGGAGGTGGGCCTACATTCTGGGGAACCCATGCAAAGAGGAAAAGAGCACCAGACAGAGATCCATGGTGTCCATATCAGAGTAAGGGATTTCTCGTGTGCCCAGCATAGATATTTTGGCTCAACAAACGTCCACATTACCGGCTAGCAGAGGCAGAAAGGAACTGGGAAGGCTGTACTGAGTGTAACATGCTGGGTGGGTAATGGGCCTCGAGTCCCCTAGGCCCCGGATGGGCACTTCACTGCCATTTGGCATGTCACTTTCCCCAACCCCAGTCTCCTCATTCAGCCCGAGGCACTCCTTCAAGCCTCCACCCTGGCCTCAGGGAGGGAGTTGAACCCCCCTCTGGGGGAGGCAGAAATGGTAGGAATGCCCCCTCCCCCACTCCTCCAAGCTGCTGGAGGTAACCCAGGGTGCCAGCCAGGTTTCTCCCCCACCAGGAAGAGTTCCTGTGACTGGGAGGTTTTGTGATGCAGAACTGGGGAAGGGGCTTAGAGCATCTTCATGATAAAGAGCAGAGAGCCAGTACCTTCTCCCAGTCTCTGAAGGAAAGAGCAGATGTCCTTGTTGCTAATTTGGCTTCTTGGGTTGCTTCCCAGTCTGTGGCAGACCCGCCTGCCCTTGACTCCCTGAGGACCAGGGCTTCATCTTTGTGTCCCCAGTTCCTAGCATGGCGCCTGGAAGGTTGTGCAGGATAGGATCTGAGAATGTCCTTCAGGGCAGCGGTTCTCAAGCACCTGTCCAGAGGGGCACCTGGGGACAAACAAGAACTTCCTCCTGGTGGTGGGAGAAGTGGAGATGTAGCACGGGCTGGCTGCCACCTCCTGGTGTCAATGATAAGAATCTAGTCCGGGTCCTTGGATGAAGGTCAGCCCCTGCCTCATGCCCCAGGCCTTCCCCCATGATGCCAGGCTGGGGAGCCTGGGCACAGGGAGCTAACAGCCAGGAAAAGGGATTCTTGGCAGGTATCCTGGGTCTGTGCTTTTCAAGCAGCTGGGCTTGAGCCCGAGGTGGGGATCAATTGGGAGGGGAGTGAGAGGGGATGCCACCGGCATTTAAAAAAAGTGATACTTACAATTACAAAGTGATTTTTATTTAGTCTAAATGTGCAGTTTCTGGAGACAGTGAGCAGGGTGTGATGGGACTTGGGACACCCCCTCCTGCCACCAGCAAGGGGTCCAGTACCTGCCTAGGCTCTACTTATGCCCCCGGGGGTAGCGGGGCTTGGAGCCCCAGAAGCTGAGCCTTGTTCTTGAACTTCCTCTGGATCACCACCAAGACCAAGACAGATTCTGAACCCAGGCGCTCGTCACCCCCCCCATCACCCACGCCTCTGCTTCTCCCCCCTGGACACCTGCCAGAACTGGGGAACAGGTCCTTTCCACCTCTGGACCCACTCATGCCCTCCTGGGTGCACTGAGATACACAAAGGATCTCAGGACTTTTCCCACCTTGGGGCCTTTGCACTTGCTGCCCACCCCCCTACCCTCTACGCCTGGCCCAGCCCTTCTAGTACACTTAATTCTCAGCTCAGGGACCCCCTGAGATGGGCCTTTCCTGACCCCCAGTTGAAGTAGCAAGCCCACCCCATCTTTGCGGCAGTTGCCCCGTCTGTGCTCCCTCCCTCCTTGGTGTGCTCCCTCATCCTTTGTCTGGCTCCCCTGAGAGTAAGCTCCAGGAGGGTAGTGCCTTGCCCTCCCCTTCACCTGTGTGCCCCCTCCACTCCACCCCTGTGCCAGGCATACAGTAGGGCCTTGAGGAGTATCTGTTGCCTCATTGAGAGAAAGGGCCTCTTTACACATGCTGGCTAAGCCAGGCCCAGCCTGCCTGAGGTCTCCTGCACCAGTCAAAACCCCACAGAGAAGATGGGGTATGGGGAGGGGGGCATGGAAAAGGGATGTTAAAGCCCCTGGTACCACATGTGACCAATGGTGACTGGAGCATGGGTCCCTACTCCCCTTTTGTCCCTGGGCTGGCAATTCTGATCCATAGTTCAGGAGGCTGCACTAACAGTGCCAGCAGGATGGAGGCCCCAGGTCCCCAAACGGTGGCCAGCACCATCTCACATCCCGGTGGGCCGTCCCTCCTTCCTTATTTTATTTCCTGCCCTGCTTCCCAAGCCCGCTGCCTGCACATAACCCTTAGTCTCTGGCTTTGGTTTCAGGGAACCCAGGCTAAGACACGCAGTGTGAGGGGGAAACATTCTCAGAAGCAATGTGAAGTAACAAAAGAAGTTTCCTGCAGTTAATGACAGCTCCTGTTAGCCCACAGTGCTGCAGTCATTCATTTAACAAATGTCCACACGCCTACCTGGACAGAGTTCTCCGTTAGGTGTTGGGAGAGGTGCAGGGGTGCATTGCAGACCTCAAGAAGGCTTGAAGGGGAGACCCAGGCGGGTGGGAACCTGGCGCTGGGAGGATACTGAGGAGAGTCTTGGATGCAAATCAAGGTTCCATCGTTTACTAGATCCTAGGGCTTGGCCTCAGCTTCTCCTGCACATAGTAGGGGTGGTAATGTGATCAGAACATTGACTTCCTAGAGTCCCTTAGAGGGGTGCCCCTCTTTACAAGCAGTAGCAGTGTGGGGATGGCAGTACTAGTAAAGCTGCAGGGGGGCGTCCTTGTTACGTCTCTGCAGCTGATGTTGTTTGTGACATTGTAGAAATTAACCCCCCAGCACACACTCATGGAAGAGGTTGAATCTGACTGTGTATAAGGAAGCAAGCACAGAGCAGGCGCTTCATAAATGTTAGTTCTCTTTTCCTGCCTTAGAATAATGAGTTAAGCTAATGGTCACTGAGCATAAATCACATTTTTTCCCCCAGTTCAAAGTGCCAGGCCCACCCCTCCTCCCCCATAACCCCCAACCCTGGAACAATTCAGAACCTGCTCTTCATCTGACAGTTGGCATATTCCATTTTCATATGTTGCTATTTTTAGCTTATTTTTTTTTTATACACAGAAGTTTATTTTTAAATGGGCACGGGTTGTGGGGGGGTGTGGATTGCCCTTACAATCAGTGGCGTTTTCCAGTCCTGTTCCGGCCTCCCTGGGAGATCAGGAGGCAAGAGGGGGCCAAGTCAGGCCAGGCCCAGAGCCAGGCGAGCTGAGCTATTGGTGGCCCTGGGAGGTGGCCCTGGGGATACAGTTCTCAAAGTGCCTTCTAGCCACCCCACACCCCACCCCCAACCTCCCCTCTGGAATCCCTCCTGTGCTGAAGTTGCAGGTTTGCATTTGTGATCATGGTTGAAGCCCCTCTCCCCAACCAGTCTGGGACTCTTGGTTTTGTCACTGCTGTGTCTCTAGCACATGGCACAGTGCCTGGCACGTGGTAGACCTTTAATACACATTTTGTGGAAGGGGGAATGGGATAAGGAAGACTGGGAGTGGGTGAGGGGGGAAGAGTTAGGGAAGGTGAAGAAGTGGGGTTATTTGAGCTGGGTCTTGATGAATGAGTAGGAGTTTACCAGGTGGACAAAATGAAAAAGCATCCCAAGAAGAGGGAACAGCATGTGCAAAGACAGAGAGGCGTGAAGTACATGGTGTATCCCGGGAACAATAAGTAGGACGGAGTGCTTGGTGGGTCCAGTGAGGTGGGGGGCAGCTGGCTGGGCTAGAGAGGGCCCCTCAGCTGATCACGGAGGAGCCCCAGTGAGAAGCAGTGAGTGGGGACATTTCCTGGAGGCAGAGAAGAGAGGCTGTGGTGTGGAATTTTTACCAGGCAAGGGAGAGACCTGCCTCGTATTTCAGAACAGACCCTCTGGCCAGGCCCAAGCATTCCCCAGCTGACCCCAGCTCTTCCTTCACCTCTGCAATTGTCCCTGTGAGAAAAATCACAGCCCCAGTTTTCCCACAGGGTGCTGCCCCAGGCAAGGTCAACACAGATCCCCTAAAAACCCAAACATCCCCGGAACCACAAAAGATTTCCCAGGGAGATGCTGGTTTTGAGAAATGAAACTCCGCTGTGGGGATGGGCTGGCAAAAGCGGAACTTGGAGTGCAAACCGATTGGAGGACGTTTGGGACATCTTCCTAAATTAAAAGTACTCAAAGCACGGGGCAGGTCTGACTGCTCCAGGGCCAAACCAGGAGCTATCATTTCTCTTAACAATGAAAAGCAGCAGTCTTTACTCAAGAAAGTAACCTGTGCCTGTGAGAACACACAGGCAATAACACACAGGCAAGCACTTCAAAGAGCCCGTAGCGGGAAGTAAGCCTCATATTCCTGAGCCCCTTGCCTCCTCTCCTGAAGGCCCCTTGCCTGGGTCCCTGGGTCCTGCTTGTCCTTCCAGAAATGGGCCCGACCACCCGCCGCCGTGTGTCCACATCACTCTCACACAAATGGCAGCATGTGCTTCACACTGTATTTTGCTTTTTCCACATAATAATGTATCATCTCATATCCCATAGTTCCACCACCTTCTTCTTTTGGATGTATGTCGTTTATTTAACCAACACATTATTTATTTAACTTGATGGACAGTTAGGCTGTTCCCTGTTATTCTCACTGTCTCCTTATGCACATGTGCAAATTTATCTGAAGGATAAATCCCCTAGGAATGGATTGGTGAGTCATTTAAGATTTTGATAGGTATGTCGCGGTCCGCGCGTGGGTTGGAAGAAGAATTTCCAGACACAAAGTATTTTAGACAAGAGTGAGTTTATTGAGAACAAAGACCAGAGTTAGTGAGGGGTGCTGCAATTACAGCGAGCGGACTTCCTGATAGACCAGGGAGAGCTGACCCCCTTTGTGGGCTAGTAGCCAACTTTTATAGCCTCAAGACAAAGAAAATTCCTGCTGGCAGGATGGCATTAGGTGATTGGTCAGGGTGCTACAAGGTTGCTACATGGTGATTATTTTGTCTACTATGGAGTCGGGGGCTGTCCCGTTTAGATTAGGAGAGCCCATGGCAGCCGTTGCTATGGGGGCTACGTTAATTCCGGGGGTTTTGTCCTGTGTCCTTGATGTAGGGTGTCCTTGATGTGGGGCTCCACAAGATATGGTAGGGCCCCCCGATCCGTGGTTTTGCTTTCCGTGGTTTCCTTCTCTGTGGTTTTAGTTACCCGCGGTCAACTGCAGTATGAAAATACATTAAGTGGAAAATTCCAGAAATAAACAATACAAAAGTTTTAGATTGCCGCTCTGAGCAGCAGGCTGAAATCTTGTGCTGTCCTGCTCTATCTCACCGGGAGGTTAATCTTTTTGTCCAGCGGATCCATGTCTACATATTCCCAGCTACCCGCGTCTACGTATACTTAGCAGCTCACTCGGTTATCAGACTGTCGAGGTATCGCATTCACGTAACTTTTGTTACAGTATATTGTTCTAATTGTTCTATTTTATTATTAATTGTTGTTAATCTCTTATGGGCCTCATTTATAAATTACGCTTTATTGCCGGTATGTATGTATAGAGAAACACTGTCCCTGTAGGATTGGGCACTGCCCGCAGTTTCAGGCATCCGCTTGGAACAAATCTCTCGCGGATATGGGGGGAGGGGCGCTACTTTGTTGTCAGATTATGCAGCGCGAAGGGGTTGTGGGAAAATCTATATTACCAACGTGCTAGGGCTGTCCACTTGCTTCATTGTCCGCCCTGGGCTGGTGCCTCCGGCTGTGAGCCCTACGCCCCTTGGTGAGCTGGTCGCCCGGCTCTGAGCGACTCTCAGGTGCCAGCGTGCCCTCCACGCCCGTTTTCCACTGTGCGCAGCCTGAAGCCCACCGCCCACACGTGATGTGAGGTTTCCTTCACTTGCCACTTTATATAAAATTCTATTTTCATATAGTTTTTAAAATAGGTAACATGGTTCAAATATCTAAAGGCCAGTGCCCGTCTCCCTACACCCTTTTCTCCTAGCCATCCCCTTTCCTCCCAGAACTGCTGCTCCAATGTCTTTGTCTCCTTCCAGAGATATTTTGCACAAACAAGTATATTTCTGTTCTTCCTTCCTCCCTCCCTCCCTTCCTTTGCAAAAATGATAGCGTGTTATTCTTCCCTTTACTTTTTTCACTTAACAGTGTCTAGCAGAGAACATTCTGGGTGTAAAGTGCATTCTCATTTTTTTTAATATCTCCAAATCATCACATTTGATGAATGTCTATTCCTCTCCTCTCCTTGTCATTTGTCTTTTCACTTTTCTTTGCCATGAAAAGGTGGGTTTTTTTTGCATTTTATTTTATTTTTTATACAGCAGATTCTTTTTAGTTATCTATTTCATACATATTGGTGTATATATGTCAATCCCAATCTCCCAATTCATCCTGCCTTGAAAATATATATATATATTTTTTTTTTTTGGCGGTATGCGGGCCTCTCACTGTGGTGGCCTCTCCCGTTGCGGAGCACAGGCTCCGGACGCGCAGGCTCAGCGGCCATGGCTCACGGGCCCAGCCACTCCGTGGCATGTGGGATCTTCCCGGACCGGGGCACGAACCCGTGTGCCCTGCATTGGCAGGCGGACTCTCAACCACTGCGCCACCAGGGAAGCCCCCTTGAAAGTATTTTTAACTTTCCTGAAGTGAAATTTTCTTTCGTGGGCTCTGGTTTTGGGGTCATATTAAAAAGACCTTTCCCACTTTGAGATTACACAAAATTTCTCCCACAATTGATCCTGTTACTTTTGTGGTTTCATTTTTTAATCTTTAAAATCATTGATACATCATGATTTTTTATCTTGTTGTAAGATGTGCTATAAGGATCCAACCTGATAATTTTTCTCCAGGTGGCTATCCAATTGTCCCTATTCCATTTATTAAATAATTCATCTTGTACTCACCCATTTGAAATAACTCCTTAATTCTGTTCCAGACTCTCAAATGTGTTTTGAGTCCATCTGTTCACGTTATGCCGTACCATGCTGTTTTAATTATTAGAGCTGTATAATTTACCCTGTTTTAATAATTAGTAGGGCTGGCCTGACTTCCTTATTTTTTTTCTTACAAAAATGCATTTGCTATTTTTGCTTATGACTTTTGAATCAACTTGTCTAATTTAAAGAGAAATGCTATTCATACTTTATTGTGTTACGCATTATGGTATGCATTTCTATTACTTCTAGTTTATAAATAGTGATTTCTGTATATTAATGTTGTGTCTGGTACCTTACTGAATTGTCTTATTGCTTGTAATGGTTTTTCAGTTGGTCAACTTAGGTTTTCCACACATATAAATAATAACAGCGATAATAATACCACCACACCCTCCCCTCCCACTTTTATAGTTTTATGTTCTCTCTCTCATCTGATCGCACTGGCAGACACTTCCAGGACAATGTTAACTAACACTGGTGATGGTGGACATGCTGGTTTTGTCACTGGTTTTGATGAGAATGCTGCTAGCATCTCTCCACTAAACAGTGTTGGGGCTTCCCTGGTGGCGCAGTGGTTGGGAATCCGCCTGCCAATGCAGGGGACACGAGTTCAAGCCCCGGTCCGGGAAGATCCCACACCGCAGAGCAACTAGGCCCGTGCGCCACAACTCCTCTTCCTGCGCTCCAGAGCCCACGAGCCACAACTGCTGAGCCCGCGTGCTGCAGCTACTGAGGCCTGCGCACCTAGAGTCTGTGCTCCACAACAGGAGAAGCCACCTCAATGAGAAGCCCACGCACCGCAGCAAAGAGTGGCCCCCACTCGCCGCAGTTAGAGAAAGCCTGCGCGCATCAACCAAGACCCAATGCTTCCCAAAAATAATAATAATAAAAAATAAATTTAAAAAAAAATTAAACACAGTGTTGGCTTCGGCTACATCTGTGTTGAGGAAGGATCCATCTATCCCTACTTAACGGAGAATTTCAAAATGGATGTTGAATGTTGTCACATGCCTTCCAAGGTTTCTCTTGGACCCGGGCTGCAGGTCCACCAGTGCACCTCAGCTAGCCCCAGACCTGCCCTTCCCTGGCAACTCCTGGGGGAGCCGGTGCAGCTCTCAGCTGCCTGGGGGCTCTCGTCTCTGGACTGGGATGCTTTCCGCAGCAGGAAGCAGAAAAGCCCACCTAACAGGCTTAAATCAAAGGAGATGTGTTATTCTCACAGACCGAGAAGCCCTGAGGTAGGCAGCTCCTGGGTCAGTGATTCAGGGTCTCAGTCAAGTTAGCAAGGGCGTGGGCCCCCTTCCTCCCCTGCCCTCCTTGGCCTGTTAGCTTTGCTGGCTGGTCAGCATGGTCACAAGATGACTACCAAACATCCCAGAGACAGGCAGGATATGCCGCCTTGATGAAGTAGGGTCTCTTTGTGGGGTCCCTCTTAGAAGTCATGAAACCTTTCTCAGAAGAGCCTCCAGGGACTCCCCTGTGTCTCAGAGGCTGCATCTTCCAGTCTTAGCCTGTAAAGTATAACTGTTTTTCATTTCTTTAAAAATCTCCTTAATGTCTCATAAGCGCTCATTTTCTAGTGGCTACATATGATTCCATCTGGTTTATGTGTGCACTCTCCTAAGCCATTCCCCTGTTTTGGCCATTACGTGGCTTCTGACGTTGTACTGGGTTCAGCTGTTGCCTGCCCACTGGGGCGTTCTGAGCTCCCAAACACTCCGGGTGAGGCTGTGGCCAGTGCCTTTCTCAGCCCAATTAGAATTTCACTTCTGGTTCCAGCTCATCAAGAGGTGTGGTTGAAAGCTCAGAGTCGGTTCCCAGAACCCTGCAAATGAGAGGGCAGGGGTCATGGGGAGGCTACAGGGAGTCCACTGCGTGCTGACTGCTTGGGGGAGAGGGCTCTAACTCTCTGCCTGAGACTGGGGGAGATGGGTGCACTTTTTCAAGGTGTCAGCAATTTAATTTCCTTGATGGCTCTGGCCCTGGGGGAGGGGGCCAGTGAGGTTCTTAATGTGGAATATCTAGGGGCGCTGCAGACAGCCAGGCACCCAGGACACTGTTCAGGAGTTTCACTATTTGAGACAAAAGACATCTTTTCAGCCAGCTCAGCCCCAGGAAGAGAGAGGCCAACATAAGGTTTTCATGTGCCCCAGTGTAGTGACGTGGGGTGCAGTCTGTGCCGGGACAGGGGTCTCTGCTTGTCTGGTCCTGCTTGAGTGAGCTTTCTCCCTTCTTCACCAGATCCTGTCTTCCTTCTCAGAAAACAGAGCCCCGGGGGCCCAGGTAGATATTATGTGCATGAAGCTTTGCGCAGGTTGAGGACCTGCCCTGGGGTTTACATCCTTTTTCCTCCAGGCACAGTACAGCAGCCCTAAGGGACAGACTCCAGAGAGCCCTAAAGGAACCGTAGGGACCTGAAGTCTCTGTTTCTCTCAGCCCGTCGCCTCCCCTCTTGACATTCTGCCCTCCAGGTCTCCCAGCTCCCGGGCCATCTCTCCTCCCCAGTGACAGACAGTGACAGAGCTGGGGCACCTACTGCAGTGCTGTGCTGGGGATGGAGCAGGGTGGGGAGGGTGAGGAGCATTTATGAGACTCTGGGCCCTGCAGTCGCCATGACAACAGAAATGCACTGTGATTTAGTTCCCTTGGCAGGAGCATCTGACAGGCAGGGCAGGTGGACTGCAGATGCCGGACGACCTGGGCTTCGTTCCTGTGTTTCCAGCAGTCCTCTTCCGTATCCATTTTCCTCTGGGGTGCCTTCTTTCCCTACGTGCTCAGAGGTATTTTGTGGCACACATTTAGGCCACAAGACAAGCCTTCCCATACTTTCTTAGAGTCCCCGTGTCAGGTGACTGCCCAGCGCCCTCTTTACTCTCTCCCCTCCACCTTCCCTTCTCTCCTTTTTCTCTCTGCATTTATGACAATAAAAAAAGGCATCCAGAAATGCAGAGGTGGGTTGTCAGCCTCCTCACATCCCCGGCTGAGGGCTGTGGCAGTGGAGGGCACACAGATGACATCCTGTCCCTTTTTAATAAGATACTAGGTCCAGACCACATGCAAGGGGGTGATTGTCCAAGAGTGTGAATACAGTACCAGGAAGCAGGGTTCACTGGGGGCCACCTTGGAGGCTGCCCAGCACGGGGATGGAGCCAGGAGGACAGACTACAGCCAGACTGCCTGGGTTCAGATCCAAGACAGGTTGTGAGTGGTCAGCACTTTAGGAGACCAGTTGGCAAGTAATTTCCCCTTGCTGACCAGTTGGGAAGCACCACTGTAATTAGTCGTGTGACCTCAGCCAAATTACTCAGCCTCCCCCAGCCTCTGCTTTCGCATCTGTAAAATGGGTATCATAATTGTATCACCTTATAGGGTTGTCCTGAGGATATGGAACTGAGATATGCAAAGCTCTTAAAACTGTACCAAGCATGGGGTAAACACCCAATAAAACTTGAGTGTTTTATTAAGAGAGATTGCCTGTCACTTGCACAGAGCCCTTCATGTGTCCCCACAGTGACCACTGCCAATCACTGAACTCCTGTCCCTTTCCAGGCACTGGACTAGTCCCTGGGGATTCCAGGAGGCCAAGGGAGGCAAGGTCTGCTTTCATGAAACTTACATGCCTTTAGCAGAGACACAATAAACAAATATACAAATAAATAAGCTAATTTTCTGCTGTGCTATAGTCTATAGAGAACAGAGTGGGAGAGTCATTCGGCAGGAGGGGCAGTTACCTGACAAATGTTCTCACTCAGGGAAGTTTTCTCTAAGTGATGTGTGAGGTAAGGTCTGAAGGTGAGAGGGGGCCAGCTCTGCAAGGAGCTGGGGGAACAACATTCCAAGAACCTGAAAGTGCAGAGATTCTAGTTGGAAGAGGGTGAGCTTGAGGAAGAGAAAGGGACCCAGGATGGCTGATGGCATTAAGGGTGGGTAAGTAGGAGGAGATGTGATCAGGGGACCTGGACGCCCAGGGTCACATCAGAGTTGGATTTTTATTCCAGGAACATTAGGCCCTCCAAGGAGTTTTTGTTCTGTTTTGTTTGTTTTTTGCGGTACGCGGGCCTCTCACTGTTGTGGCCTCTCCTGTGAAGGAGCACAGGCTCCGGACGCGCAGGCCCGGCGGCCGTGGCCCACGGGCCCAGCCGCTCCGCGGCATGTGGGATCTTCCCGGACCGGGTCACGAACCCGTGTCCCCTGTATCGGCAGGCGGACTCTCAACCACTGTGCCACCAGGGAAGCCCCCTCCAAGGAGTTTTAAGCAGATGTGCTTTGCTCTTAGTTGACTGCTTTTCTTTGTTGAAGGGATGGGTGGACTGATGGACCGACGGATGGATGTATGGGAGGGATGGACAGATAAACATGTGGCATCAACACAAGCGCAGCCTCCCTCCCTGTGCTCTCTCACCAGAGTTTGGTGCTTGCTGCCTGCGCAGCCCTTTAGGATGGTATCTTCAGGGCTGCCTGTGGTCCAGGCTCCTGACACTGTGCCTCTGGGAGGACTGAGTGATGTAGGAGAAGCAACCAGGCTGGGCAGGGGGGCTGTCTCAGGCTGTTTGTCTCTGGGATCAGGGATACACCATAAGGGTGAAGCTGATTTAATGAAAAGAATCCCAAACTGCTAAATCCAAATCCTGCTGTGCCATTTCCCGTCCGGGTGGCCCTGGGCCACTGGCCGCTCCAGCTGCCCTGTCGTAACACAGGCATGGTGATGGTTACAGAGGGTATGACGGCACTCAGGAAGCATGTGCAGGCGTCGTGCCCAGCTCCTGGCTTCCTTGTCCCATTCAGTCCTCACCAGAATCTCGCAAGTTAGGTCCAGTTATTTGGCTGATGAAGAAATGGAAATGTAGAAACATTATGTGGCCAGTAAGCCCTTACATTTTATCAACCTCCTCTCATGTATTCATTCAATCTCCACCAACCAGGTGAGGTAGGCTCCACTTGGAGAGGAGGACCCAGAGGCACAAAGCTTGTGGCGCTGGGAGTCCAGCCCCGTGCTCTCGGTCCTAGAATATAGGGGAGGGACTGTGCAAGGTGGCAGGCGCTTGGGACCTGCCTTGGGATTTCCACTGTAGGAAACCCAGGCAGGCCATGCACCAGCTGGAGGGCCCCGCAGGAACCTGCTGTTCCTCCTCGCCCCGCCCCGCCCGGGTCAGTCCCGGCTTTGGGGCACTGAGAAGTACAGAAGTTCCCCAGGAGAGACAAAACGTGTCCGGTCCCCAGCCCACGGGCAGAGCGCACAGGCAGCCGGGAGGCGGCTGCAACCTGGAGCTGGCAGCACCTCGTTTGCCTGGCATCTGCCCCTGGCCTGGGTGAGCTTGGCTGCCCCTCCTGCCACCAGAGCCCCGCCAGTCCTTGCACCATGCCTTTCTTCCTTGCCAGGCATCTGAAGAGGAGCAGGCAGCTGCCCAGGGGTAAGTGAACAGCCAGGGTCAAGAGCAGGCCGTAGGGACACCAGACTGGGGGATGATTAACCCTCAAAGGGCAGGTGGCATTTGGTGGCTCCAAGCAAAAGAAGTTGAGTGAAGGTGAGTCAACAGGGATAGGTGGGAAGCTTGGACCGCTGCTCAGGTTCAGCCCGGTGCAGCCTGGCAGGCATGGGCGGGGAAGGCCAACCTTGGAGACACTGCAGAAAAGCCCAGCCGGCAACTAGGCATTGCCCAGAGGTGGCCACACAAACACACACACAGAGTCTCAGGAAGTCTAGGGATAGTGGGCTCTCCCCTTCCCCTCCAGCCCTAGTGTAGGCTGTCTGAAAGCTGTCCAGTCCTGCAGCCACCAGCTACATACGGCAACTGAGCACTTGAAATGTGGCTAGTCCAGACATATTCTTAGTACAAACTACACCCTAGGTTTTGAAGACTTAGTACAAAAAGTATATAAATATAATATCTCAGTAACTTCTGACTGTGTGTTGAAATGAATGATACTATTTTGGATGTATTGGGATAAACAAAATATATCATTTAAAATAAGTTCACCTGCTTCATTTTACTTTTTTAACGTAGCTACTAAAACATTTGAAATTATCCATGTGGCTTGCATTATATTTTCATTGGATTATGCTGCTCTGGACAGCTGCAACCCCATGCTTGGCCTTCACCCCTGGAAATCCAGGTGTTGGAGGCCTCCCTGGAGCTCCCTGCTCCCCTGGGCAGCCTGTAGAATGACGGTGGGCCCTGTGACACATCATACATTGCAGCTCCTGTCACCTTTAAATCGTGATTTCTTTTGATTTTTGAACATTTTCCATAAATCCTGGGCTTATTAGGTATCATTTGATTAATTACATCAGAATGACAACTTTTTGACCTGAATGTCATAGAAGAAGTTCCATGGGCTATAGTGGTTTACAAAATGGTTTCACAGATATCATTTATTCTTTTTTCTTTTTATTATGAAAATTCTTATACAGAAAAGTTGAAAGGTAGGGGTTTTTGTCCTGGAACCCCTGCCAGGATCTGCTGCATTTTGGAGTCACCTCCTCTCCCCCAAATCCCTTGCGTTGGTGGAAAGAGAAACTCAAAAGAAAGTTCTTAAATCCAGGAGCCCAGAGGGGACTAAAGCCCAGCTGGGAACAAGAAAAGCTGGGCTGGGACCTGGCTGGGTCATGTAGGGGCCGGTCCCCTTAAACAAGCCACAGGCTGAAGTAGTGAGCACAGAGTGGGGTCAAGGTTAGGAATCAGGCTGCCTGGAGTCCTAGTTCACTGCTTTTACTGCTTGGACATGTTTCTAAACATCTCTGGACTTCAGTTACCTTTCCTTTCCTTTAAATGGGAATAATGACAGCACTTCCCATCAGCTTGTTAACATCATGCCTGCCTCAGAGTGGGTGCTCTGTGTGTGCCAGTCACCTTGGTTCTGCTATTGCTATTCTTCCATTCATCACAGATTCCGTGCACACCCTCCCCATGCCAGGCACTGCTCAGTGTGCTGGAGTTGCTTATAAAACAGACAGAATGGGGGCAGGCTGAAAATAAACAGTGTAAATAATCATGTCATATAAGCACATAAAATATGTGTACTGGATTGTGATAAGTGCTATGGAAAGATTAAGGCCAGGAAGGGGCCCAGGTTGCAGTGGGTGATGTGGATTGAGGTTTCAATAAGGGTGGTCAGGAAGGATTCCCCAAGAAGGTGACACTTGAGAGAAGACCTGAAGGAGGTGAGGGAGAAAGTCATGGCAGTGTCTGGAAAAATGGCTTTCCAAGCAAGAACAAGCGCAAAGGGAAAGCAAGTGCAAAGACCCTGGGGCAGAGGCGTGCCCAGCTGTCTGAGGAATGACAAAGAGCAAGGCAGAGAGCAGCAGTGAGGCTAGAGGAGTAGCCGGCAAGAGGTCAAGAGGCCTGGAAGATCACCGCATGGACTTTGCTGAGAGGGGGGCCACTGCGGGATTTTGAGCAGAGGTACGTGGGCTAGTTTGGGGCTTAACTGGGTCACTGTGCTGCCATATTGAGAACAGGCAGTCGGGGGCAAGGTAGGGAGCCTAGAGACCATGCCAGTAAGCCAGAGGAGAAGTGAAGGTGGCTCGGACCAGGTGGGCCAGTGAAACATGGTCAGATTTTGAATATGTTTTGAAGGAAGAGCCAGTAGAATTTGCTGATAGGAATGGATATGAGACAGAGTGGAGCTGAGGATGTGTCTGGTTTCCACTTGAGTAACTAGAAGGTGGAGTTGCCCTCACTCGAGAAGGGAAGGGGTGGCAGATCTGGAGATGGATTTTGTAGCTGGTAAGTGGGAGATGGCTGGAGACATCTCAGTGGAGCTGTTGGGTGAGGACACAGAGGGGTCTGGAGGGCAGGGAGCGGTGAACCTGGAAGTCATCTGCATAGGGACGGCAGTTAAAGCTCTCAGACTGGATGAGCTCACCCGGGGACAGTATGGGTCGGTATGGGGACAAGGGGAGGGAAAAGGCCTAGCGACTCCCAACTTTGTGCTTTGGGCACCTGGTTGCCCAGCACTAAGATAGGAGCACAAGAGGAAGCTGGTGTGATGGGTGAGGTAGTGATGATTTGCAGACAAGCCATGTTGTTGTGCCTATGGGATGTCCCACACTGGTAGAATCATAAAGTCATTTAGACTCAAAGGAAGTACAGATCTCATTGCTCTTTATCAATGCTTCTCAACTGGGGGCAGCTTTGCCCCCCAAGGAACATTTGGCAACATGTGGAGACTTTTTTTTTTTTTTTTTTTTTGTGGTACACGGGCCTCTCACTGTTGTGGCCTCTCCCGTTGCGGAGCACAGGCTCCGGACTCGCAGGCTCAGTGGCCATGGCTCACGGGCCCAGCCGCTCCGCGGCACGTGGGATCTTCCCGGACCGGGGCACGAACCCGTGTCCCCTGCATCGGCAGGCGGACCCTAAACCACTGCACCACCAGGGAAGCCCGTGGAGACATTTTTGATTGTCAAACCTGGGAGGGAGGGAGAGGCTGCTACCGGCATCCGGTGGGTAGAGGCCAGGGATGCTGCTAAACAACCTGCTATGCACAAGTCAGCCGCTGCCACCCTAGTGTAGAATTATCTGGCCCAAAATGTCATTAGTGCTGAGGTGGAGAAACTCCGCTCCATACTGGATTTAACTGAGTGTGGTAATAAATGTGAACATTTAGAGAGTGCTTGCTAGTTGCCAGGTGCTAAGCTAAGGGAATAGCTCATTTCATTCTCCCAAAAAGGTAGGCACCCCCACTTTCTTCACCTTACACGTGTGTGCCTGACATTTGGGGGAAGTTAAGTCCCTGCACTCCACCTGGTGGATCTGAGCCTTCACCCAGGTCTAGTTCTCAGCACTGTTCAGGACGGCCTCAAACAAAGGGGTATGTGGCAGGATAGGTGGAAACGCAAGAAAAGGGAAAAACCAGAAACAGTAACAAGAGACCCTCATCCTTCATGATGCATTTCTTCCTGAAATGTTTGCTGTTAGAATTTTTTTTCCTTAACTAAAGCTAATACTAATCTTTCCTAAGTAACAGAGGACAAGTGAGCGTACACAATTGAATGCTATAGAAAATCCCAACGTTGACTTTGATGACCTATCTATTTTATCTTCCTTACATTCCCCTCCACTAACATAGAGGAGATTTTCTATTGCAAAAAGAATGAGTTTATAGTTGAAAACACCTGGGTTTAAATCCTGGCCCCCTCCATTTGTTTGTTTGTGAGCTAAATGTTTAACTTCTCTGAGCCTCAGTTTCTTCATCTGTAAAATGGAGTCAGTAGCACGCCTTCCCACAGTGTTTATGAGGATTAAATGTGACTGTGCGTGTTAACTGTCTTGCACAGTGGTTTACGTATAGTGGGCCCTTAGAAGTGGTTGCAGGACTTTCACTTCTGGATAAGATCGGTGGACTGATTTACTATCTCACCTAAAACAACCCCCCCCCCAAAAAGGACAAATAATATGAAACTGTTTTTCAAGGTACTAGACATTAGGCAGTGAAGGACTGTGACACCCCACCCCCACCCCAGCAAGAGATGGGAAACAAACGAGGCAAGCCCTACACATGCCCTAGCTTACTGGCTTGAGAAAGTTTTCAGGCTGTGATGCAGGAAGGGGAAACCCAGGTGGAGCCCAGTGGACTCCATGAGTTAAAGAGACAGCTGGGGAGACCAAAGCATCTTGAGTTTTCAGGATAGAATACCAAGGAGGAAAGTGCTGCTCAAAGAGAAACCCCCTTGGGAGCTCATCACCACATGCACATGAGGACATTACCTGAGGCTGAGGAAAGAACCCCTGGAAAGGGTTAGAGGCAACACTGGCCGCTCTGACACAGGGCAGGAAATAGTGCCTATTTCCATTGGACTCCTGGGGCATTGCATAGCATACACAGAAGGGTTTTCTTTCAGCAGTGGGGAGTTATTAGCTCTATACTGAGAACTCTGGACCCACCAAATAAATCTTAGAAACAAAATCTGTAAGAACAAGTAGACAGGAAGTCAGTAAGGATATGGAAAATTAAAAAAAAATAAAACTGTCAACAACTGGACCTAATTTATAGAACACTCCACCCCGCCACAGCAGAGTAATTTTCCTCAGTGCAAAGAGAATGCTTAGCAAGATAGACCGTATTCTAATCCCAAAACAAGTCTTAATAAATTTAAAAGGATTCAAATCATACAACATATCTTCTCTGAAAGCAATGGAATTAAATTAGAAATCAATAATAGAAAGATTTCTGGAAAATCCCCCAAACTGGGAAATAACACATTTCTAAATAACCCATAGGTCAAAGAAGAAGTCCAAAGGGTAAGACATTTTGAGCTGAATAAAAACGAAAAAACAATATACAAATGTTGTACATGCCTCTAAAGTAGTACTTAGGGGGGCAACTATAGCACTACACATTGTAAGAAACTAGAAAAATAAGACCAAATTAAACACAGAGTAAACAGATGAAGAGAAATAATAAAGATCAGAGTGTAAATCAATGAGATACAAGTTGCCAAACTACAACCTGTGGGCTGGCTCCCTCTTTTTTTTTTTTTATGGTACGCGGGCCTCTCACTGCTGTGGCCTCTCCCGTTGCGGAGCACAGGCTCCGGTCGCGCAGGCCCAGTGGCCATGGCTCACAGGCCTAGCCGCTCCGCTGCATGTGGGATCTTCCCGGACTGGGGCACGAACCTGTTCCCCCTGCATCGGCAGGCAGACTCTCAATCACTGCGCCACCAGGGAAGCCCCTGGCTCCCTCTTTTTGTATACAAATTTTTGCACAGACACAGCCCTGCTCTTTCACTTACGTATTGTCTATGGCTGCTTTCTAGCTGCAACAGCAGAGTAGGTAGTTTTGGCAGAGACCATATGGCCTGAAAACAACATATTTACTATCTAGCCCTTTAAAAGTTTGCTAATCAGAAAAACAAAAAGACATAAAGTCAGTAAAACAAAAAGCTCTTTTTTGAGATTAATAAAATCAGTAAGCCTCTAGCAGGACTGATCAGGGGAAAAAAGAAAAGACACAAATCGCCAATAATATAAATGAGAGAGGTGACATCACTACCAAATACTAAAAGGATAATAAGGGAAATATTATGAACAACTTTATGTCAATATATACAACAACTTAGATGAAACAGACAAATTCCTTGCAAGACACAAACTACAAAGCTCACTCAAGAAGAAATAGGTGTATATGTTATAGAAATTTAATTTATTAAAAAACCTTCCCACAAGGAAAAGTCCAGGTCTAGGTAGCTTCGTTGGTGAGTTCTATCAAATATTTTTTAAAAAATAGTAACTCTACACAAACTCTTCCAAAAATATTGAAAAAGAGGGAATACTTACCAGCTTATTCTGTGAGGCCAGTATTACCCTGACACCAAAATCAGACAAAGACATAAGAAAAGAAAATGGCATACCAATATCCTTCATGAATATAGATGAAAAATTCCAAACAAAATTTTAGTAAATTGAACCTAAAAATAATAAAAAGGACAATACATCATGACCAATTGGAATTGCAGGCATGAAAAGCTAGTTTAACATTTGAAAATCTGTCAGTGTAATTCATCATAATAGCAAACTAAAAAAAAAAAAAAAAAAGTGATCTCTCAATAGATACAGAAAAAAGCATTTGACAAAACCCCAGTATCCATTTCTGATTAAAAAAAACCTCTCAGTAAACTGGAAATAGAAGAGAACTTCCTCAACCTGAGAAAGGATATCAACAAAAAACCTACAATAGATATACTTAATGGTGAAAAGTTGAAGGCTTTTGCTATAAGATCAAGAACAAGATAAGGATGTCCACTCTCACCACTTCTATTCAACATCATATTTGAGGCTCTAGTCAGCACGATTTGACAAGAATCAGAAATAAAAGGCACCCAGATTGGAAAGGAAGAAGTAAAACTGTCTTTATTCGCAGGTAGCACGATCGCCTGTGTAGGTGCACTGGCAAGTCAGTGGGGAAAGGATCGTCTGTTCAACAAATGGTGCTGGAACAACTGGACATCCATGTATAAAAGGATGAACTCCAATCCATACCTTGCACCATATACAAAAACTAACTCATAGACCTAAAGGTAAACCCTAAAACCATGACACTTCTAGAAGAAAATCTAGGAGAAAACTTATGACCTGGGTTATGCAAAGATTGTTTAGATACAAAACCAGAAAAAATGGATAAGTTGAGCTTCATCCAAACTAAAAACTTCTGCTCTTGGAAACACACTGTTCACAGAATGAAAAGAAAAGACACAGACTGGGAGAGATATTTGCACAGCATATATCTGATAAAGAACTTGTATCCAGAAGATGTAAAGAACTCTCAAAATCAATAATGAAAAATGAGCAACCTCTTTTAAAAATGGACAAAAGAGTTCAACAGATATTTCACCAAAGAAGGCACATGGATGGCAATTAAATACATAAAAAGATGTGCAACATCATTAGTCATTTGGAAAATGCAAATTTGAACACAGTGCTGTACTCCTACACACCCATTAGAATGGCTAAAAGTAAAGAGACCGGCCATACCAAGTGCTGATGAGGAACTGGAAGAACTGGAACCCTCATACACTGCTGGTGGCAACATGAAGTGGTGCAATCACTTTGGAGAACAGTTTGTGGCAGTTTCTTAAAAAGTTAAATATACATATATACTAATACACATAAATAAACATACATACATGAAAAGTACTTGAAAAGTTAAACACACAGGCTTAGAGCAGGACCCTGGGCGGGGGCAGAGCTGGACATGAGAGCATGTGTCAACCTCTGGGCAAGGTGGATCCAGGTTTTGTAAATGAAGCTTATATGACGTGGGTGGCCCTCCTTAGGAAAAAGAATTGAAAAAAAATGAGAAATTCCAGTTAGATACAAACCTGAGTATTCATTTAGGACAAACAAGTAACCACAACAAATTCTTAGAGCCATCCATCTCCAGGTCCCTTTCTTCTGAGTCATCTGGAGATGTTTTTCCAGAAAAGCATACATGGAAAAGCTTCCTGGCAACACCTGGCTTCCCTTCCCCACATGGAACACTCGGCCACCCCAGCCCTCATGGTCCGCGTTGAGTGGGACCCTGAAGATGCAGAGCCGCTGTCCCCTTCTCAGTGGTGGTGCCCTTGCCCCGTGAATGACCACGCAGCTGCCCCAGCTGTGGGTACAATCTTTGTTTTCCATCGGCCTGCACTGTCTCTTGGGCTTCAGGCTCTGCTGTCTCAAGCTCCCTTCCTCTCCACCTCTCCACCGCTGCAGTGCTGCCGCCCAGTTGCTGCCTGGGCCCAAAGGAGCTGGGCTAGTGTGTGTATATTGCGGGGCTCAAAAGGCATCCTAGGACCCTGGCGCACCACTCTCCTGAGCTTTGGGCCCCATGGGCCCCTCCAGCCTGCTCTCCCACTACCCAGCTTCCAGGCCTCACTTGTGGCACTCCTCCAGCAAGGATGCACCTCATCCCGTGCTCCAGCACTCAGAGCCGTCCCCTCGGTTTCCCCAGTCCTCAGCGGCCTTGCTGTGACCACTGTCAGCCTGACCCCAGCAGGTCGCCTCGTTCATGGGGAATGGGGAGAGCAGGAGGGTGGGGTCCCAGTCCCAGCCCAGAGCTGGGGACTTTGAATCCCTGGCTCTGCCACGTATTAGCTGTGTGAATTCAGACAAGTTCCTTAATTACTCTGTGTTTCAGTTTCCTTGTCTGTCAAATGCAGAGAGTAATAGTACCTCGCTCGGAGGCATTGTGAAGATGAAGGAATCCTAGGAGGGCAGGTGGGTCTGTCAGCTTTGTTAACTAGAAGAATCAGGCACCGCTCTAGTTCACTGGAAGGCAGGTACCAAGAGCTCAGTAAGCACTTAACCCCTGTCTGGTCTCTGTCACTGGGCTGTGGGCCCCAGCAAGGATCAGCCTGGGTCTCACAGTTCTCCTAACTGTCATCCCACCCCCTTGGGAACACGGATCTCTGCGACTCACCCCACCAGCAGATAAGCCCAGTTAGCTTATAGTGACATAAGTGACATATAGCACATAGTGACGTTTAGTTGTGCATTTAAGTTGTGTGAAGTTGATTTAAATAACATACATAGCGAAGCTCCTCTGGCACCCGAACTTCTCTGAGCTGGTGTCACATCTGCATGCTTTTTCCTACTAGTACCCCAGGATGATTTTCATGCTGTGGAGAAATAACAAAGAAGACTAAGGGAGAGAAAGAAACCCAAGAGGGCCCCAAAGCCAGATGTGGGATGTGGGATGTGGGAAGGGGATGGCCTGCCAGTATAGAACCAAAAAGCACAGCTGTTGCTGAGTGGATTTTGGAGAGACGACCTTCTCACACCCCAGGGAATGAAAGCCAGCTGTGGAGAGAGCCCTATGGGGGAGGCCCCCCGTGTCCGCCAGGGTCCCTGCAGTAAGCCTGTTCTCCCTGTCTTGCAGGTGGTGCCGGGGAGCGGGAGAAGGTGCCGGCCAACCCCGAGGCGCTCCTGCTCATGGCCAGCTCCCAGCGGGACATGGAGGACTGGGTGCAGGCCATCCGCCGGGTCATCTGGGCCCCGTTCGGCGGAGGTACGGCCCGTAGCGCGCATGCTCACCCTCTAGAACCCTTGCCTCCAGGTAATCACGCCCCTCCGCCCTGCTCTGAGCCTGCAAGATCCCTCTCGCTCAGGTCTTGCTGGCTGAGTCCCACGCTTCCTACTGCAGACAGTCAGTGTCGTCCTCTTCTGCTGCTGGCCCCCAGGGGTCACCCCTCGGTGGACTAAGCAGGTCCTCGCGGGGGAGATTTGGGCCACTTTTCAAAAACATGCCCTCCTCCGACTGGATAGTCCTGGGGCTTGTGTGTCCTTACCTCCCTGTGTCCAGATCCCTGCTGAATGCTGGGTGTGTATGGGTGGTCTACACTTAGGCCAGAAGTGGACACTCAGGGTCATATCGGATGGTGAGGTACCGCGTCCTTCCCTCTGTTGTGGCTTGTGGCCCCTGCATGGCTCTCTGTCCCTGACCTGAAAACAAAGGTCGCCATTTACCCACCTGCTCCTTTATTCTACACTTTTATTGGTGCCTAAAATGTACGGAGTGGTATTCCAGGTGCTAAGAATTCAGTGGGAAACCAAAGAGAGGATGCTTCTGCCCTCCCCTCCCCCTCCACTGTCCTGGGGGAGACAAACGATAGGCAAGTAAAGGTGACTCGTGATGTCCAGTAGGGAGAAACGCAGGGAGCAAAGTGGAGCCAAGTGGAGGGTGGAGGGGGCAATGTGTCAGGTGTTGTTCATTAAGCCAACTTAATGAAGTCACCAGGAGATCCAGGGGATGCGGGGGAAGAGCATGCAGGCAGAGGGACCAGCGAGTGCAAACGCCCTGGGTTGGGAAAGGGCCATGGAAACACGAGGACCCTCAGGAAGGCCAGAGGGTCTGAGGGAGTGAGGACCTGAGGCCTTGGGGACATAGTGGGGCTTCCAGATTTTGTTCTAAATTGATGGGGCACCAGGGAGGGCTCTGAGCAGGAGACAGACACAACTTGATTTATATTTATAAGAAGAGTCATCTGGCTGCCGTGTGAGGGGTGGGTCATAGAGACAAGAGCGGCCGAAGCAGGCTGGGCCAGTTGCTGGACCCGGGTGCGGGGCCTGGGCGTGTGTGGAAGTGGAGGAGACCGTGGAGAGCGGTCAGCTGAGACGTGTTCTGAAGGTGGGGCTGCAGGGTTTGCTGATGGTCTGGACATGGGGCACAGGAGAAGGGAACGCCGCCGCCCAGCTGTGCAGGTGCTGTCTCTGTAGGTCGGTGTCCCTGTGCAGTCATCACGAAAAGGGCTTTTAGAAAGGATCACCATGTCAGCTGGGCTGGGGCCACCAACCCCCAGCTAAGTGTGGAGAGCGGCCTTTGGGCCAGCTGTGTTCTGACCACATGAACCATGGACATCCTCTCTCTCCATGTTTCACAGTGTTTGATTGATGCACCATGCAGGCAGGGGCAGAAGCTCACCTTTGGGGGCCTCCTAAATGGCTCCACACTGTTAGCCATGGCCTCCCTGCCCCCTGGTGATCATGGCACCTTTGACCCACAGCCCCAATTTAATGGCCTGGGAAAACCCAAGCCCACCCAGGAACTTCTGCAGCCTCCATGGGCTTCCTCTGGTGCAAGGTGGTTGACAGTGACCCAATGGCACAGAATTGAGCCCAGACGCCCATGCCTCTGGACTTGGATTTATGACAGGTAGCACCTCTGAGCACCAGGGAAAGGAGAACATTGCCATGATCTTGGCTAGCAAGAGACTCTTTAAATGAGTTACAAAAAGCACCAAGTATTTAGCAACAATACTATGGAGAAATAAACACAATTCGTTCTTACGACAGAAAACTCTACAGCAGTGAGAATGAATGAACTACAGCTCTACCCAACAGCATGCATGAATCCTAAAAACATACTGCGAGACTAGGGCAGCCCAAGAACATGCTGTGATTCTATTTACATAAAGTCGAAAATAGGGCAGAAGGAAACCATGTTATTTATGGGTACATAATTAGGCAGCAACAATCTGAAGAAAAGCAAAGAAATGAATGCCGTGAAAGTCAGGATGGCAGGCCTAGTTACACAGGTGCTCATTTTATAATACTCTGCATCTCTGTGCATATGTGCTTTAAATACTTTTTGAATGTCTGCATATTTCACTACATAAAAAATCAAAAACTAAATAAAACAAAGAAAGGAGAGAAACTAAAGGTCAAAGAGGCTGAGTAATTTGCCCAAGATGGCACAGCTAGTCAGGAGCAGTGCTGAGAAACAGAGGCAGATGTTCTGACCCCAAAGGCTGTGCTTTGTCCCAGCCATCCAGGGCACTGTCACGTCACGTGTGGTCTACCTGTACTCAGTGTGCTGGCTCCCTGACCCACACACGTGCCTGTCTGCCTGTTTTTCTCTGTCTCTCTGTCTCTCTCTGTCTGTCTTTCTCTGTACTTGCTAAATGGGGACCATTTGCAGAATCCCACATAGACACCAGATTTGCCCCACCCCCGGCCTCTCTCCCCAGCGTTTATCAGACTTCTCAGGCTGTGTGCTGTGTGCCGAAGAAGTCACAAGAATTAAAACAGGAACCACCATCAAAGGCGCTTATCTCCTTTCTACCAGAAATATAGAGGAAAGGCAGAAATCCCAGGGGTTGGCGGTGGCAGACATGTCCGGACAAGTTTGGCACTTGAAGGGGGTCTCCATCTGCCTCTGCAGGTTTCCTGGCAAAGCTGTTATTAGCCTGGGTTCCCCTGGAAAGGAGGCTTAGAGGATCAGCCCTTCTTTCACTGTTTAATAACGGAGCCCGTGAGCCCTTTCAAGCATATTTGTTCTGGCAGAGAGTGGCCACCTCTGACAGGCACCAATGGGCAGCATGCCTGCTGCAGTCAGGGGAGAGCCCGGGCACCCCACAGAGAAAACGCCGACCAGCGGGGCAGGGGAGCCGGTCACTGCCGATGGCCTGCCCAAGGGGTGGCCCTGATGGAGTGCCTCGTGTCTGGGCATTCATTCAACCAGTCAGTCATTCACTCGAGGATGTGTTCTGGGGGCTGGTGACACAGCAGTGAGTAGGACAGACAAGGTCCCTGCCCTCATGGGGTGTACATTCTAAGAAAGGAGACAGACAGCAAACAAGTAAGCCTGGTGTAGGTTAGATGGTAGAGAGCGCAGTGGAGGCAAATGAGGTGGGGAGGGCAAGCCGGAGTGATGGGGGCTTGGAGTTTAGTGACATTTGAGTAAAGGAGATGAAGGGGTGAGTTACACATATATCTGGGCCGAGCGTTTTGGAGGCAGACGGCGGGGGTTGGAAGAGCAGCAACGAGGCCAGTGTGGCTGGAGCAGAGTCTGTGAAGGGGGAGAGAGGCGGTAAGGGCTGGTAAATCAGTAGGGCCTTGTCACGGTGATGACTCTGGCTTTTCCTCTGAGTGAGGTGGTGTCATCGGCAGGTCTTGAACAGAGCAGTAACCAAGCCTGACTCAGGTCCCAGCAGGATCCCTCTGGCTGCTGTGTTGAGAATGGATGAAAGAAGCAAGGACAGAAACAGGGAGACTAGTTAGGAGCACGTTACACAATCGTGCAGGTGAGAGGTGATGGCGGCTTGCCTCAGGATGGCATGGGTGATGAGGAATAATTGAGTTCTTGATATATTTTGAAGGTAGAACCAATAGTATTTCCCCTACTGGAATGGGTGAAAGGTGTAAGAGAATGAGAGAAGTCAAGGGTAATTCCAAGGTGTTTTGATCTAAGCCAACTGGAAGGATGGATTAGCTGTTAACTGAGATGAGAAAGAATACAGGAAGCGCAGTTGTTTGGAAGGAAGATGCAGAGTTCACTTTGGGGCTTATCCTGGGGTACATGTTAGACGCCCAAGTTTAAGGTATCACGTAGGCAATTTGACATTTATGTCTAGACACCAGGAGAGAAGACTGGGTTGGAGAGAGACTGTGGGGGCCATTGACACATAGATGGGGTTTGAAGCCATGAGGCTGGATGAGGCACCATGGAGCTAGTGGAGGGACAGCAGAGGACCAGGGCTGAGCCCTGTGCTGCTTCCAGGTAGGAAGTCAGGGAGCAGAGGAGGAGCCAGCACAGGGGATGAGGAGAGCCAGGAGCAAGTGGGGTCCCTGAGCTGAGTGGAGAGAGCATCTAAGAGAGAAGTATCTGTGCACTGCCAATAGATCAACCCGGAGAGAACAGATGGTGAGCACGGTCCATGGTTGACTTGTCAAGGGTGGTGTTGGTGGAGTCCTGGGAGTAAAGCCTGATGATCGTGAGTATGAAAAAGGATAAGAGGAGGGGAATTGGAGTGTGATCATAGCCAACTCTTTCAAAAAGTTTGCTGTAAAGGGAAAAAGAGAAATGGGACAGTAGCTGGAGGAGGGAGTCAGGTAAAGAGAGAGTTTTGTTTATTTTTTTAAGTTGGGAGACAAAACAGCAATGATGGTACAGGTGAGGGAGAGAAGAATCGCTGGAGCACCGGTATCTTTTGTGGATATAGATGGGAAATTCCTCAATAAAATACAAAGAAATTGAATCCAGCAATATATAAAAGGATTATAACCATGACCAAATGAGATTTATCCCAGGAATGCAAGGGTGGTTTAACATCTGGAAATTAATTAATGGAATACATCAATAGAATAAAGGACAAAAACCACATGATCATCTCAATCAACTCAGAAAAGGCATTTGACAAAGTCCAGCACCATTTCATGATTAAAAACATTCAACAGTCTAGAGATAGAAAGTAATTTTCTAAACCTGCTAAAGGGCATCTACAAAAACCCCCACAGATAACATCATGCTTAATGGAAAAAGACTGAATGTTTTTCAGGAACAAGACAAGTATTCTCACTTTCACAACTTCTATTCAACATTGTACTAGACCAGAACAATTCTAACCAGAACAATTAGGCAAGAAAATGAAATAAAATGCGTCCAGATTGGAAAGGAAGAAACGAGTAATCTATTTGCAGATGACATGATTTTGTATATAGAAAGTGTTAAGGAATCTACTAGAAATCTATTAGATCTAATAAAAAAATTCAGCACGATTGCAAGATACAAGGTCAATATACACAAATCAATTGTATTTCTATACAGTAGCACTGGGAAAACTGAAAATGAAATTAAGAAAACTTCATTTATAATAGCATCCAAAAGAACAAAATACTTACCAATATATTTAACAAAAGAAGTACAAAACTTAATACTCTAAAAATGACAATACATTCTTGAAAGAAATTAAAGACCTAAATAAATGGAAAGACATCCCTTGTTCATGGATCAGAAGACTTGATACTGTGAAGAGGGCCCCACTGCCCAGTGGATCTCTGGACTTCCATGCCCCACTCTAGGAATAAGACCCCTGGGGAGGCCCTGTTGGGCAGCACCTCCTAGCCAGCTCTCTGTGAAAGGGGAGAGAAAGGAGTCACATGATACCAGGGCTGCCTGGCATCTGATGGGTGCTCATGGGTGAGTCCTTGCCTTGCCTGGTTATCTGGAGAGAGCCAGCAAGCCCTCGAAGGTGCCTCTTATGTGCATAGGAAGGTGCTTATTAGCAAAGCTGGTTGCGTTGAAGTATTAGAGGAGTCAGAGTGAGCACAGGTTTTGGCATCAGGCTGTGGTCTGTGTGTGATCTGGCTCTGCCCCTTGCTTGCTGTGTGACTCTGGGCATGCCACTTACCCTCTCTGTGTCCTTGTTTGTAAAATTGGAATAAGAATATCTTCTTTGCAGAATTGTCATGAGAATTAAGAGAGAAAATGGATGCAAAGTGCTCAGAACTAAATAGTTCTATTCATTCAACACAGCACGTCTGCTACGTGCAGGCGGGGCACACAGCAGGGATCAGACGGAGCTTCCATTCTACTCCCCAAGACAGAGAGTAACAGGAACGTACATCGCATGGCACAGAGCAATTGTTCTCATCAGAACCACCCAGAAGAAAGGGGAGACTGTTTTATACTCCCCCAGAGTTTCCAACTCACTAGGATTTGTGTTTCTAACAAGTTCCCAGGTGATACTGATGCTGCTGGTCTGGGGCCCACGCTTCGAGAACTGCTGTGTTAGAAGGTGGTGAGTGCTACTGAAAGAGGAAAAAAAAAATAGAGCCATTTAAAATACAGTGGTGAGGGTGGGCCTAATGATAGAGTGACACCCAAAGTCTTGAAGAAGTGAGAAAGTGAGCTAGGAGGATGTCAGGTGGAAGTGTGCCAGACCCAGGCAACAGCTTGGGCAAAAACAGAGAGCACCTAATGTGGTCTTGCACCAGCTCGGAGGCAGGTGGGATGAGGGAGTGAGGGACAGGGCCAGATGCAAAGGAGCCTGATGGCAGAGGAAGGACGTGATCTGATAGATCGTTAAAAGGGCCACTCTGACTGCTGGCCGGAGCGGGAAAAGGGGCAGCCGGGGGACCTGTTTGCAGTAATTCAGGTGAGAGACAAGGGTGCTTACACTATGGTGGGTGGCGGTGAACGTGAGCAGATTCCAAATCTGTTTTGAAAGTAGGACCTACAAGACCTCTTGGATGTGGGTTTGAGAGAAAGGGAGCAGTGAAGGTGGACTCCCAGGGGTCTGATCGAGCAGACAGAAAGAACTGTCATTAAGTGAGTGAGGAAGACACGGCCTAGAGCAGGTTTGGGACAATGCAGCAAGACCACAGCTCCATTTGGGCATGTATGAGTTTGAGATGCCTGTTAGTCATTAAACCAGTGGGCATCCTGAGTGGGCATTTGGATGCAGCAGTCTGGGGGTCGGGGTTAGTGCTCAGTAACTAGTAGCATGGTAACTGTCCCCCCTACCCGGTGGCACTGATGAGCAAAGACCAGCAACTGTCCCAACCTTACAGGCAGCAACACAGAGTGACAGTCCTGGGGCCAGGAGCCTGGTATGGGAACGGTGTCCTTGCCCAGAGTGACAGGTCCTCGCTGGGGAGGGGCACGAGGGGCCAGGCGGCAGGCAGCCTTGCAGTGGCCATCACAGCTTCGCTGCCCATGCGGAGCCCCACCGCGATGTGTGTGTGGCTCTCACAGGCCTCTGGAGACTTTCCCCTGAGCCCCTCCAGAGCTGACAGTCCCGTCCTAGGTTCCTCAGAAATCATGGGGGAAAGAGGGGGACGAATGCGGCTCCCAGAAGCCACAGGGCAGGACACTTGACCGGGAGAAAATCCAGCCTCAGGACAACTTGGAGGTACACAAAGCAACCTTGTTAGTCCAGCCGGTTGTGGTCATTATTGGCTGGAATGACATCTCCAAACGGAAGCCCTCAAGGCACAGTCAGATTCAGTATGAAAGGTCACTGACCCCAGCCCAGGCTGGCAGTGGTGGAGCCTGAGATCTTAAGTGGGCCACTTCTCCCCAGCACTGCTTACTCCAGATCCCAGCCCTTCTGGGAGATTCAAGAAGAGAAAGTCTTATTTCTAGTTCCCCTGGATGTTAACCCACCAGGCCAGTGGGCCTGGGTCTTTCCTGGCAGCCTTTCCAAAAGGGGAAAGATAGGACTGTTGCTGACCTGGGCTGGGCTTCAGTCACTGAGCCGGCAGAAGGGGCACTTGAGTCTGATTCTGGTACCCTGGGCCCATTCTGGTGGGCCCTGAGGGACCACATGCCACGTGGAGGAGAAATTGCTGCCACAGGCCTTGGACCCCATCCAGCCCCAAGCTCACAGGGGCCAGATCTGTCCTCTTCTTAGTATATGTGTCAGTACACAGCATCCTTGGGCCTCCTTCCCCTGCAGCCCTCAAGGCTTCTCCCCTGAAGTGCTCCAGGAGCCTTTGAGCTTAGATCCCCAGGACAGGGGGAATAGCCCCCAGCCACAGACCCCACTGACAGGCGGCCAGGGAGCCCGGGGGCCGTTTACCAGGAGAACAGGGTGGAGGAGCAGCTGCCTTATCTTGGGAGAGCCTGGCAGGCCAGCAGGGGTGATTTATAGGGGGCTGCTCACCACTGCTTCCTGTGAAACTCAGGATGCTAACTGCTCAACTAACTGCTTTTTACCCACCTTGCTGTCTTGCTAAGTCTGCCTTCCCTCCCAGCCGCTGTGGTGGAAATGCCCCTGCAGCTGGGCCTGCCTGGCTTTCCGTGTGTGCTACGAAGAGCTCAGATCCCAGGGCTGGAAAAGAGTTTGTCATGGTCGTTGCTAAGATGAGGCCCGTGGAGGGCGTGTGCCAGCAGCACTGCGTGATGTCCTGGTGACTCCCAGCCACAAGGGGAGAAGTGGGGTTGAGGTAGCCACTCTCCAGAGCAGCTAATGTTTATTCAGTGTGTCCCGGTGCCAGGCTCTGCACCCCAGTTGACCCTCACAATAGCCCTTTGGAATCAGTCCTGCTATAGCCCCTTTTACAGGTGAGGAGACTGAGCAGCAGAGAGGCTCAAGTAATCTGTCCAGGTCCCAAAGAAGAAAGCAGGAAGCCAGCATTCTAACCCAGGTCTGCTGGAGCTCAGAGCCCTGGGGCTGGATGCCAGGTCCGGAGAGAAGGATGCCGGGAGCCCTCGGGGTGTCCTGTGGTCGGGTTCGCTGGCTCTGTTTCTTCCCAGACAGCCTTGGTCCTCCACATCAGTCAGAGGAAAGAGGAAGGGGTCTCATGCTTGCCATTTGCTACTCTTGACCGTGGTTCATTGTATCAAAATTATATTGTAGAGAGGGACAGAGAGGCCCAGAGAGGCTCAGCAACTTGCCTGACAGCACACAGCAGGGTTGGGAGCAGGGGCAGCCTGCCTCCAGGGTTAGCCCATCCAAGGATGCTCTGTTGCCAGGCACCGTAGTCTCTGGATCTGCGTTGTCTTAAGAGTGGTGTGGGGACAGGGGGAGGGAGGCAAGACTGAGGACAGAGGTAGTCCCTGAGGTCCTGGACCCAGCCCAGGAACGAGAGCCACCCCAGCTCAAGAGGTCACCTGTCACCAGGCGCTCCTGTGAGAGGACAGATCCCCAGCCTCTCAGCTCCCTGGCCCACCCCAAGAGGAAAGTTTCATGACTATCTTTGCATACCCATCCCCCATCTCAGGCCCCATGGATTAAAAAGACCTCTCCACAAGGGTGACGTGGGTGTTGACCTGGCCAGGGTTTAACCTAGAGTTCATTGTGGCAGTGCGCATCAGAGTCCAGAGCCTTCTAAATGGGGGGCGGCTGCAGACCTCCATCCATCCGGGGAATCTGGGCAGGAGGTTGGGTGGGGGGATTCCCTACACATTGGCCAGTCTAACTCTCTGACCATACAGGTGGGGAAACCGTGGCTCAGAAAAGAGAAAGCAAATCAGTTGCCAGAGCCCTCTGCCTACCTGGGAGGACCCCCCACCCCCGGAGTAGGTGCCTCCCCTGAGCCCTTGGACCCTTCTCTTTAACATGGGCAGAGCTGATCAGACCTTGGGGACTGTGGGCCATGGGGGCTCCAGGCTTTTCCAGCAGGTTGAGGGCAGGATACTCCCTGATTTACGGCCCCCTGGCCCCGTGAACCACCCCTCCCACCTCCACGTGTACCTGAACTCTGGGAGGGGAGAGCACCGAGCCCCTCCCCACGTTCCCAGCACTCGGGAGGACTTCAGCCCCCACCCCGCACACTAGCATCAGGACCAGGACTAGGGGGCCTCCCTGGCCTGGGGCATAAAATTTAAGGGAGCACCAAAAAACTCAGTGATCAGGATGAATATTTTATTTAATTTTTTAGAATGAAAATTTAATGCAAAAAAATCCATTGTGTTAGTTTCCGATTGCTGCTTTAACAAATTGTCACAAATTCAGCAGTTTAAAATAACACACATTTATTTGCTCACCCTTAGAAAAGTCGGCAGTTGGAAGAACTGAATCTTTATGATACTGAAGATAGTGAAATCATGGTGTCAGCAGGGCTGGTTCCTTCTGAGAGCTCCAGGGGAGAATGGGTCTTTGCCTCTTCCACTTCCTAGAAGCTGCTCACACTCTTGGGTTTCTGTTTCCCTCCTAATGTTGCCTCCTCTTCTGTAGTCAAATTTCCTTCTACCTCCATTTTTTAAGGCCCACTGAGATAATCTAGTATAACCTCTTGTCCTCAATCCTATCTGCAACATCCCTTTTGCTAGGTAAGGTAGCAACGTCACAGATTCTAGGGATTAGGACATGGACGTCTTGAGGGGGGCATTGTTTAGCCTACTACAACCATGATAAACAGACTATCAAAATTTTAAATAAAGACAGGATCTGTGGGTGGGATTAGGGTGAGGCAAATGAGGCACTCACTCTCAAAGTCTGTGCAAGTACAGGGTCGGATCCTGTCTTTATTGAAAATTTTGATATTTTGTTCATCATGGATTTTTTTGGCATTAATTTGTATTTTTTTAAATGTCGCAAAAATATTTCTCTTGATTACTGAAATTTTTGGCACCCCCTTTAACCTTGCACCTGAAGTGCAAAATTCACTTGCCTCATTCTAGTCTAGGCCCTGCTTTAGTAAGAGCAGGAAAAGTGACCCTACCCTACACACTGGATTTCAGATGAGCTCCCACCCCTTCCAGCCCCAGGGCTCCCCTAAGCCCTTCCCTTACAGAATTCTGCCCACAGACCCCTGGGGACCTCCACCCCTTCTTCTGGTGTTGCAGGGCCCCAGCTTTGCTTCTCTGTCCACCTGCCCTCCTGGTGAATGCCTGAAGCTGTGCACCCATCTCGGTCCTCACATTTTGCACCCTCTGGAAGTGGGTGGGATTGTGGGGTTTTTTTCTGCGGGATAGAATCCTACTCTGGGAAGAACTCAGGCTTTGCAGCAAGCTAATATAGGCTTGAAGTGAAGATCCGTCACATACTAGTTGGGTGACCTTGGGAAAATTACAAAACCTCTCTGAGCTTCAGCTGCCTCATCTGTAAAATGGGACATTAATGCTCATACAGCTCAGGGCTGCACAAGACGCTTGTGTTAAGTCCTAAGCACCCTCCGTGGCACCGGGGCGCTGGCTCCTCAGCAAGGCAGAGGGTTGGAGCCCTGAACACCAGCTCCACAGACAGCAGCCCAGCTGTAGACTGGGCTAGGCACTCACCCCGATGCTTGGCCCAAACCGAAATCACCTGGCCTCCACCTGGAGCACCTGCCTCCCATTCTGCGGGGAGGGGAGTTTCCTAAAGCGAGCCCTTGACCAGAAAGAAGGGGCGGATCATTGGGAGTTGCTAGTATTCCTGCAGGTGCCTGTAACACCGAGCGTTAGGAGGAAGCGGGTCAGAGGTCTAAGCCGGGAGCGCCACGGGTGCCGGGGGCCGACTCCAGGAGCAGAGTTTCAGGAACTCGCCGGGCCCAGGCCCTGCCTCCCTCGCTCCAGGGTCCGGGCCTGGGGCGGGCGGCGGGCAAGACGCTACCTGCGCGCGTGCCGGGCATTCCTGCCGCCGCCGCGCCGCCGCGCCCGGGCGCGCCATGGGCCTGATGCCGGCCGCGCGGGCCTCCTCCGGGTGCCGCGCCTGCCCGCGGTCGCCCTGCCGCCTGCCAGCCTGCTGCGCTCCCGCCGCCGCCCGAGGTACCGCGGGAGGGGGTGCGGGCGCCCGGCGAAGCCGAGCGGAAGCGGCGTCCCTGGCCGACAGCGCGCTCGGCCCCGGCCCCACGCGCGGGCGAGGACAGCGCTGCGCCGGCGGGTCGCGGGGCGCCCAGGGGGAGGGAGGGCGGCCGGGGTCGGGGGCAGCAGCGGGACCGGGCGCCGGGCTGGGGGAGCGGGCGCGCGCGTGTTGGGGGAAGAGGCAGCGCTGGGACGCCTCCTCCTACCTCCCGCCCGGGTGGTGGGCATCCCGCGTGCAGGGATGAAGAGCCTAGTCTTCTGGGGCGGGGGAGCTTGCAAAGGATCACCCCACCACCACCACCACTACTGAGAGGACCAGGCAGGATGCCAGCTCTGGGCTACCGACTCCAAGTCCAGTGCTCAGCCCACGTTTGCCTCTCCAGGCCTCAGGAAGGCACCCGTGTCTGGGCGTGGGGCTGGCTAACACCAGAGGGTAGGGGTCACTTCTGCCCTGGGGACCAGCTTGCCTTGGGCAGGACACCCCCCAAGATGTTGCCTCTCGCTGTATTTCTCTTCCCTGGGCTGATTTCAGCCTCTTGGTTGTTGAAACTTGGCTACAGCCCAGACAATTGGTTACAGCTGTTCCGAGCAGAGCTGAGGCTCTGTAGTACCTAGCGGAGGGCAGTGCCCGTAGGCACAAGTGTGGGAGTGATGGAAAGTGGATTTACAAACCGTGGGGTGCGTGCACGGAGGACGGCAGGTGTCCTGGGGAGGGGAGTAGAGAACAGGAAGGGTTTACCCAAAGTTTGTGAATCTCTGGAGGGAACTTAAGAATTATTGTCCTCATTGTGTCTCCTCTCTATGTGCCTCTCCCCCCAACTGGAGAGAGCCCTAGTATGGCCAGAGCCATGCTAGGAGACTGAGGTCTCCCCTCGGGGATCAGCTCCAGAGGGAATCTCAGCTGCCTCCCTTCCCTGCTGGGACCCAGGGGCAGGCAGAGCCCACCCTATACTGGGCTGGCCCTCCTGGGTCAGGAGAAGGCCACATTTATCAAGCGCCCGGTGCCGTAGGCTCTCCCGTGGCTGCCGACGGCCCCACGAAGTGGCAGAGGCCGAGGCTCAGAGAGGTTGAGGACGGTGCCCAAGGTCACCCGGGACAGGGATCTGAGTCAGCTGAGTGCTGGGCCTGTCCCTTCCTGCCCCTGCTTGGGATTCTGGGGAGAGGGTAGTGAGGGCCGGGCTTTGCCAGGGAGCAGCTGGCAGGGGAGGAGGCCTGGCCCAGCTCTGAGCCCGTCCGCAGGTTCATCCAGAGGAAAGGCAGCCTCTGCCAGCTTCCTCACAAAGCGCCGGCTGTGCCACTGGAGAAGAGTGTGGGCCGAGCCCTCGAGGAACCCGCACACTGGCTGGGTTTCCAGGGATCCGACAGACCTACTGAAACTGGTTCTTGGCCAAGGCTCCCCCTCTGAGACGTGCCAGGAGGGCTGAGGAAGTTCAGCACAGCCGTTCCAGGCCCTGCCAGGCTCTGGCTGGGAGACCCTGACGAGGGGAGTGGTGGGCAAGGCCCCTGGCTGAGGGAGGCCAGACCTGCAGCCTGAGCACGGGGCGCCTCCAGCAGGAGGAAGCTGGGAGCAGAGCCCTGGGAGGCTGAACTGGAATGAGCCTCTCCTGTGGGGCTCCCGGAGCATCTCCTCACCAAGGGTGGTGAGGGGGGCAGCTCACACCTGAAGCCTGTACAAGGTCGGATGCAGGGCTCCACGCCGCCTTGCTGGGAATGTGGGGTCAGTCCTGGGCCTGGTGGTGGCTGGGAGCAGGGCCTCGGGGCAGCCTCTAAAGACAAGTGTGATCATCCCCATTTTATAGATGGAGAAGCTGAGACCTAGGAAAGGAGGCCCCTCTGCTCCTCAGAGGCTTAGGATGTGCACCCAGACCAGTGCAGGTGCAGGCTCAGAATCTTTGTCTCTGTGGCCTTCAGCCTTGACCATCACCTGCCACCTGTGTTCCCATTTCCTATCCCTAGCTCAGCGCTCTCGCCAGGCTCAGCGCTTGGAGGCCTCTGGGGGAGTCTCCTCATTTCCCAGAGCCCCTGAGCCATGTATGGGGTCAGTGCTCACCAGGGCTCATGGTCCATGTCCATGGAATGGGGGCTGCCATGCTCCCAGCCTCTTCAGTCAGGCTCTCTCACACCCACCCTCCAACCCCTGGGGCCCTTGTCAGACCACCACCCCCCGGCCCCTCGCTCATGTCTGCCTTGGGGTCTCTGCTCATGCACACCCTCAGCACCCCGCATCCCGCCTGTCTGCCTGGCTATCTCCTGCTCATTCTTAGACCCCAGTTCTGATGTTCCCTCTTCCTCTAAATCGCCTCTGTTTAGAAGCACCCGGGATCCTGTGGACTTCCATTTCCTGGCTCTCACAGCCCTGTTTAGGGGGCTGGAAGAGTGGTCCGGAAGGCTTCACAGGAGGAAGCAGTGGTTGAGCTGAGGTTGGGAGAGGGCTTCAGAGACGTGGGAGCCGCCTGACCGCAGGCACCTCATGAACAGCGGGGCTGGCCATGCAGCAGTTGCCCTCTGCCTGGCCCAGACTCTGTGCCCCAGAAGCTGGTGGAGGGAGGGCGGCAGGCCCTTGCCTCTCTGCCTGCCAAGTTTGGATTTTATCCTGGGTGGAGAGGAGGGAGGCAGCAAGGGGTTTTCAGCAGAGGAGCCCGTGGTAGGATTTACAGGTTTCTAGCCCTCTGGGCAGCTCTGAGACCCTCTAGGGCCTAGAACAGGGTGGGGCACAAACGCAAGAGTGATGGAAGGGTGGGTGGATGGATGGATGGATGGACGAATGGACGGGTAGACAGCAGATGTCCTGGGGACAGAAAATGGAAGAGTAGGAAGGGCTGGGGCCAAGAGGAGGCTGGATGGAATTACCTAAGCTTTGTGAATCTCTAGAGAGAATTTTAGAATTCCTTTCCTCAGTGTCTCTCTTCCCTGACTATGGCCTTCAGTCGCTGTGAGCTGAGGGTGGGGAGCTGAGTGCATGAACTTGGGACCACAGACTGTCCTGGACTGTGTGTCCACCCTCCTTCGCTCAGTGCTCCTTGACCTCTGTTCCAAGCCCAGCATTGGCTCAGGACTGGGGAGAGGGGGTGGTTCCCAGTGAGGATCCGGGCAGAGGCGAGTGTCTTCACATGGTCAGTGGTAGAGGGCCAGGGAGAGAGCCCAAGAGCACTGTGGTTGTGCTGAAGGGAGGATCTGGGACAGCTCACATAGGAGGGGACACCTGAGCTGTTCCCAAGGGCTAATAAGAATTTTACACAGACTGAACAGGGAAGAGTCCTCCTGTGCACAGGCCAAGCAGCAGGAAAGCAGATGTATTTGGGATGCTCGCATAGTGGGTAAAGCGGAAGTGAAAGGGACAGGGCAGGGGCCTGAGTGGGGAGGAAAGCAGGAGGCAGGCGTCAGGGATGCAGTGCCAGGCTGACTCCTTCCCCTCTTGAGGACCCTCTGCTTATGGGCAGTTCCCCCTGTATGTTCTCTGCCTGCTCATTTGAGGTCCTAGCAGATGCCTCTGGTCACGATAGGCCTGGTTTCCCATTTCTACCTTCTGTGGGTCAGGGCCAGTCTCCTACTTCATCCTGACCCTGGGGGGAAGTCTGTGCCACGGAGACTGAAGCAAAAGAGGTGAGTACCTGGCAAAGCCACATGAGTGAAGTGTGGACTGGATGTGAGGCAATAGGGAATGGTGGGGTCTGTGGAGAATTAGCAAATACATGGGCTATCAAAAGGGCACAAGTGCCACTGAACTCCGTCAGTATAACCATTTGGGAATTCCGGCCAGGTGCCACGAGATCTGTGGATTCTTTTAAGAGAAGCTGGGAATCCAGATTTTTATATGAAATCTCTGGATTTTAAATAACTAATTTAAAAATGTTTCAAACATCTTACTAGCTCAACAAGAGCATGTGGACCCATGTGGTTCATTGCTGGGCATAAGTGAAGTGAGAGGGAACAGTGGCTCTGTGTCCCCGGACCAACCCAGGCCACTCTCAGGCTGGGCAGAGGGGCCAGGATGCTGTGCTCAGGACCATTGACTGGCCCAACGGGCCCCACCCCTGTGGGCAGGGGCAGCTTTGCTCTCCCACCAAATTCCAGAAGGCAGACAGCTTTTCCTTTCTTGTCAGTATTCTAGCCTCTGCTTACCTCTGCCTGTTGTCCAAATGACCACATCCTTGGGAGCTACTGGTGAAGAAAGACAGGAGAAACACAGGAAGCGAGGAAGCTGGTGGGTGGATAGCATCACACAGGTGTCCGTGCTCCAGCATGGGTGGAGAGCAGCAGTGTGGCGTAGAACAGTCTCTGGACCTGGAGCCAGACTGCCTGGGTTTTGTTTGTTTGTTTTTGTTTTTGTTTAATTTTTATTTTATTGGAGTATAGTTGACTTACAATGCTGTGTTAGTTTCAGGTGTACAGCAAAGTGATTAAGTTATACATATACTCATTCTTGTTTAGATTCTTTTCTCATATAGATTATCACAGAATAGAGTTCTCTGTGCTATACATTAGGTCCTTGTTGGTTATCTATCTTATATGTAGTAGTGTGTGTGTGTTCATCGACCCCCCGCGTTTCCCCTTTGGTAAACATAAGTTCTCGATATCTGTAAGTCTGTTTCTGTTTTGTAAATAAGTTCATTTGTATCTTTTTTTTTATTAGATTCCATATATGAGTGATGTCATTTTTTGATATTTGTCTTTCTCTGTCTCACTTCACTTAGTATGATAATCTCTAGGTCCATCCATGTTGCTGCAAATGGCATTATTTTGTTCTTTTTTTCACTGAGTAATATTCCATTGTGTGTATATATATATATATATATATATATATATATATACACGGTATCTTCTTTATCCATTCCTCTGATGATGGACATTTAGGTTGCTTCCATGTCTTGGCTATTGTAAATAGTGCAGCAGTGAACATTGGGGTGTATGTATCCTTTTGGATTATGGTTTTCTGCAGATATATGCCAAGGAGTGGGATTGCTGAATCATATGGTAGTTATGTTTTTTGTTTTTTAAGGAAGCTTCATACTGTTCTCTATAGTGGTTGTACCAATTTACATTCCCAACAGTGTAGGAGGGTTCCCTTTTCTCCACACCCTCTCCAGCATTTATTGTTTGTAGATTTTTTTATACAAATTTGGCTGCTAGTTTAGTCCACAAATTGTTATAATAGTTTTATTTATCTATCTATCTATTTATTTATTTTGGCTGCATTGGGTCTTTGTTGCTGTGCGTGGGCTTTCTCTAATTGCGGTGAGTGGGGGCTACTCTTCGTTGCGGTGCGCAGGCTTCTCATTACAGTGGCTTCTCTTGTTGTGGAGCATGGGCTCTAGGCGTGAGGGCTTCAGTAGTTGTGGTGCATGGGCTTAGTTGCTCCGCGGCATGTGGGATCTTCCTGGACCAGGGACTGAACCTGTGTCCCCTGCATTGGCAGGCAGATTCTTATCTACTGTGCCACCAGGGACGCCCTGTTTGTAGACTTTCTGACGATGGCCATTCTGACCTGTGTGAGGCGATACCACATTGTAGTTTTGATTTGCATTTCTCTGGTAATTAGTGACATTGAGCATCTTTCATGTGCTTTTTTGTCCATCTGTATGTCTTCTTTGAGAAATGTCTATTTAGATCTTCTGCCCATTTTTTGATTGGGGTTTTTTTTTTTTTGAGATAGAGCTGCATGAGCTGTTTATATATTTTGGAGATTAACCCCTTGTTAATCGCTTCATTTGCAAATATTTTCTCCCATTCTGTGGGTTGTCTTTTTGTTTCCTTTATGGTTTCCTTTGCTGTGCAAAAGCCTTTAAGTTTAATTACGCCCCATTTGTTTATTTCCGTTTTTATTTTCATTACTCTAGGAGGTGGCTCATAAAAGATATTGCTGCGATTTATGTAAAAGAGTGTTCTGTGTTTTCCTCTAAGAGTTTTATAGTGTCCGGCCTTACATTTAGGTCTTTGATCCATTTCGAGTTTATTTTTGTGTATGGTGTTAGAGAATGTTCTAATTTCATTGTTTTACATGTAGCTTTCCTGTTTTTCCAGCACCACTTTTTTTTTGAGCATGATATTTGCATTATTTTATTGATTTAAAAATAATGAAAGCAAATTTATTGGAAGAGAATTATTTTATTTACATTTAAAAGAAAAAAATTGGCTATATTGACAGGCAATATTTAAAAACCTATTTCAGAGATCAATATTTACAGCACTTTCTTTAAAATAAAACATTAACAAATCACCAACTAAATCATAAGGAATAAGCACAATTTTGTAAGCTTTTTTGGTAAGGCAAAATGCATATTATGGATAAAAGATTAACTGTGACAATAAGCTATTATTTCCTACCCTAAATGCATGCTCAGCATCCGAGTACAGGATAGCATGAAGAGCATCCAATAATAGATACCAGCCAAAACTTCAAAATTACATTAAAGATTTTGTTTTTACTTATAATTAGACATGACAATGAATTCACTGCCTTCAAGATATTTATTGAAGTTGGGGCTTCCCTGGTGGCGCAGTGGTTGAGAGTCCACCTGCCGATGCAGGGGACGCGGGTTCGTGCCCCGGTCCGGGGGATCCTGCGTGCCGCAGAGCGGCTGGGCCTGTGGGCTGTGGCCGCTGGGCCTGCGTGTCCGGAGCCTGTGCTCCACAACGGGAGAGTCCACAACGGTGAGAGGCCCGCGTACCGCAAAAAAAAAAAAAAAAGATACTGAAGTTGGTCTTCTAAATATTTAGAAACAGTTAATTTTCTTAGAACATGGATTTTTTTAAATGGTTATCAAAATTCACATATTAAGCTTATAATGGTGCCAGGAGTACACTCTTTCTACCTTTTAATTTTATTTTTTACTAACTGTGAAAATGAAAATAGAAATATTCTAATACTGATTACATAGTATTATGTATTTACTAATTATATATGTATTGTGTATGTACTATGTATTATGTATGTACTAATTACATAGTATTGATACTTAGTATTTTCTAAGTTTGGAGGGAAAATCCATTGTTTTTGGGTCAAGGACTTACTCAGCTACAGTCCTGTGTTTCAGGCATGAAGTGCTCAGGCATTTTATTTTATTTTTATTTATTTATTTTTACAACTTTATTGGAGTATAATTGCTTCACAATGGTGTGTTAGTTTCCGCTTTATAACAAAGTGAATCAGTCATACATATACATCTGTTCCCATATCCCTTCCCTCTTGCGTCTCTCTCCCTCCCACCCTCCCTATCCCACCCCTCTAGGTGGTCACAAAGCACCGAGCTGATCTCCCTGTGCTATGTGGCTGCTTCCCACTAGCTATCTACCATACGTTTGGTAGTGTATATATGTCCATGCCTCTCTCTCGCTTTGTTACAGCTTACCCTTCCCCCTCCCCATATCCTCAAGCCCATTCTCAAGTAGGTCTGTGTCTTTATTCCTGTTTTACCCCTAGGTTCTTCATGACATTTTTTTATCTTAAATTCCATATATATGTGTTAGCATATGGTATTTGTCTTTCTCTTTCTGACTTACTTCACTCTGTATGACAGACTCTAGGTCTATCCACCTCATTACAAACAGCTCAATTTCGTTTCTTTTTCTGGCTGAGTAATATTCCATTGTATATATATGCCACATCTTCTTTATCCATTCATCCAATGATGAACACTTAGGTTGTTTCCATCTCTGGCCTATTGCAAATAGAGCTGCAATGAACATTTTGGTACATGACTCTTTTTGAATTATGGTTTTCTCAGGGTATATGCCCAGTAGTGGGATTGCTGGGTCATATGGTAGTTCTATTTGTAGTTTTTTAAGGAACCTCCATACTGTTCTCCATAGTGGCTGTACCAATTCACATTCCCACCAGCAGTGCAAGAGTGTTCCCTTTTCTCCACACCCTCTCCAGCATTTATTGTTTCTAGATTTTTTGATGATGGCCATTCTGACTGGTGTGAGATGATATCTCATTGTAGTTTTGATTTGCATTTCTCTAATGATTAATGATGTTGAGCATTCTTTCATGTGTTTGTTGGCAGTCTGTATATCTTCTGTGGATAAATGTCTCTTTAGGTCTTCTGCCCATTTTTGGATTGGGTTGTTTGGTTTTTTTGTTATTGAGCTGCATGAGCTGCTTGTAAATTTTGGAGATTAATCCTTTGTCAGTTGCTTCATTTGCAAATATTTTCTCCCATTCTGAGGGTTGTCTTTTTGTCTTATGGTTTCCTTTGCTGTGCAAAAGCTTTGAAGTTTCATTAGGTCCCATGTGTTTATTTTTGTCTTTATTTCCATTTCTCTAGGAGGTGGGTCAAAAAGGATCTTGCTGTGATTTATGTCACAGAGTGTTCTGCCTATGTTTTCCTCTAAGAGTTTGATAGTTTCTGGCCTTACATTTAGGTCTTTAATCCATTTTGAGCTTATTTTTGTGTATGGTGTTAGGGAGTGATCTAATCTCATACTTTTACATGTCCCTGTCCAGTTTTCCCAGCACCACTTATTGAAGAGGCTGTCCTTTCTCCACTGTACATTCCTGCCTCCTTTATGAAAGATAAGGTGACCATATGTGCGTGGGTTTATCTCTGGGCTTTCTATCCTGTTCCATTGATTTATCTTTCTGTTTTTGTGCCAGTACCATACTGTCTTGATTACTGTAGCTTTGTAGTATAGTCTGAAGTCAGGGAGCCTGATTCCTCCAGCTCCGTTTTTCGTTCTCAAGATTGCTTTGGCTATTCGGGGTCTTTTGTGTTTCCATACAAATTGTGAAACTTTTTGTTCTAGTTCTGTGAAAAATGCCAGTGGTAGTTGGTAGGGATTGCATTGAATCTGTAGATGGCTTTGGGTAGTAGAGTCATTTTCACAATGTTGATTCTTCCAATCCAAGAACATGGTATATCTCTCCATCTATTTGTATCATCTTTAATTTCTTTCCTCAGTGTCTTATAATTTTCTGCATGCAAGTCTTTTGTCTCCTTAGGTAGGTTTATTCCTAGATATTTTATTCTTTTTGTTGCAATGGTAAATGGGAGTGTTTCCTTAATTTCTCTTTCAGATTTTTCATCATTACTGTATAGGAATGCCAGAGATTTCTGTGCATTAATTTTGTATCCTGCAACTTTACCAAATTCATTGATTAGCTCTAGTAGTTTTCTGGTAGCATCTTTAGGATTCTCTATGTATAGTATCATGTCATCTGCAAACAGTGACAGCTTTACTTCTTCTTTTCCGATTTGGATTTCTTTTATTTCCTTTTCTTCTCTGATTGCTGTGGCTAAAACTTCGAAAACTATGTTGAATAAGATTGGTGAGAGTGGGCAACCTTGTTTTGTTCCTGATCTTAGTGGAAATGGTTTCAGTTTTTCACCATTGAGGACGGTGTTGGCTGTGGGTTTGTCATATATGGCCTTTATTATGTTGAGGAAAGTTCCCTCTACGCCTACTATCTGCAGGGTTTTTATCATAAATGGGTGTTGAATTTTGTCGAAAGCTTTCTCTGCATCTATTGAGATGATCATATGGTTTTTCTCCTTCAATTTGTTAATATGGTGTATCACGTTGATTGATTTGCATATATTGAAGAATCCTTGCATTCCTGGGATAAACCCCACTTGATCATGGTGTATGATCCTTTTAATGTGCTGTTGGATTCTGTTTGCTAGTATTTTGTTGAGGATTTTTGCATCTATGTTCATCAGTAATATTGGCCTGTAGTTTTCTTTCTTTGTGACATCCTTGTCTGGTTTTGGTATCAAGGTGATGGTGGCCTCATAGAATGAGTTTGGGAGTGTTCCTCCCTCTGCTATATTTTGGAAGAGTTTGAGAAGGATAGGTGTCAGCTCTTCTCTAAATGTTTGGTAGAATTCGCCTGTGAAGCCATCTGGTCCTGGGCTTTTGTTTGTTGGAAGATTTTTAATCAGTTTCAATTTCAGTGCTTGTGATTGGTCTGTTCATATTTTCTATTTCTTCCTGATTCAGTCTTGGCAGCTTGTGTATTTCTAAGAATTTGTCCATTTCTTCCAGGTTGTCCATTTTATTGGCATAGAGTTGCTTGTAGTAATCTCTCATGATCTTTTGTATTTCTGCAGTGTCAGTTGTTATTTCTCCTTTTTCATTTCTAATTCTATTGATTTGAGTCTTCTCCCTTTTTTTCTTGATGAGTCTGGCTAATGGTTTATCAATTTTGTTTATCTTCTCAAAGAACCAGCTTTTAGTTTTATTGATCTTTGCTATCATTTCCTTCATTTCTTTTTCATTTATTTCTGATCTGATTTTTATGATTTCTTTCCTTCTGCTAACTTTGGGGGCTTTTTGTTCTTTCTCTAATTGCTTTAGGTGCAAGGTTAGGTTGTTTATTCGAGATGTTTCCTGTTTCTTAAGGTGGGATTGTATTGCTATAAACTTCCCTCTTAGAACTGCTTTTGCTGCATCCCATAGGTTTTGGGTCGTCATGTCTCCATTGTCATTTGTTTCTAGGTATTTTTTAATTTCCTCTTTGATTTCTTCAGTGATCACTTCGTTATTGAGTAGTGTATTGTTTAGCCTCCATGTGTTTGTATTTTTTACAGATCTTTTCCTGTAATTGATATCTAGTCTCATAGCGTTGTGGTCGGAAAAGATGCTTGATACAATTTCAATTTTCTTAAATTTAGCAAGGCTTGATTTGTGACCCAAGATATGATCTGTCCTGGAGAATGTTCCATGAGCACTTGAGAAAAATGTGTATTCTGTTGTTTTTGGATGGAATGTCCTATAAATATCAATTAAGTCCATCCTGTTTAATGTGTCATTTAAAGCTTGTGTTTCCTTATTTATTTTCATTTTGGATGATCTGTCCATTGGTGAAAGTGGGGCGGTAAAGTCCCCTACTATGAATGTGTTACTGTCGATTTCCCCTTTTATGGCTGTTAGTATTCGCCTTATGTATTGAGGTGCTCCTATGTTGGGTGCATAAATATTTACAATTGTTATATCTTCTTCTTGGATCGATCCCTTGATCATTATGTAGTGTCCTTGTTTGTCTCTTCTAATAGTCTTTATTTTAAAGTCAATTTTGTCTGATATGAGAATTGCTACTCCATCTTTCTTTGGATTTCCATTTGCATGGAATATCTTTTTCCATCCCCTTACTTTCAGTCTGTATGTGTCTCTAGGTCTGAAATGGGTCTCCTGTAGACAGCATATATATGGGTCTTGTTTTTGTATCCATTCAGCCAATCTGTGTCTTTTGGTGGGAGCATTTACATTTAAGATAATTATCGATATGTATGTTCCTGTTCCCATTTTCTTAATTGTTTTGTGTTCGTTATTGTAGGTCTTTTCCTTCTGTTGTGTTTCTTGCCTAGAGAAGTTCCTTTAGCATTTGTTGTAAAGCTGGTTTGGTGGTGCTGAACTCTCTCAGCTTTTGCTTGTCTGTAAAGGTTTTAATTTCTCCATCAAATCTGAATGAGATCCTTGCTGGGTAGAGTAATCTTGGTTGTAGCTTTTTCTCCTTCATCACTTCAAATATGTCCTGCCAGTCCCTTCTGGCTTGCAGAGTTTCTGCTGAAAGATCAGCTCTTAACCTTATGGGGATTCCCTTGTGTGTTATTTGTTGTTTTTCCCTTGCTGCTTTTAATATGTTTTCTTTGTATTTAACTTTTGACAGTTTGATTAATATGTGTCTTGGCATATTTCTCCTTGGATTTATTCTGTATGGGACTCTCTGCCTCCTGGACTTGATTAACTATTTCCTTTCCCATATTAGGGAAGTTTTCAACTATAATCTCTTCAAATATTTTCTCAGTCCCTTTCTTTTTCTCTTCTTCTTCTGGAACCCCTATAATTTGAATGTTGGTGAGTTTAATGTTGTCCCAGAGGTCTCTGAGACTGTCCTCAGCTCTTTTCATTCTTTTTTCTTTCTTCTGCTCTGCAGTAGTTATTTCCACTATTTTATCTTCCACGTCACTTCTCCGTTCTTCTGCCTCAGTTATTCTGCTACTGATCCCATCTAGAGTATTTTTAATTTCATTTATTGTGTTTTTCATTGTTGCTTGTTTCATCTTTAGTTCTTCTTGGTCCTTGTTAAATGTTTCTTGCATTTTGTCTATTCTATTTCCAAGATTTTGGATCATCTTTACTATCATTATTCTGAATTCTTTTTCAGGTAGACTGCCTATTTCCTCTTCATTTGTTAGGTCTGGTGGGTTTTTATCTTGCTCCTTCTCCTGCTGTGTGTTTTTCTGTCTTCTCATTTTGCTTATGTTACTGTGTTTGGGGTCTCCTTTTTGCAGGCTGCAGGTTCATAGTTCCCGTTGTTTTTGGTGTCTGTCTCCAGTGGCTAAGGTTGGTTCAGTGGGTTGTGTAGGCTTCCTGGTGGAGGGGACTAGTGCCTGTGTTCTGGTGGATGAGGCTGGATTTTGTCTTTCTGGTGGGCAGGTCCACATCTGGTGGTGTGTTTTCGGGTGTCTGTGTACTTATTATGATTTAGGCAGCCTCTCTGCTAATGGGTGAGGTTGTGTTCTTGTCTTGCTAGTTGTTTGGCATAGGTTGTCCAGCACTGTAGCTTGCTGGTCATTGAGTGAAGCTGGGTGCTGGTGTTGAGATAGAGATCTCTGGGAGATTTTCACCGTTTGATATTATGTGGAGCTGGGAGCTCTCTTGTGGACCAGTGTCCTGAATTTGGCTCTCCCACCTCCGTGACACAGCACTGACTCCTGGCTGCAGCACCAAGAGCCTTTCATCCACACAGCTCCTCAATTTGGGATGATTCGTTGTCTATTCCTGTATTCCACAGATGCAGGGTACATCAAGTTGATTGTGGAGCTTTAATCCACTGCTTCTGAGGCTGCTGGGAGAGATTTCCCTTTCTCTTCTTTGTTCTCACAGCACCCGGGCTTCAGCTTTGGATTTGGCTCCGCCTCTGTGTGTAGGTCGCTGGAGGGCGTCTGTTCTTCGCTCAGACAGGATGGGGTTAAAGGAGCAGCCACTTCGGGGACTGTGGCTCACTCAGGCCAGGGGGAGGGAGGGGTGCGATTGCGGGGCAAGCCTGTGGCGGCAGAGGCTGGCGTGACGTTGCACCAGCCTGAGGTGCGCTGTGCGCTCTCCCGGGGAAGCCATCCCTGGATACCGGGACCCCAGCAGTGGTGGGCTGCACAGGCTCTTGGAAGGGGGGCGTGGACAGTGACCTGCGCTCACACACAGGCCTCTTGGCGGCAGCAGCAGCAGCCCCAGCGTCCCACGCCTGTCTTTGGGGTCCGCGCTTTTAGCCGCGGCTCACGCCCGTCTCTGGAGCTCCTTTAAGCAGTGCTCTTAGTCCCCTCTCCTCGCGCACCAGGAAACAAATAGGGAAGAAAAAGGCTCTTGCCTCTTCAGCAGGTCCAGACTTTTTCCCGGACTCCCTCCCGGCCAGCCGTGGCACACTAACCTCCTGCAGGCTGTGTTCATGCTGCCAACCCCCGTCCTCTCCCTGCACTCCGACCTGAAGCCGGAGCCTCAGCTCCCAGCCCCGCCCGCCCTGGCAGGCGAGCAGACAAGCCTCTCGGGCTGGTGAGTGCCGGTCGGCACCGATCCTCTGTGCGGGAATCTCTCCGCTTTGCCCTCCGCACCCCTGTTGCTGTGCTCTCCTCCGCGACTCCGAAGCTTCCCTCTCCGCCATGCGCAGTCTCCGCCGTGAAGGGGCTTCCTAGAGTGTGGAAACCTTTCCTCTTTCATGGCTCCCTCCCACTGGTGCAGGCCCCGTCCCTATCCTTTTGTCTCTGTTTATTCTTTTTTCTTTTGCCCTACCCAGGTATGTGGGGAGTTTCTTGCCTTTTGGGAGGTCTGAGGTCTTCTGCCAGCCTTCAGTAGGTGTTCTGTAGGGGTTGTTCCACATGTAGATGTATTTCTGGTGTATCTTTGGGGAGGAAGGTGATCTCCGTGTCTTACTCTTCCGCCATCTTCCCCGGAAGTCCGCTCAGGCATTTTAGATTTTCTTTTTTCTTTTTTTTTTTTTTTGCAGTATGCGGGCCCCTCACCACCGTGGCCTCTCCCGCCATGGAGCACAGGCTCCGGATGCACAGGCCCAGCGGCCATGGCTCACGGGCCCAGCCACTCCGTGGCATGTGGGATCTTCCCGGACCGGGGCACGAATCTGTGTCCCCTGCATCGGCAGGCGGACTCGCAACCACTGCGCCACCAGGGAAGCCCTAGATTTTCTAGTAAACATTAGTGTAACTCTAAAATAACATGACATGACCAACACCACTTATTGAAGAACCTGTCTTTTCTCCATTGTACAGTCTTGCCTCTGTTGTCATAGATTAATTGACCATAGGTGTGTGTGTTTATTTTTGGGCTCTCTCTCCTGTTCCATTGATCTATACTTCTTTTTTGTGCCAGTACCATACTGTTTTGATTACTGTAGCTTTGTAGTATAGTCTGAAGTCAGGGAGTTTGATTCCTCGAGCTCTGTTTTTCTTTCTCAGGATTGCTTTGACTATTCAGGGTCTTTTGTGTTTCCACATAAATTTTAAGATTTTTTGTTCTAGTTCTGTGAAAAATGCCACTGGTAATTTGATAGGGACTGCATTGAATCTGTAGATTGCCTTGGGTAGTATAGTCATTTTGACAATATTGATTCTTCTAATCCAAGAATGTGGTATATCCTTCCATCTATTTGTGTCATCTCCAGTTTCTTTCATCAGAGTATTATAGTTTTCAGAGTAGAGGCTTTTGTCTCCTTAGGTAGGTTTATTCCTAGGTATTTTATTCTTTTTGATGCAATGGTAAATGGGATTGTTTCCTTAATTTTTCTTTCTGATATTCCATTTTAGTGTATACAAATGCAAGAGATTTCTGTGTGTTAATTTTGTATCCTGCAACTTTACCGAATTCATTGATGAGCTCTAGTAGTTTTCTGGTAGCATCTTTGGGATTTTCTATGTATAATATTGTGTTATCTGCAGACAGTGATGGTTTTACTTCTTCTTTTCCAATTTGGGTTCCTTCTATTTCTTGGACTTCCAAAACTACGTTGAACAAAAGTTGTGACAGTGGACATTCTTGCCTTGTTCCTGATCTTAGAGGGAATGCTTTCAGCTTTTCACCATTGAGAATGATGTTAGCTGTGGGTTTGTCATATATGGCCTTTATTATGTTGAGGTGAGTTCCCTCTGTTCGCACTTTCTGGAGAGCTTTTATCATAAATGGGTGTTGAATTTTGTTAAAAGCCTTTTCTGCATCTACTGAGATGATCATATGGTTTTTATTCTTCAGTTGGTTAATGTGTGTCACACTGATTGATTTGCAGATATTGAAGAATCCTTGCATTTCCTGGGATAAATCCCACTTGATCCTGGTTTATGATCTTTTTAATATATTTTTGGATTTGGTTTGCTACTATTTTGTTGAATATTTTTGCATCTATGTTCATCAGTGATACTGGCCTGTAATTTTCTTTTTATGATATCTTTGCCTGGTTTTGGTCTCAGGGAGATGGTGGCCTCATATGAAGAGCTTGGGGGCGTATTCCTTCCTCTGCAGTTTTTTGGAAGAGTTTGAGAAAGATAGGTGTTAACTTTTCTCTAAATGTTTGATAGAATACCTGTGAAGCCATCTGGTCCTGGACTTTTGTTGGAAGTATTTTAATCACTATTTCAATTTCATTACTTCTGATTGGTCCATTCATATTTTCTATTTCTTCCTGGTTCAGTCTTGGGAGATTGTACCTTTTTAAGAATTTGTCCATTTCTTCTAGATTGTCCATTTTATTGGCATATCGTTGCTTATAGTAGTCTCTTATGATCCTTTGTATTTCTGTGGTGTCAGTTGTAATTTCTCCCTTTTCATTTCTAATTTTATTGAGTCCTCTCCCTCTTTTTCTTGATGAATCTGGCTAAAGGTTTATCAATTTTGTTTATCTTCTCAAAGAACCAGCTTTTAGTTTCATTGATCTTTGCTATTGTTTTCTTCGTCTCTACTTATTTCTGCTCTGATCTTTATGATTTCTTTCATTCTACTAACTTTGGGTTTTGTTTGTTCTTCTTTCTTTAGTTGCTTTAGGTGTAAGTTTAGGTTATTTGAGATTTTTCTTGTTTCCCGAGGTAAGATTGTATTGCTATAAACTTCCCTCTTAGAACTGCTTTTGCTGCATCCTATGAGTTTTGGACCACCATGTTTTCATTGTCATTTGTCTCTAGGCATTTTTAAGTTTCTTCTTTGATTTCTTCAGTGATCCCTTGGTTGTTTAGTAACATATTGTTTAGCCTCTATGTGTTTGTGGTTTTTACAGTTTTTATCCTGTAATTGATTTCTAATAGCATTATGGTCAGAAAAGATGCTTGATATGATTTCAGTATTCTTAAATTCACTGACTTGTGGCCCAAGATGTGGTCTATCCAGGAGAATGTTCCATGTAGACTGCCTGGGTTTGAACCTTCACCCTGCCACATGCTGAGTGAACTTGGGCACATTCTGAAGCCCGCTGCCTCTCAGTTTGTTCATCTGGAAATTGGGAATGATGATGATGGTGATGATGATAACAATAATGGTAATATTTCCTAAGTTATCCAGCTGTCTGAGGATCAAATATGTTGATACATGTAAAGTGCTTAGAACATCACCTGGCACCATGGGTGCCATGTCTCGGCCAGTTCAGCACACTTTCCTTGTGCACATGTATATGCATGCACACACACACATATGCACACACAAGTCCACATGCATGTGTATGCATGAACACTCACACACTCACACACACATGCAGCCACAAACTTCTCCCCAAAGCATTGATGGTGTCACTGGGTGCCTTCCTTGTGGGCATGTTTTCTAGAAGGGAGATATCTCATCCCCCAGGTTCTATATACTTTGTCTTTAGGTCGAGCAGCATGAGAAGGAACATTGACTGAGTCCTGATCTATGTCAGGCACTGTCTTAGGGACTGATGTATCTTATTTCAAAACAGCCATTGTGTGTGGGAAGCTGCAGTAGGCAGCCGTCCGTCCTGCCACCCTCTCACCTGGCTGGCTCAGCACTCAGGTCTTGGGAGTCCACCTGCCTGGGCTGTGTCCCTCTGGGAGGACAGAACTGCCTGGACAGAACGGAGCTTTGATGTCATGCTCTGGCCCACCCCACAGCCGCCCTGCGGGGATGGTCTCTGAGTCAGAGATAGGGAGATGGCAGATGGCGGGCATTCCAGGGTCCTTGTAGAGCTTAGGGCTGGGAGAAGTCTGTTTCTCCTTCACTATCACTGTGAGTTAGGGAGCTTCATGGATCTCCACTCCTTCCTTCCTTTGCCTGGGCTGCCAGGAACCTCTTTGCCCAGTTGTATATTTAGTTGTCACAGGTTTTCTGGGTCAAAAGTTCCTTTACCTTCTTGCTCTCTCCCTCTGTCCCTCATTTGCTTTCTTGTCCTGTATTAAATGTTTTGGATATTTTGCTTCCTAATTTTTTTTTTGCAAATGTTATTGAAATATAGCAAACAGAAAGGTGAACAGATCACAGGTTTCACAAGTGTGTAGTTTAATGATTTTTCTCAAAGTGAACAAAGCTGGGTAAGCAGTGCGCAGGTCCAGAATCCGAGTATTACCAGCACCCCCGGGTCCCCTCAGGCTCCTTCCAGTCACTGACCCACCAAGGTAACTATGTTCTGACCTGGTTTTGCACTTTACATAAATGGAGTCATGCAGTGTACACTCTGGGTCTGGCTTCTGCTAGCCATTATGGTTTTTTTTTTCACTTAAAAAATTTTTGGTAAAAATAGGTCTGACATAAAATTTTAACTTTTTTTTTTTTTTTTTTGTGGTACACGGGCCTCTCACTGTTGTGGCCTCTCCCGTTGCAGAGCACAGGCTCCGGACACGCAGGCTCAGCAGCCATGGCTCACGGGCCCAGCCGCTCCGTGGCACATGGGATCTTCCCAGACCGGGGCACGAACCCGTATCCTCTGCATCGGCAAGCGGACTCTCAACCACTGCGCCACCTGGGAAGCCCAAAATTTTAACCATTTTTAAGTGTACAGTTCAGTGGCATTAAGTATACTCGTCATGTGCAATCATCACCATCATTCATCTCCAGAACTCTTTTCATCTTGTAAAACAGACTCTGTACCCATTAAACAATAACTGTTCATTCCATTGTCCTCCAGTCCCTGGCAACCACCATTCTACCTTCCATCTCTATGAATTTGATTATTCTAAGTACCCATATAAGTGGAATCATACAGTATTTTACTTGTTTTAGTGGACTGGCTTATTTCACTCGGCAAAATGTCCTCAAGGTTTGTCCATGTTATAGCATGTGTCAGAATTTCCTTCTTTTTATGGCTGGATAATATTCTGTTGTATGTATGTATGACATTTTGTTTACCCATCTATCCACTGATGGACACTTGGGTTGCTTCCGCCATTTGGATGTTGTGAATACTACTACTGTGAACATGGGTGTACATATATCTGCTCAAGTCTCTGCTTTCACTTCTTTGGGGTATATATAGAATCACTGGATCATACGGTAACTCTGTTTTAAATTTCTTGAGGTGCCTCCATACTGTTTCCCACAGTGGCTGCACCATTTTACATTCCCATGAACAGGGCACAAGGGTTCCAGTTTCCTGACATCCTCACCAACACATTTTCTGTTTTTCAGATAGTAACCGTCCTCATGGGTGTGAGGTGGTTTTGATTTGCATTTCACTAATGATCAGTGATGCTGAGTTGTGATTCTGCTTTCACAACCTCTGTCGTCTTTTTGCCTGAGGTGTCCCATCTGTTGTCATTGCTGTCCCATGCTCCACGGTATGAGTAGACCATGACGATCCTGCTCATTCTGCCGCTCATGGGCATTAGGTAGTTTCCCATTTGGAGGGATTGCAAGGGAGTGCCACTAAGAACATTCTAGAGTGCGTCTTTCGGTGGACATAGTGTTGGGTTTTTAAATGCAAGCCACTTCCATTTGGAGGTTAGTGTTGCATAAATAAACCAATCAATAAAATGCATAATGCATGCTCCCTGAGGGCCCTCCCTGAGGGTCCTCAGGCTTGAACAAGCTCCACAGGCCAGGCCAGGCCAGCCCCCTGCCCGCTATGCCCTCCTGCCCCGTTGCAGCCGCCTGGTGCCTGCCCTCCCAGTTTCTAACCTGCTCCCTCACGGGGAAGCCACCCTTGGCCCTGACAGCAGCCCCTGCCCTCTGTTGTCCCCAGCGCCCTCCCCCACCGCCAAGCTGGCTAGCTGAGGGTGTGACCAGCTCCTCTCTGTGCCCAGGGGTCTTTGGGCAGCGCCTGGAGGACACAGTCCACCACGAGCGGAAGTATGGCCCGCGCCTGGCACCCCTGCTGGTGGAGCAGTGTGTGGACTTCATCCGGGAGCGCGGGCTCACCGAGGAGGGCCTCTTCCGCATGCCTGGCCAGGCCAACCTGGTGAGGGACCTGCAGGATTCCTTCGACTGTGGGGAGAAGCCACTGTTTGACAGGTGAGCTCCTGGGAGGGGTGCAGATAGGGCCACCTGTCCATTCCCCTGCATAGCCTCCTCTCAGGATGCCCGCTGAGAGGCATGGGTGCAGGATGGAGGATGGGATGGCGCCCTACACTGGCACGTGCCCAGCCAGCCCTCCCAGTGGGTGGAGTGCGGGGCACAGAATCACTGCAGCACTCCTGCATCTCCCTTAGGGGTGGATCCTGCCACCTCCACGTGGGCTATATCCACTGTGGATGCCCGTAAGCCCACCCCAGCAGGAGCAGGGAAAGGCCTCTGCTGGCACCATCCAGGACTCCAGGCCTTCTGCATGGTCTGTCTCTTGGCTCTGCTTTCTTGGGATGACTTGCCCCCCAGGCTCCTTTGGTGCCAAGATGGAGGTGTGGCTCCAGCCCCACATTCTCACAGGTTTTGGGGGCGGGGGAGCAAGTCTCCTCCACCTGTCCTGGGCCAGTGCCCATCCTACCCCATCACTGGGGCTTACTGCGTCCTGGGCTCCACCCCGGGATAGTCAGCCTCACTTAGAGCCCAGGGGCTAAGAACGGGGGAGAGGTAGCTGTTTGGGGGCCTCTTCTCTCTGATGGTATCTCCATTATGGGGCAGTTTTTCATAGAAAATGCTTTTTGTATCAAGCCAGCCCTGGCCCCCATGGAGCTTCTGCCCCTTCTTCTCAGATCTGCCTTCACAGACGAGGGCCCCTCTGTTGCAGGACAGGTCCACAGGTTTCTGCTGGCAGCCCTGGCGTTTTCAGATCTTTTCCTCTCGGGGCAGGACACTTCCAGTCCCTCCAGCATCTGCCCAGACCCATCACCACAGCCAGGAGAGTCTGTCAATTCCTTTTTCACATGTGGAGCCTGGGACTGATCACCACTCCCCAGAGGGGGTCTGCCCAGGAGGGCACAGGGGTTCCTTCATCTGGAGCCTTGTGAATTTCCATCTGATACTCTGAGCTTGTGGTTCATTATTTATAATCTCAGTGAGCTTGGGGTCCACTCTGAACCTCTGCCAGCCAAGCCTCTTCCATCCTGTGCCTGTGTGGCTGTGGGTCAGGGTTGGAGATTGCTTCAAATAATGCTTCTCTGTGGTTCCTGGAAACTTGCTCTTGACGTTGAGGTTTTTTAGAGAAGGGACCACGGCCCCACACCTTGAGCACTCCCCTGGCTGTGGATGACCACGGCCTCTCCTTTCTCTGCTCCCCCTGTCACTGGGAAGGTGCTGAGGAGCTGAGTGTGGTGTGCTGGTGGGAAATCTGAGGGAAGTGATGTGATCAGTAGCCAGAGGGACCCTCGGTTCCAGGACCAAGGAGAGGATTCTGGGGGCAGGTATGGGGTTGGGTGTCCTCTGTTTCAACAGGGCAACAATAGGGTGTGAGAGCAGGTGAGTGCACCTGGGAGGGCATGAGGGAGAAGAGAGGAAAGGGGACAACCTGAGAAGCCCCATCTTGGAGGACAGGCTGGAGGTGATCCCAGGAAGAGGAGTAGAAGTGTCCCGAGGGAGAGACAGGAGCCCAGGGAAGGCCTGCCCCACACTGCTGAGAGGTCGGGAGTCAGGGCTGCAATGTGGGGGTGTCGGAGGGGCTCTGCCTCTCCAGTGGGTATTCAACAGGTGGGCCACAAGGGGAGAGGATCCAGGCTGAGGCCTTCAGGAACCGCAGCTTGCACAGAGCATGTGTGCAGGGCGGGCAAAGCCGAGGAAGGCACTCCAGGGAGCTGGGTTTGGTCCTGAGGCCCAGGAGGCCAGGCACAGTTTGAGTAGGGTGGCGGCCAGATCTGATTTCGTGTTTGCAGGTATCTCTCGAGTTGGCATCAGGCGGTAAGACAGTATATCTGGATCCCCAGGAGCTACCAAAACTCCAGGTTCCAGGCCCCGCCCTCCCCACTCCTGTGGAATCAGACACACGAACGAGGAGTGGGAATCTGCATGTATAAAAGCCCCCAGTGACTCTGCTCAGCAACCAGATTTAGGGGCCAGTGGCCAAGGGGGAACCCCACGCCAGGGTTGGGGCAGAAGGAAGGGTGGGTGGCATGACGGGTGCAGGGCAGGCCCCCCTTTGCACCTTCCAACCTCAACCTCTCCTCAGCCTCTCCTCCCCCGCCCTCCCTCTCCCTACCTGACGCCCTGCTTCCATCTGGAGCATCCCACGCTAGCCCTGCCCTCAGTGCATTTACAGACTTTTCTTCAATGGTCATATGCCCATTTTATGGATTAGAACCCAAGGCTGAGAGACCCCATGTAACTCACCCAAGATGCCCAGAGGTGGGATCTGCCCAGCTGGATCCTGGCCTCTTTCCCAGAGCCCCTTGCCCTCCACCTACATTCCCCCCTCCAGGAAAGTTCCTCTCAGCCTGCTCACCCTTCCAGAACCATCCTGTTTCTCCCTCCTGTCAGCCGACAGCCTCTCACCTAGGGTCTCCTCTCCCGTACCCACGCTTGCCCGTCCTCAGCCCCCTGAACGCTGGGGCTCCACCCACCTTTCCAGGACCCTTCTCCACAGTGTTCCCTGCACTGCCACAGCGGCCCGGGCTCTGAGTGCCTCTCCCTTCTGGAAGCTTCTCCGGGTCAGCTGGCCCTGTTCTCTCCCACCTCCTGGTATCTCCTCTGGCCCTGCGCCCCCAACACAGACGTCCCAAGGCTCCTCTTATCCACTTCTTGATGGGATTGTCCCAGGGCTGCTCCCCTCACCCACACGCTGGCAGAGGCCATCCAGGACCGAGCTGGCTTGCTCCATGTGCATAGACACACTCTGCACCGTGAACTCCGGCCTCCAGTCCTGGACTCACTCCTCCATACAGAGCCCCACCTGGCCTGGAAGCCGCCATCACCACACCTGTCCCTTCCTGCCACCCTGGTCTCTAGTCCCTGGCCCATAGCAGGTCTCCCAGCCCTGTCCGTGTTGTTGCCGAGCATCTCGAGGACAGTCTCCCCCGTGCCCCACCTTGGTGGCTCTGGTGATTCTCGCAACGACTCTTCTTACATCACTTCGCACCCATCCATTGAGGGAGAGCACTTGGTAGGTGTGGGGGAGTGGCCGTGAACAGGACAGACAACAGACAAGGCCCTGCCCTCACGTGGCCAGTACAGATGACAAATAAATGCACTCAGGGAACCAGCCCGGGTTCCCATCACCAAGCTCCCCTTGGCCTGGCCCACAGCACAGAGCAGGGCGTGCTCCTGGCCCCCAGAGCAGGCAGCCTGGGCCCCAGGGAGGTAGTGCTTGGTGACTGGGCTGGGATGGGAAAGATGGGCCAGGCCGTCGCGTGGAGAGAGGACTGCAGGGGAGCGAGGTGTTAGGGGCCAGGAGACCACAGCTGTGTTCTGGATGGACATTGGTGTCAGCGGGGGTGAGGGGGTCTTTGGGAATGAAGAGATGCAGGGGAATGGCGGCATTACCAGATCCATCCTGCAGATGGAGAAACTGAGGCTGGGGGTTATCTGCCTCACGGCGGGCTACCTGCTGTGCAACAGCGAGGGCGGAAGCTGATTTGGACCCCAGGGCAAGCCCTTGTTTCCAGCTGTTGCCCTCCTTGCCGGTGCACCCAGCCCCCCTCCACTGCACACTGCGCCTGCTCCTGGGAGAGGGAGCGGGACAGGTGACACCACCTTCCGTGGAAGGGCTCACAGGCTGGTGGGCACCCATTGTGCTGTGGGCTGCAAACATTCTCCTTGAGTGCTGGAGCTGGGGGCTGGATTCAGGCAGGTGTGTATGGGAGGGGAGGGTCTGAGGGGAGTTTAGGGAGAAAGTGACCAGAAGAAGTCTTGGGTCAACTGTGGGGAGTGGGGAGAGAGGGAGGAAGTGAATTTCTAGGGAGGGAGAAAGAAGGTGAGGCAGTCAGGGCTGGACCAAGCTCCCAGACACAGGAGCACTGGAACCCGCGGGCAGCCAGGAGCCACCGGAATGGGGCTTTGGGCAGGGACGCGGAGGCAAGGTCTGCAGCATGGAGGGGCCACTCTGCGTCTACTTGCCCGGATCAGAAATGCTTCCACCTCCTCCATCGGGGGAGACATAATGGCTGGTCCTTGTCCGAAGGCCAGCAGCTGATCCTCCTGGCTTCCCATCCCTCCCCCCATCCTCCTGGGGCTCCTGCTCACACAGTGGCTGGCAGTGAACCCATGGGGTCCCCAGGTGGGAGAAAGGACATTGGGCTCAAGGCTGGGTACCCACTGGGGACCTAAGCACCCAGGAAATGGATGTGTCAGCAGAGGAGGTGGCTGAGAGAAGGCACTGCAGGCTGTGGGCGGCAGCATGCCTGGCTGGAGAGGGGAGGTGGTGGCAGGGATGGAGGCTGCTCCACTGGCCAGACGGGCAGCCACCAAGAGCCACCAGTCCTGAGGCAGGGAGGAGTTCTGGGTGCGTGAGTTTGAGGTGCATGTAGCCCTGTGGAACCCCAGAATTCCAAATGCCAGGGTGGAAGGGACCCCAGGGCTTAGCTCAGTGATACCAGCCTTGGACAGCCAGGGCCAGGTGGCACCTTCACGGCCCAGCCATGTTCTTTTGGTCCTAGGCCCATCTTTCCTGAGCACCTCCCATGAGGGAAAGGCAGGTCCAGCGTTTAAATCCAGGGCCCTAGAAAAGCAGATTAAATACCTGGGGCCTAGCCCAGCCTGGAAGGCAAGCTTGGAGGAGGTGCCAAGACTGCAGTCCAGGACCTGAACCCAGAGTCCAAACAGGCCCAGGGCTGCCACCCTCCACAGGGCCCACTTCAGCCTGGGCAGCTCCCAGCTATGAGCAGGAGACTGATGCCTGGGAGTGCACATACGGGGCTCTGGGGCGCTGGAAATGGGGCATCCATAGTGTGAATAGAAGCCCAGAAGCCAGGGAAAGGGCCTGACCTCTGACCTGCCCAGCCCCTGGTGGCAGGTGCCCAGGGACAGCTGCCCTTTTTCAAGGGGCCCAGCAGCCCTGCGTGGTGGGCGCCTTTGACACAGCCCTCCTGCTTCCATTGGAGGGTGAGCCTGGGCAGAGGAGCAAGCTCAGGCTTGGGTCGAAGGACAGCTGTGCCCCCTGGCTGCCCGCCTCCCCGGTGTGGAGCAGCTGCACGTCACCCTCCAGAGTACCCTGGGGCAGGCAGCAGGGCAGTGGAAGGGGGCCCTTCACGCTCACCTGTTCACCAGCCAGTTGTCACAGTGTGTGCGTGCGCACGCACACACATGGACGTGAGAACAGAGGCTGCCCCTGGTGGGGCTGGGGCGGGGTACTGGTCACTCCTGCAGTTCCCTGGCGCCCAGGCCTCACACTTGTCCCTCTGCCTGCAGCACAACAGACGTGCACACGGTGGCCTCCCTGCTGAAGCTCTACCTGCGGGAGCTCCCCGAGCCTGTGGTCCCCTTCGCCAGGTATGAGGACTTCCTTAGCTGCGCCCAGCTGCTCACCAAGGACGAGGGGGAGGTTAGTGGCTCATGGGGACCCATCCTGGGGGGTGGGCCTGCTAGTTGGTGGCGGGTATGTGGAAACAGGACTTTCTGTGACTCTTCATGGCACACAGATCCTGCCACCTGCTGTGTGTGTGTCGGGGGGGGTGGTGCCCTGGAGCAGCCTGCTCTGTGGGGGACAGGCCTAGAACCTCCTAATCTGGGGAGGGCTGGAACATCCCACTGTGTGTGGAGGGCACGCTGGGGCGAGGTGCCTGGAGCATCCCCTCCCTGTGTGCAGCCCTCTGTCTCCCGGAGGGACAGGTACTTCCTAAAGCAGGCCGTGTCCCAGCCGTGCCCGAGCGCAGGGAGCTCAGGCTGGGCCACCACCCAGTAGGCACTCCTGCTCCATCACCTGCTCCTACAACCAACTCAGGCTGCTCAGGCCGGCCGTGGGGTTCAGAAACAACCAGACCTTTCATCTGTTTCTATCCCGCCGCCTCCCAAAAGAATTCGAGACTGCTCCCAGGACAGGCCCCCCACCCCACCCCTGCAGTGCCCCCCTGCAGCCCTGGTGGGCTCCGGCTGGGGAAGGACTGTTTGCCCTCCCTCTGGCCGTGTGGGAGATGAGGGGTCTTTATCTGGCAAATATTTGTACCTCGATCAGTGAGCTGGCCCTGACATTCCTCTGTGGCCCTGCAGAGGCACATCCCTCCCAACGGCTTCTAGAAAGTAAATCTGCTTCCCCCCCGGAGGTCACAAGCCAGGGAGATGGAAGTGGTGGTGCCCCTCTGGTCACCTGGGGCCAGGCCCATGGGCTGTGGATGGAGGTCTGGACTCGGATTCTCACCCCCTACTCCCTCTAGGAAGAGAAGGACTGAGGCCTCCTTGCTGGTCTTTGAAATGCTGTTCTTCTCTCTCAATCCCAAGGGAACTCTGGAGCTGGCTAAACAAGTGAGCAGCCTGCCCCTGGTCAATTACAACCTGCTCAGATATATCTGCAAGTAAGTGACTAGGGGTGGGGCTTCCCTCCCCTGTGCTCTGGCTCCCTGCCCTTCAGGGGGGTCGGGGGCCTGGGTCATGCTTCTACTCACATGTCTGTCAAGCCAGTGGGGAATATAGAAGAACACAGTCACTGCACTCATAGAGCTTACAGCCCTGAGCACATCATTCCCGAAGGAAAAGGATACAGCCTTTGTTCCTTCTGCCTCCTCTGCGCGCCTCTCACCATCCCCTCCCCATGGTCTGCCTCCTGACCACGACCTAGGCTTAGGGTGCCAGGAGAGGACATGCAGGGTGGCCTTCACCCAGCCCCGTGTCTGGGGGTATCTGGGCCTTCCTGGGCATCTGCCCCCACCGCAGGTGGGAGAATCGTGTGTCCTTCCATGACAGGCCCTTGTCCCAGTGGCCTTTGCTTCTGACGGCCCTCTCAGATCTTAGGGGAAGCTCTGCCTTCTTCCAAGCCTGGCAGGGGCAGCTGGCTGTGCTTAGCAGCTGTGGAAATGTGGGTGCAGCTGAGCATGGGGGCCAGGCAGCTCCCAGTAGATCTGGCATCAGGATTTGCTTCTCTGCCAACTGTCTCTTCCTTACATTGCAGGTTTCTGGATGAAGTTCAGTCCCACTCAGATGTCAACAAGATGAGCGTCCAGAACCTGGCAACTGTTTTTGGACCTAATATACTTCGGCCACAGATAGAAGACCCAGTGACCATCATGGAAGGTAATGGTGGGGGTGTGCGTGGTGCTCTGGGCTCACCTTGATCCTGGGCAAGTCCTCAGCATCCTCAACGCCAGGCCGGCAGGAAGGGCGGCTCCATCCCTGGGGACTTGGCAGCAGCCTCTCTGGACCTCCTCACCGCCTCCTCCCCCATGGGGTCAGCTATAAGAGGAAAAGGAGTTTTGCCCTGTGGATGGGGTCATAAGGTACAGTTAGAATGGTGAGAGAGGCTGGGGGGCGGGTGTGGAAAAGGTCAGCGCACTTGCCCTTGAACACACACAGATGTTTTTGCTTTACTGAAGTAATTTTCGATTAAGCAATTGTCACAGGCTTCTTCTGGATGTCAGCTTTTGCAAACCCTAGGAATATTCCGTTCTATAATGAAAACTAATAATGATTAAAAAAAATAGCAGCAACAGCAGCTGCTTTTAACACGCCCCGGCCTCTGCCAAGTACTTTACTTCTACCACCGCATTTTAATCTTCACAAGCAGCCCGCACTGTGGTTACTGCCCCCAGTTTCCAGATGAGGAGACGGGCCAGGAGAGGCAAGGTGACTCTATGTCAGCCCGACTTTTCAAAGGGCACAGCTGCAGGCTGGCATGGAAATGAGAGCCCTGCCTGGAGACCCCATGGAAGACTGTCCCAGCGGGGTTAGTGTGAGAGCCTAGCCGCTCACAGGCAGGAAACCCGCAGCCAGTCCAGGCTGAGCGTAGACGCCGGCGGGGACTCACACAGGACCCACCCAACGCCAGCTGGAGCCCGCTGCCCCTGGTGCCAGGCAGGCTGAGGGCAGAGTGGTCATTCCTGTCGAGCGTGACCTAGGGGAGGGGCAGGGTGCGCTGTGGAGCTGTCCCTCACCACCCCCAGCTGAGGGTGTAACCGTTGGGGGTGATGCTCTCACTTGGCACGCCCTTGGCCTAACTGGCAGGTCTCCCCAGGGCTCCCGCCTGCCAGGTTGCACAAACGTCTGAGGGCAGATGCTCACCCCACTGACTTGCTGAGTTCCTGCCTCACCTAATTTTCTGGACTAAAGATTGTTTACTTAGTTTTCCCCACGATTCTCAGTTACTTCTAGTGGGAGGGTCCACCCAAGTACATCACCCTCCTCATCACGCAGAAGCCTCCCCAGTCTCTGGTATTTGGTTGAGGATAACAGGAGGGAACGAGGCAGGAGGATCGATACCATGGTCCCTCTGCACCGCCTCCCTTTGTCACTAACCCCTCCCCCCACCCCACAGCCTCAGGAACCGAGTCCCCACAGATGCCACAGGCTGCATCTCAGGGGCTGTGGCCTGGAGAAGAGGGATTGTGTGTGTGTGGGGGGCTGTTCACATTGGGGGGCAGCCGTGTGCATCTGTCTGTGTGCACGGGGTTGTGTGTATGACTGCGTGTGTATGGGGTTGTGTACGTGTGCCTACATGCACCTGTAAGACATGTCTACTCTGTGTCCCAGAGCCCTGTGCCCCCGAGAGCGTGGACGGTCAGGCATGGCCACTGTGGGCAGCATATGGGGCAGCCGAGAGGGCCAGGTCCTGGCTTCCAGTCCCAGCCTGCCCTTGGCTCAGCCCGCAGCCTTACCAGGCATTGTGCCTGCTCCTCCCCCCGCCAGCTGGGTGGAGTGGGTGCAAAGAGACAGTGCTGCTCGGTGCTCCAGGGCCCACACGGGAGGAGGGGGATTCTTGGGTATGGTCCTTCTGTCCCTGCCTGGATTTGGGGTGGTGGTGGCCGTCTTTTCCTTTGGGGCGGCACATGGCAAGCTCTCGTTGAGTCCTCACTTGAGGAGTAGCCTGGTTTGGGGCTACTGTCAGGGCTGGGCACCCTGGGTTCGAGCTGCAGCTTCCCCTGACTGGTCTGGAGAGCCTGAACTGGAGGCATTCACAGCCGGGCTCTTCTCGTTCCTTCTTCCTGGCAGGCACTTCTCTGGTCCAGCACCTGATGACCGTCCTGATCCGCAAACACAGCCAGCTCTTCACTTCGAGGACCGTGGAAGCGCCAGCCTCCTCACGGGGGAGCCCCCCATGCACCGTGGGATGGGGCTCCGAGGAGGTCACCAGGGACAGCCAGGCAGAGCCCGGCAGCCCCAGTGCCCCCGGCCTGCCCTCGCACAGGACCTCTTCTCTGGATGGGGCTGCCGTGGCGGCGTTCTCTAGCACCTCTCCCACAGGCCTGGGTAGCCGAAGCAGCCCTGCTGCTATCAGCCCTGGGAAGAAGGTGCAGACTCTGCCCAACTGGAGGTCTTCCTTCCGGCAGTCAGGGTCCCGGTCGGGGAGCCCAAAGGTGGGCACCTCATCCCTGGAGGTGCCCATCATCTCCTCCGGAGGGAACTGGCTCATGAACGGGCTGTCCTCCCTGCGAGGCCACCGCCGGGCCTCATCGGGAGACCGGTTCAAGGACTCAGGCTCCGAGCAGAGACTCTCCACCTATGACAACGTGCCCCTGCCCAGCCCCTTTCCCAGCACGCCCAGCGTGGCCAGCATGCCATGGTCTGGGGCCTCCTCCTGCGAGGCCTCAGCCAGGGGCTCGGTCAGCAGCTGCACAGCGTGCAGGGCCAGTGACTCCTCTGCCTGCAGCTCCCTCCACACTGAGGGGGTCCTCGAGCCCTCCCCTGTCCCCAGCAGCAGCGAAGAGTGCAGATCCCCAGACCTGGACCACTGCCTGGGCAGGGTGGGCGCCTGCATCAGCAGCAGCGAGCCCAGTGACCCAGGCAGCCTCACCCAGGACCTCGCCCACCGTACTGAGGCTCTCCAGGGCCTGGTCACGGAGCTCAGGGCAGAGCTGTGCCGGCAGAGGACTGAGTACGAGACGAGTGTGAAAAGGTAAAGGGCTGCAGCTGCTGGGCGAGTGTGAGGCGGGTGCTCCCTGGGCCGGGCCGGGCCGTGCCCGGCCCTCGCAGCCAGCCAGCTCACTGGGCACCGGTCCGGGCAGTCGGCCTCTGGCTCTGAAAGAAAGCCTCCCGGAGGCAGGGCTCAGAGCAGCCAGCGCCCAGGAGCCGCCTTTCTGGGACAATGCCCACAGGACAGGGCTGGGAGTGGAGGGGTGGGGATCCTATGTCTGGGAAAGCTCAGGAGCTGAGGGGTGGCATGCTGTCAGAGGCCTTTGATGGAGAGGCTCAGTGGCGGTCCCTCTGGGGCCCTCAGTCAGGGAGGAGGCAGGCCCCCAAGGTATGTCCTGTAGCCCGGGAACTGGGACTGGGGCAGGGCACACGTGCACTGCAGGCCCCAGGCCAGCCTGGTTGACTGCCCATGGTTGGACCTGATGCAGAGTGAGGACTTCTTCTGGATCAAAATCCTGTTTTCTCTGAGGAGGGAGCTGGCCTTGCTGAGCCAAGCCCTCCCTTCTGCTGGGTCACAGAGGACACCTCGTGCCACCTTTTTTTTTTTTTAATATATAAATTTATTTATATATTTTTGGCTGCGTTGGGTCTTCGTTGCTGCCCATGGGCTTTCTCTAGTTGCCGCGAGCGGGGGCTACTCTTCGTTGCGGTGCGCAGGCTTCTCATTGTGGTGGCTTCTCTTGTTGCGGAGCACAGGCTCTAGGCGCACAGGCTTCAGTAGTTGTGGCTCCGCCGGCTCTTAGAGCACAGGCTCAGTAGTTGTGGTACACGGGCTTAGTTGCTCCGCAGCATGTGGGATCTTCCTGGACCAGGGCTCGAACCCGTGTCCCCTGCATTGGCAGGCGGATTCTTAATCACTGTGCCACCAGGGAAGTCCTTCGTGCCACCCTTTAAGGCTTGCAGGCTTGCTCACTGATGGGCCCTGGTTCCATCCTCCCAGCCTCCCTGTGCAGAGGGCATTTTCCAGCTCTGAAAGGCCAAGTTCCCCAATTAAAATCACCAGCAAAGCCTACACTGGACAGTGAGCGGTGCTTCCATCAGCATCTCAGACCCCTTAGCTGCTTTTGCCGAAGGCCTTGCATCAGCCTATGCATCAGACCTATGAACCCATGTCCCACCCACTAGCGGGGGGCTTCAGTGGGTTCTGAGTGCTTCCTTTTTCCATCAGACAGTGGAGGTGGAAGGGATTCATGCTTCTATTTCTGAGCCTGGGATTGCCACAGGGAGCTGGAATGGTAGCATTTGACCCTCTTGTTCTGCTGGCAGCTGTCTCCTGGGCACCTGGGGAGTGTCAGGTGTGTGCAGTCTCTGTGTTCATGGCAGGAAAATAGCAGGAAAGGGGCCATGAGGGCAGCGGCCCCTGCCTTGGGGGAAGTCACAGCAGGCAATGTCAGAGCCAGGACTTGAAGGACTGATAGGACTGAGCTGAGCAAGGAGGAGAAAGGACACAGTATGAGTAAAACTCCGGGGTTTAAAATTGTGGAGAAAACCCACAATGTAAGCACTGGGTTGGAATTGACCAGGCAGAGGTAATAGTAGGAACTCCCTGCAGATTCACTGGAAGGTGATTACTGCTGAAGATGAGCTCAGAGTGTACAGGAAGTGTTACTCGGCAGACACTGTCTGAGGGCAGCCTCAGAGGGGGTCAGAATCAACATCTCACTTTCTTGGCTGTTTGTGGAGTTGACTTGAGCTTCTAGATCTTTCACCTTCTTGGAGGCTGGGGTTCTCAGGGGAAATGCAGTATTGTTGCCTGGCAGGCTATGGGTTTGAGTCCCTGCCCCACCGTGTACTGGCGGAGTGTCTGGGCAAGCTCTGAAAGCGTGGCGGAGTCGGAGTGGGGCAGGCGGCAAGGCATTTTGGCAGGAGTGATGCTTTGATTTTATTGCCAGTGAGATGTGAAGCTGCTGGAAGACCTGGAGGACTTTGATCACTTTGATGAGGTGCACTGACTGCTGTGCTCAGGAGCGCTTGACGAGGCAGACGAAGACCAGTTAGGAGGCCATGGCCATCTAGGTCAGACCTGTGGTTGGCATGGACCTACAGGGCAGCAGTCGAGGTGGGAGAAGCAGCCAGATTCTGAATATGTTTGGGTTTTTCCAGTTGATCAGGTGTGGTGGTGAGAAAAAGAACTGACTTGAGAGACACCATTTCTGTTTTGGCCGAGCATCTGGAAGAAGGTGGTCACTGAGCCGGGGAGACTGGGGCTATAGGAGGGTGACTTGGGCAAGGAGGGCAGGAGCTCAGCTGTGGGTCTGTTAAGTTGGAGATACTTATTAAGTTTCTGAGTGGACTTGAGGGAGATAAAGATTGAGGGTTGTCAGCACACTGAGTGCTTTAAGTGCTTCAAGTCTGAGGTGGGACAAAGTCCCTCAAGGAGTGGCGTGGAGGCTGTGCTCAGGAGCACCAGGGGTCAGGGAGGACCTGGCAAAAGAGGGGCCTGGACGGGAGGAGAAGCAGTGAGGGGGCTCCTGGGGGGCCTGCTGCCCCTGCCTTGGGGGGGGTCTTCTGACATCTGCTCCCCAGATGGGAGGCTAGGGTGAAAGGAGGCTTTCTCCCTTCTCCATGCTTTTTTTTTTAATTGAAGTATAGTTGGTTTACAACATTGTGTTAATTTCTTCCGTACAGCAAAGTGATTCAGTTATACATATATATTCTTTTTCATATTATTTTCCATTATGGTTTATCCAAGGATATTGAATGTAGTTCCCTGTGCTATACAATAGGACCTCGTTGTCTACCCATCCTATACATATATAATAGTTTGCATCTGCTAATCCTGAACTCCGAATCCATCCCTCTCCCCGCCGCCACCACTCCCCCTTGGCAACCACAAGTCCGTTCTCTATGTCTATGAGTCTGTTTGTTTCATAGATAAGTTCATTTGTGTCATATTTTAGATTTCACATATAAGTGATATCTTACGATACTGGTCTTTCTCTGATTCACTTCGCTTAGTATGATAATCTCTAGGTCCATCCATGTTGCTGCAAATGGCATGACTTCATTCCTTTTTATGGCTGAGTAATATTCCATTGTATATATATACCACATCTTCTTTATTCATTCATCTGTCGATGGACATTTAGGTTGTTTCCATGTCTTGGCTATTGTAAATAGTGCTGCTATGAACATAGGAATGCATGTATATTTTTGAATTAGAGTTTTGTTTAGGTATATGCCCAAGAATGGGATTGCTGGATCATATGGCAACTCTAGTTTTTTGAAGAACCTCCATACTGTTCTCCATAGTGGCTGCACCAACTTAACATTCCCACCAACAGTGTTAGAGGGTTCCCTTTTCTCCACACCCTCTTCAACATGTTATTTTTCGACTTTTTAGTGGTGGCCACTCTGACCAGTGTGAGGTGGTACTTCATTGTAGTTTTGATTTGCATTTCTCTAAGAATTGGTGATGATGAGTATCTTTTCATGTGCCTATTGGCCATCTGTGTGTCTTCTTTGGAGAAATGTCTATTTAGGTCGTCTACCCATTTTTCAACTGGGTTGTTTGCTTTTTTTGTTACTGAATTGTATGAGCTGTTTGTACGTTTTGGAAATTAAGCCCTTGTTGGTCACATCATTTGCAAGTATCTTCTCCCATTCCATAGGTTGTCTTTTCGTTTTGTTTGTGGTTCCCTTTGCTGTGCAAAAGCTTTTAAGTTTGATTAGGTCGCATTTGTTTATTTTCGCTTTTATTTCTGTTGCCTTGGGAGACCTAAGAAAACACTGTCATGACTTATGTCAGAGAACGTTTTGCCTATGTTCTTTTCTAGTTTTATGGTGTCACGTCTTAGGTCTTTAGGCCATTTTGAGTTTGCTTTTGTGTATAGTGTGAGGGTGTGTTCTAACTTCACTGATTTGCATAAGGCTGTCCAACTTTCCCAACACCACTTGCTAAAGAAACTGCCTTTTCCCCATTGTATATCCTTGCCTCCTCTGTTGAGGATTATTTGACCATAGGTGTGTGGGTTTACTTCTGGGCTCTTTATTCTGTCCCATTGATTCATATGTCTGTTTTTGTGCAAATACCATGCTACTTTGATTACTGTAGCTTTGTAATATTGCCTTAAGTCTGGGAGTACTATGCCTCCTGCTTTGTTCTTTTTCTTCAGGATTGCTTTGGCAATTCTGGGCCTTTCACGGTTCCATATAAGTTTTAGGATTATTTGTTCTAGTTCTGTGAAAAATGTCATGGGTAATTTGACAGGGATTGCATCAAATCTGTAGATTGCTTTGGGTAGTATGACCATTTTAACAATATTAATTCTTCCAATCCAAGAGCATGGGATCTCTTTCCATTTCTTTGAATCACCTTCAATTTCCTTTATTAATGTTTTGTAGTTCTCAACATATAAGTCTTTCACTGCCTTCGTGAGATTTATTAGTGTTTTTTTTTTTTGGATGCAGTTTCAAAGGGGATTGTTTGTTTCATTGTTAGTATAAAGAAATGCAACCAATTTCTATGTTAATCTTGTATCCTGCTACCTTGCTGAATTCGTTTATCAGTTCTAGTAGTTTTTGTGTGAAGTCTTTAGGGTTTTCTATATATAGTATCATGTCATCTGCAAATAATAACAACTTTACCTCCTCACTACCAATTTGAATACCTTTTATTTCTTTTCCTTGTCTGATTGCTGTGTCTAGGACTTGCAGTACTATATCAAAGTAGTGAAAGTGGGCATCCTTCTCTTCTTCCAGACTTCTCCATGCTTCTCCATGCTCTGTGTTCAGTGGTTGAGGGTGAAGGCCCAGGCCTCATCCTGGATGGGGCAGGGAATGGATATTTGCTTCATGTACACCATGTGCCAGGTGGTGTGCTGTGCACACGTGGTCTCCTTGGTCCATCGTAGCTACAGTGCATAGGTGGGAGGCCGTCCCCTGCATTTTCAGGGTGAGACACCAGGGCTCAGTGAAGTTTGAGTCCTGCCCACAGTCATGTGTCTTGTAGTCAGGTCGGTTCCTAGGAGCCAGGTGCAGCAAGTCCCTCATGTCTCACAGGAGTGGGTCTGGTTGAAAAGATAGATGTGCTAACCTCTACAGAGGCCTGAGGTGTAGCTCTGTGGTAGCAAAAAGGAGCAGTAATGTGGGTGATATGCTGGGGAGGATCAAGAGAAGCTTCCCAGAGGCTGAGACATTTGGGCTCGGGTGTGAAGGCCGAGAGGGAACGGAAGATGAAGTGACAACCTGAATGGGGTTTCCTGCGAGTTGCTGTCTCTGCCAGAAGCTCGAGGGGTCTCACAGAAGAGCAAACGTGAGGACATTTTCCTGTTCCCCTCTCGGTACAGGGCTCAGTCCTGTTCTCTGCCAGCTGGCAGTCCATCCCTCAGCAGGACAGTTGGCTGGGTGGGGAGGGTAAGTGGTCTTCGTATTTGAGTGAGGACTCAGGGAGGCCCCTGGCCTCTAGTGCCAAAGGCTGAGGGGAGGGTCTTGGGGATGAGGCCTGAATGGCATGGGGGAAAGCCCCAGGGTCTTGTGAGGAGATGCAGTCTGTGAGGCCTTAACCTAGCACTGGGCCTGAGCCCGCACACGTCGTTCCCCTGGTCCCAGGCCTGACCAGCTCCTTCGCCCCATCAAGTGTCTGTTGACAAGGGAGTTTTCTTGGCAAACCCAGCAGGCCCAAGTCTAACATGATGTCTTTCTTCTTGAATTTTAAGACTCGAAGAAGGTAGTGCCGACCTGAGGAAACGAATGTCACAGCTAGAAGAAGAACTAGACCAGGAAAAGAAAAAGTACACAATGCTGGAAATAAAGCTGAGGAACTCGGAGCGGGCACGGGAGGACGCAGAGAAGAGGAACCAGCTGCTGCAGAAGGAAATGGAGGAGTTTTTTTCAACCCTGGGAAGCCTGACTATTGGGGCAAAAGGTGCCAGAGCACCAAAGTAAAGGAGTGGGGAGAGTTCGCTGCTGCTCAGCTTGCCCTCCCTAACCTCCTGCGGCCTCGGGAGGAACCAGAGCCTCTGCAGCTTGGACCTGGGCCTCAGTGGTGCCAGGAGACCTGGTGCCAGCTGGAGAGAGCAGTCCTGACACCCCGTGTCGGGAGCTCGAGCCCTGCTCTGGATGCTGCTCTGAGTGAGTAGGGTGTGGCAGGCGTCAGAGGTGACAGTCCCGTGGCTGCCAAAACAGGTGGCACCTGGGATCTGAATAGCTCACCAGGACCTTTTTGCATTCTTTATTAAACTTGCCCTGAAAGCATGATGCCTGGATGCCTGACTCCTTTATGGGCCTGCAAAGTGAGGGTACCAACTGACCTCTCCTGTTTCTCGCAGGGTTGGGAGTCCTCAAGGTATCCCATGGGTGGAATGGCATGGGGCCTTCAGAAGTGGGGTGCAAAGGTCCCAGAGGAGCACCCAGTGTTGCCATGGTCATTGAAGCTGGACTTCGGCACATCTCTGTGCTCTCAGCTCCATCTTCTGTGCTCTGGGCAGGATGGTTTTCCTCACTGCTTGCTCCCTCTCTGAGCCGCCTGGGCCTCTGCGGCTTGTGTCTGTCCTGGAATTCCTCTCAGACCTTCCCCTGTAACCTGCTTTCCTTCCCTTGACTCTAGCTCTGCTCCAGAGCTAGAGCCTGTGAGTCAGAGCTCAGCAAGGGTGCTGCACTCCCTGCTTCTGCACCCTGGGAGTGTGCAGGGTGACAAGGTGTGCCTCTAAAGGAAAGGTGAGCCAAGGTGACAGGTAGTGCCTGTTCTCTGTCCTCCAGGTGCAGACGCCTCAGACTGTGCCCATCTCCCTTGCAAATTCCCCTCGAGCTGGTGCTAACCCCTCTCCCTTCCCTGCCTGCTTACCTTCGTCCTCCAGTTCATCCTCAGACTTCAAGGCTCCACGGGGGTAAATCCTTCAAGAAAGCCTTTCCGTGGCTGCCACCACACACAGCCCAGGCCTGGGCCAGAGCTCCACAGGATGGGCCTTCAGGGGCACCAAAGAAGCCACCTCTGAGCAGAGGGGACTGGCCTCTGGGGCACAGGCAGTGCTAGCGCCAGCATCACTTGCTCCTGCTCATGGTGTCCTTACCTATCACCTCTCACTACCCCCAGCTGTAAACTGCAGTGGTTTTGAGCGGAGTGGGGTCAACAAAGTGCCCCAATTTCCGACTACTGTCTCTGGAGAAGTCACTCAGGCCCCCTCGAGTCAGGTATAAACGATCGTGTGATAGCAATCCTCTAAATGCCAGGGTCTCAGTGCTCCCAGAAGTGCTGGCTCTGCACTGTAAGGTGCAAGCCTACAGGCCCAGGCCAACTGGTAAGTCTACAGTGGTGAGGCAGGCCAATGACTGGTCTGCTGCTGGGTCACTTTTGGCCTCACCAGCCAAGAGGCCAAGTGGCTGCTGAGGGCCCTCAGCAGCATCAGCAGTCGGAGTCCTCTTGCAGCTCTGAGGGGTGGGATGAGTGGAGAGCACTACCTGCATCTGCTCCCAGGACCAGTGCCATCACAGCCGTCAGTCTGGGTGACTAGCTTTCCCAGAAGGTGAGATATTGCCTTCCTGTGTTCAAGGAGAAAGAAAATAATACGAAGTGACTGATTCCTCACAACAACTCAGTAACAAAGGAATTAGCTGCATGCTCCCCATTCAGAGGAGAAACTGAGGCTAGGAGGAGATTGGTGGGAACACCCGTGTATTTTATGGTCCTGAGTTCCCTCACCACAGCCCTGAAATTCTGCCGACTTTGAGCTAGAGAGAAAATGCTGCCAGGCTATCAAAAGAGCAGAAAAGACCAAAGGGGTTTCACATGATGAAAGGGAGGCTGTCTTCTCTTAGCCATTAATAGTGGCAAAGGCTCAGCTTCTGGCCAGGTCCTTGCCCCAAACCAGCTCAGGAGCCGCATCTGCCACCTGCTGGCAAAACTGAGACCTGCAAATGTGATTTTTCTCTGAAAATTAGTTGGCAATATTCAGTAGACGTTCTGCCCTCCAATTTCCACTTAACAGCACCCTCCATTCTATCTGTAAAATGTACTGACTTCTGCCTGTAAAGCGCACTGAGACTGGGGGGCTCTGGCCCAGTACCCTGTACTCATCCGCTTCGTTCTCCCCAGCTGAGTTGCATTTACAGAACCTGTTCCCAAACCTGTGGATTCAAGTTGTACCTATTGTAATGACATCATTTAATATTTAGTAAGCCGATGCAACTAGAGATTATCATACTACGTGAAGTCAGTCAGAAAGAGAAAGACAAATGTATGATATCACATGTGGAATCTAAAATAAGACACAAATGAACCTATCTATGAAACAGAAACAGAATCATGGACATAAGAGAACAGTGGTGGTTGCTAAGGGGGAGGGGGTTGGGGGAGGGATGGAGTGGGAGTTTGGGATTAGCAGATGCAAACTATTATATATAGAATGGATAAACAACAAGGTCCTACTATATAGCACAGGGAACTATATTCAATATTCTATGATAAACCATAATGGGAAAGAATATAAAAAAAGAATGTGTATGTGTGTATATATATATATATATATATATACATACATACATACATATACACAACTGACTCACTTTGCCGTACAGCAGTAATTAAACTAACATCGTACTTCGATTAAAAAAATACATTTGAGAATCTGATGAAGCCTATGGACCCTTTGAAGAAAAATAACCACATATACTAAAACTTCAGCTTTCAAAGACCTCTTGAAGCCTGTCACTAAATTCTGTAATCAGTTTAGAAATTAAGGGGTTAATAACAATAAATCCTTAAATTTTAAAATAATAATAACCAATGAATTATAAGTGTGAAAAAACAGGGAATCAATTTTTTGAAAACCTACATGACTGCTCTCAGTAAAGGCAACTTACTAAAAATTGTCAAATTATGGATGAATCAACCATGCAATAGTGGAAAACTGAAAATCTAGGATTCTGCTCCCAAATTACTTCAAAAGTGTTTTAAAATTCGTGTTTGACTCTAAAGAAAAACTGGAAATTTTAAGTCTCATACTGAAAAAAAGGGAGTTGGCTTATTTTAAAAGACTGGCAAACGTTCCTTTTTTAAGAAGTTAGAATACAGTTTTAGGGATGTGTGTGTATGAAAGAGAGGCAGAGACAGAAAAACAGAGGGAGAGATATTCTTTGTTTTACCTGGCTGGTGGAATAACAGACCAGGCATGAACCGTGTTCACTCCACACAGTAAATGGGCTTCAGAATAGAGTCCACGTAACCAGCCTCCGTGATCTGTGGGCAATAAATGGAGTCAGTAACAATATCCCCCTCCTTTTGATGCAGGGCCCCAGCCCCCTGGAGACTTCCAGCAGTATCCTACGTAGTTCCATCACAAAGGGACAGCAAGACGTGGCAGCAGCAGTGGTGGAGTAACTGTCTTATCTACTTAGCTGGGAGCTGTCTCACATGAGACACTGCACTCTGTGACAGAACTGAGACTGAAGGACAGGAAGGGGCAGTCATGTAACCAGACAGCTGCAGGCAGAAGGGGAAGAGCTATAAAAGTTACATGAGTGCCAGCATCCTTGCTGGCATGGTGGGAGATGGACAGGGCTAGAATCAGGCAGGGGCCAGACCGTGTAGGGCCCTGTCTCCCATGGTAGAGTTATTTTTATTTGAAGGGATATAGGAAAGCATTCAAGTGCTTTAAAATAAACAGACATGAATTGGCTCGCATTCAACAAGACTCCTTTGGCCCCTGGTGGACAGTGGATGGATTTGGGGGCAGGAGGGAGTAGCAGCAGGGAATTTAGTCAGGGAACTACTGGTGTGGTCCAGGCCAAGTGGAGTAGTGTGACAGGCCAGAAGCTAGACAGTAATGGACTGAAGACTGAATGAGAGGTGAAGGGAAGACACTGTGCCCAGACCAGTCTTTCCAGAAGTGCAGATGTGAATGGGAGCAGAGAAATAGGGTGGTAAAGTGGAGGGGACAAGGGAGAGCTTTTAAAGAAGGGGATTACTAGAGCATGCTTGTAGGCTGCCAAGAATGATCCAACAGAGAGGGAGAGACTGGTGAGGAAGAAAAGAAGGCAATAATGAGAGGCAAGTCTGAAAAAAGACAAGGAAAGTGGAGGGGTTGGCTTCGGAGAGAAGAGATAGGAAGATGGAGGATGGGGACACAGTTGAGGTAGGTTTATGGAAATGCATACCGAACTCTTTGAGAAGTCCTGAAAAATGATGAACATCTTACCTTTAGTTAGCAGCCCCAAATTTATTTGAACACAAACGCTTTATTCACATATGATTTCTCAGGCAGTAGAGCACAGTGGTTAGAGTGAAAATGGAGGCAGACTACCCAGATTCAGATCCTAGCCCCACTGCATTGTTGGCTGTGTAGCCCTGAGCAAGTTACTCAGCATCTCTGTGCCTCAGTTTGATCATATAATAGGAGGGGAGAGCAACAGTTCTTACCTCAGAAAGTTGTTGTAAAAACTCTGTGAGCTCATACAGTCAAAGCACTTAAGTGCCTGGCATAGAGTAAGCTCTCCAAGAATATTGCTACTAATTCAATACAGAACTAGTGTTCAGTGCAACAAACTTGGGGCATCACTGCTAGGTATTGAGTCCTTGAAGGGTTTTAGGGAGGGTGGGGGCATGATAACCACTTTGGTAGCATGGCCTGCCCCTCCTCCACTTCCTCATCCCTTTCTGGGCTCCATCAGCAGTCTCCTGGTACCTTCCCAGTTCCCTTCTTAATAACACCCTGGAGCATGACCTACCTCATTCTTTGCTGCACCCTGTCTCCCATTCGTCACTGCTCGTGGTGGAGGATTTGGTATTTAGTTCTCCAAGGCAGCTGGTACCGAATGGACGGGCCATATCAGAATCATCTTGGGAAGCTTGTAGAAAAACCATCCCCCTCATAGTTCTATTTCTATATCAGAATCAACTTCTCCCTCTAACCCCTTCTGAGAAAACAGAGCCATAAAGAGTTTAGGCAACTTGCTGTAGGTGAGGCAACTAGTGTGAAGCCAGGATTCTACTTAGGTATCTGGTGTCAGAGCACATGCTCACATTACTACAGTAATTTCATAGTGCTGTATGCAGTTTCCTTATGCCAGATTTTGAAGGCAGTAAATACTGGATTTCAGAGGATAGAAACGGTACAGAAGATAGTCCTAGTCATTAGCTTACCCAGACCAATATTGATTGAATGCCTACTTCCCAGTCATCGTGATCTAGGAGTAAGACAGGCTCTTCCATCCAAGGGATTCCAAGGCGAAGCATCAGTAGATTAGCACACAGGATGCCCTCAAAGAACAACAGGAAAAGACATACAGCACGTTGTTGTCTTGTATTCTCTGTGGAACAAAATGGGGAGTGCATGAACGAATAAATTAAAGGAAACATGCAATGGGGACATGAAATAAAAAGTCCTTTCAGAGAAAGTTTATCAGAGGAGAAATTATCAAACGTGGGCCTTCAGCAATGAGGATTTCAAATGGGCAAATGGCGGAAGTAATGTGCACAAAGATGTAAAGTATATGCCATGGAGGAGGTTCAGCTGGAATGAGCTGAATGGCAGGAATGATACATGAAATAGAATCAAAACAATGTTTAATTCTACTTCTCAGAAGAAACAACAGCAACAACCCTCAATACTGATCTTGAGGCATGTCTCTCAAGTGAGAATTATTCTTACCAACCACATGAAAATTGGGACTACTAGGGATGAAGAGGATGACTTGGGGGTCAGCATGTATGTAAGTTCTCAGATGGGGGACCACACAAAATTCCTCCCTTTCTCTGCAACATTTCTCCATTATCTTAAACCATTTCTATTCCTTTCCAAGGCTAAAGTCAACAATTGTATTTGCTTTACACTAATTATTTTGATGAAAGTACACGAAGTCAATCACTTCAGCAGCCCTGTGACAGACTATCTCCCATCCTGTGACAGATGAAGCAGCACCAGGCTCAGCAAAGCTGAAACTTGTCCAAGATTACCCACTCTCTCCATCTGGAACTCAGGCTAGTCTGGATCCATACGATTCAGTAGATCCCACCCTCTCCAGGACCTTGTTTCATCAAGGCATGTGTGCTTTTAAATTCTCCCTTTTAACGTGTTCTGACCCCACAGCCTACCCCTCAAGACACTGTCATGATTCTTTATATTTCCTGCCAACTTTCTGAAAGTACTGTTTTTACTACTGCTTCACTACTCACTCAATCCTCGGCAATCACAACGATGCCCCCACCTGTCCGGGTATCTCTAACAGTCTCACTTACGTTACATCCAACAGGAATCCCCTATCTTTTCCCTCTGTCCACAAAATGACGCTAGTGAAAATGGTGCACAGACCACACAAGGGGATGACGCAGACCTCACAAGGGAAGGGACTACAAGACTGGAGAGGTCTACAGAAAGTTAGGGAGCAATCTTTCCTTTCCTTCCACTCCTGAAATACTAAGTGGCAAGCTGATGCCATACCTGAAGTGTGTTCTGTCATGAACTGTCATGTACAAACTGTAAAATACACTGAATATGTTTTTCCCTGAACAACCTCTTGTGTGCTGACCAACTGGCCCCAAATGCTAATCTTGGCAACTTCACTTATGTTACGGCAATCTGAGTCCCCAATTTTCCATTCTCAATATGAACAAAGTATCTTTGTCTTCCCAGTCACCAATCTCCATGCCTCGTCTAACCAGACCTGATCCCACTGTCAGGGACCCTTGTAAAACAAAGGAGTGATCATATTAACTCCTTTCTCACAAACCAGTAGTTCCTACTGCCTTTAAAATGATGACAATTTCTTCAAAACGTTTCAATTCTGATCTTCAACTTTTCAGTCTTATCTCCCATCACATTCTCTCTTTACATTCACACCCCGCCAGGCCATTCCTCACTCCTTGCCTTTCCCTTTACCTGGGAATACCCTTCCTCTCCAAAAAGGCCTTACAAAATATGCCTCCTCTTCGAAACCCTCATTTCCTCTAATCAGTCCTTCCCTGTGTCCCTTCAGCATGGTCTTTGCTCCTCACACGACACTTACTTCAATCAGGCTGCCTAGACTCATTTTTAGATCACTCCTCACTTCCAGCTTCTAACATAGGGTCTTAGACATACATGCACACATTAATTGATGGAATTAAATGAAATATATTACTATCAAAGCAGGGAAAGAGACAACAGGATGTTGTAAATGAAATATGTTAGAAGTCTAACTTTACAGAGCTTATTTGAAGTATCTTTTAGTTTCAAATGAAGTCCAAAGACATATTGGTGTATTAGCTATAAAAGCTAAAAAAAAAAATTTCAAACCACAAAACCAGTACAAATCAATTTTCCTTCACATAAAGTCAATGGACCTTTTGAGGAGCAACAGTAAAATAAATGTAGTACCTCAATTAACAAGAATGCATTACTTACTCCATTTTATTTGGTGTCACTAGGGTATTATGGCTGGGTGGAAATTAAATTAACTCAACACTCCACACGGATGTCTGCTCTTGCCACCCAGTCTATCACTGGAGGCCTCTTCCTTGACTGTGATGAGGCAGACAGCACCAGGTTGGCAATCACCTCAGCTGATGGAGCAGCAGTGGTCAGGTGGAAGCTTGGCCCAGGCTATCCTTTCCTCAGAGCAGGGAAGCATGAATGCAGGCGAGGGGGGTGTGACCCTCATGGATATGAGCGTTATCTGGAGCAAGAGTTGAGCAAGATGGAGGAGTGTCACCACAAAGAGACTGGGCACAAGCAGCGACAGACCCTGACACCCACATAGCAGCCTGCCCAGTGTAGGCAAAGACAACACCTGCATGGCAAAGCTGGAAATGCGCTCAGAGCTGAAATCCCTGCTTTGTTTTGAAACAGATCCTTTTAAAATACTTATTCTTGCCAAGTAGCCATGATGGCTGCTCTCTCACCTGGTTACAAAGAACTGGGTTAAGGGCATTGAAGCAAATTACCTTTTTAAAATAATGTTTCTCTAGCAAGTTCAAACACCAGAAAAGCAAGAGTAGGTAAACGAGAAAACCAGGGTGATAGTTTAGCCTCTTCAAAGTTTGTACAAAATCCAAATCTAAGAGACCTGCCCTAGTACCCCTTTGATCCCAATCCATAGGAAATCTTAAAATTGCCCAGAAAAACTTTTTATCAAAAATTTATATTTTGTTTTCAATGAAAAACTCTTAATTTCATAATTCTCATATCACTTTTTTCTTTTTTATTTAAAATATTATAACCAATTAACATACTAGATAACACTGTTTACATTCCAGTGGTGCATGTTTAATGACTAGGGCATGAATGATTAAAAACCACAATAATTATCTCAGCATTCCCTACAAAGTGCCCCATTTGTTTTGTCTAGAGGAGGGGAGAGGAGAGGGAATGGAACACAGGGAAGGGAGAGGAAATGAAGAAGGAATGGCATCATATAGGGAGAAAAGCAAATGTCAATTATCATACTTGGGTTTCAGGTTTCAAAACCTGTTGAACAGGATAAACTATAATGAGAAAATAGAAGTCACAGTCCAGGTAGACAGCTAGTTCAGTTTAACTTCATCATTCGGCTAAAAGATTAAGAGCTTCTCAAAAATATACCAAATATCGGGCCTACAAAAGTAATTTATTTCTTCGTAAAATTTAGTAAGATTTATTCCTTTTGTAAAATGTGAAGAATGGACTGATATCACGAGCAGGTTTCTACTTACAAAAACAGACAGTAATTATGTCCAACGAGCACATCTAACACGATACTCCAAGATACACAGTGAAAGATTTTACAGGTGAGTCTCTCTTACCGATGCAAGGTATATATTTTACATACTTACTGGTATTGTGTCGACACTGGCTATGAAGTATTTAACACACATTTATAATTCACTCAGCGAAGATCTAACAGTAAGGGCAACCGCTTACTTGGGAAAGCATAGAAAATTAGTGTGAGGTAGTTCAATAAAAACCCAGTTTAATTTGTAAGTTACTGTGAGAAAAGAACATTGTGCAAAACTAATCCACAGGTAGTATTTCTCAGAAGTTTCAGTAACAAAGATAATCTAAATTATAAATGGCCAGAATGTGTTACTCTTACTAGACTCTCCTTAAGAGCACTTAACTAAGAGCAGTTAGTTTGAAATTAATTAGGACTTTTGTTTTCCTTACCAGTTTTCTAATCGTACCCCAAACTAGACATTTCTGCTTCAATGCCCTTATACATCTTCATTTTGCTTGCTATTAAGGAAAAATTAGTTTCCTCTGATTCAGAAAAAACCTAAGAGAGATCAGTAGAAACACAATGTATCCTAAAATGTAAAGGATCCGGAGGCAACATTTAAGAGGTCTGCTAATGACAGAACAGTAGTGTTTGGTTTTTCTACCGGTTAAGAGCTTACTGGGGTCATGGGGCATCATGCATTCACTCTACAGCTAACGTGTGACTAATGAACAACACTCACAAACAAACTACAACAGTATTTTTGAAAATAGACTATGTTTTTACCTCAAAATGTTGTACAGGCTTGTGCCTAGGCAACAATGAGTAGTTACATCTTCATAGTGTAGCACACACTGGCCGATAGTGTATACCAAGTCTTATCTGTAACCCCAAACGGCTTCACTTGCCTGCTGCTGATTTCACTATCAGATCATCCATGTCCTCTTCACCTTTACCTTTTTAGACAACACAGCAGGATTAGCATGGAACAAAATAATGAGAGGGCTTACGGGAAAGTCTGCTGCTTTACATATAATCAAGCTTCTTGATATTGTTAAGGGGTTTGTATGGTAGCCTTTTCACTTAAGAGGCTGGCATTTCTCTTAGGAAGTCTGGTGTGAATGCACTGTACCTTTACTAACTTGGAAGAGTGCATACCAGGAACAATCAGCAGCCGAGAGTGTGTAACAAAACGAGAACTGTTCGGCAAACAGCATGAAAGAGTTGAGATGCTTTGTTTATGTCTATTATAATTAAGCAATCCCAACAACGCAATCATTTAACAAATGGTCAGTTTATATTAGAGGGTAACAGAACAGTAACCAGGAAGAAATACGTAGAAAGAATTATTGTCTCTTTCCTAACCTATAAAGTTAAACAATATATCTTGGTCAAAGTAATTTTCTGACAGTAAGACCATGGGTATATTAAGTATATAAAGTTGAAAAAACAAAGTTATAAGAAAAGCAAAGTGGCTTTACATTAAGTACTGCTTGACAGAAATCTTATTTGTAATTTCTTAAAAAAAAAGTTTAAGATGTTTTAAAGGTTCAAAAGTAAAATACAAAGAACTAGCACATTTTTAAATTAATACAGTTAAGAGAAGAGGGAAGGTTGTATTTAGCTACTGCATTTTTAAAAACCCAGGACACGCAACACTTAGACTTTGTTTTCAGGATATAATAAGTATTTTAGTCTACATGACTAATAAGAGTTGATTTTCTCTGATCAACTGAAACATGCTGGTTGGCAAGTGGGAGCTGGCATTTACAACAAACAATACTGTAACAACACTTGGTTTTCCTTGCTTAACCAAAATCTGTATCAAGAGATGGCTTATCAGAGAGGAAACAGAAAATAAGGGAATCTTCTGAGAGCATGTCAGCTGTTAAAGTGCAATAGTGAAATAATCTATCCTATAGAAATAAATCTAGGTAACTGTCAAACTAATAAAAACTAGGAACACACTCATGCTCAAATTTCTTCTGAAATTGTAAATCCAATCCTGTTTCTACAATTCAAGAGGTGTTACAGTCTTAAAACTTTAATTTGCCTAATTAATGCACCCTGTCGTATCAGTAGAAAAGGGATTAATAAAAAGGCAGCCAACTTCAAAAGAGGCTAGAAATCATCACTTTAAACCATCAATGACAAACTTACTATTTCAAAGCATATAAAATGGCTATTAATGTATTTTACTCCTAAATATTGCACATTAACAATGACCTAAAATACCTTACTCAAAACGAATTTTGCACTGAATATATGAGTAACATGCCAAGTGGACTTTCAGACGCTGCACGTTGAGCCGCACCAGTTCTTGCTCCTGCTGGTCATTAATTCCATCGGGCTTTCTGCCTAGAACCTTTCGCTTACTTAAGTATGCATTTCCCAGTCCATTACATGAAATCCCTCTTGTTCCAAAAATAACAAAAAGTGCCTGGGGCATTACAGACAACATATTTCAGAGATAATGAGACTTCAATGACATTTTACTTAAGAAAAATTCAGTTGTAGAGAAATAATTCTGCAGATATAAAATGTAAACAGTTAACATACAACTGTCAGGAGCAGCACCATTCTTACACTGTTCAACATCCACATTGTGTGTTTTATTGAAAATCAGGTATAAAAAAATGAAAGACTCCGACTAAATAACCACCAATTATGCCTGCTCTGCTCAATGTGAAGAAACAGTCCTTAGAAAATGATATCCTATATATGGCTGTGTGCTACTATTTTCAGATGAACGGTATATTGCTCATTTTATACATCACCTACAGAAATCTAAGTAGGCTTTGCAACCTCCCAACAGCTAGTATAAATATGATTATGCCACAGGTAGAATCAAATGGCCAGAAACACCCTGAGAACTGGTGCTCAACTGACTGACACTCTAACAAGAAACCGAATAGGTCCAAGGGCCCGAGGCTGCAGGAAAGAGAAAGACCAGACTCTAGATCATTGCTGGGACCTACAGCCTGAGGAGATTAACTCAGTGTATACAAAAACAGGCTCATAGCTAGTAAAGGTGAACCATCTGTTTATTTCCACTGAAATGTATTATTCATGAAGTATCCTCTTGATTTTATGTGATCATAAGCTTTGAGCATGCCACAAATTTGCAGAAAACACCATATTCTCTTACTTTACTTTTGGTGGGTAGGATGGGGGATAGGAGGGTGGTGGTAGATGCCCAACATCTTCAAAGACATGCTCTGAGTTATTCTACCATTTAGATGATGGGGCTTTTGCCAAAATTCATGTAGGATTACCTACCAATTGTTGTAACTAAATTAGAATTGGCAAGTAGCAAATATTGGAGGTTTTTTTAACACGTTCATCATTTACAGTAGTTATTCCTGAATATAACTGGCTACAGGTTATTTTCCCTCACTCCTCTGGGGTTATTTCATTGATAAGCACATAACCCTAAAGGATAGCATCATGAACAAAACATTTGAATAAATTCTAATAAAAAAACTATAAAAATCTTAAATAATTCATGATATAGGCAAGTCACCACATAATAATTGCTTTGATAAACAAAATCTTACAAATTCAGTAAAAAAAAATCAGCAGCATAAGATAAAGCAAATATGCAAAAATTTTAAACCATGATAAAATAATTAGGTTTACATTATACAGTTAATTACAGCAAAAATAGTTTTGTTGCTGTTTTAAAACACAACTTAAGTTTTAAATTACATCACTTGAAATTAAAAAAAAAACTTTACTACAAAATGAATTCTACGTTTTTGAAAAATCACTCAAAAATAAGACCACTGAATTGTTTTCAAAGTAGTTCTATCAATGACTAAACAACTCCCCATCCCTCCCACCCCCACAAGGCCCAAGTAGTCATCTACAGCAGCCCAGAGGTCCAGCTGATGCTTCTAGACTGCTGTCTGTATCCGAGGCCAAAGTCGGATCTGTTGACATTGAAGACACATCATTGACAGACGATGATGACGATGGATGCTGAGAGCCATTGATCACTGCTGCACCTGTGCTATGAGAAACAAAACAGCAAATCAGTTGCAGACAGAGTTGCAGACCGAGCTACTTGTACTGTACTGACCACCTCCAGTGGTCAATAATTTTTCTTTTGGTTTTTTTTTTTTTTTTTTTTTTTTTTTTTTTTTTTTTTTTTCTTTTTGCGGTATGCGGGCCTCTCACTGTTGTGGCCTCTCCCGTTGCGGAGCACAGGCTCCGGATGCGCAGGCCCAGCGGCCATGGCTCACGGGCCCAGCCGCTCCGCGGCATATGGGATCCTCCCAGACCGGGGCACGAACCCGTATCCCCTGCATCGGCAGGCGGACTCTCAACCACTGCGCCACCAGGGAGGCCCCTTTCTTTTGGTTTTAAAAGGCTCACTAAAAATAATCACAAGTGATATTCAACACAACACTAACAAACACTTTTCACTGCTAGCTACGAGGTAAGAATTCTGAAATCGTCTGGAAACTTGGAGTCCTGTCCTTTCAACTAATTTGTTTTTCATTTTCAGTTCAGGACAAGAATTGTTAAGTCCAAGCCATAGTTAGAAATGGTCCTATGGCAAGACTCATGAATTGGCTTCAGACTGTGTGTGAGTAACACTTAATAATACATGCAAAACTGTCTGCATTGCATTTTGTTGGAGAGAGGATCTCAAAGGAATGTATGACTCAAAGAGTTAAAAACTACTGCCCTAATGTAAATTGATGCAGCCACTGTGGAAAACAGTATGGAGGTTCCTCAAAAAACTAAAAAGAGAATTGCCATATGATCCAGCAATCCCACTCTTGGGCATATATCCAGACAAAAACTATACTTTGAAAAGATACATATACCCCAATGTTCACTGAAGCGCTATTTAAACAGCCAAAACATGGAAGCAACCTATATGTCCAATGACAGATGAATGGAATACTACTCAGCCATAAAAAATAACAAAATAATGCCACTTGCAGCAACATGGATGGACCTAGAGATTACCATACTAAGTGAAGTAAGTCAGAAAGAGAAAGACAAATAACATATGATATCATTTATATGTGGAATCTAAAATATGACACAAATGAACTTACCTATGAAACAGAAATAGACTTACATAGAGAACAGACTTGTGGTTGCCAAGCAGGAGGGGGTGGTGGGGGAGGGATGGATTGGGAGTTTGGGATTAGCAGATGCAAACTATTGTATATATGTATAACTGAATCACTTTGCTGTACACCAGAAACTAATGTAATACTGTAAATCAACTATACTTCAATAAAATAAATTTTAAAAAAACTACTTCCCTCAAAAAAGTGCTCTATGATATCTTCTCACTGTAAAGTCCAAACAATCCTTCTGGTACATCTTGTTTTAAAGCAAAAGCCAAGACGAAGATTAAAATCATTTTAATTCAAAGGATCCTCAGTTCAACTGCCCCATTTGGTTACGTGACTTGCCGAGCCACACAAGTGCCCCAGTTAGGTAAACTCAGGTCTTGTTATTTCAGTTCTAATAAGTACTTGGTATATGCAAATATGGACTTATTAAACACGAAAGTAGGGGGAGACTGTTTCCTCTACCAAAAGTATAGCCTAACAAGCATTTCCTGGATTTTAAAAAGTAACAGGAATACTTAACCTATAGAAAAATCCTCTCAAGGGGGTTGGGTCAGGAAGGGAAGGGAATGACACCGTGGGGTGGGGAAAAGTTAAAGGTGATTCATGTACTAGGTTAAGTGCTTTTGAACTACATGACCACTAAATAAGAGTCATTCCAAATTTGAGTATATTAAATAACGCAAGTTATACAAAAGTTCCTAAGAACACATTCATGGAATAAAAACCAATGGTTTTCAAACTGAGCAATAAGAATAGGGGTGAGTTTCAGGGACCCAATGATGTTACAACTAAGCAGGTTGAAAACCACTGTTCCAGAACGCAGCACCTCATTGTTTGAAATTATCCCTCCTTTGTGTCCAATGATAATAAAAACACTTAAATATGAAAGGTCCTCTGAGAGCTTGTCTTCAAATCTAACAATGAAAATGCTAGGGAATGGGAATAGGCAAATCTTTAGGGCAGTGGGGCAGGGACTGGGAAACAGAAAGGAATGGAACCACAAGGGATAAAGCAGGTGATGGGAGGTGCACTGGGAAAGAAAAGCAGACTGGGTACTTCAGGCCTAATAGAAGAGAGGAAAAGGAGAAATGTGATAACTTTCTAGACCCAAGAACCCATTAGGCTCCCAGCCAGAGTGAAATGAAGATACTAAACTTTTAAAAGTTCAATTGGTACACTACAGAATGCACCTTTTCTGACTAAAGAGTATACAATATTATGGCTAGCTTCAAAGACCTGTACTGAAACATTCAAATCATAAAAGGGTTCTATATACTTTTTCATGCCTCTACTTCTTTATCCAAATTTTATTTCATCCAAATTTTTTAATCTAATAAAAATCATTTTTTTCACTTGAATTTATTTTATTTTTATTTAAACATCTTTATTGGAGTATAATTGCTATACAATGTTGTGTTAGTTTGAAATGCATCATAATTAAAGTTAACTTTTTAATCTGAAAATCAAATAGCTAAGAAAAAAAAACTTGTTTACTTCTGACCTTTAAAGTAATATATTGGGTTGGCCAAAAAGTTCATTTGGGTTTTCCCGTAAGTTACAGAAAAACCCAAACGAACTTTTGGGCCAAGCCAATAGTAAATTCTCAATATCTGAACAGCAGTAATATGGAAAAATCTTTAATTTCAGGTATCTGGGTCATTTCCCTCTCAGTGACTCTACACACTCAAAGGTATGCAAACTCATTCTAGTATTAGCCAAACCAAAATAAAGATAAGAGGCAATCCAGAAGGAAAAATATTTACTTTTAAAAATCAAGTCGAAATGGTATTGTGATTATCTGATATTTTGAGTCATCAAATACTGTATCTTGTTTTTGCATATAATCAAGAACTGAATATTTTTATAACAGATTAATTTACTAACACTCTTCTTTGCCAGCTATAACTGAGAATCCAGAAAATGTCTAGAAACTTGCAGTCCTGTCCTTTCCACTGATTTATTTTGTAACCATAGTCAAGTGTTGTCTAGGATTCAAATTTTTCACTTATAAATTAAGAACAAACACAACTGCTCTATCTATCTCATGAGATTATTAAGTTTACTCAAACATTTGACACTTAGGATGTGCCATTCACTAGGACAGTATGCTAAAGTATAAAACTCTCCCTAATAATAGACTTTTCAAATTCCATTCAAGCCTCCATCATGAACAATTCATTTATATGACTACTGTATATCAATACAAAGCTAATTAACTGAGTTATTAAAGCATTTATAAGATAGCTTTTGTTACAGCTAATTGTAGGTAAAAAGCTGTTGAAACCAATTTATGTTTTCAAGAGGATCTATATTAAAATTTGTAAGACTGCATTCTTGATCAAGGTTTAAAAAACAAAGAATTAAAAGAACTCAAAATATAACCAAAAATGTCATAGGAAGCTACAAAAATTATTTAAACAAATATATGTTTATAGTACAAAATGGGCACCTGAAATTATACCTATAAATCTTACTTCATTGATGCTAAATATGATATCCAATTTTTTTCTTAGAATGTATAAGAATTTTAGAAGGATTAAAATGGCATAGTTTCACGCAAATTCAAGACCTCCCTGTTGAAACATTACTCAGCCTTCAAGGCTCAGCTCAAATTTAGTCTCTTCCCTAAAACTGCCCTATTCTCTGTTGCCAGCCATATGTGATGCTGGAAAAACCAGGCCCTCTGAAGTTACTAGTAAACATGGCTTCAACTATTGCTTTGCTACACAAAAGATTTGTAGTCTTATATCATTTAATTTTTCTAAACTTGTTTCCTCATCTGTAAAATGTGCACAACAACCCCTTCCTCAGGGTTCTGGGGGGCTGAATGAAACAAAGTACAAAAAGTATCAGTGTCTATCATGTAGTATGTACTTAATATGTACATGTTACCTGTCATTTAACTTTTCCTTTAAATTCTTTATGCTTTTACAAGTACTAAAATTTAATATAAGATGAGCTTATGATAAAAGAAAATGTTTAACTCCTGCAAACCAATGTTCTTAAGAGCTAGAATACCTTCTGACAGCAGTTTTAATGCTACTGCCTTAAACAAATCAAAAATACCAAAATGAGAAAGAGGTATCATGTACAAAATTGGTATCTCGTACAGAATTTTGCCATGAAGTTTTAGTTTATCTATCCAAAGTAAGGATTGTTAAATCACAGAAAGGTAAATATACTGAATTGTGATAAATTTTTCTTTAAAGACAACAACGCCAACAACAACAAAAAAAGGTTTTAAGTTTCTGTTCTTCAATGGGATGTCAGTATCAAAGAAAAAGATATGCATTTTATGAAGTCAGTTACTGATATACTAGTACAATGTACTGATAGAACAGTGTACCAGTGCTTTCAAATTTACCACAGAAATTGTATTCCTTATACTTAATAAACTTTGAATACTAATGGTACTAAATATGGAAAGAACTGAAGGTTTCAGGCCACTGAAGACTACAACGCCAAGAAGTAAACTGTAATCTTAACTAAGCTTATATTGTAACCAACCTAAAGGAGAGGGTTGCCCCCGTATAACTCCATTCTTGGTTCTCTCCTCCAAGTCCATAACTTCTTTGTATATCAATTCTGAAAAAGAGGTGAACAAAAACTTTTCAAAGTCTGAGAGGCAATCTCCCAAGATATGTATGCTTTAAGTAAAAAATTTTTACACACATTAAGTACTTCGAATGGTGTTCTTGCAATGGCAGAGGCTCCAGAAGTGTCAGCCTAAGATTCAAAGGTGTTAATAACAATTTCTTGATCCTCAACCATGAATTATATTGAAAGAAGTAAAGTCTCTGCTGTAATATTCCAAAAGTTGGATTAAGATAGAGCTGGGGTTAGAAGCTTTATCTTTTTTACTCCACCAGCACTTTGTACTATACCATATCATTCTGTACAGCAAATGCTAATTTAATTCTCTCAGTGAGGGCCTGAATCAAATTTGTCTTTAACTTCTATTTCCTGAGCCCTGGCATAGTACCTGGTACACTGTAGGTACTTACCCAGATATCTGTTAAAAGATTTAAATGCAAGAGTATGTGGAACCTTCTTTAATCAGAATAGAATATAAATATATATATATATAAATTTTTTTTGCTGTACACGGGCTTCTCACTGTTGTGGCCTCTCCCGTTGCGGAGCACAGGCTCCGGACGCGCAGGCTCAGCGGCCATGGCTCATGGGCCCAGCTGCTCTGTGGCATGTGGGATCTTCCCAGACTGGGGCATGAACCCGTGCCCCCTAGCATCGGCAGGTGGACTTTCAACCACTGCATCACCAGGGAAGCCCTAAATATATTTTTATTAAAGGAAAAGAATCAGGTAACTATACTTTAACTCCTTCTGAGTTGAAGCATGGCATGCTATGACTGTCAAGAAGATTTCTTCATGAGAATCTTGTTCCTTAACTAGGCTTCTGGACAGTGGGTGGACTGCTGGGAGGACTACTCCAACTGAAGAGTAACACCAGATCCTGCCTTGCAGCGTACGTGCCTCCTGCCCTGTATTCTTCTATATGATCCTGATGTCAAGTGTGATGTGCCTTATGAGTCTGAATGCCGAACTAAGAAGAACCTTCTGGTGGATGCTAACATTGCCATTATTCATCATCTTCTCTGGGTCATAAAATCCTTTGAGAATTGCATAAAAGCAATGAACCCTCTTCTGAGAAAAATGTATAAACAAAAATTGTTGCACAGAATTTCAAGGAGTCTGTAATTCTTTACATTAAACTTTCAATAAATGATTTCTGATCACAGGGTATGGCAACATTCATGTTGATAATAAGGTAAAACAAGTGGATATGTTGGGATGAACAAGAGTTGGAGATGCCTAAGTTTGCTTGCAATGGTAACCTACTTGGGCTGGGAAGAAGAAAAATAGGACGTCTTGATAGAGGAAAGAATGGGACATGCTTTTCTGTAAAGAAACAAAAAGGAATGGTAAGCATTCCGGATAGGAGGATTAAAAAGAGAGAGAAAATACCCCTTTGTAAAATGGGACTGAGGCAGAAGAACCAAAGCTAATCAGGAGTACTAACTAGACAAAGCAATCTGTAGTTTATGGCTTTGGCAATGAATTTTTCTGTTATGATGCTAAAATTCTTAAGCAGATCTTGAAAAAGGGAGTTTGTAGGTAATTACTAAACGGCATTTGGGGCTAGGAGAAAAAGATACAGAATAAAGATAAACATGTTTACAGTAATCAAAATTCCCAGATATAACCATATACAAATGAAAATACGATGTTTCACTGATTTTAAGATGTACTTTTTTCACAGTTTAATATCTTTGAAACTGGGTTGCATCTATAATCAATCGTGCAGTACAACTGGCATTGTTTCCTCTTTCTTAGTGGTACGTAATAGTGTGCTTTACAATTGGTGGCCTATTAAGATTCCATGAAATACCAAAAATGTTTATTGTAAATGTAATGATATAGAAAAATATCAGGTTAGATACTTTAATACATACTCTGATCTATAGTTTCTATACTCCTGTATATTACATATATAGATGCACTAGGTTCTACCCAATTCTATCATTCTGGTGGGCTCTACAGAGTCTAACTATATGTCTCCCAAAGTCAACTTGGCGAAAACTAATCTCTGGTTATTCCTAAGAAGAAAGAATCAAATTCATTCCTCCCAAATAAATCTGTAGATGGATTACGTGCTCCGATTTATATTTTTGCCTTCCAAGTATTTAGGTTCTTAGCTATTAATAACATGTCTTCTATCTACCTGATTTTAAGTGACTTGTCCAAAGTCATGTAGTTACAAAAGTGGTCAAAATATCAAATGACAACAATATAAATGGAGGCAAGCAGGATCTAAAAGTTACCTGGCCGAACTGTCCCAGGGAATCTTTTAAAGAAAGAAATATTTTAACATTGCCATGACTTTCAAAGCATTATTAATGTTCAACCAAAGTAAAAAAATAAAATAAAACTATTAGATATGCAAAGATTAAAAATTAACTCACTCTGCTGGTGAGGGTGGGGGTAAAAGAGACATTCCCATAAAATGCTGATGGAAGTGTAAACTGCAACAATTTCTTTGGAGAGTAATCGGAAATAACTGAAAAATATCCTTTGGCCCAGTGAATCTCCTTGTAGGATTTTTCTTACAGGCATGTTCTCAGATGTGCACAAGAACACTGCAGAGTTGTTTCTAACAACAGACTAGATACAACTTAAATGCTCTTCAAATGGTTGTTAGATACAGAACCCTGTGACACAGCCGAACAGCATATCACTAACCGGCTATTAAACCAAATGAGCCAGGTATATGGAGCAAGAGAGAATAATCTCTAAAATATACGATTATATCAACAAAGCAAGTGTGCACTGTATACAACCATATGTGACTAAAACAGGGTGGGAGAGGAGAAGGGGGAAACATTAAACACACAAGTTTGTATTTTTGTAGACTATGGAAGCACATAAAAGTTCCAGAAAGCACAAATGTGTCTTTGTCTGGGGTGGGGAACAAAGACATTAGGATTAAGTCAGTGAGGGAAGGAGACATACTCTCTACTTTTGTAAAAATATTAAATCATATTATTAAATATCAGTTACGAATAATAGAAAATATCTTTCACTTCCCTAAAATGATAAATAAATCAACATAGAAAGCCAGAGCTCTTTCAGCTTCATCTTAAAGAATCTGGTGAATGTTACCTTTCCACTCTTCTATTGTGTGTTCTCTTTCATCTAACTGCTTGTCAGGTATCTTTGGTGGTGGCTGAAAAACAAGGGAACAATAATTGAGTCAGTTTATTGGGGGTATATAAATTCTTTATAATTATTTGAAATGTTAGCCAGACAGAAGGCTTGGAAAAATACATCATTAGGCCAAGACTGATCAATGATCAACACTGATCTCGTGTAGACAGAACAGTGACAGGAAAAAAGATGTTTAACCGTCTTTTTCTTTTCTTCCTGTTTTTGAAATTGTCACATTTTATTTATATCACAGAATTGTGGTATGCTTTGGATACAATAATTTGTTTACAACTAAGATAAGATGTTTTCCCAAAGTGCTCAACATTCTAGCTCAGCATACAAGGTATCACGGCAAAAAGGCAAGAAACAGTGGGGGGGAACTTTATTTTGTGTAGGAAGTACTTGGATATGTTCATTCTCTTAAGAAACTTTTCATGCAAAAACAGAAAAACACCATCATCATTTATTTATATTTTTATTTAAAATTAAAAAATATCCTCCAAACCTAACTTTAACTCTAACTCTTAAGAGTACAATATAGTCTTCAAACATTAAAGAAAAGAACTTACAGCTTCTGCTTCCGAAGGATCATACCAGACGTTGATATATGGGTGCTGGAGAGCTTCATCTACAGAAATCCTTTTAGATGCATCAATTACCAGCATTTTGGATAACAAATCCCTTGCCTGACTGGCTGCAAAAATAATGAGATGTTAATGTACACATATCTCATAAAAGCTTTAAAATTATCAATAAATTTCAGAAACTTGAAATTATCATTTATTAAAAAATGTTTTAAACAGAATAGATTTACTATAAAATTAGGTCATACATATGATCAAAAAATATAAAGTCACAAAAAAATAACTAAAGAGAACTAAAACTTCACACTGTTCCATTACCCCGAGACAATGTTATGTCCCATGAGAATATGAATACACCCTCATAAACCCCCTCCACAACCACCCACCTACCCACAATGGAATTAAAGATATATGTTTATAAAAAGTACCTTTAAGTTTGTTGTGTTCCGAGTCAGCTGGGAAAAGTACATCAGGGAAGAGTTTCTCAAAGCTATATCCAGCATATTTAGGTCTGTTTTCAACATAAGTCCTTACTGTTGGTTGTAGTTTCTTCATGAATTCAGGACATGGTGTTCCAAGCTGTTCAATAACTTTATTCCACTGATCAATATCTAATATCAAGTAGCTAAGAAAAAATACTGTGTATCTAATGTTCAACATATTAGTCATATCCATATTAAAATAAGAAAATGGCAATTAAAAAGTCCTAAGAAAGAATGTGGCAGTTATAAATCTTACAGCCACCTTGCAAAAGGCAATGATTGTAGGTGGACAAAAAGGATCAGTAAACAAGCTTTGTTAACCTTATTTATTATGTGCATGTGTGTGTCTACTAATACTAACTTTATCATAAAAATGGAAGCTTAAATTCTAAATTCTTAGATTCTAAATACACAAATTCTAAATATAAATAAGTGGCTCAAAGAAAAATGACAATTACTACCCATAAGGACTCTAAATGTAAACTGTACATAATTTTAGAATACAAAATTTGCCTTTCCTTCCAGCTTATCAGAAAATGTGAATGCATTTCCGAGAAGATAGGAAATATTTCTTATTACATGTCCTGCATTTTTTTGAGTTTTCTACACTAACAGAAAACCAGTAGCAATAAAAATGATGGCATTTCCTTTTGCCATTCCTTGTTCAGCTTATGTTAATAAAATTTTTTTAAAGCTCTGGAATTTAAGAAAATGACTCAGTATTTTGGTTAAGGTGTAAGGTTAGAATTCTCTGGTTTCTTTCCTTCCAATCTTTAGCGTTTACACCTCAAACTCCTCCCCGTGGACTAAGACCTAAAACTTTCCTATTGTAACCCAGTGAATACGGTTTTTCCCATTCCTCTTCCTAAAACAATTCTAAGTTTCACTAGCTGATAGACACATAACAGATCACTGTTATTATAAAGATTAGTAGTCAGTCAGATGAAAAAAAATCATGACCCAAATCTACTCATCACCATGTAAAATGATTACTGCTGAAATTCTCAGATGAAAAGATCAGTGTGTTATGTTGAGTAATGAGACAATAACCAAAAGACATAACACACACAGCACATTAACAAAAAAGGAAGTGGGGAAGACAAAACAAAAGGATGACCAGAAGCAACAGACAATTCCAAAATTCATTATGTCCTAAGTACTTCTAGACTTACTCAAGTGTATAATTATTAGAAAATTTAATACAAGCCATGACTTTTGATTTAGGTTAAATAAATCAACTCAAAGCCAGGAAATAATTGCGGATAATTAACCTGAGCAGTCTTCAGAATTAACATATGAAACAACAAATAAATTAGGGAAAGGAAAGTCTAAGTCAAATAGCAGGTGGTATTTTGAAAGAGTAGTTTAACAATACTTTCTTATTAGGGAGAGACAAAATACATTATACCTGACCAAGCTGAAGTGCTGTCATACATTTTGACCTTTAGAAACTACATTTTAGGCCAAAGATAAGGATACGATCAGTACCTGGGAACAAAACACCACCTTTGATCATTTCTCCCATGATGCACCCAACTGACCAAATGTCAACTGAAAACAAAATGCAATGACATTAACATAAAGATTTTGGTTAAAATAAAAAAATATATATAAACATTAAAAAAAATCACACACACCATGTATACTTCAAAATTATAGAAAGCAGTATAAAATAAAAATGAGTGACAGTGAATGTGCTCTAACTACCAGCAGAGACTGTATTTCCTACTGCCAGATGCAGCCTACAAACATTTCAGCTTTGTATCTCAACAATTTTTGAACTATAACAGCCACAAACTTTACGTCTGTTTAAAAAAACCCACATGTATGAATGTACACTATATTCATTTTCATTAGAGAACATAAGGAAGTTCATCACCTAACTAATTAAACTGCTGCAGCAGCACAAGGATACAGTCCCTTCCTGGAAAGAGGATTTTGTGGCAAACCATTTCTCCCATAATGCACCCCACAGACCATAAATCCACTATATGTTTGCAGCACAAAAGAAGGAAAAGCAAAGCAAAAGGTCGTTAAAATCAAAGAAGCATAATATGACTGCATTATATAAAAACTGCAAAACATCACCAAAAGAAAAAAGTGATTTTAATTTTAGCTAATGGAATAATTTAAAACACAAAATATTTGTCAAAAGGCTTTGATTCACAAAAGCAAATGTGAAGTGTGGCGTTTTAACTACATATCTAATTTAAAGTGAGAGCTATGCACAGAAATCACATAATTTAAAAAACCTACACATTTTGCCCCTGAAAATTTATTTATAAAATATGAAAAAGAACCAAACACAAATCTTATAAGTAAGGCTGAAAATGTACACGAGGTAGCAAAATTTAAAAAATACAATCTTTATACTATTTTGAGGTTCAACTGTGCATTATACTCTCTCTTTAAGTCAAATAAAAGAAAAAAGCATGAGCAGAAATAATCTAGTATATTAAAATACTTAACAGAAACAATGTTTCTATGAATAATTAGTTAAAAAGTTAATTTAAAGCTCTTCAGAAATTTTCAAGTTGGAGTTAATAAATTCATTCTGAGAGGTGCTATGTTTACTCTGAATTGAAGGTCATTTTTCTCCTTGGCAACACCATGCTGCATTTACTCTACTATCCCGAAAGGAACAAGTGCATAGAGAACGAACAAATAATCAATCAAGAAAACTTAGTAAGAGAATCATATTTCATGTTTTCCACCTAAAGTGTTTTAAACCCATAGAACCAAAACGCTTTTGGTGTAAGAAGTTGGTTTTGGCTGAATACAGTTTGAAAGTTCCCACAGATTTATTATCTACAGAGTTTCCTAGTGGACTTACTGACCCTTGCAACTTTAATTTTTTTCTTTTTTTTTGTTGGCCACGCAGCATGCAGGATCTTAGTTCCCCGACCAGGATCAAACCCGTGCCCCCTGCAGTTGAAATGCGGAGTCTTAACCACTGGACCACCAGGGAAGTCCCATGACCCTTGTCAACTTTAAATGAGAGCTCTAGTCAATACTGAAAAGAATCTGCTAGACATAGAAATGGGCAATTTGAGGACCTCCACCTGTTTCATTAAAACTAAGCACATACCCTGACATTTTATATCTTTGGGTTTGAAAATCAGACAAAAAGAGTAGGTGCTTGCAGTTTAATACAAGAGGGGAATGAGCAATTTGAAAGGAAAGCTTTAGAAACTTGCATTTGTTTTTGAAGTTTGAAGGCCCCAATTCTCTAATAGCAAAAGAAGAAAAGGGCAGGAATAGATGTTAGAAATATACCCTTTACCAATACAGGAGGACTTGGGAACTTAAAGTCAGTACTTTCTAATACACTCATAAGGAGACTGCCAGTTCATTACAGAATTTTAGGAGCTAGATTAGGAACAAATTTTAGAAATCCTGTGGAACTAAAGTTTCTCTAAAATTTCACATTAAAATACATACAATTCTTTTTATGTTTATGGCATAGTTCAACTTTCAAGGATAAAATTTTAGAGGAAAAGTTAACATTCATAAATCAGTTCAGAGAAAAATTTTTTCCAGGGTTTTCATTTTTTGGCAAAAATCTATTAAAATAATTTTTCCCTGTGGACTTTATAGAGAATAGCAAGCTTTAGTTAAATATTCAGGACACTACTTATGTACACAATCTTAAGAAAAACATCTTAAAACAGATTTCAAAAGCTGCAAGCATGAGAGAAGATATTGTCTGAGTTAATGAAGACTTTCCTCAGAATATGATAAGCCTGATTCATACATAAAACAAGTTTTACAGGGTCTAACTGCTTAGTCTATTTGGCAGTTTAAATATATTCCATTATCTCACACTTTCCAAAAAGCTTTGAGCCGGCTTTCAATAAAAGATGTATAAAATAAAGTTGTTAAAACAGGTGGGGGTGGGTGAAAGGTGTTACTAAAAGGCAGAAGTTCTTATGTTTAACCTTGCTGGCTAATGTAGTTATCATAATTAAGCATTACATTTGACTCAGTTTCCTGGCCCCCCCCCAAAAAAAAGGCAATAAGGTAGATCTATATAATTCTTATCTAAGAAAGGAAAGCATGTCAATTCTTTACATGACAGTTTTTCTTGGTGCTAATTTCTGGTAGGGAGCTCCCAAGATCACAATTATAGGACAGAGTGCCACATTATACATTATCTGTGACAATCAATGGTTTTACAGCAAATACAAAAACAATCTTCATGCCAGTCACTTAAAGCAAAGATTCTCAAAAAAAAAAAAAAAAGAGTCTAATACTAAATCTAACTCACTGGATTTTACAGGGTATAAGGCAATTTTAGATAAAGAGTAAGACAACAGAACAGCATGTTTATTTAAGAACAAAAGAATAGTAGTAAATATTTAAAGTGTTTTTAATGAGCTCAGAAAAGAAAATTAAGCTAAAATCCTCAGTTCAATGTTATCTTTTATAAAAAAGAGTCCCAGAATACAGTTTCCTGATTCAAAGTGAACTGCTGCTTCAGACTCTTTGCTAGAAAAAATGTCTAGGTCCTATTCTAGTAAGTACGTTGGATTAAGTTACCACATTTAAAAAGTTATAGTTTAAGTCAATAAAATCCTGTGTAGACTTATTCATCTCTTAAATGACTGAGATTAATAAACAAAATTTCTTAAGTATAAATATATGTATGTTTATGCATAAATTTTTTTTAAATTCATGAACTACATGCCTGATAATGTTCTTCAACCTTGATTCTAATGCTGATACATATAAGTGACTATACTTGCACATAATAATGTGAGTTCTTTAAGGCTGGACACAAGGTCTTTGATGAAACATTGTTTTCTCCGAAAGGCAACCTTAAATTAATTATCCATCAACTATGCAGAATAGCATTATTGCAGCCCTTAAAGTCTGCACTAAGTGCTACTGCTATTAACTTTAATGTCATGGGATTGGAAATGTGTGCAAATATCATTAATGCAAACTTAAGATTTCTTGAGCCCATGTTAGAATGCTCATTTTCAAGTTACAGGCAAGAAAATGGTATATATTCTGTTACAGGGGCCATGGCAACAAATTCTTTATCTAATGCTAGTGTTGATGATTATATATTTGTATTTAAATAAACAGGGGCCCCAAGTTTTTCCAAACGTTTATGACAGAATTTGTAGTTACTTTCAAACTCCTGATAAACATCATTTCATACAGTGATACATTTAACTCTATGCACTTCAATTTAAGTATTTACATAAGAAACCTGATAAACAAAAGCAAATAAATCAGAACAGTATTTCAAGTAAATAGTGTTTGCTGACCGTTTTCTTTGTAGCCCATCCCTAGGATGACCTCAGGTGCTCTGTAGTAGCGAGTCACTACGTAAGGTGTCATCATAAAACTAGTTCCTGCAGTCCTGGCCAGTCCAAAGTCAAGAATCTTCAAAGTGCAGTCTGATTTTACTACTATATTACTGGGCTTTAAGTCCTTCAAAAATAAAAATTAAAAAAATGGCTGCTATGATATAAACAAATATTTTGCAGTCCACAAGTTATGAGATCACTTATAAAACAATTCATGGTTACTGTTCATTTTTCTCACTGTAATTGTTATCACTGCACAGATTCATCATAATAGGCAAATCTGAGAAATTAGCTTGATGGCATTTTTAATTTATGAATATATACAGTTATTAGAAGTTAGTAATGCTTTATTTGCTAGAAATGATGATTAGCTAGAAACTTTCAATCAAGTGGTGTGAAAGCAATTTGGAAAGGCATCTCAAAGCTCACGTAAGAACTATTACGGTAAAAGTAAGAGAGAATCATAAGTTAGCATTTATATGCACTTGTATACTAAATTTTCAGCTTTTAAAAGATCCCATTTTAAAGTCAAAACAAGCTTTATATAGATACTATATACCAACAATGGGCCATTCTATGTCAACCCAAGCACGTGTCACTTGACCTTTCAAACTGGCAGACGTTCAACTCTAAAGGATCAAAGTCAGTCCTTCCATCACTGATTTCCCACCCAAAATCGTACAAATTTTTGACTGCTAGTTGAGGTAGGACACCATTGTCTTGGTGCCACTAATCCATAAAATTACTTGCTGTTGATGCTACCAAATAATGTCTTTGTGAAGAATTTCCCACCTGAACCCAACCTCAACCAATTCTGTGCTATGATCATTAAAAGGCAGCAGCATAAACACTCATGGCTTCAAGTTCAACCCATGAACTTGTTAGCTCCCATGTTAGCTCCCATGAATTCTATTATGAACCAAGAGACCAAGGAAAGCAGGAGTATGATTCACATACATTGAAATACCAGTGATTGATGTAACACAAAATAAAGCTGGCCTGAAAGATAATAATTACTTTTGTAATGTCTATATCCAGAGAAGCATGTATGCTGTCTTTAGCATATTTTGATATGCAATCATGGATGGGTTAGGTGATATGTAATCTATAGGTTTTATCAAATTAAAAATAGATATCAACAGGCTTATTGAAACAGAAAATGAAAATTTTCATTATTGCTATCCTGTAAATACGTTGTCACTATTTCCAAAATACAATATCTCTGCAAAGTAACACTGCATGTTCAAAAATAAATATTATGAGCCTTGATACTATTTCAATGTCTATAGCGTTGGTTAATGATTAATGGCTCTTCATACTACTGCATTCTAGTCTAGAAGTAAGATTTCAACCTTAAACACTTTATTTTGGAAAGATTAAGAACAAAATACAATTTTTTAAAAATAGACATCTTGTTAAGGAAAAGAAACTGTCCAAAAAGAATATCATCTGAAATTCATCCTTGCATATCAAGATGTACCTTTCTACACATGTTTAGGTTGCATTGTTATCTATACCTCTGAAGAATAACTGAACTTGTATGAATGTGTGACAGAAGTAATGGACTAACAATATTCCACCTTCTCTCCCACATTTTTCCAGCCTGTGATTAATTCTAGTCAATGGGACGTGAGTGGGAATCAAGAATAGAAGGGCCAGTGCATAACATCCTTTTGTCTCTTGCCCTGCTTTGGTGACTAGTAACATTCTAGATATTGAGCTGCTGAGCATCTATGTATGGCAGAGTCCTCACTCCACTAGGACTTGTACTGGACACATACTGTGGGAGATAAACCTTGGTTGTGTTAAGCCACTGAAAACTCAAGTGTTTGTTAATAACCTAGTTGTGATATTGTGATTTATAATACGAAAACCATATTTGGTCATTGTCCCAAGTACTAGCACAGAGCTCCTAGAACCCTTGGAATTTCCTAAGTGATAAGAGCAATAAAGGTGAAAGGAGTGCTTTTTGTTATTCATAAGAAGTACCTTTCAACTACACCAGAATTGACTTAATGAGGTTACTTTTGGAAAGTCCCAAAGGATAAGGCTGGTTGCCAGGGAACCAACAAAATAATTAGTGTTGGAACTTTCAGTCCCACCGGCCCCCAGACCACCCGGGAGGGGAGAGGGGCTAGAGACTGAGTTCAATCTCCAATGGCCAAAGATTTAATCAATCATGCCTATGTAATGAAGCCTCCACAAAAACCCAAAAGGACTGGTACAGAGAGCTTCCAGTAAACACATGGAGGTGCTGCGAGAGTGGTGCACCCAGAGAGGGCTTGGAATCTCCGTGCACCTTCCCACATACTTTGCCTTATGCATCTCTCCATTTGGCTGTTCCTGAGTTACGTCCTTTGTAATAAACCAGTAATCCAGAAAGTAAAATGTTTTCCTGAGTTCTGTTAGCCACTCTAGCAAATTAACTGAATCTGAGGAGGGGGTTGTGGGAACCTCCAAATTATAGCCTGGGATTATGACTGGCATTTGAAGCTGGGGCAGTCTTGTGGGACTGAGCCCTTAACCTGGAGGATCTGATGCTATTGAATTGAGTAAAATTGTAGGATACCCAGGCTGGTGTCCAGAGAATCTGAGAACTGTCTGGTGTGGGAAAAACTACCTCACATCTGGTGTGAGAAGCATTATGGTAGTAGTGTTAGAGTAAAAGAGACACCTAAGAATGTTTTCCGTTACACTAGTCTATTCTGACTAACACTGAAATTGATGACAGGAGTACGGTGTGACTATTATAAACACAGGATCATAGCTTAGTAGTTGAGCAGCAGGCAGCAGGGAAACTAATATCAAAGGTTGGAAAGGTGATCCAGGTTATAGAGTAGCAAGACATTTCATGACACTGTCACCTACAATAACTTGGAAGGCACAGCACTTGCATAATGAACTTGAGCTCTAGAACAGGGGTTGGCAAATTAATGCCTGCCTGTTTTTGTGAAGAAAGTTTTATCAGAACACAGTCACACTCTCATTACCTACTGTCTATGGCTGCTTTTGTGTTACTATGATAAAGTTGAGAAGCTGTAACAGAGACTGTATCTTACCATCTGCAAAACCTAAGATATATACTATCTGGCCTTGCCTTTACAGAAAAAGTCTGCTGACCCCTGCTCTAGAAGGAGATTGAAAAGCAAAACTTTAGTAGTGGGTATAGGTGGCTATTGGCTACAAATCAAAGAATTGGCCACTTCACAAGAAGAAATAAAAGGGAACAGAGAATCTAGAATTTCAAGGCCTTGCCATTCTGGGAAAGCTAAATGCTACTAGACCTTTCAAAAAGAAAAAAAAAAAAAGAAAAGAAAAAAGAAAAAATGGTGGGTTGCTCAGCAAATATCTCTGCCTCCTAACCCAATATACTTCTTCACCTTATTGATGGGCCTACACTAATTCTGGCCAATGGACTGTGAGGAAATGTGATGTTCATCAAATCTGAAGAGAAGTTTTAGATGTGCTTGATTGATTTAGCTTGGCTCTTGCCCTTCTTTCACCATGAGAAAAGGATGGGCCCCAGGGAGGCACTCCTTCAGCCTGGATGCTAAAACCTGGACATGAAACAAACCCTGAACCTGATCCCATGATCTGGAGCAGTGCCACACAGCCAACCTGCAGACCCCTGAGCAAGAAATAAATGTTGTGAGCCACTGATATCTTGAATTTGTTTCTAATGCACCATTTTCACATAACAATTCTGAAAGCTTTGATGGAAGAAGACCTGAAAAATCTTTCAACTGATGAAAATACCTCAGACTTGCCAACAGAGGCCTGAAAACATAAAGGTAGACATTAAGTCCAAGAATATAGAGCCAGTGAGCTACCAGATGTGCTTTGAAAAGAACTGTAATTTAAAAGATAAGAAGTCTCCTGAGTTTCTAAGAGAGATGTACCATTTAAAAAAAAAGAACTCCTTAAGCCTGTGACTGTTCTAGCCTTAAAACAATGGTTCTCAACTCAGGGCAATTTTGTTCCCAGGGGATATCTGGCAATGTCTAAAGACGTTTCTGGTTGTCACAACTGGGGAGTACTACTGGCATCTCATGGGTAAAGGCCAGGAATGCTGCTAAACTTTCTACAGTGTACAGGAGAGCCCCTCCAAAGAAAGAATTATTCATCCAAAATGTCAATAGTGTCCAGGTTAAGGACTGTCTTAAAGTGACACTTGGGCCTCCAATCTTTAACAGATAGGAACTTGTGAAACAGGGGCAGCCCCCAATGAGAACACACTTTCCAATACCCACTTCACATATACTCAAGAAGGCTAGCAGAAAAGACTCTTCACAGGGTGGAGCCAGGTACCACAGAGAAGAGTGGACAGAGTGCTCCTTGCAGAGATCAGATTCAGGGCCTAATCAACGAGTAGTCTTCCCCACCACAAGGGCAAAAGGACGCTAACAATGTCTACACAACAGAATTAAAAATTACAAATAAATAACGACTGCATTTTTCAACTTCCCAAATGGGATTGTTTATTGTAGTTACCCTGACCCTGTTTGACCACCATATCTAGAGAATGGGGGGAGGGGGAGGAGATGCAAGTGACCAGATAATTTGGTCATTTTAGTTCTAATATTTCTGGACCAAAAGGAGAAATATCTGGATTAATGTAGAGATCACTATGTATCACTTAGCACTAAATGCCTTGATAGGCTAGGACTCTGGATTATCTTCCCTAAGGAGGGGGTGACTAGGTACTAGGTGTGGAATAAAGGAAGCAAAGGAATGCTTGATAAGCAGAGCAGAATGGCACAGACCATTCTGAAGTCTGCCTCCCCCCACTTCCCAGTTCCCTTACAATAAGGCAGGTCCTTATGACTAGTTCTGCCCATGGCCTTAGACCCAGTACATTCCACCCGGCTTTTTCTTCCCCTGACACAGGGACCAGCAACTATGTAGATGCTGGAGGCTTATACAGCTTAGCTTGGATCTCTGAGCAAATATGTAGAACTCCATCCCCCATCCTGACTTGTACTGAACCCCTAAAGGACGAAAGCTCAGGTTATTTTATCAAGCAAGTAATCTCAGACAAGCAGAGAGGGTAGGTAAGGGGAAGGGGAATTTCGGAGTAGAGCACAGAGGTGAGTATCAATTGTGGCCTCAAGACCAGCTACAGAAATGGGTGCTATGGTTTCTCCCATTACACTTCTTGGAACTTGCTCAAGAAACGGACATCAAATAAAATCCTGGAAAAACAGTTTCCAGAGCTTACCGTATGAAAGAAGTAGGAACAAATGGCACCAGGGGTGGCCTATGGTGGCTGCTGTGATACCTGCTCTGAGCCTGGGTTTAGGACTGAGGCACTCATTCTTCCAGGGGCTGGCAGTGTTGACTACTGACAGTTTTCAGCAAATCTCTCTCCGGGAAATGCCCTCAGCCACAGAGAGCCACTTTTTCCAAAGTCTGCTCTCCAAGACCAAGGTCTGCTTGAGTCACCAGTTGAGGTCTCTAGAGTGATTGCATCCAATTTTTCCCCTATGTCTATTTTTTACTTCCTTTACTCCCCACAGATGTTGATCCTGAGGGGACTCCCCATTAAACTCCTTACATGTCAATATATCTCCATCCTTGAGTTTGTTTCCCAAACAGCCTGATCTAAGATAAAGGCATATTTTTCATCATAGTAAAAGACCCCAATATGTCTCTAATTAGCTCAAATTTACTGTGTAAATTTTCTGTAGTTGTACTTTAAACACTTTATCTGTCTATACTAATGGAGTATGTTAGAACATCCCAATAACTATCATTGTGTTCGTGCAGTTCTTCTATTTTCTACAGTTTTAAGCTTGGCATACTGCAACACTACTCCACGTATAAAGTTCTTCACAGTTATTTATCCGAATAAGTGTATTATACTCTTTATCTTTACAAAATGACGGTTTATAACAGTATTCAACTTCACCTCATTAAACAGAGATATCCTTGTTTTCACATCTGTATTCTCCCAGTACATCTTTGCCAAAACCTTTGCTCTCAGCCTTTGGGAGTTAGCTACAACTGTCTGCGTTATAGAAACATATACATGTTGGTGGTGGGTTTGTGTGTAGGTCAAAATCTGACCTTTTAATGAAGAGGTAATTGCATCTACAAATTATGCTATATATTGGTCTTCTGTAATTTAATGTTTCCTTTTTTGCTTCTTACTGTTTCTTTTGTTTTCAATCTTCTGTCATTTGATCTATATGTCTGTTTTACCCACCCGCTACCCTCATTAATTTGAAAATTTTCTATTTGGAAGATGTTACTTTACCATAATCAAATTAACGTCCATGGTTGCAGATTACTTTCCTGATCCATAGGACAAAGTTAACAAAAACAAAACCCAGAAGTCTAACTCACTTGCCTGTAACAATATAGAGTATGGGATGAGGAAAGTAATGTACTCTCCCATCTAAAGAGATTTCTCTTATGTTGCTTAAAGACAGCATTTACATATAATATTATAGCAGTATATCTGTATAATTGCTTTGTATATTATACAAAGCAATTCAATTAGAATGATAACTAAAGATAAGCCTGAATATCTCAGATACATAATTAGTTTAAAATAGTTAACTTGAGCACAAACTATGTATTTATTTCCTTTTTTGAGTTAGGCTATTTGATACAAGGTAGCATAGAATGAAGATATAATTCCACTGAATTAAATAATTTTTCAAGAAATTCCTTTCAAATTAGATGCAACACTTTCAAAGAATAAGCTAGAATTAAAACTAAAATACAAAAACATAGACCCACACAAAAACTTGTACACAAATGTTCATGTCAGCATTACTCATGATAGACAATGGTAATAATCCCTTAAGTGACAGTCCCTTAAGTGATGAATGTATAAACAAAATGTGGTAGATCCATATAGTGAAATGTTATTTGGCAATAAAAGGAAATTAAATACTGATACCTGATATGTGATACATATGTGGATGAATCTTGAAAACATTATGATAGGTAAGAGAAGCCAGCCACAAAAGACCACATATTACATAATTCTATTTATATGAAATGTCCAGGATAGGCAAATATATGGAGACAGAAAGTAGATTAGTGGTTGTCAGGGCTGAGGTTAAAGGGGTCAGGGAAGAATGGAAATTGAAGGCTAATGGGTACAGGATTTCTTCAAGGGGGACAAATATGTTCTAAAATTAGACTGTGGTCATGGTTATACAACCTTTGAATATAATAAATAACACTGAATTGTACACTTTAAATGGGTAAATTGTATGGTATGTGAATTATATGGCAATAAAGTAGTTAAAAAACAGAGTACAAAAATATAAAGTATTTCAGAATATATAAGAAACACAACACTGGTGAATACTTAATTTTATGTAACTGGTAATAAAAGCAGGATATTTTATATACTGCTTCATTTAAGAACAAAAATAACCTTATATTAATCTATATAAATCAGTGAAATATATCGCCACAAGAATATGATGAAAGGCAGTGATGTCAGCAAAAATGGCAAAGAAGCAGATAGCTCCACAGAAGATCAGAATAAACTCTTTCAGAAATGTGAAAATAGTCAAAGGTTTACAACAACCAAGTGAACACAGAATCGAGAAAAAAACAACTTAAAAACAATAGAAAATATTTATGGGTGGTGTTTTTATTAGCCCTTGCCCTACCCATCTCCCTGGCTGGCTGGGTGGGTGGGGGTCCTTGAAGAAAGCAGCCTGCATTCTTAGTACTGGACCCCAGTCCAGGGATAGACAGACAGCATTTCTTGAAACCACTGTAAGCCAAATAAATAGCTTACTCTGCCTGGAACGAAACATCAAAGTTGAGGAAAACAAGACATGGCATACCATCAAGCATACCAACAAACACATAATGGGAATCCCAAAAGGAGAGAAGAGAGAAAAAAGGGCAGAAAGAATACTTGAAAAAATAATGACTGAAAACGTCCAAATTTAATGAAAGACATGAATCTACAAGTTCAAACTGTTCAATGAACCCCAAAAGGATAAAAAGCAAATAAATCTGCACTGACAATCATTAAACTCAAACCACCAAAAGACATACAATCTTGAGAGCATCAAAAGAGAAGCAACCTGTCAATTACAAGAGATTCTCAATGACATTAACAGATGGTTTCTCAAAAGAAATCATGGAGGCTAAAAGACAGTGAAATGGCACATATAAAGTGCTGAAAGAAAAAAAATGCCAAACAAAAATTCTATATCCAGCAAAAATACCTTTCAAAAGTGAAGGAAAAATTAAGACATTTTGGGATAAATAAAAGCTAAGGGAGTTTGTTCCTAGTATACCTGCCCTATAAGAAATGCGAAAGGGAATCTTTCAGGTGAAAATAAAAGGACACTAGACAGTAACTTGAAGTCATATAAAGAAATAAAGAATACTGGTAAAGGTAATTATGTAGGTAAATACAAAGGTCAGTATTATTGTATTTTGCGTTTTTAACTCCTATTTTTTTCCCAATATGACTTAAAAGACAAATGCATTAAGCAACTATAAATCTACCTTAACAGGAACCCAATATACAAATATGTAATTTGTGATAACAGCAACATAAATGGGTAAGGACAGGTTGTACAGAAGCAGAGTTTTTGTATACTATTGATGCTAAGGTGGTAATAATTCAAAACAGATTGTTATAAGTTGAAGAGGTTAACTGTAACCCCCAAGGTAACTTTTAAGAAAATAACTGAAAAATATACAGAAAAGGAAATGAGAAAAGAATTAAACAGTACACTGTAAAAAAAAGCAATTGAACACAAAAAAGGCAGGAATGAAGGAACCGAGGAACAAAAAGATATGACATATAGAAAACAAATAGCACATGGCAGAAGTTAACTTCTTCCTTATCATTAATTACTTTATATGTAGATGGATTAAACTCTCCAACTAAAATCAGAGAATGGTAGAAAGGATAAAAGAAACATGATTCTACTGTAGGCTATGTAAACAAGAGACTCACTTTAGATACAAAGGCATAAACAAGTTGAAAGAATGGAAAAAGATATTTCATGCAAATAGAAACCAAAAGAGAGATGGAACAGCTATACTAGTATCAAACAAAACAGACTGTAAGTCAAAAGTTGTTACAAGAGGCAAAGAAGCAAAGTACATATTGATAAAAGGGTCAATACATCAAGAAGATAAAGCAACTGTAAACATACACGTACATAACAACAAAGTCCCAAAACACCTGAATCACAAACTGACATAATTAAAGGGACAAGCAGACAGTTACACAATAATAGTTGAAAACTTCTATAACTGACTTTCATTAATTGACAAAATAATTAAACAAAAGATCAATAAAGAAATAGAGAATGTGAACAACACTATAAACCAACTAGACATAACAGAAATATATAGAATACTCCCTCAAAAAATTCAGAATACATTATCTTTCTAAAGTACATGTGGAACATGCTCCAGGATAGATCATATGTTAGGCCACAGAACAAGTCTCAATAAATTCAAAAAGACTGAAATCATACAAAGTATCTTCACTGACCACAATGGAATGAAGCTAGAAATCAAGGGAAAGGAAAACAGGAAAATTCACAAATTTGTAGAAATTAATATTCTTAATCTATGGGTCAAAGAACAATTCACAGGGAAATTAGAAAATACTTTGAGATGAGTGAAAATGAAAACTGAATATACCAAAATTTAGGTAATGCAGAAAAAACAGACCTTGGAGGGCAATTTTATAGCTGTTAACACCTACATTAATTAAAAAAAAGAAGAAACATCTCAAATCAATAACCTAACATTCCACCTTAAGAAACTAGAAAAAGCAAACTAATCCCAAAGCAAGATGATGCCAGGAAATAATAAAGCTTAAAGTAGAGATTAACAAAATAGAGAACAGAAAGATAAAGAAAATCAACAAAACCAAAAACTGGTTCTTTAAAAAGATCAACAAAATAGATAAACCTTTACCTAGACTAAGGAAGAAGGAAGAGAGAAAATACAAATAAATAAGTTTATAAATGAAATTAATAATAAATTTTAAAAGTTGGGATATTATCACCAACTTTATAAAACAAAAAGGATTGATAAGAAATACTATGAACAGTTGTATACCAACAAATCAGATAACTCAGATGAAATGGACAACAGATTATTTCCTTCTTAGAGACACACAATATTACCAAAACTGACTCAAGAAACAGAAGAGCTAAACATATCTATAAAAAGTAAAGACAGTAAATCAATAATCAAAATCTTTCAAACAAGAAAAGCTCAGGACCAGACAGCTTTCTAGCAAATTCTACCAATCATTTAAAAAAGAATTAAGATCAATCCTTCTCAAACTCTTCCAAAAAACAGAAGAGGAAGGAACACTTCCTAACTCATTCCAAGGTCAGCATTACCCTGATCCCAAATCCAGACAAAAACATCACAAGAAAAGAAAACCACAGGCTAAGATCACATATGAACACAGGTGCAAACAATTCACAACAAAATGCTAGCAAAACAGTTCCAATAGCATATCAAAAGGATTGCACACTATGACCAAGTGGGACTTACCCAGGAATGCAAGGGTAATTCAATACATAAAAATCAATTAGTATAATATACTACATTAATTGAATCAAGGAAAAAACAAATATATGATCATCTCAAATGATGCAGAAATACATTTGACAAAATCCAGTATCTTTTCATGATAAAAACACTTAAACCAGGAATAGAAGGTATGTGTCCTATGTAAAGACACGTGTGGTATTTGCCCTCAGCTACAGGTGATCTCTAGGCCAGTGGAATGTCTGACTGACAGCAGTGTCTTTGTTTGCCTGGGAGTTTCTGTCACAGGACAGTCTAACAACATGATTTATAACTGGGGCTTTGGGACACATGTCAGTTCCAACCTCTGGAGAAACAGGAGAGTAGAGGTATTAGTGTGAACCTTAGGAAGTGCTGGAGACAAAAGTCAGCCAGGCAGGCAGTATGTGACTGAGCAGCGAAAAAAACTTTGGAGTGAACTTTCCTGGCTGGCAATACCCCACACACATTCTCATACTTTGTGGCTGGGAGGAAAAGGACGAATGACTGAAATCTCCATGACTCTCCCACATTCTGCCCTATACATCTCCTCCTTTGGTTGATTCTAATTTGTATCCTTTAGCTGTAATAAAACTTTTAAGTGTAGTGCTTTTCGGAGTTCTGTGAATCTTTCTAGTGAATTACTGAACCTGGGAGTGGCTGTGAGGACCCCAAATTTGCAGCCAGCTAGTCTGAAGTGAGGGTAGTCTTTTGGAGTCTGTACCCTCTAACTGCAAAATGTGATTAACTCCAATGCAGAAGGAAACTCACTCAGACAGGTAAAGAGTGAAACCCCACAGGTAATATCACACTTAATGGTGAAAAATGAAAGTCTTTCCCCTAAGATAAACAATAAAACTAGATGCCCACTTTTGTCACTTCTATTCAACATTTTACTGGAAGTTCTAGCCAGAGCAACTAGACAAAAAAAGAAACTTAAGGTACCCAAATTGGAAAGGAAGAAATAAAACTACTGAGCAGATGATGCGATCTTATATATAGCAAACTGTAGGGAAAAAACCCTATTAGAATAAACTGAGCAAAGATGCAGGATATAAGACTAACACACAAAAATCAGTTGTGTTTCTTATACACTAGCAATGAACCATCTGAAAGAGAAATTAAGAAAACAATTCCATTTATAATAGCTTCCAAAAGAATAAAATACCTAGGAAAAGGTTTTAACTAAGGACGTTAATTAAAACTACACTGAAAACTATAAAACATAAAAGAAGACCTGTCATAGACTGCAGACTGCATTGTGTTCTTCCCCACCCAAATGCAAACACTGAAGCCCTAACCCCTAATGTGACTGTATTTGGAGATCAAGCCCTTATGGAGGTAATTAAGGTTAAATGAAGTCATGAGGGTGGGACCCCAATACAAAAGAACTGATGTCCTTATAGAAAAGAAAGAGACACCAGAGCTTGCTCTCTCTTCCTGCATGCACAGAGGAAAGGGCATGTGAGGACACAGCAAGAAGGCAGCTATCTCCAAGCCAGGAAGAGAGAACTCACCAGAAACTGAATTTATTTGCACCTTGGTCCTGGACTTCTAACCTCCAAAACTGTGAGAAAATAAATTTCTGTTTTTTAAGCCAGCCAGGTCTGTGGTATTTTGTTATGGTACCCCAAACAGACTAATACAACCTAAGTAAATGGAAAGACATCCTGTGTTCATGAATCTGAATACTAAACATAGTTAAGATGGCAAAACTACCCAAGCAATGTACAGAGTCAATGAAACCCTTATTAAAATTCCAATGGCCTTTTCTGCAGAAATGGAAAAGCTGATACTCAAATTCATGTGGAATCACAAGGGGCCCTGAATAGTCAAAATGATACTGAGAAAGAATAAAGTTGGTAGACTCATACTTTCCCATTTCAAAATTTACTACAAAGCTACAGTGATCAAAATAATGTGGTACTGATATAAGCACAGACACAAAGACCAATGGAATAGAGAACCAGGAGTCCAAAAATAAAACCATGTCTAAGGCCAACTGAATTTCAATAAGGGTGCCAAGACCATTCAATTAGAAAACAATAGTCTCTTTAATAAATGATGCTGGGATAACTGGATTTCCACAAGTGAAAGAATGCAGTTGGCACCTTATCTCATACTATATACAAAAATTAACTCAAAATGGGTCAAAGACCTAAATGTAAGAGCCAAAACTATAAAACTCTTGATGGAAAACTAAGGGTGAATCTTAATGACCTCAGATTTCACAATGGAGTCTTACATATGACACTAAAAGGACAAGCAACCAAAGAAAAAATAAACTGATTTTCACGAAAAGTAAAAACATCTGCATATCAAAAGAGATCAAGTAAAAACATCTGCATATCAAAAGAGATCAAGGAAGTAAAAAAAAACCCAACATACAAATTAGGAGAAAATATTTACAAATTACTTATCTGATAAGGGTCTAGTATTCAGAATATATAAAGAACTCTAATAACTCAACAACAAAGACAAACAACTCAATTAAAAAATGGGCAGAGCTTGAATAGACATTTCTCCCAAGAAGATATATAAACGTCCAACAAACATGAAAAGATGCTCAATGTCATTAAAGAAATGCAAGTCAAAACCACAATGAGATGCCACTTCATACTCACTAGCATGGCTAGAATGAAAAAGTCATTAAGCATTAGCAAAGATTTGGGGAAGATGGAACTTCCGTGCACCGTTGCTGGGAATGTGAAATGGTGTAGCTACTGTGGAAAACAGTTTGTTCGTTCCTCCGAAACTTAAATATGACCCAACAATTCAACTCCAAGGTAGATACCCAAAAGAACTGAAAACAGGAACTCAAATACCTGTACCTTAATGTTCATAACAGCACTATCCACAAAAGCTAAAAGGTGGAAATAACCCAAATGTCCATGAATGGATGAATGGATAAACAAAATGTGGTAAATACATACAACAGAATATTAATCAGTCATAAAAAGGAATGAACTACTGATATATGCTTCAATATGGGTGAACTTGAAAACACTATGCTAAGTTAAAGAAACCAGACACAAAAGGTCATATATTGTATGATTCCACATATATGAAACATCCAGAAGAGGGATATCCATGGACACACAAAGCAGACTGGTATATGCCAGGGGTTGGGGTGAGAGGGGAGTGGGGAGCTACTGCCTAATGGGTAGGCAGTTTTCTTTTGGGGCAATGAATATATTTTGAAATTTGGTATCAGTAGTGGTTGCACAATGTTGTGAATGCACTAAATATCACTGAATTGTACACTTTAAGATGGTTAATTTTATGTTACATGAATTATACCTCTATGATTAGAAAAAGAATATGATAGTTTTTTCTACTAACCCGATGAATAATTCCAGCAGAGTGAAGGTGCTTGATTCCACACAGCATCTGATAGAGAAGGTAGGACATTCTTTCATGATCTAGTTCCATCTGAATCACTTGACAAAGATTTGCATCCATGAGCTCCATGACTATGTAACTTCACGGGTGAAAAAATATGACAGCTAAAGTATACAGTAACAATCGAAGAACAATGTATTAACAAAATTTTAATTATCACACTTACACATCTTGAAATTCTTCTAGGGATTTCTGTGGTGTAAAAACATTCAAAAGGCCAATTATCTGTGGCAAAAGCAGAGAAATAGGAAAATTAGAAATTCCTTAATAATAGTTTCATTTGGGAACGGCAAATACATGGATTAAAAAAAAGCCACCTTCAGTGTAAAATTTTTCAAGTCTTCTGTTCTAAGCTTAAGTAATCCCTTTTATTTTATATATTAAAACTTGATGGCCAGGGGTTGGGGGCAGGGAGGGAAGCAGAGCACAGAGAATTTTAAGGGCAGTGACAATACCCGGAATGATACTATAATGGTAGATATATGTCATTGTACATTTATCCAAACCCATAGAATGTACAACACCAAGAGTGAATCCTAATGTAAACTATGGACTTTGGGTGATAAGGAGGTGTCAATGTAGGTTCACTGATTATAACAAATGCACCACTCTGGTGGGGGATGTTAATAATGCAGAAAGCTGTGCATGTGCGGGGGCAGGGGGTATATGGGAAATCTCTGTATCTTTCTCTCAATCTTGCTGTGAACCGAAAACTGCTCTAAAAAAAACAGCCTTCACATACACACAATATCAACAGAAGAGCTCCACAAAATCCATTCCATTTATGAACATTCAATTATCAAGAACCTACATTATACAACCCTCTACATAATTTGTAAGCAAATCTTAAATACCTTCTGCCAGCTCTTATCCAACTCAATATTTCTATATAATCTCAGCCCTTTTGCCCCCTGGTTTTTCATAATACTGCACTTTCCCAGTTTTCCTCATTTCCAGTCTATTCCACTAGTTTATCCATAGGCATGCTCTCTTTCCCACTATTTTGTTTTAATCCTCCTCCTTTATCTGTACCCTTTTCCTGGGTGATACTATGTATGTCTTTTTCTCCAAACATCTCTATGTGGATAATTTCTAAATACTCATTAAAAGTCCTTGCTTAGTTTATGAGTCTCAGATTTTCACAGCTACCTCACATGAGGTCTCACAAAATAATATAAAATTGAACTCATTATCCTTCCAACCCAAACCCCTTACTTTTCCAGTGTCTTTTCTTTTACAATAGAAAGCTGAGAGTGATTTTTGACTTTTTTCAATATTTGTACCATAATAAATATTCAAAAGAATGCCATCCATTCTTTGTTAGTCTGAATTTCAACCTCTTCTTTTCATTTCCTGTGCCACTATTTATGCTGAGGATTCTAACATCTCATCTAGACTGTTCATGCTATAATAACTTCTAACACTTGGTTCCCTAACAACAGTTTTCTGCCAACCCAGCTACCATTTTACTGCTTATAATATATGGTAATGAAAAGACCTGATCATATTACTTACCTTCTCAAAAACCTAATGCCACCAAAAACCAAGCCAAAACTCCCTTGCAGTACATTCAAAGCCCTCCATAACAGGATATCAACCCACTTCTTCTCTTGCTAAGCCCTCTATTAAACTTGACACTTGAGCAAGAATATTGTTTTCAAAAAACTGTCAAGGCCTTTAAACATACTATTCCCTATGTTGGTCATTTACCTATGAAACTACTAAACAAACCTGCAAGATAGGCCTCTTTTGTAGGGTCTGACAACCCCTAGTCCTTGACAGACCTGAATATTCTACTTTGTTCCCACAATATCTTATATGTTATTATGGCATTTAACACACCATAGTATAGTCTCCCTTTCACAACAGCCTCTTATTCCCCTTTACAATTCCAGCATTCAGGAAAACACCTCACACATATTTTTGAAATGTCTGTTGACAATTATACTTAGGAATGGGAATGTTTTTCTAGACATAAACCTCATGAGAGCAGAATCCATGTTACTCATTTAAGCATAAAGCTTTGCTTATAGAAGGCATTCAAATATATGTTCAGTGAATAAATTCAGAAAAGTACTTTTCAGATCAGAGAGGGTAAAACAAATTTGTTTAAGACAGAGGAATAAGTATCTAGTTGTTCTAAATGAATTCATGTCTCCTAACCAGATAAACTGTACACTTGGAGACTTGGAGAATTAGTAAAACCATTCTCATTAGTATCTGGGAAATCCCAGAGTAGAAGACAGGTGTTAAAGATGAAAGGCATACAAAGACAGAAAGGAGATTAGCAGTTGCTTAGAACTAAGGAATATGGGAGATGGGGGAATGAGAGCTAAAGGAATGGCCTCTCTTTTTGAGGTGATGAAGATGTTCTAGAACTGACTGTGGTGATAGTCACATATATCAGTGAATATACTAGAAACCACTGAATTAAATGGATTAGTTGTACGGTATGTGAATTGTATCATAAGAAAGCTGTTATATAAAAAAAGATTAAAAGGGACAGTTGTCTTGCTTCTCAAAAAGAGAAATAAAGAAAATTACATCAATCATATACTGGACAAACAAAAGTCAAGGACTGATTAAGTGGGTGGTATATGACTACTTTAAAAGAAGTAAAAATTACTAGGAACACGTAAAAATTCACTGGGAAACTTTATACTTCTGTGAATAAAAACAACAACAGCAGTAGTAACAACAAAGAACAGCAGCAGATCAGAGAAATGCAACCAGATATAATATATGAAGATTTCAAAAAGGCATTTTTGAAAATGTCACTAATAACAATATCCTTGTGAATAGGTTGAAGAATTGGGAGATATGGGCAATTTTTATAGTTAGAGATGTAATTTTTGCAGGTTGCTAATGAACTAATCCAACTATTATGAAGACATCCTGAGCAAAACTGGTAAGTGAAGCCAACAAGTGAAATATCAGAACAAAGAAGAAAGCAATCCCCAACAGTCTAGTGAGAGGAGCCAGATTCCACATATGAAACTGAATAGGGAGATACAGAAAGTACTATACTAAAGAATGGGAAAGACCTGTTAGCTGGTCTATGACAAAGAATAACTTGCTTATTAGATAATGTGAGTCAAATGGTGACCAGATTTCCAAACAGGATTACAATGTCCACAGTTAAGAGATGACATGCCTCAGCTCCTCTCAGAGGATTCAATCAGACATGCAGTACTGTGTACCAAGTGACATATCCAAGTGCATTCAGAGATAAGTGACCAAGTTGAAAAGGAAACTCAAAACCATCTATGAAAAGAGTGGAAAATGCACAATATGAATGTACTTAGTACTACCGAATTGTACATTTAAAAATGGTTAAGATAGTAAGTTTTATTGTTATTGTATTTTACCTCAATTAAAAAAAAAAAGAAGAAGGGAATGGGAAAAACCAAAGATGTTTAGACCAATAAAGAGATGATTTGCACAAAAAGGCAAGACATTACAAAAGCACCCATCCATCAGGGAGTGGAAAAATTCCATTACCATTCCTCTTTTCCCTATCTTTATTCACATTCATTCACTGAACAATTCACTGAACAAGTTATGTTTTGAGCACCTATTCCGTGCAAGTACTCTTCTAGGTGCCAAGGGTATTACCTGGATGAATCTGTGCCACCTCCACTAAAGGGTTAATCATGTGAAACAAGCTTTCCATGCCCTCCATTTAGTTGACAGAACCATCTTTCTTTGCAGTCACCCAGGCTCAGGAGGTAGGTGTCACTGGCCGTCTCTCCCCAATGCAAAACCAAGGTAATGCCACCACGACATTGCCACGAAACAGGCTCCAAGGGGTACGAGCAGTTCTATTCCAGGGCAGGAGGCCACCAGCAAAATCTTGACAAGCAACATACTTGGCTCCCATCTAGAACAAGAATGGCTGACGCAACTTCTTCCCGATCACTGACTGACTGTAATCTTTATCTCTAGGCCTTTTTTTTTTCTGGTTAATAAAATAAGTTTATTTATATATACATGGTAGCTGAATTCTGTGGATAAGGAAAAATAAGTCATATATCTCACATATGTATATATAACATATGTATCTCTGATTACATATATTATATATAAATTTTTCTTTTCAAACAGATTTCTTTCTCTATATACACACACACATTGATATTTTAAATGCAATCGCCGACAGAAATATTATGATAAGATTACTTAACATGAGTTTGGTGATTGTCTCTATGCCTCTTTTTAAATACTATTCTTCCTCTTTGGGAGGCTCCCTTCCTTCAATAACCCAATTTTTACCCCATCTTTAACAAACAGTCTAGGTCCACCCTTCCCCAAAGCTGTCCCATTTCATTCAAGCTCACAACAATCTTCTTTCTCCTTAAATCTCAACACTTATTTTCCATCTGCCATAATTTTTTTTGAATTTTATTTAATTTTTTTATACAGCAGGTTCTTATTAGTTATCCATTTTATACATAATAGTGTATACATGTCAATCCCAATCTCCCAATTCATCACACCCACCCCGCCACTTTCCCCCCTTGGTGTCCATGCGTTTGTTCTCTACATCTGTGTCTCTATTTCTGCCATGCAAACTGGTTCATCTGTACCGTTTTTCTAGGTTCCACATATATGCGTTAATATACGATATTTGGTTTTCTCTTTCTGACTTACTTCACTCTGTATGACAGTCTCTAGAGCCAACCACGTCTCTACAAATGACCCAATTTCGTTCCCTTTTATGGCTGAGTAATATTCCATTGTATATATGTACCATATCTTCTTTATCCATTCCTCTGTAAATGGACGTTTAGGTTGCTTCCATGACCTGGCTATTGTAAATAGTGCTGCAATGAACTTTGGGGTGCATGTGTCTTTTTGAATTATGGTTTTCTCTGGCTATATGCCCAGTAGTGGGATTACTGGGTCATATGGTAATTCTACTTTTAGGTTTTTAAGGAACCTCCATACTGTTCTCCATAGTGGCTGTATAAATTTACATTCCCACCAACAGTGCAAGAGGGTTCCCTTTTCTCCACATTTGTTGTTTGTAGATTTTCTGATGTGAGGTGATACCTCATTGTAGTTTTGATTTGCATTTCTCTAGTAATTAGTGATGTTGAGCAGCTTTTCATGTGCTTCTTGGCCATCTGTATGTCTTCTTTGGAGAAATCTCTATTTAGGTCTTCAGCCCATTTTTTGATTGGGTTGTTTGTTTTTTTAATATTGAGCTGCATGAGCTGTTTATACTTTGTCCGTTAATTTGTTTGCAAATATTTTCTCACATTCTGAGGGCTGTCTTTTCGTCTTGTTTGTAGTTTCCTTTGCTTTGCAAAAGTTTTTAAGTTTCATTAGGTCCCATTTCTTTTTGTTTTTATTTCTAGGAGGTGGATCAAAAATGATCTTGCTGTGATTTATGTCATAGAGTGTTCTTCCTATGTTTTCCTCTAAGAGTTTTATAGTGTCCAGTCTTACATTTAGGTCTCTAATCCATTCTGAGTTTATTTTTGTGTATGGTGTTAGGGAGTGTTCTAATTTCATTCTTTTACATGTAGCTGTCCAGTTTTCCCAGTACCACTTATTGAAGAGACTGTCTTTTCTCCATTGTATATCCTTGCCTCCTTTGTCATAGATTAGTTGACCATAGGTGTGTGGGTTTATCTCTGGGCTTTCTATCCTGTTCCATTGATCTATATTTCTGTTTTTGTGCCAGTACCACATTGTCTTGATTACTGTAGCTTTGTAGTATAGTCTGAAGTCAGAGAGTCTGATTCCTCCAGCTTCATTTTTTTTCCCCTCAAGACTGCTTTGGCTGTTCAGAGTCTTTTGTGTCTCCATACAAATTTTAAGATTTTTTGTTCTAGTTCTGTAAAAAATGCCATCTGTAATTTGATAGGGATTGCACTGAATCTGTAGATTGCTTTGGGTAGTATAGTCATTTTCACAATACTGATTCCTCCAATCCAAGAACAGGGTGTATCTCTCCATCTGTTTGTATCATCTTTAATTTCTTTCATCAGTGTCTTACAGTTTTCTGCACAAAGGTTTTGTGTCTCCTTAGGTAGGTTTATTCCTAGGTATTTTATTCTTTTTGTTGTAATGGTAAATGGGAGTGTTTCCTTAATTTCTCTTTCAGACTTTATATCATTAGTGTATAGGAATGCAAGAGATTTCTGTGCATTAATTTTGTATCCTGCTACTCTACCAGATTCACTGATTAGCTCTAGTAGTTTTCTGGTGGCATCTTTAGGATTATCTATGTATAGTATCATGTCATCTGCAAACAGTGACAGTTTTACTTCTTCTGTTCCAATTTGTATTCCTTTTCTTTCTTTTTCTTCTCTGATTGCCGTGGCTAGGACTTCCAAAACCATGGTGAATAACAGAGGTGACAGTGGACATCCTTGTCTTGTTCCTGATGTTAGAGGAAATACTTTCAGTTTTTCACCATTGAGAATGATGTTTGCTGTGGGTTTGTAATATATGGCCTTTATTATGGTGAGGAAGGTTCCCTCTATGCCCATGTTTTGGAGAGTTTTCATCATAAATGGGTATTGAAGTTTGTCAAAAGCTTTTTCTGCATCTATTGAGATGACCATATGGTTTTTATTCTTCAATTTGTTAATATGGTGTATCACATTGATTGATTTGCATATATTGAAGAATCCTTGCATCCCTGGGATAAATCCCACTTGATCATGGTGTATGATCCTTTTAATATGTTGTTGTAGTCTGTTTGCTAGTATTCTGCTGAGGATTTTTGCATCTATATTCATCAGTGATATTGGTCTGTAATTTTCTTTTTTTGTAGTATCTTTGTCTGGTTTTGGTATCAGGGTGATGGTGGCCTCATAGAATGAGTTTGGGAGTGTTCCTTCCTCTGCAATTGTTTGGAAGAGTTTGAGAAGGATGGGTATTAACTCTTCCCTAAATCTTTGATAGAATTCTCCTGTGAAGTCATCTGGTCCTGGACTTTTGTCTGTTGGAAGATTTTTAATCACAGTTTCAATTTCATTACTTGTGACTGGTCTGTTCATATTTTCTATTTCTTCCTGGATCACTCTTGGCAGGTTGTGCATTTCTAAGAATTTGACCATTTCTTCCAGGTTGTCCATTTTATTGGCACAGAGTTGCCTGTAGTAGTCTCTTAGGATGCTTTGTATTTCTGTGGTGTCTACTGTAACTTCTCCTTTTTCATTTCTAATTTTATTGAGTCCTCTCCCTCTTTTTCTTGATGAGTTTGGCTCACGTTTTATCAATTTTGTTTATCTTCTCAAGGAACTAGCTTTTAGTTTTATTGATCTTTGCTATTGTTTTCTTTGTTTCTATTTATTTCTGCTCTGATCTTTATGATTTCTTTACTTCTACTAACTTTGGGTTTTGTTTGTTCTTCTTTATCTAGCTCCTTTAGGTGTAAGGTTAGATTGTTTATTTGAGATTTTTCTTGTTCCTTGAGGTAGGCTTGTATTACTATAAACTTCCCTCTTAGAACTGCTTTTGCTGCATCCCATAGGTTTTGGATCGTCGTGTTTTTGTTGTCATTTGTCGTTAGGTATTTTTTGATTTCCTCTTTGATTTCTTCAGTGATCTCTTGGTTATTTAGTAACATATTTGTTTAGCCTCCATGTGTCTGTGTTCTTTACGTTTTTTTTCCCTGTAACTGATTTCTAATCTCATAGCGTTGTGGTCAGAAAAGATGCTTGATATGATTTCAATTTTCTTAAATTTACTGAGGCTTGATTTGTGACCCAGTATGTGATCTATCCTGGAGAATGTTCCGTGGGCACTTAAGAAGAAAGTGTAATCTGCTGCTATTGGATGGAATGTCCTAAAATATTAATTAAATCTGTCTGGTCTATTGTGTCATTTAAAGTTTGTGTTTCCTTATTAATTTTCTGTCTGGATGATCTGTCCATTGGTGTAAGTGAGGTGTTTAAGTCCCCCACTATTATTGTGTTCCTGTCGATTTCCTCTTTTATAGCTGTTAGCAATTGCCTAACGTATTGAGGTGCTCCTATGTTGGGTGCATATATATTTATAATTGTTATATCTTCTTCTTGGATTGATCCCTTGTTCATTACGTAGTGTCCTTCCTTGTCTCTTGTAACATTCTTTATTTTAAAGTCTATTTTATCTGATATGAGTATTGCTACTCCAGCTTTCTTTTGATTTCAATTTGCATGGAATATCTTTTTCCATCCCTTCACTTTCAGTCTGTATGTGTCCCTAGGTCTGAAGTGGGTCTCCTGTAGACAGCATATATATGGGTCTTGTTTTTGTATCCATTCAGCAAGCCTGTGTCTTTTGGTTGGAGCATTTAATCCATTCACGTTTAAGGTAATTATCGATATGTATGTTCCTATTACCATTTTCTTAATTGTTATGGGTTTGTTTTTGTAGGTCCTTTTCTTCTCTGTGTTTCCCACTTAGAGAAGTTCCTTTAGCATTTGTTGTAGAGCTGGTTTGGTGGTGCTGAATTCTCTTAGCTTTTGCTTGTCTGTAAAGCTTTTGATTTCTCCGTTGAATCTGAATGAGATCCTTGCTGGGTAGAGTAATCTTGGTTGTAGGTTCTTCTCTTTCATCATTTTAAATATATCATGCCACTCCCTTCTGGCTTGTAGAGTTTCTGCTGAGAAATCAGCTGTTAACCTTATGGGAGTTCCCTTGTATGTTATATGTCGTTTTTCCCTTGTTGCTTTCAATAATTTTTCTTTCTCTTTAATTTTCGTCAGTTTGATTAATATGTGCCTCGGCGTGTTTCTCCTTGGGTTTATCCTGCCTGGGACTCTCTGTGCTTCCTGGACTTGGGTGGCTATTTCCTTTCCCGTGTTAGGGAAGTTTTCAACTATAATCTCTTCAAGTATTTCCTCGGGTCCTTTCTCTCTCTCTTCTCGTTCTGGGACCCTTATAATGAGAATGTTGTTGCATTTAATATTGTCCCAGAGGTCTCTTAAGCTGTCTTCCTTTCTTTTCATTCTTTTTTCTTTATTCTGTTCTGTGGCAGTGAATCCACCATTCTGTCTTCCAGGTCACTTATACGTTCTTCTGCCTCAGTTATTCTGCTATTGATTCCTTCTAGTCTATTTTTCATTTCAGTTATTGTCTTGTTCATCTCTGTTTCTTTGTTCTTTAATTCTTCTAGGTGTTTGTTAAACATGTCTTACATCTTCTCGATCTTTGCCTCCATTCTTTTTCTGAGGTCCTGGATCACCTTCACTATCATTATTCTGAATTCTTTTTCTGGAAGGTTGCCTATCTCCACTTCATTTAGTGGGTTTTCTGGGGTTTTATCTTGTTCCTTCATCTGGTAAAAAGTCCTCTTCCTTTTCATTTTGTCTATCTTTCTGTGAATGTGGTTCTCCTTCCCCAGGCTGCAGAATTGTAGTTCTTCTTGCTTCTGCTGTTTGTCCTCTGGTGGATGAGGCTATCTAAGAGGCTTGTGCAAGTTTCCTGATTGGAGGGACTGGTGGTGGGTAGAGCTGGGTGTTGTTCTGGTGGGCAGAGCTCAGTAAAACTTTAATCCGCTTGTCTGCTGACGGGTAGGTAGGGCTGCGTTCCATCTGCCATAATTTGACAATTAAACTTTTACTGCTTTATCGCATCTGATATTTAACTCTTTATGTATTTATTTTGTCTTCAAAATAACACTGTAAGCTCCCTCAAAAAGGAGTCTAGTCCTCAATTTCCATAAATTTTTCCCCTTGGGGCTAATCTACTAACTCCAGTACACAGAGGCTTGCACATAGCTAGCTCTCAAAATGTGGTAAATTATGTTTTCTGCAATCAGAAAGTATTGAGCTCTTTATAAACTCCATTGGACAAACACCACAAATACATCTCCAGTCAGATGCTTTGGGTTTAGTACTTCATAAAACTGTCCCTTGTACAATTTACTCCTAGTTTATTTCCTCTCATTTTGGAGAAATCATTCCATTAAAATAATCATAAAAGTATCAGTATGCTTAATTTAAGTTTTTAAAAGTGTAAAGGAGTGAAAGTCGTATGTTTAAGTCTTTATAATCATTAGAAAATAGAATTAGGAATGTTTTACTAATTCCATTTAAATATTTTTAAAAGTTTCTGGTAAACTGCTTTATCCAATATTATTAAATAAAGTTCCAATGTCAAAGAATAATGGGAACAATTTCATCTCTGTGCTCAGGCTCCAGTTTTCCAAAATGTCAGCTTAATAGAAAACAAAAAGCAGAAGATGAGATCAAGCCTAAATGAAGTTCTAAAACATCTACCTCTTTAAAACTCCTTGTGCAAATTAAATGTCAGAAAATTACACAATCTCAATTTCATAAGCTATCTTTCTTCTAATATAATTTAATAAAGTTGAGAAAAATTTATATATCCCTTTAAGCAATGCTTCAATCCAAAAGAACAATTTAAAGCACCTACTATTTTAAAAGATTTTTATATTCATGCATTCATGAACAAATCTTTATTTCATTTATACTTAAGAAATTTTCTAAAATGTTCACTTACATTTTTGTGATTTACACATTTCATAAGAACTAGCTCTCTGTAAGCACGCTTAGCATGAGTTTGATTCTGAAATGGCCGGCTTAGCTTCTTGATTGCAACATTTCTTTCAAGAATGGCATCATAAGCTGCACTGTAATAAGAAATTCAAAAACAAAAAACTTAAAAATCCGCAAAACTGAATTTATGAAACATTCATGTAGATTCCTCACTTTCTCCAAAGATAAATGCATTTGAACCAATTTCCAGCCCTTGATGCTCAACATGTCTCTTCTATACCTATTAGAGCATATTCCAACAGTGTACAGCATTGTTAACTGTTTCTTAAAATGCTAATGGATTAAAAGTGAAAATGGACTGTGAAGAAAGAGACTGCTTGTTCACTGGGTGTCATCCAAGATCCACCTAGCATACAATGGGCACTCAATGCACAAATGTCTAATGAGTATTCAGGTCCAATAGATAGCTTAGAGCCCAAATGAATCCCTCACCCCAAATCTACACCAAGGAAAGACAGGATAAAGAGTACATGTGGTCATAAATTCTACTCAAAACATTTGCTGAAGAATTCTACATAAGTACATCACTTCCTCTTTAGACACAACAAAATGAATACAGAAGAGGAAAGTGCATATAGAGGCATCTATACGAAAGATTATTTTATAAAAAGTGAACACTTAAAATTTGTTTTGGAGGAGAAATTAAAAATCAAGGTATTTATAAATATAAATGCCAGATTTCAGGACATCAGAAGCTGCTTCATAACTATTAATGAAACATCTATAATTCTAGGAAATATAACACTATACTCATTAACTCTTCACATCTTCCTCTACCATGTGACTCTGACCAAATGGCACATTTTTCAAATGACAGGTCAAAGAAAGTATAGCACAAGGTAAAGTGTCTTAAAATTATAGAATATTATGATTAAAATAGGCTTTTAAAAATCATTTGGATTAATCACTGCCTGATATAGGGCCAGAGAGGTTAAGTAATTTGTCCAAGGTCAGCCAGAAAGTTAAAAGCAAAGCTGAAACGAGAAGACTAAGACATGAGGTCGTGCTTTTCATACTGGACCGCCTAACATACTATAAAAGATGAGTTCTGTTTATATAATATTTGGAAAGTCAGCACACTACTGATTAAAATTATTCTCTCACCTAACTGGAAATCTGAGTTTGTTCTTACTAATCTTACTATATCAAATATAGTGAAGAAATTATGTATTAAGAAGTTGGTACTATATAAAAGGACACATCTATACATTCTATATATACCATTAACTATTGCCTATATACATATATATACATACACACCAAAACATACATATTATAATCTTTACTTAGAAAATGCTGTTATTTACAGATATGTTCTTCCCAAATTAAAAAAAAAGGCAAAACAAAAAACATTAGGGGTCACATAAAATGATTAAAAGTTTTAACTGTTTCAGATATTTTTTTAACCATTAAATTAATTCCTATTAATTTTTTATCTGCTATATCAAACTCTAAAAATACAAAAATTCAAGTATTTGATTGAACTATTTTGTATCCAAGGAAATTAGATTTCTAATTATTGATTCTTTTAATTAATTAATTAATTAATTAATTAATTTTTGGCTGCATTGTGTGTTCGTTCATTGTGGTGCGCGGGCTTCTCACTGCGGTGGCTTCTCTTGCTGCGGAACACAGGCTCTAGGCACACAGGCTTCAGTAGCTGTGGCTCAAAGGCTCTAGAGCGCAGGCTCAGTAGTTGTGGCTCACGGGCTTAGTTGCTCCGCGGCATGTGGGATCTTCCCACATCAGGGCTCGAACCCATGTCTCCTGCACTGGCAGACAGATTCTTAACCACTGCGCCACCAGGGAAGCCCATAAGTATTGATTCTTTTTTTTTTTTTTTTGCGGTACGCGGGCCTCTCACTGCTGTGGCCTCTCCCCGTTGCGGAGCACAGGCTCCGGACACGCAGGCTCAACAGCCACGGCTCACGGGCCCAGCCACTCCGCGGCATGTGGGATCTTCCCAGACCGGGGCACGAACCCGTGTCCCCTGCATCGGCAGGCGGACTCTCAACCACTGCGCCACCAGGGAAGCCCTATTGATTCTTAAATGTGCACAAATTAGAAACACCTGGGGACTCAGAGGCCCCATTCCAGACCCAATGAATCTTACCATCTATAACTGGGGCCCAAAATAATGCCTTTAAAAAAAAAAATTAAGTTCTTCTGTTGATTCTGACAGTAGTACAACAGTGAGTTTTAAAAACTTTTTTATTATTTGTCTATTTCATAGTAATATTTTGTGAAGGAATAAGCAAAAATTTGAAGGCTTTTATTCCTTAGGACAGGGGCTGGTTACCTTCCAAAGCAATTAAAAAAGAAAATTCTGGTACACAAATTTCAAAAAGCACTTGTCTGAGGATAAGTGAAGGTACGGGAACGTAATATATTTTTAAAATACTATTAAGTATTTTATAAATAATATATTCCTCACAACAACCCTGTATACTAGGTGGGAAAACAGGCTTTAGAAGAGTTAATTTGCCATGTGAGTCACAAAGTTAATAAATCAGAGAGTTAGAATCTGAACCAAGAGGTTGCTTTCAGAATTCTTACCATATTGATATTACCACATCATTTTCTTTAAACTTAATTTGTGGATGGTTAAATGTGATCAGTTAAAATGACAACCAATCAGCCAATAATGCTTTATAAAATGACCCAGCTTCTGTAATTTGTGATAGTATAAATTACTTTAATAATACAGAAAAGAGAATAAATGCTACAGTCCCCATTACACAAATTTGTTTGATTCCAATATTTTACCATTATTCCTCTGAACTTTTTTAAAAGAAATACATTATTATAGGTAAAGCCCTCTTTCTTCTCTCTATTCTCAGAGGTAAGTACTATCCTGAGTTTGGTGTTTATGAAGGTTTTTATACTTTTGCATACATAAATATGTGGTATTGTTTTGCATACTTTAAACTACATATATATATACAGTATAATAATGTATGTATATTCTACATCTTGCTTTTAAACTCCACGTTACATTTCTGATTATCCTTGTTGATACATATAAGCTCCAGTTCGTTTTAAATGTTGTAGAGTATTTCACTGTATGATTATATTTTATTCTCCTACTGATAGATTTGATGCTATTACCAATTTTTGCTATTTTAAATGGTACTGCAAAGAACAGCCCTACATATGTCTCTTTCCGTACATATGCAAGAGCTGTATGCAAAAGTTTTTCTAGAACCTGGGAGAACTGCAGGGTTGTAAACACTTAGGATTTTTTAATAGATTCCAAAATAAATCTGGTTCAAGAAGAGGTAATAAAGATATAATTACGCTTAAGTGAGGCTTAGAATTCCCAACAACACTAGCTTATTATGCTAACTTAGTAACCTAAAATTATTAAAAGAACTGTCCCGAAGAGTGTTTTGATTTTCAGTTTATAAGGAATTATGCTGATCTATAAAGCCTAGGCCTTTTGTAAAAATTAGCTTGTAGATCAATTTTAAAGATACATAGGAGTTTTGAAACACATACAGTGACATATTAGCTGACTTTATTCCCCAGTGTAAAATAATATTTATCATATTCCAGAATTTCATTACAGTGTAAAAGTGATGATTAAGTGAAGCTTATTAAACAGTTAGCTACGGGAATAAATGTATACATGGAATTAACAAGCATGCCACTTATTCTTTCCTGATACACATATCTGTCTTTACATGGCTTATGACCAAGTATTTAATCATAATTTATACTTAAAGATGACAGAGTTGATTTATAAAATTATAATTTATGAATAATAAAAAAGCCATTAATCTCAGAACAAAACAACTTACCGTGTTATAGCTTTAATTTAAATTTTACAGTTTTAATTTTTTGAGGCAAGCTAAATATTTACCAAGGAATATTTACCAAGGACTTTATGAGAGAAGAAAACAGAGCAGTTAATGATTCTTTGCCTAATTGTTGGAAGTAAAAACTTACCATACTATTCCTTGGGCTCCTGAACCTATAGGTTTTAAATTCTGATACCGTTTCAGGACTGTGAATGTAGAATCTCCAATCTCTACACTATAAAAATTGCTGTCACGCTTGCTTCTGCTCATGGTGGCAAGCAATTAATTTAATGGCTTCATCCAAAAATTCACCAAGAAGCTGCAAAATGGAACAAAATGTGATGTTAACAAAATGAATTTGCTTAATCTTAAAATTCAAGTCATCACTCTATTCACAGATTGCTAGATCATGTTAAAAGAGCTGCTTCATTAAAAAACACAGTTAGAAAGAAAAAATTACCACAGAGCCTGGTTAGCATCTGTTATACTTAAGAAACAACCAACAGTTTAAAAAAGAAAAACAAAAAGCAAATAATTATAACTGTTTTTAAGGTCACTGCCAGTTTAAAAGTTTAAACTAGTCCTTTTTATGTGTTTATTATAGTGTTGAAACCTTAATTTTTGTAACTGATAAACTTTCATTCAAAAATAATTCACAATCTCACTGAGTGTTCATGGAAGGAACAACAAATTGACAGGCTAGTAAGCTGGTTATCACATATCACTGCTACAGAAAAAACTAACAAACGCAGAGCAGCACCTTGCTGTCATTATAACAGAGCCCCTGATCCCCAATAGCAACATCTGGGTGTAATGCATAAGCTGAGGTTGTAATGGTTGAAAGAAAAGAATCACGGTAGAAAATATAAGATTAAAAAAAAAGATATAAGGTAAAGTTATTTTAAGAATAAGAAACTATACGAGAAGCATTTAGTATATTAGGATATGAAACAAAACAATGCTGTTCTGAACTGTTTGGGTCATCTAAAGCATAACCTAAATTCTCACCACAGTTTTTTACAATTTGTCTGATTAAAAGCCAAAGCAGTCTTTTCCTACCCGTTTGAGTACTGCTTACTGACAAATCTTATTAACCATCCTTACTAGACAAAACTGGCCTATTCTAAAATGCATGCAAGGGACTTTCCTGGCGGTCCAATAGTTGAGACTCCATACTTCCAATGCAGGGTGTGGAGGTTCAATCCCTGGTCGGGGAACTAGGATCCCACATGCAGCACAACGTGGCCAAAAAATAAAATAAAATAAAGTGAGCCTTAAAATGCATGCAAGACAGCTCCAACCTACTCTCCATATCCCGCAATAAACTGAGAAACCAGTTAGGTCTAAAGAATTACTATTTTTGTGTGTGTGGCTGTAAGACAATGCTAACAACAACAACAAAAACAAACACACAAAAAGTTCTGATAAGACTTAGAATGCAAAGACTTAATTCAACATAAATTAAGTGCATACCATGTGCCAGGCACTGTGCTGTGTCCTGGGGCCAGATCATGTAGAGGCTCATGAACTGGATTCTAATTGCTGAATTCTTTTTTTTTTTCTTTTTTTAAAGCAGGTGGATGAGTTTATTCTGTGCACACACACGCAGACCTAAGTAATCATATCCACATAATAGCTGAATTCTTAGAGTAGGATAGAAGCCACTGGAAAGTGCAGAGTAAGAGAGTGCCTTGACTATATCCCTAGCTGCTACTTGGAGATTATACTGCAAGAGAGGGAGCAAGAGCTGGAAGAGGAAAACCAGTGAGCTACTGAACTAAGCCAAATGAAAGAAATAAAATTAAAAAGAAGTTTTAGGTTAGGTGGAGTTAAAAATAAACAAAAACTAAACAAAAAGTTTAAACAGTGTAGGCTTTAGAAGAAATAAACTGGAAGCAATTGTGAAGGTAGAGAAATGATTTAGATAAATTAAAGAAAGGCCCAGAGAAACATTTCCAAAATCAATAACAAAACTAGTCATGTAATATTCCAGAGAAGACTGTCTGAAACCACAAGTCTCATTAACTCTGCCTAAGTTAACAGACCATAGGCTTGTCAATTTCTACAAAAAAGCCTGTGGAGATAGTGACTGGAACTGTACTGACTAATAAACATCAATTTGGGGAGAACTGACATTATAACAATTTTGAGTTTTCTGATCCATGAATATGATATGCATTTCCATTTATTTGGTTCTCCTTTAAGTTCCCTCAGCAATGTTTTATAGTTTCCAATACACAGGTCTTGCAAAATTCTGTTCAACTCCTCCATAGTATTATTGACATTTAGATGCTACTGTGAATGTTTTTACGTTAATTTATTTTTATTTAAATTTCAGTTGTTCATTGCTAGCACAAAGAAATACAATTAATTCTTTTGTATAATAACTTTGTACTAAGCTCACTTATTAGTCTTAGTAGCCTTTTTTGTGGATTCTTTGAGATTTTCTACACACACAAGCAGTTTCATTTCTTCATTTCCAATTTGGATGGCTTTGAATTCCTTTTCTTGTCTCACTGCACTGACTGTAATTCCCATACAATCCTGAACAGAAGTGGTAAGAGCAAGCATCATTCCCTCATTCCCGACCTTAGGGGAAAAGCATTTAGTCTTTCACCACTAAGTGTGATGTAAATTACAGGATTTTACTTGACACCCTTTAACAGGCAGAAAAAGTTCCCTTCAAGTCCTAGTTTACCGAGAGTTTTTTTTATCACTGAAGAGCATTAAATTTTGTCAAGTGATTTTTCTGAATCTATTCAGATAATCATATGGTTTTTCTTTCTTAGTAGGTTCATATGGTGAATTACACTGATTGATTTTCAAACGTTAAACCAAACTTGTATTCCTGTAATGACTCTTACTTGGTAAAAAGTATTATCCTTTTTTTTTTAATACTATTGATTCAGTTGGCTAAAATTTCATTAAAGGTTTTTCCATCTATTTTTGTGGGGGCTATTGGTCTGTAGTTTTCTTTCATGCTAAGGGTAAATGCTGACCTCATAAAATGAGTTGGGAAGTATTCCCTCCTTTTTATTTTCTGAGAGACTTTGTGTAGAACTGATATTATTTCATCTTGAATGTTCGATAGAATGGCTCAGTGAACATTCTAGGACAAGAGATTTTTTGAAGGAAGATTTTAACTGCAAATTTATTTTTTTTAAATATATAAGGCTGCTCAGGTTATCTATTTCTTCTTAAATGAGCTTTTGGTAGTTTGTGTTTTTAAAGGCATTTGCTCATTTCATCTAAATTGTTGAATTTAATGTCTATAGGATCTGTAGACACGTGTCCTCTTTCATTCCTGCTATTGTAATCTGCATCCTCTCTCTTTTTTTCCTGATTAGTCTGGCTAGAATTTTATCACTATTATTGATCTTTTTAAAAAGCCAAATTTTAGTTTCTGTTTTTCTTTATTGTTTTGTACTTCTCTATTTCTTTGGTTTCTGCTCTTGTCTTTATTCCCTTTTTTTAGGATTACTCTTATCCTTTAGTTTCTTAAAATGGAAGCTTAAGAGTACTGATTTGAGGATTGCTTTTTATAATATAAACAATTAATACCATAATTTACCCTTAAAGCAGCACTTCAGAGCTTCATCCCACAATTTTTTTTACCATCAAATCTATATTTAATAATAATAAAAGCAAAATTTTACATAGAGCTTACTTTATGCTGGGTCCTGTTTCAAGTGCTTATAAATACTCTTTTAATCCTCACAACAGTCCTATGAAGGTTTTCTAATTGTTTATGGATAGAGAGTAAATTCAGTCCCTGTTACTACATCTTGGCTGGAAGTGTAAGTCCCATTTACTCATTTTGTCTGATGTTGCATTATCTTAAGAAAGGACCTGTTGTTTTTCCATTTTACAGATGACAGAATTGAGTCTTTAAAGGTTACCTATGGTTGCAAAGTTAGTAAAGAGTAAAGTGAGGTTTGTTTGTTTTTTTTTAGAGTGAGGATTTGAGTCCTTCATCCATACATTATATTGAGTCCAAAATAAAACAAGTCTTGGTGCTGAAGAAGATATGAAGGAAGAGGTGAAGTTACAAACATGTTGTGTCTTAAGCATGTTGAGTCTGAGATACCGCACTGAGACATCCAAATGGAAATATCAATTTGGTAGCTAGATACAGAATTGGACCTCAGAGGAGAAGTCTATGTGAAAGATATAAATTTAAGAGTTGGCATTGTTATTGAAGCAATGAGAAAGAATAATATTACTCAAGAGGATATAGTAGTAAGAAAAGAAAGGCCTAAGAGTCAGCTTTGTGGATATCCACATTTAATGAGCAATTAGAGAAAGATAAGCCAACAAAGAAGTCAGAGAAGATGTAGCCAGAGACATACACAGAAAACGAGTAGAACACACTGAAGAAGCCAAAGGAAGAGTGTTTTCAAGAACAGAATGTCCAATAGTATTGAATGCTACAGAAATATCTAATAAGTAGAGTGACGGGGGTAGAAGGGTATTAGAATAGAATGATGGGGGTAGAAGGTAGATTGGAATGAGCTTAGGTGTGAATAGGATATGATTTTAGAAATAAGTTAAGTGGGTATAACTACTTCTTTAGAGAAGGTGATGGAGAAGACATGAGGAAATTGATGGAGAAAGGTATTTGGTCAAGGGAGGATGATTAGATTAGATATTATATATAATATACTACAGCATAGCATGCATAATATATATAACATAAAGACAACCTGATCATATTTATCTGCTAATAGAAAAGACCCAAAAAGATAGGAAGGGTGACACTAGGAGAGTGAAAAAGAAACCTGAGGTTTCAGTTAGCATAATATCTCTGAAAAGGTGGAAAGAAATGGGATCCAAAGCACATGTGTGGCCATACAGAAAGAGATACTAATGCAGCACTGCCATCAGAAAATACCTTCAGAGGACTGAGACAGAAGGAACAATTTCTAAGATAAGGGCATTAAGGATACTGGTGAGATTTACAGAGGATCCATTTGATGTACTGTTCTCTCCATAAGGGAGCTGGAACAGGAAGAGTGTGAGGAGGAAATGATATGGAGTCTGAAAACTAATTTCCCTACTCAAAAAGGCCTCTTTGTGGATTAAAACCAAAGAAACTATAGTTATAGAATTTAGATGTGACTGGTCATGAGGCTCACAGGAATAAAAGAAAAGATAGGCATTATTATGCCATTTAATAGATGAGTAGCTGAGGCTCAAAGTGGTTAACATGCAACAGAATGTTGTGGATATACTGAGTTTCAGCTTTAGCTTTCAAAATATTCCTCTGCAAGAACACTACACTCATGTCAATGTGGTTAAATCATCATCCCTAAACTCTTTCACCTGATTTACTCATTTAACTTTCTTTTTTGGGAAATACTTTGACCTCTTTTTTGTAGCTAACCAAATTCTATCTACCAAAGACTAGCTTAAATATAATCTTCATGAAGCCTTTTCCAGCTTGAACCTAATTTCTCATCAAAACTACCTTGCTGTATATTTAGAGATGCAGATTTTACTGCCGGACTGTGGTCTTTCTGAGGGCAAGGACTGTGTCTCCTACACTCTCAGATTTCCAAAACATGTCAGCTCTTCAAAAGAGGTATAATTTAATAAGTAACTGCTAAAAATGTTAACCAAGAATGTGAACCTTTTTTAAAGTAACAAATCACTTTTTAAAGTGATTTTTGTTTATCTTTACCATTGTTTTCCTTCATAAGAAAAAAAAAGGCTGAATTAGGCTTTTATAACTCAAGGTTTATTTCTGTAATGTCTATACAAGAAACAAGCCTCAACTGCTATCAGGCTGGCCCATCCATAAAATGGTTGGCTGGTGAGCCTGAATGTAGAGACAAACGAGTTAAACTAAGTAGTTATATAAAGAGTACTCAGGGAAAAAAGAGTGAATTCAATAGAGCCATAAAGCCAGGCCTCACAGACAACGGAAAATAATTCAGGCAATGCAACAAAGTTCAGAATTCAAGACAGCTCTAATCGTCAGATTATCTTGACAATAAGGCACTGGGGTGAATTGGAGCCTATCTATCTTTACTCATCTTGCTTTTATGGCTACCAGCAGACCCCCTCTGTGATGGTTACTTTTGCGTGTCAAATTGACTAGGCCACAGGGTACACAGATACTTGGTCAAACATTACTCTAGATGATTCTGTGAGGGTGTTTGGATGACTTTAACATTTAAAATTTAAGTCAATAGATTGAGTAAAGCATATTGCTCTCCTCAATGTAGGCGGGCCACATCCAAACAGCTAAAGGCCTGAATAAAAACGAAAAGGTGGGCTTCCGTGGTGGCACAGTGGTTGAGAATCTGCCTACTAATGCAGGGGACACGGGTTTGAGCCCTGGTCTGGGAGGATCCCACATCCCACATGGCCCAGAGCAACTAGGCCCGTGAGCCACAACTACTGAGCCTGCGCGTCTGGAGCCTGTGCTCCGCAGCAAGAGAGGCCGCGATAGTGAGAGGCCCGCGCACTGCAATGAAGAGTGGCCCCCGCTCGCCGCAACTAGAGAAAACCCTCGCACAGAGACAAAGACCCAACACAGCAAAAATAAATAGATTAATTAATAAACTCCTACGCCCAACATCTTCTTTAAAACAAACAAACAAAAAAAACGAAAAGGTTTATTCTCCTGCAAGTAGAAGGGAACTCCTCCTACCTGACTACCTTCAGCATAGGATATCATTTTTTTCATGCTTTCAGACTAGAAATGAAATATTGAGTCTTGAGCCTGCTGGCCTTCAGGCTAGAACTTAACATCATCGGCTATTCTGGGTCTCAGGCATTCAGACTTAGACTAGTGTTACATCAGCTTTCTGGGTCTCCAGTGTGCCAACTGTAGATCTTGGAATTTGTCAGCCTCCATTATCTCTCTCTCTCTCTCTCCCTCTCTCTCTCTCGCCCCTCCCTCCCCCCCATGCATCCATCCATGCATCCATCCATCCATCTACCCCCCACCCATCATATTGGTTCGTTTCTCTGGAGAACCTTGACTAATATAAAATTTCACTCTACTCTGAAATTTTCTTCTGTATTAACTCTTGGCTTCTACTACCTCATGATGGCTGCATGCTGATTTTCCCCTCATCATCTTCTACTTAGGACTCTGCTCAAACATCAGCTTCTCAGAAATGCCTTCCATGATTAGCCTATCTAAAACAGTACCCTCTAATCACACCCTCTTCCTCAGCCTGCTTCATTTTTCTTCAAAGCACTTACACTACTGACATCTATTACATGTTACTTATCTGTCCCCTCAACGTAAGTTACATGAAAGCATGAAAGTTGGTCTGTTCATGATTAAATCACCAGAGCCTACAATAGTAACCGGCAAATATTAGGCATTCAAATAGGTGTTGAATGAACAACAAATGAACAAACTGTAACTATAAGTTCCCATTATGAACTGTCCATCATTCTCCTCTCAAGGAGTAATTTACAGGAGAAAAAGAGATATGTGCTTGATTAGTTTAATGCCCATTACTGCTGTTTGTGCAGTTTTCATACCAGGCCACTTCACAGACTACTACCCTTGGGTCAAAGGCCTGCTCTGGGCTTATCAATTATGGCCATGGTGACAGAACCACATTCTACAGTATCCATCTATGCTAAGGAATTGCTTAGGGCTGCTTTCTCAGCAAGTAGGTAATAGCCTTTAAAATGAGGTTAGGTCTAACTAATGAAGTCTGACTACTTGCAGATTACAGTCAGAGATTCCTGGCCTCACACCTAAGTAAATGTTTCAAAATTCCTATTAAATTTAACATCACTCTTAAAAGCCCTCAAGTGGCCTCTAGAGCAGATCTCAACTGCCACTATGTAAGTGCATTTATTTCAGTTCCACATATTTTTCAAAGCTTATTCTTCAATTATATTTGAAGTAATTAATATAGAAATACCATTATGTCATACACTAAGGTGGCCCACTCCAACAACAAATTTGTCCACAATTAAACTGACACAAGTAGAAACAATATATCAAGTATAAGGTGCATTCTAGGGTAATCTCCTCTCCCTCCTTTCCCCAAAATAAGTTGTGGTCGATTAGCTATTTCTGTCTCTCACAAACTATGCTTTTTTTCTTCCCCTAGGAAGGAGAGTCCCTACTGGGTGGTGTGTAAGCAGTACAAAATCTTGGGCTTAGTGGTTTCTCTTCTATAACAAGGCAATAGACCCAATATGAACAATGAGCCAGCCCAGGTCTAAGCACACGCTGGAGCGCTCAGGTTGAGACATGATTGATGATCATGCTTCAGACACAGCTGCTACTAGCACCAAACTAAGAAAATCAGACTTTAATCACTAGTATAATTAGCACATTCTTTAGCCACCCACGAGTGGACAAAGAAATCATTCCAGCCAAGAGATAACCCTGGTGTCTGGACCACTATCAATTCTTTCTATTAGGAGAACCAGAGCCCCACCCACAAAGAAGGTAGGGGAAAGAAGGCCTGGTTTGTACTTCTGCAATTGGATTTTATACAATCTACTCATAAAATAGACTTAATTATTTTTTGTGTGTGTAAATTTTAACTGAAATACAGTTGATTTACAATGTTGTGTCAGTTTCAGGTGTACAGCAAAGTGATTCAGTATATATATATTCTTTTTTCAGATTTTCCCTTATAAGTTATTACAAAATATTGAGTATAGTTCCCTGTGCTATAGAATAGGTCCTTGTTAGTTATTTGTTTTATATATAGTAGTGTGTATATGTTAATCCCAAATTCCTAGTTTATCCCTCCCCCATTCCTTCCCCTTTGGTAACCACAAATTTGTTTTCTATGTCTGCAGGTCTATTTCTGTTTTGTAAATAAGTTAAATTTGTATCTTTTTTTTTTTTAGATTGCACATATAAGCAATATCATGTAATATTTGTCTTTCTCTATCTGGCTTACTTCACTTAGTATGATAATCTCTAGGTCCATCCACGTTGCTGCAAATGGCATTATTTCATTCTTTTCTATGGCTGAGTAATATTCCATTGTATATCCATACCTTAATTGAGGTTACTTAAGTAGGTTTTTTACATTCTAACCACAAAATAATGCTTAGACAGGTATCCCTTCACTATTTCTGTATTTTGAGGATGACTTTAGCTACATGAAAACCTCAGAACTAGTTTCTAAGATTTATATATTCAAATTATTTATTAAAGATCTCAAGACTTTATAGCAGTGTCCTCAGCCATAAAGTAACAGGCTGCTGGCTACTTTTTAAACAAATGATGATAATACATTTTATGTAATGGAACCCAATATGGTTATGAAATTATCATCAACATTTCAGTTAGATGGTGTCCAAAATTTTTAAATTACTTTGTTCTCAAAACGGCAAACATCTCAAAATATTAGGAAACTGGCTCTGGGCTGCTCAACTGTATTTAGATTATTGATGTTAGTGGCTAAAATGCAATGCCAATATTCTCAATGACATTCAATTCAATAAAAATAGGTAACCTAATTTGTAAGAATATACTATTCCCCAAGATACTCAAAAGATATTTTCATTTCAAAGTTAAAAAAATTCATACTTGTAAATTCCTATAAAATTTTTATGAGTTCTTATACAAGAAAGAATACATAGTTTTAAGGGTACCTTTGTAGAATGAAGTACCTGGGTAAATTCTTCCACTATCCAAAAAATTGATCATGTAAAATAACTTATTCCTTGAGAAAGATTCAAATGCCTGCCATTTTCTAATAACTTTTGCCAAGTCTTTTAGTAATAAGATTCTAGGCTCACAAGAGAAGAAAATGTTGATCGCATTCAACCACCACCAGAGACACTTTCTAAAACCACAAACTGAGAATAGCAAATGAGAAGTGTCCCAGATGTATCTTACAGGGAATTTTATTAATGTCAGTTAATTCCACATATAATTACCACTAGTTTATCTTGCCAGCAATGGAATTATGATCAGAATTTTTAAAAAAGTGCTAGATAGGTGTTAGAAGAAGATGATTCCATGACAGCTTTCTGTAATTAAATGTGCCTGTTCCCAGCAGGAAAAAACAAAACAAAACAAAACACTGAATTTCAGAGTTACATCACACCATTTTTCAGAATCTGTAAGCTCAGCAAGACAGGGAGAAAAAAAGCACTTTCATTTGATTGTATTAACCAGGTATGACAAATCTAAGTTGAAGATTTGCAAGAATAGTAAAAAGGTTTAATTGTCCAGCTTCAAAACTATAATCAATCACTCAGAAACAGCTTTCATTTTAAGCTCTATCTCATCTTCAAGTTGTCCTTCACTGGCTAAGACCTACAGTTTGGGTCATAAAAATCTCTTTTTTCACTACTAACACAGTAACAGCAACAAAAGCCAGAGACTAAAAACAGATTTTTTTCCTGCATAAACCTACAGCAGATATTAAGTGTTTTCTCCTCTAATCTTCTCCCCCCTCAGACCCTCTAAAGAGATATATGACTTTCTGGAGTAGTTCAATAACCTACATATGGAAAAACCTCATGAAGTCACTTAGAAGACAATTTAAACATAACATGGGTGTCCAACATGCCAACTGGCAGAAGTGATAAAATGACTAGCTTTTTTTGGGTCTGGATCTTTTGTTTCACAAATGTTAACAGTGCTAACTACTCTAAGTATATTTATTTGTTCCTAAAGAGCTCTCTAATTCTCTAACAATTTTAAGCTATAACACAGTGAAGTACTTTGAAGGAAAAAGATTCTTGAATAATAACGTCAACTGACTTAGAGGAAGAAGCCGGCAAAAAACAAGGCACACGGGGAGCACTCAGTATAAGAACAAGTCCTAACAGTGCTCAGAAGGTCCTAGCAGTATTACAGTGCTGAGTAATAATCACTAATTATGATACTCCTGAGGCTTTAAGAAATTAAATGACCAGTGTACTCCATTTCAGAAAGCTAGAAGCTGGCTAATAAAAATTTTTAAAGCAAAGTTATGATTTTTAAATGTCAGTATACTGGGGAGATTTTAAAAATCACATATAATACGCATCATTCATTGGCAATAAACATGTTGCCAAAAAGTCACAGTTAATCCTCACATCTTTACAATCTCTTTTCATGTTCCACTATTTCTTGACCCCTCCGGAGAGCCACTCAAGAATTCCCAAATCCAGTGGCCTGTTGAGTCAACTCCTCTTTAACTTCACTTAAGTTTCTCTGTAAATTGCTCAAACCTTGCAAGCACGTTTTCTCTACTTCCCACCCCTTAAATGCACACCGTGCCTAAGACCACCTTATCACTCTTTTTATTACGCTTTCTTAGTAAAGTCATAGCTTCAATTATGACTCCCAATTTCGTTTCCAGCCCTGACCTCTCTCCTATATTTTCAACTGCCTCTTGATCATCTCAGTATGGATATTCCATGGGTATTCAAACTTTAAATAGTGAAGATCAAACTTTTCTTCCTTCCAAAACTCACTCTTCCTTCCAGATCTATTTCTATTAGCAGCAGTACTATTCTTCCAGCAACACAGGCTGCAACTCTCCAAAGAAACTACTGGTTCATTTTCCTTTAGTGTCACCTTCATTTTAGGATCAGTCTCACACTGAGTTACTGTCACTTATGTTCTGCACATAAGGATTCCCACCCAGGCCTTTAAGAACTCTACTTTCCTGTTAGTCCTCTCATGTTTTTACTTCTTTCATTCCTCAGCTTATGGCCCATTAGATAGACCACCACTATGCCAATAACCCTGCCCTACTCTCTCCTGATGCACCAACCTGAAATCGCACAGCACAAACCAAACTAGCTGTCTCCTTTTGAGCATATATGTAGACTGCTGAATAAAAACCACAATGGCCCACAGTGCTTTTAAGTTCAAGGCCTTCAATCTAACCCAGGCAGAAAATTCTAGATTTCCCCTAGTCAGCTATCCCCTCTAATTTCTACAAGGTCTATTTCAAAGAGTCCCACTGCTCCTTACATCTTCAACCCTACCTTACTTGTAGATAATCCCAATCCCTTCCCAGAGAAAAGTCAGGAAATAACTTCTTCCCTTTACTAAACCAGGGTCCAAATACTTACTTTTGCTTCATTCTTCACTATTACAATGTAACAGTACTCTGAATAACTCTCCTGATCTTACTCAAGTAATCATCAGTCTTTCTTCTAGCACTCAAATATGACTAAGACCCTGCTATTTAAAAACAAAAATACACACATACTTTAAAACCCTATTTCACTGTCAAAAACAATCACTAGCTATTGATCCCTCTCTCTCCTTCCTCTCACAGCCAAATTTCTCAAGCACTCTTTATATTTGCTGTTTTGATCTCTTTACTGCCCCCACCAAGAGTCCTCAACCCTCTGCTTCTACTTTCACCACTTCCATTAAACTCATTCACCAACATCATCAACAAGCTCCTTGCTCTGAAACCCAACAAAACTTGACTCCTTATGCTGCTCAGCAGTATCTGGCACTGTTCACCATATTCTCCTGTCTGAAACACTCTCTTTTCTTGGATTCCCCAAAACACTGCATACTCCTGATTTTTCTTACCTTCTGTTCCTTCTCAGTCTTCCCTTGTAGGTTCATTTCCCCTACCAGCCCTCAAAAATGATTCTCTTCAGGGTTGTCTTGGCTCTCTTCTCTTGTTACACTCTCCCAGGGCAATCTCACCCACTCTTAAGGCTTCAGCTAGCATGTAAAACTAGTTTTCAAACATTTATCTACCATTGAGATTTTTCTTCTGCTCTAAATGTATATATTCAGTGGCCCATTACATATTTCCACTTACATGTCTCAAAGCTACCTCAAACTCTGCATGTGCAAAAATGAATAATTCACTCCATCTCCTTCAATCTCCACCAAATTTGCTTCTCCTATGTCCTTCCAGCTCAGGGAATGCTATCATCATCCACTCAGTTATACAAGCCAGAAACACAGACATTATCCTTGTTTCTTTATCCTCCCATATCTGCTTACCATGCAGTTCTGGAAAGTCAATCTTTAATCTACTACAAATTCATTCTCTTCTTACTCACCACTCTAACTCAGGTCAACATTAACATTGCTTGCATTACTGTATTCTCCTAAAGGGGACTCTAATCCCCTTGCCCCTAATTCTTCACTCTTATGCCAGAGTGATCTTAAATTGGTTCATTCTGAGAAATCTGTCCAGCCTACAACTCACTGCACCCCCTTAATTGTGACAGGGGTGGGCTTTGAAGCAGTTATACTTATTCTATATGCTCTACTGGCCATAGATGATTAGACCAAGGGGAGATAACTGAGATAATGAGCCAATCAGACTCTCTCCAGGGAATCTGGAATTGGGAGAAAAGCTAAGAGGGGCTGTGGGTTAGCTTTGTAGTTAGAGAAGCCAGGTATACAAAGAAAAAACAACGTGTCAGGAGCTAGAGACAAGACATGCAGTGATGAGGGAGAGCAAGAGCAAAGGCACCTGATATTAATTGATAACCATTTCTGGTTCTAGACCTTTGTGAGGTACAGCTGTATTTCCTATCCTTGTATATGCTAAACTTCCCTGGACCACTTTCTTTGTCTTTGGCTTAAGTTTCTTACTTGTAACTAAAATATCCGTAACTAAAATAATTGTTCTAACATGCACATTTGACCCTGAATCCCCCTTGCCTAAAACCATACCATGTTTACCTTCTGCTCAAAGAATAAAGCCCAGATAGCTACAGCTCTGCGTCTGAAGATGTGAGCCCTGTTGGTTTTCCAAGTTAGGGCTTTTGGGGGCTCGTCTCTCAGGTGCAGGTCCTAAAAGAGCTGTGAATCTTTTTTCTTCCTGGACCAAACTAAAGTGAACTTCGTTCCTGTCTGATATTTATCCAGCTTCAAAAGTGGAAGCACCTGAAGCTACTTTGTTCAAGTTTCCTGAGTTTCTGGGAAGGCCTGGTTTCCCCAAAGGAACGATTTCTGGTAGAATTCTGGAAGTCTGACCCAAGAAAAATAATCCAGTATAGCCAATGAATTGAGGACAAGAAGGTTTCCAATAAGAATTGGCAATCGTGTAAAACCTCTATGAGACTTCCGGGTAAGATGGCGGAAGAGTAAGACGCGGAGATCACCTTCCTCCCCACGGATACACCAGAAATACAGCTACACGTGGAACAACTCCTACAGAACACCTACTGAATGCTGGCAGAAGACCCCAGACCTCCCAAAAGGCAAGAAACTCCCCACATACCTGGGTAGGGCAAAGCGGAGAGATTCCCGTACAGAGGATCGGTGCCGAGCGGCACTCACCCGCACGAGAGGCTTGTCTGCTCGCCCGCTAGGGCGGGCGGCGCTGGAAGCTGAGGCTCGGGCTTCGGTCAGAGCACAGGGAAAGGACTGGGGCTGGCGGCGAGAACTCAGCCTGAAGGGGGCTAATGTGCCACAGCTAGCCGGCAGGGAGTCCGGGAAAACTCTGGAGCTGCCGAAGAGGCAAGAGACTTTTTCTTCCCTCTTGGTTTCCTGGTGCGCGAGGAGAGGGGATTAAGAGCGCTGCTTAAAGGGGCTCCACAGACGGGCGCGAGTCACGACTGAAAGCGCGGAGCCCAGTGACGGGCGTGGGACGCTGGGGCTGCTGCTGCCGCCGCCGCCAAGAAGCCTGTGTGCGAGCGCAGGTCACTGTCCACACCGCCCTTCCGGGAGCCTGTGCAGCCCGCCACTGCCGGGGTCCCGGGATCCAGGGGCGGCTTCCCTGGGAGAACGCACGGCGCGCCTCGGGCTGGTGCAACGTCACGCCGAACTCTGCCGCTGCAGGCTCGCCCCGCACTCCGTGCCCCTCCCTCCCGCCCGGCCTGAGTGAGCCAGAGTCCCCGAAGAGGCTGCTCCTTTAACCCTGTCCTGTCTGAGCGAAGAACAGACGCCCTCCGGCGACCTACACGCAGAGGCGGGGCCAAATCCAAAGCTGAGACCCAGGAGCTGTGAGAACAAAGAAGAGAAAGGGAAACCTCTCCCAGCAGCCTCAGAAGCAGCGGATTAAAGCTCCACAATCAACTTGATGTACCCTGCATCTGTGGAATACATGAATAGACAACAAATCATCCCAAATTGAGGAGCCAGGAGTCAGTGCTGTGCCTCTGAGGTGGGAGAGCCAACTTCAGGACACTGGTCCACAAGAGACCTCCCAGCTCCACATAATATCAAACGGCGAAAATCTTCCAGAGATCTCCATCTCAACACCAGCACCCAGCTTCACTCAACGACCAGCAAGCTACAGTGCTGGACACCCTATGCCAAACAACTAGCAAGACAGGAACACAACGCCACCCATTAGCAGAGAGGTGGCCTAAAATCATAAAAAGTCCGCAGACACCCCAAAACACACCACCAGACGTGGACCTGCCCACCAGAAAGACAAGATCCAGCCTCATTCACCAGAACACAGGCACTAGTACCTTCCACCAGGAAGCCTACACAACCCACTAAACCAACCTTAGCCACTGGGGACAGACACCAAAAACAACGGGAACTACGAACCTGCAGCCTGCAAAAAGGAGACCCCAAACACAGTAACATAAGCAAAATGAGAAGACAGAAAAACACACAGCAGGAGAAGGAACAAGATAAAAACCCACCAGACCTAACAAATGAAGACGTAAGAGGCAGTCTACCTGAAAAAGAATTCAGAATAATGATGGTAAAGATGATCCAAGATTCTATTTCCCAGATCCAAAATCTTGGAAATAGAATAGACAAAATGCAAGAAACAGTTAACAAGGACCTAGAAGAACTAAAGATGAATCAAGCATCGATTAAAAACACAATACATGAAATAAAAAATACTCTAGATGGGATCAATAGCAGAATAACTGAGGCAGAAGAACGGATAAGTGAGGTGGAAGATAAAAGAGTGGAAATAACTGCTGCAGAGCAAAATAAAGAAAAAAGAATGAAAAGAACAGAGGACAGTCTCAGAGACCTCTGGGACAACATTAAACGCACCAACATTCGAATTATAGGGGTTCCAGAAGAAGAAGAGAAAAAGAAAGGGACTGAGAAAATATTTGAAGAGATTATAGTTGAAAACTTCCCTAATATGGGAAAGGAAATAGTTAATCAAGTCCAGGAGGCACAGAGAGTCCCATACAGAATAAATCCAAGGAGAAATACGCCAAGACACATATTAATCAAACTGTCAAAAATTAAACACAAAGAAATCATATTAAAAGCAGCAAGGCAAAAACAACAAATAACACACAAGGGAATCCCCATCAGGATAACAGCTGATCTCTCAGCAGAAACTCTACAAGCCAGAAGGGAGTGGCAGGACATAATTAAAGTGATGAAGGAGAAAAACCTGCAACCAAGATTACTCTACCCAGCAAGGATCTCATTCAGATTTGATGGAGAAATTAAAACATTTACAGACAAGCAAAAGCTGAGAGAGTTCAGCACCACCAAACCAGCTTTACAACAAATGCTAAAGGAACTTCTCTAGGCAAGAAACACAACAGAAGGAAAAGACCTACAATAACGAACCCAAAACAATTAAGAAAATGGGAATAGGAACATACATATCGATAATTACCTTAAATGTAAATGGACTAAATGCTCCCACCAAAAGACACAGATTGGCTGAATGGATACAAAAACAAGACCCATCTATATGCTGTCTACAAGAGACCCACTTCAGACCTAGAGACACATACAGACTGAAAGTAAGGGGATGGAAAAAGATATTCCATGCAAATGGAAACCAAAAGAAAGCTGGAGTAGCAATTCTCATATCAGACAAAATAGACTTTAAAATAAAGACTACTAGAAGAGACAAAGAAGGACACTACATAATGATCAAGGGATCGATCCAAGAAGAAGATATAACAATTGTAAATATTTATGCACCCAACATAGGAGCACCTCAATACATAAGGCAAATACTAACAGCCATAAAAGGAGAAATCGACAGTAACACAATCATAGTAGGGGACTTTAACACCCCACTTTCACCAATGGACAGATCTTCCAAAATGAAAATAAATAAGGAAACACAAGCTTTAAATGTTACATTAAACAAGATGGACTTAATTGATATTTATAGGACATTCCATCCAAAAACAACAGAATACACATTTTTCTCAAGTGCTCATGGAACATTCTCCAGGATAGATCATATCTTGGGTCACAAATCAAGCCTTGGTAAATTTAAGAAAATTGAAATTGTATCAAGTGTCTTTTCTGACCACAATGCTATGAGACTAGATATCAATTACAGGAAAAGAGCTGTAAAAAATACAAACACATGGAGGCTAAACAATACACTACTTAATAACGAAGTGATCACTGAAGAAATCAAAGAGGAAATTAAAAAATACCTAGAAACAAATGACAATGGAGACACGACGACCCAAAACCTATGGGATGCAGCAAAAGCAGTTCTAAGAGGGAAGTTTATAGCAATACAATCCCACCTTAAGAAACAGGAAACATCTCGAATAAACAACCTAACCTTGCACCTAAAGCAATTAGAGAAAGAAGAACAAAAACACCCCAAAGTTAGCAGAAGGAAAGAAATCATAAAAATCAGATCAGAAATAAATGAAAAAGAAATGAAGGAAACGATAGCAAAGATCAATAAAACTAAAAGCTGGTTCTTTGAGAAGATAAACAAAATTGATAAACCATTAGCCAGACTCATCAAGAAAAGAAGGGAGAAGACTCAAATCAATAGAATTAGAAATGAAAAAGGAGAAGTAACAACTGACACTGCAGAAATACAAAAGATCATGAGAGATTACTACAAGCAACTCTATGCCCATAAAATGGACAACCTGGAAGAGATGGACAAATTCTTAGAAATGCACAAGCTGCCAAGACTGACTCAGGAAGAAATAGAAAATATGAACAGACCAATCACAAGCACTGAAATTGAAACTGTGATTAAAAATCTTCCATCAAACAAAAGCCCAGGACCAGATGGCTTCACAGGTGAATTCTATCAAACATTTAGAGAAGAGCTAACACCCATCCTTCTCAAACTCTTCCAAACAATATCAGAGGAAGGAACACTCCCAAACTCATTCTACGAGGCCACCATCACCTTGATACCAAAACCAGGCAAGGATGTCACAAAGAAAGAAAACTACAGGCCAATATCACTGATGAACATAGATGCAAAAATCCTCAACAAAATACTAGCAAACAGAATCCAACAGCACATTAAAAGGATCATACACCATGATCAAGTGGGGTTTATTCCAGGAATGCAAGGATTCTTCAATATACGCAAATCAATCAATGTGATACACCATATTAACAAGTTGAAGGAGAAAAACTGTATGATCATCTCAATAGATGCAGAGAAAGCTTTCGACAAAATTCAACACCCATTTATGATAAAAACCCTGCAGAAAGTAGGCATAGAGGGAACTTTCCTCAACATCATAAAGGCCATATATGACAAACCCACAGCCAACATTGTCCTCAATGGTGAAAAACTGAAACCATTTCCACTAAGATCAGGAACAAGACAAGGCTGCCCACTCTCACCACTCCTATTCAACATAGTTTTGGAAGTTTTAGCCACAGCAATCAGAGAAGAAAAGGAAATAAAAGGAATCCAAATTGGAAAAGAAGAAGTAAAGCTGTCACTCTTTGCAGATGACATGATACTATACATAGAGAATCCTAAAGATGCTACCGAAAAACTACTAGAACTAATCAATGAATTTGGTAAAGTAGCAGGATACAAAATTAATGTACAGAAATCTCTGGCATTCCTGTACACTAATGATGAAAAATCTGAAAATGAAATCAAGAAAACACTCCCATTTACCATTGCAACAAAAAGAATAAAATATCTAGGAATAAACCTACCTAAGGAGACAAAAGACCTGTATGCAGAAAATTATAAGACACTGATGAAAGAAATTAAAGATGATACAAATAGATGGAGAGATATACCATGCTCCTGGATTGGAAGAATCAATATTGTGAAAATGACTCTACTACCCAAAGCAATCTACAGATTCAATGCAATCCCTATCAAACTACCACTGGCATTTTTCACAGAACTAGAACAAAAAATTTCAAAATTTGTTTGGAAAAACAAAAGACCCCGAATAGCCAAAGCAATCTTGAGAACGAAAAACGGAGCTGGAGGAATCAGGCTCCCTGACTTCAGACTATACTACAAAGCTACAGTAATCAAGACAGTGTGGTACTGGCATAAAAACAGAAAGATAGATCAGTGGATCAGGATAGAAAGCCCAGAGATAAACCCACGCACATATGGACAACTTATCTTTGATAAAGGAGGCAGGAATGTACAGTGGAGAAAAGACAGCCTCTTCAATAAGTGGTGCTGGGAAAATTGGACAGGGACATGTAAAAGTTTGAGATTAGATCATTCCCTAACACCATACACAAAAATAAGCTCAAAATGGATTAAAGACTTAAATGTAAGGCCAGAAACTATCAAACTCTTAGAGGAAAACATAGGTAGAACACTCTATGACATAAATCACAGCAAGATCCTTTTGGACCCACCTCCTAGAGAAATGGAAATAAAAACAAAGATAAACAAATGGGACCTAATGAAACTTCAAAGCTTTTGCACAGCAAAGGAAACCATAAACAAGACCAAAAGACAACCCTCAGAATGGGAGAAAATATTTGCAAATGAAGCAACTGACAAAGGATTAATCTCCAAAATTTATAAACAGCTCATGCAGCTCAATAGCAAAAAAACAAACAACCCAATCCAAAAATGGGCAGAAGACTTAAATAGGCATTTCTCCAAAGAAGATATACAGACTGCCAACAAACACATGAAAGAATGCTCAACATCATTAATCATTAGAGAAATGCAAATCAAAACTACAATGAGATATCATCTCACACCAGTCAGAATGGCCATCATCAAGAAATCTAGAAACAATAAATGCTGGAGAGGGTGTGGAAAAAAGGGAACACTCTTGCACTGCTGGTGGGAATGTGAATTGGTACAGCCACTATGGAGAACAGTATGGAGGTTCCTTAAAAAACTAAAAATAGAACTACCATATGACCCAGCAATCCCACTACTAGGCATATACCGTGAGAAAACCATAATTCCAAAAGAGACATGTACCAAAATGTTCATTGCAGCTCTATTCACAATAGCCCGGAGCTGGAAACAACCTAAGTGTCCATCATCGGATGAATGGATAAAGAAGATGTGGCACATATATACAATGGAATATTACTCAGCCATAAAAAGAAACGAAACTGAGCTATTTGTAATGAGGTGGATAGACCTAGAGTCTGTCATACAGAGTGAAGTAAGTCAGAAAGAGAAAGACAAATACCGTATGCTAACACATATATACGGAATTAAAAAAAAAAAAAAAAAGTCATGAAGGACCTAGGGGCAAAACGGGAATAAAGACACAGACCTACTTGAGAATGGACTTGAGGATATGGGGAGGGGGAAGGGTAAGCTGTGACAAAGCCAAAGAGAGGCATGGACATATATACACTACCAAACGTAAGGTAGATAGATAGTGGGAAGCAGCCACAGAGCACAGGGAGATCAGCTCGGTGCTTTGTGACCGCCTGGAGGGGTGGGATGGGGAGGGTGGGAGGGAGGGAGATGCATGAGGGAAGGGATGTGGGAACAGATGTATATGTATGACTGACTCACTTTGTTATAAAGCAGAAACTAATTTAAAAAATTAAAAAAATAAAAATTAAAAAAAAAAAAAAAAAAAAGAATAAAGCCCAAACCTTTCATTAGGATTTTTCAGTACTCTGGATGATTTGGTCCTGGCCTCCTCTCCAATCCCAAAATATAGCCACAATGAACTTCTTTCAGTTCCACAATGTATCACTGTCTCTCTCTCATTTCCAAGCTGATACACAGTTTCTTCTTGCCTGCAACATACATCTCCCTGCTTATTTTCCCTGGTCAAGACCTACCCATCCATGAGACTTCAAGATTAGTAGTCTGGACACTCATTGCCAAGGCACACTGGCCTTCTATGGCAGCATATGCATCACCCTAAATTGTAAACATCTGGGTTTCCCACTGGACTAAAACCCATAGGGGCAAAGAGTATGTGTTTTGTTCACACTTGTGTTCCCAGAATTGTACAGAAGATACCCAAATATTTATGAATGAATTAATCTAATCGATGGACAAATAATGGTGATTTTACTCTGATAATCTTGATAAAATGTTCTATTTCTTTTTCCCGTCGCGGAGCACAGGCTCCAGACGCGCAGGCCCAGGGGCCATGGCCCACGGGCCTAGCAGCTCCGCGGCATGCGGGATCCTCCCGGACCGGGGCACAAACCCATGTCCCCTGCATCGGCAGGCGGACCCTCAACCACTGCACCACCAGGGAAGCCCAAAATGTTCTATTTCTGAAGACACTATCTTACCGAATCTCATTTCTTCTTCTCTAAACTACTTCAATGAAATCTTACCGAACCTCATTTCTTCTTCTCTAAACTACTTCAATGAATTCTTAACTAATCTCCCTGCCTAATTTCACCCCACTCAAATCCATCTGCTATCTCCTGTAGCAAATGGGTACTACAACAGACATTAGCTCTCTCCTCTGCTTAAAAACTGCCTCTAGAACAAAGTTCATCCAAATAGACTACTTTCAATTTCTTGAACATGTCAAACTTTTCTGCCTTTTTGCCTCTGTTCCCTTCTGAGAAATGACCATCACCATCCTTTCTAAGTGTTCAAATATAAGCCATCATATAAGGCCAGGAAATTATATTTTTTATCTTAATTTTGTCTGTACTTCTCATGACACTTTTAAATACATTACAAAATGATTACCATAGTAAGTGTAGTAACCATCTGCCCCTATACAAAGTTGTTACAATATTATTGACCATACTCCTTATGCTGTATATTACATCACCGTGACTTATTTATAACTGGAAGTTTATATCCCTTCACCTTTTCCACCAAATACCATGCCTACCTCCCCTCTGACAACTACCCGATTGTTCTCTGATCTATGAGTCTGTTTTCATTTCGTTTGTTCAGTTGTTTTGTTGTATAGATCCCACATATAAGTGAAATCATACAGTATTTATCTTTCTCTTTCTGATTTATTTCACTTAGCATAATGTCCTCTAGATCCGCCCATGCTGTCACAAATAGCAAGGTACCATTTTTTAAATCTTCTTTACCATTCATCTATTGATGGACACTTGTGTTGCTTCCATATCTTAGCTATTGTAAATAATGCTGCAATAAACATGGGGGTGGTGCATTATCTTCTCCAGTTAGTGTTTTTGTTTTCTTCGGGTAAATACCCAGAGGTAAAACTGCTGAATCATATGGTAGTTCTATTTCTAATTTTTTGAGGAACCTCCATAATGTTTTCCACAGTGTCTGCATTAATTCATAATCCCAACAGTGCATGAGGGTTCCCTTTTCTCCACATCCTCACCAACTCTTGATATCTGTTGTCTTTTTGATTATAGCCATCCTTGACAGGTGTGAAGTGATATCTCATTGTGTTTTTGATTTGCGTTTCCCTGATGATTACTGGTGTTGAGCATCTTTTCATGCACCTGTTGGCCATCTGTAAGTCTTCTTTGGGAAAATGACTATTCAGATTCTCTTCCCATTTTTTAAATGGATTGTTTGCTTTTTTGATATTGAGTTGTATGAATCCTTTATATATTTTGTATTTTAACTCCTTATCAGGATTATCATTGCAAATATTTTCTCCCATTCAGTAGGATGCCTTCTTGTTTTGTTAATGGTTTCCTTTGCTGTAGAAAAGCTTTTTAGTTTGACATGGTACCATTTGCTTATTTTTGCTTGTTTCCCTTGCCTGAGGAGACATCCAAAAAGTAATGCTAAGACCTCTAATACTACTGTATATTGTCAATTTCTTCTTTGATGCATGTTAGTATTTGCTTTATGATTTAGGTGCTCCTATTTTGCGTGTATATACATTTACAAGTGTTACCTTCTTGTTGGATTGATCCCTTTATCATTAGATAATGCCCTTTTTTGTCTCTTGTAACAGTTTTTGTTTTAAAGTCTATTTTGTCTAAGTACTGTTTTCTTTTTGTTTCCATTTGCATGGAATATCTTTTTCCATCTTCTCACTTTTAGTCTGTGTGTATCTTTATATCTGAAGCAAGTCTCTTGTAGGCAGCATATACACTGGTCTTGTTTTTTTAACCCATTCAGGCACTTTGTCTTTTGAATAGAGTATTTATTTACTATATTTACATTTAAAGTAATAATTATCAATAGGTATATACCTAATTGTCATTTGTTAATAGTCTTCTGGTTGTTTTTGTAGTTCCTTTCTACTTCTCTTGCTCTCTTCCCTTGTGATTTGGTGACTTATCTTTAGTGTTTAGATTCCTTTCTCTTTATTTTTTGTGTATCTATTACAGTTTTTGGTTTCCATGAGATTCATATATAACAACTTATATATATAGCAATCTATTTTTGTTCATGGTCTCTTAAGTTCGAGCACATTTAAAAGCACTACATTTTTACTCCCCTCCACCCCGCTTTATGGTTCTGACCTCACAGATTACATCTGTTTTTTTGGGGTTTTTTTGGCCATGCCATGCAGCATGCAGGACCCTAGTTCCCTGACCAGGGATCGAACCTGCACTGCCTGCAGGGGAAGTGTGGAGTCTTAACCACTGGACCACCAGGGAAGTCCTGCATCTTAAAATAAATTTATTTTGTGTATCTCTTAATCACTTACTACAGATATAGATGATTTTACTACTCTTGTCTTTTAACCTTCCTACTAGCTTTATAAGTGGTTAATCCACTATCTTAACTGTATGTTTCCCTCTACCAGTGACATTTTTCCTTTTGTAATTTTCTTATTTCTAGTTGTGGCCTTTTCTTTCCCATTTAGAGAATTCCCTTTAACATTTCTAGTAAGGTCAGTTTGGTAGTAATGAACTCTTAGTTTTTGCTTGTCTGCAAAACTCTTTATCTCTCCTTCAATTCTGAATGATAAACTTGCCAGGTAGAGTATTCATGGTTGAAGGTTTTTTCCTTTCAATATAATGTGCCACTCCCTTCTGGCCTAGAGAATTTCTGCTGAAAAGTCAGCTGATAGTCTTGTGGGAGTTCCCTTGTTCATAATCAGTTGCTTTTCACTGCCTGTTTTTAAGATTCTACCTTTAATTTTTGTCATTTTAATTATGTATTCATGCAGACCTCTTTGGGTTCATCTTTTCGGGATTTTCTGTGTCCCCTGAACCTGGATACCTGTCTTCCTTCCTCAGGTTAGGGATGTTTTCATTTATTATTTCTTCAAATAGGTTATCTGCCCCCTTCTCTCCCTCTTCTCCTTCTGAGACCCCTATAATGCAAATGTTAGTATGCCTGATGTTGTCTCGGAGGTCTCAAACTACCTATTTTTAAAATTCTTTTTTCTTTTTTTCTGTTCATCTTCGGTGATTTCCATTACTTTGTCTTCCAGATCACTGATCCATTCTTTTGTATCATCTATTCTACTGTTGATTCCTCCTAGTGTATTTTTCATTTCAGTTATTATATTCTTCAGCTCTGACTGGCTCTTTAATATTTCCTAACTCTTTGTTGAAATTCTCACTATGCTTGTTCATTCTCCCAAATTCATCTGTAAAACCATCTGTGAGCATCTGTAAAACCATGACCCTGAATTCTTTATTGGGTAGATTGCTTATCACCATTTCATTCATTTAGCTCTTTTTCTGAAGTTTTGTCTTGTTCCTTCATTGGGGACATATTCCTCTGTCTCCTCATTTTGCCTAATTCTCTGTGTTTATTTCTAGGTACTGGGTAGGTCCTTTATGTCTCCCAAATCTTGGAAAAGTGGCCTTATGCAGGAGACGTCCTATGGGGCCCAGCTGCATGCTTCCTTCTGGCCACCAATATTCTGGGGTGTCCCCTATGTGGGCTGCATGCACCCTTCTGTTGTAGCAGGGCTGACTACTGTGAGCATGCTGATAGGTGGGACTGGCCCCTGGCCCTGCTGGCTGTGAGGCCCTGCCCAGGTTGCTCTGCTGGGTGGGGCAGGTTTCCCCAGTAACTGCTGTGGGCTGCTTGTGGGCAGGGCAAGCCCCCAGCATGAATGGGCTAGAGTGAGGATTCCAAAATGCTGCTTCCTAGTACTGGTGTCAATAGGGTAAAACGAAATCCTCAAAGTATCTGCCACTAGCATCTCTACCCTCAGGGGAGTCCTGACTGCCTCCTGATTCTCCTGGAGGCTAAGATTAGTAAGTGGGTCTGACCCAGGTGCCTTTTAAATTACTACCTCTGTGCTGACTCAGTGTGGGACTCAGTGTGTGAGATTTTGTGTATGCCCTTTAAGAGTGAAGTGTCATTTCCTACAGCCCTCTGCCTCTCCGGATTGTAAGCCCTGGTGGTTTTCAAAGCCAGATGTCCTGGGGCTTATCTTCAGAGTGCAGGACCCCCAGGGTGGGGAATGTGATGTGGGGTTTGGACCCCTTGCTCTGCAGGAAGGAACTCTGTGGTTGTGATAGCCTTCCCATTTGTGGGTCACCAACATGGTGTGGGTCCTGACTAGACTGTGTCTCTGTCCTCCTACCTGTCTCATTGTGGCTCCTTCTTTATATCCTTAGTTGTAGAAAATCTTTGCTGCTAGTCTTCAGGTCTTTCTCACAGACAGCTGCTCACAGATAGTTGTAATTTTGGTGTGCCATGGGAGGACGTAAGTTTAGGGTCTTCCTATTCTGCTATCTTGATCCCCTTCCTAACTGTAAACTTTTATGTCAACGAAGAAATGTCAAGTTTCTTGTTTAAGCAAAGATAAAATATGTAAAGAAATTCAACATAAAGTGACTAGCATATTAATGTTCCCAAACATGATAATCATGATTACTTATAATTAACAAAATCACATTTATCTACAATGTAGACTTTTCACATTTAGAATGTTTTCATTACCAAGGATTGGTCCTTTGTCCTGGTTAATGACACCCCTTTAAACTTGAAACACATTTTCTATTAACTAAAATGGTCTTAATTGTAGGGGTGCACAAATAACCAAGGTATCTCAATCAATATTAAATTTTCCTTCATGGGCTTGGTACCTCAGATGGTTTTTGGACTTATACCTTCTAATCATTCAGTTCAAATGGCAGTGTTTCCAAACTATGAGTTCCAATCCACTGATGTGTCATGAAATTAATTTAGTGGATTAGAATTTTTTTTAAATGAAACAGAAGAGAGTAGAGAATATCAGTACTGCTCGTGTGTTAATAAGTATCTGTGAAACTTCTGTTTACTCACACACACACACAAATACACAAATATGTACTGCACACAATAAAAGTTATTTTTTTTCCTATGGACCACAGTCAAAAAATGCAAAATAACAAATCAATGATATTCACAAGACACAGGAAATGAAAAGATACATTGAAAAATGTTTTGAAAACCCTGCGTCATTTCCAACTAACAGTAAGTTACAGGGGGTTAAATATTTAAATATACCTAGGGCTCTCTTATTACATAAGGACATTCATTCACAGTCACATCAAATTATAGGAAACAGACAAGATAAATTGTATTCTAAAGGAATTCTCATCTGTTTTTTTTATTTCTTGTGGACTTACTTTACTCACCAAGGACATTCTGTGAGCTATGAAGTAGAACATGCTAGCTATTAAACTGCTACATATTGTGACTTCTCATTGAATCAGGAAGTGACTAAACAATACAATATGAACTTAAGATTTAGATGGAGTTGATTCAGCAAGATATAATAGTTATCCAATTGTCATACCACAACTGCAACTCACTGAACATGCTTATTCTTTGACAATTGAAAGTTCGTTCCTTATATTCATACCTAAAATATCATACAGCTACATAGCTATCAATAATAAAATGGCTAGGAATTCAACATACTTTTAAAAAACACCCTTGCCAAAGATTCTTTATAGTTAGATGAATAATTTTACATTTCCCTCAAAAGATGGAATAAGACTCTCTTTAGTTTATCATTATTCTGGTTATCAAGAGTTGGCAAAGTTTTGGAATTTCCACACAAGGCAACATTTAGTAAAGTAAATATGGTTAATGATACTGTCAACATCCAACAATACATAAAAGGGAATAAAAATCTCAGGCAGTGTGTGGATGATAATATAAGATGACATGAAAAGTATAAATTTACTTCTGGTTATTGTCTAACTGAAATCTGATGATACAACATGAAATCAATGAGTTCAAGTGAGCAGTACTGATTATTTTTGTTTTAATGGTTGTGAAAGTATGATATCACCTTTGAAAACTTTGAAAGATGTGTACCTGACGACTGTTTACTGATACAGTGAAAAAGGACAAAAACTACAGAGCCAAGAAAAATGATACCACATCCACAGAGAAATTAAGTAACACCCTTTAAATAGGTTTTTCTTTTTACTGCTTATTTTATTTTATTTCAGTCTTGATTCTTTAAGAACCTTGGATAACAATGTTATTTCCTCTTTTACACAATTTTAGCTACCAAACCCTTATGAGAGAATACAAGGGAGTTTTATGAAAAGAAACAAATTATTATCTAGTTACAATACTGTTAATACTTTGTGTATTGCTGTATCAATAACTTCCTATTTCCCCTTAAATCATATAACTATATTTTCAAACTGACAGAAGTAATTCATAGTTATTACCATGGGTACAAAATATATACATAGGCATATGCACATACAATGCTTGAAAAATAGGTTAGGTGCAAACAGTTTCTCTGGGTAAATCAATTTTTATACAAAGCTTACTATCATTCTAAGGTTATCTGTCAAAGAGACAGTATGACTAATTGTTCTAATTTGTCAAAAAAGTCTAAGAACACTTTTTTATATCAAAGGTCAGTAAAAAATCAATTGTCAAAGGCAATCAATCAATGCATTGCTTGGAGTTTTCTGCTTTTAGGATATGGAAGTATCCAACCAGCTAAAATAATTATTAAAAATGGTGACACTTCAGGAAATAATGGTGTTCTCTAGGTCAAAAGAACAAAAGCAACCCCTGATATCCCAAAGAGGCCCAGGTTCCCTTTTTGGAGGTACAAGTGCCATCTTCCCCCAGGAGACTACACAGATGCCTGGAGAGAATGAGAGCTTTGAAGAAGGTCTAATATGGATCCAAATTTTGTCTCTCCATCCTCTAGTTGCTTGACCCTAGGCAAACTTACTTAACCCATTTGATTCCTCAGTTTCTTCTTTTGTAAAATGAAGATATTTGTATTTGTCTTTTAGGTTATTGGGAGAACCAAATTAAATAACATACATTAAAGTAAGAAACTGGCACATGATGAGCCTTCAGGCAGTCTCAGTTCCCTTTCCTCTCCACTTAACAACTCAAAACAGCTAACCACGAGCACAAAATATTTCTAAAGAATACAGTTTTTAAAAATTCTTATTTCATACATATCAACAGGGACGATGTCAAAAAGAGATAAAATTCTCCTCATACTGCACACATGATTGATTACAAACATAACCTCCATCAGCCATTTCATTCTACCCATCAGTTGGCTTCAGAAATTCAAGGAAAAAAGTAATGTGGTAGGCTCCCTACTGATAAACATGTCCTGCTTATTCATCTGGTATTTCCCCCACTGCCTAGCACAGTGCCAAAACAGGAACACTCAGATATTGCTACTGAACCGAAGCAAACAGCCGTAACATTAGTGCCTCAAAAATTCCCAAAGTACCACCATATTGTGCAAAATGACTCAAAATGACTATGAGTCAGGAAGAAAAGAATGAGTTAATAACTGAATGCCCAGTTTGAGAGAATCTATATAGAGATTATTGGCAACTGAACTCAAGTCCAAAACAGCTCTTGAAAGCAACAAAACAAAACAAACAAGAATCTTCTAAACATTGAAATCATCAGCTGCTTTTCAGATGTTTGTAAATAATCAGAAAATGTGGGGTAACTTGCCATCACATACATGTAAAGCTGGAATGACTGGTGCAGATAAGAACTCATCAAGACAACTTAAAAGCAAGCAGTAATCAGAAAGCAGAAATCACAAAGCACATAAATGTCTATGTGAGCTGCCAGAGTGGTGCACTTGAGCCATCTAGTGGATAGGAGAAAAAAGTTTAATGGTGTAAGAAAAATGCCCTATTGTCCCAATCTCTATAAAAACAATAATAAGGTATATGTTTGAGGGGACAGTAAATTACAATCCATCAAGGATAGCAGAGAACTAAGAAGTATCAATAGGTATTGGGGAAAGATGAAGGATAAAGTGGTGACAAATCTGTCCAGACAGAATTCAGATTTTATGGATAATTAAAGATGAAAACTAAAAGCAAACACTCCTCCTTATGACATTTTTCTTAACATCATAAAACCATCAGACTACATGTAAGTCTGTAAAAGTCATCAGAGAAAATAAGAAAGATTTAGGAGGCAGTCTCTTGTTGGAAAGAAGAAAAAGGAACCAGAATACAGTGAACTTCTATAGGACTAAATGAAGAAAATCATGACGCCAACTTTCTGCCTGAGGACTTCCATCCAATTAGGGTTATGACAACCCCAGCTCACTTAGGATCTCCCTTCACCTCTCTTCTAGCAGAGAGGAAGACCCTCAGAGAATGCAGAAGACACTCCAGGCCTGAGAAAGGATGAGAGGATTAAACTCTTCAAAGTACTCATATCAACAGCATTGCTTCTGGAAATCAGAATGTCAAATTAAAAAATTCCAGAAGCCACAAATTACTTGAATGGTGTGATACTGAGCAATTCACTTAAATTCTGGAGGCAAATTTTTCTCATCCATAATATTATGGTCTTAGAATAAATTAGTGGCAAGATCATTTTAATTCTAAAATTTAATGGTTTTTTAGGTTGTATGCCCCCTCCCCCAATAAAGAGGGTAATAAAAAGAAAATGGGGTCTGGAGTTTGTATCTTTTCCCATTAGTTCATATAAACAACAGAGACTGTGTTCCAAGCTCCAAAGAGGAAATAAAGATGACTCCCTGACCCCAAGCAGCAGAGACACTAGTTAGCAGAAATAATACACTTATTCAAGTTCATTTTAATGCAAGGCAGAAACAAGGGTCATAAAAGATACAAATGCAATGCTACAGAAATCTTTAAGGCAAAGAATTTAGCCTGAAATTCTGTGACCACAGAACCATCTGAGGGCTTTAAACAAGGCAAATGAACCTGGCCAGGTCTATGGAAATATGGGAAGACTTAAGAAGTACACTGGAAAGAGAATTACATGAAGAAGAAGCTAGAACTGAAGACGTTCTAGTCTGTGTGCCAGGAAGGATATAGCAATATTATTAACCCAAGTAGAAAACATAATTATTACATCATATAAATTACTGTTTTATACAGGAACTGATAAGATGAAAGATGCAAGCTAAGGGAACACCTTAGGAAAGACCTATATTTAAGGTTTTGGTTTTTTGAGAAAGTTTAGGAAGAAATAAGGAAGGGAGAGAAGAAAGGAGGAAGGAAGAAATGACAACAGCAATCAAGGTAAGAAGGAAAACTTAGAGAAGTATATTATTTCAAGAGACAGCAATGTTAGTGTAGAGTGGCAAAAACAATACTGGCTTGAAAATTGAAAGGGAGACAGAGTGAGGAGATTTATAAATACCTTTCCTTTTTGAAAAGTATAAGCGTTATACTATAAGCAATATGAAAGCATTTAATTAAGCCTAGGAAACGTAGGTTGAAGGGATTCACATTCAGTGGTTTCTGTTTTGGCATAGAAAAAACATGAGGTCCTGTGGAACAATATGAAATTAGGGGCAGAGGTAGAGAGCTTGGGAACATGAGAAAAATGAAAACGTTATAAAGTGCAGTAGTGATCAGAAGTCAACTAAGGGAGTCAACTAAAATAGACTGACAACATCAGAGAAGCAAAAAGATGAAAAGATTAGCTGACATGCCAATTTTGAGATCTTAGTAATGCGATCAGGTGATGATGTCTAACGGTTATACAAATGCAGAAATGGAATTTTTAAAAAATTTTTATTTATTTTTTGACTGCGTTGGGTCTTTGTTGCTGCACACGGGCTTTCTCTAGTTGTGGCGAGCGGGGCCTACTCTTCGTTGCAGTGCGTGGGCTTCTCTTGCTGCGGAGCATGGGCTCTAGGTGTACAGGCTTCAGTAGTTGTGGCATGCGGGCTTCAGTAGTTGTGGCATGCGGGCTTCAGTAGTTGTGGCTCGCGGGCTTCAGTAGTTGGGGCTCGCGGGCTTAGCTGCTCCATGGCACGTCTTCCTGGACCAGAGCTCAAACCCGTGTCCCCTGCACTGGCAGGCGGATTATTAACCACTGCGCCCACCAGGGAAGTCCAGGAGAGCTCTTTTTAAAAAGTGGGTCAGATTTCCACTTCACAGTGGAATCAGCTAGCCTGATACCACTTCCATAACATTTATCAATTCAGGTTTCTCACTTCTTTTGATCCTACTTGGGTTATTTATATTTTCCTTTGAAAAAAAATCAACCACTTCATCGAGATTATAGATTTAGGGCTTCCCTGGTGGCGCAGTGGTTGAGAGTCCACCTGCCGATGCAGGGGACATGGGTTCGTGCCCTGGTCTGGGAAGACCCCACATGCCGCGGAGTGGCTGGGCCCGTGAGCCATGGCCGCTGAGCTTGCACGTCTGGAGCCTGTGCTCCGCAATGGGAGAGACCGCAACAGTGAGAGGCCCGCATACCGAAAAAAAAAAAAAAATTATAGATTTATTGGTGCAGAAATGAACAAAGAACTCATCCTATGAAATTTATTATATATCAAAAAGTGTATTAAGTATACACATACATTTAAAAAGGAATGAAGTGAATGTCAACGTAACTGCCACCCACTGCCAGGACCCTTGAAATTCCTCCCTAGCACCATCCTTCTCTCTCATCCACAAGAGGTAACCATTTATCTTAAAGTGTGTGAAAACCATTCCCTTGATTTTCTTTACAAAGCTTCATAATCTAGGTATTTGCTCATATTTTTCAGTTTTGCCTCTTACTGAACTTCACACAAAAGAAACCACAGTGAATAAATTCTTCTGTGGTTTGCTTGTTTCACTTATTATAACTGCAATACGTATGTGTGCCTGCAGCTGTGGAATGGCAATGCGCTGTATGAATATACCAGTTTTTTAAAATAAATCTACTGTTGATGGATATTTAGGTTGTTTCCAATTTGGGGCTACGATGAAAAGTGCTACTATGAACATTCTTGTAGCTATCTCCCATACACACTTGCTTATGCTTTTCTACGGTATTTCCCTAGGAGTTGAACTGCTGGGTTATAGGATAAGCACATGTTCAACTTTACTGGTTGATACCAAATTATTTTCCAAAGTGGTAACACAATTCTTGAAATTGATAAAATTTTTAATGTAAACTAATACTATCTCAGTTCGTTTTGTTTCTACTTCTTTAAATACTAATGAGGTTGGGAATCTTTTCATGTTTTCCTCTTTTTGAAGTCTTTTTCTAGTTGATTTGTGGGACTTCCCTGGTGGTCCAATGGTTAAGACTCTGCGCTTCCAATGCAGGGGGCGTGGGTTCAATCCCTGGTCAGGGGACTAAGATCCCACATGTTGCAAAAAAACAAAAACCAAAAAACCCACAAACCACACCTTCTCTAGTTGATTTGTTAAAGCCTGTGTAACAGACTTGGGGGAAAAATGACAAAATTTAAAATATCTACATGGAACAAGTAAATTATAAACAAAAAACTACTAAAAGTGACATCTGTAATTGAGTTAATGAAAAAAGATATTAAAACTGGTGGGATAAAGTTATACAGTATATTGATGGAAAGCTATACCCTTAAAATGCATTTTTTAAAAAGTAAAAATTAATAAGCCAAGTATCAATCCAAAAAATTTAGAAAAAGACTAATGAAATAATCCCAGCAAATATAGTAAAAGGATGGAAACAATGAAGATGAGAGCACAAATTAATGAAACAAACCAAACAGTACAGGGATCAGCAAAATCAAGAGTTGGATTTTTAAAAAGACAAATAAAAAAAACTGGAGGATTCACACTTTTTTATTTCAAAACATTAAAAAGTACAGTAATCAAAACAATATGGTACTGGCATAAGGATGGGAAATAAGCCTTCTTGACTCTGGACTTGGCAATGGGTTTTTAGATATGACAACAAAAGCAAAAAAAAAAAAAAAAAAAGGACAAGTTGGACTTCACCAAAGTTAAAAACTTTGTCTATCAAAGGATATTACCAAGAAAGTTAAAAAGACAACTCATAAAATAGGAGAAAATATTTGCAACTCATATCTGACAAAAGTCCAGGATTCAGAATATATAAAGAACTCTTACAATTCAACAACAAAAAAAAAACAACCTAACTAAAAAACAGGCAAAACCATTCTCCAAATAAGATATACAAATGGCCCGTTAAGCACATGAAAAGATATTCAGCATCATTAACAAACGGGCAAATGCAAATCAAAACCATGAGATCCACTAGGATGGCTAGCTATATCAACAAGACAGACAATAACAAGTGTTTGTTGGCAAGGATGTGGAGAAATTAGAACCCTTGTATATTGCTGGTAGGAATGTAAAATGGTGCAACGTCTATGGAAAACAGTTCAGCCAGTGCCTCAATAAATTAAACATAGAATTTTCATATGACCCGGCAATTCCAATCCTGGGCATATATCCAAAAGAACTGAAAATAGGTACTAAAACAAAACCTGTACACCCATGTTCACAGAAGCACTATTCACAATAGCCGAAAGGTGGAAACCATCCAAATGTCCATCAATTGATGAATGAATAAACAAAATGTGTATACGGTATATAGATAAAATGGACTATTCTGACATAAAGAGGAACAAAGTACTGATACATACTACAACATGAATGACCTGAATTGAAAACATACTGGTAAGTGAACTAAGCCAGTAAAAGTGCACTTAGTAAATGGTTGCATTTATGTGAAATATCCAGAATAGGCAAAACCATACAGAGAAAAAGTAGATTAGCGGTTGCCAGGAGGTAGAGCTGGGAGAATGAGGAGTGACTACTTAACAGGCACAGGGTTTCCTTTTGGAGTGATTAAATGTTCTGAACTACATAGTGGTGATGGTTACACAACACTGTAAATGTACTAAATGTGACTAACGGTAAATGTTATGCTATACGCACTTTAAAATTTTTGAAAATTGAAAAAAAAAATAAGTTTGACAAACCTCTGGTGAGAATTAAGCAAAAGAAAGAAGGCACAAAACCCCCAAAATTAGTGGTGAAAAAACTGGATGTGACAAGAGATGTTACAGACATGAAACAGATAAAAAGGATACTATAAACAAGTTTTATGTCAGTATTTTGTCTACTTGTTCTATCAGTTAATGAGAAAGCTGAAAACTCTCAAGCTATGCTTATGGATTTGTCTTTTTTCCTTCTTGCATTCTTTTTGCCTGACATATTTTGGGGTCACAGTATTAGGTACGTAAAATTTAGAACTGTTTTATTTCCCTATTAAATTGCATCTCTTATCAGTGTGAACTTTTTGCCTTAAGAATCTACATTAGTATTTGCAAGATGTATCTTTTTCCATCCTTTTACTTTCAACTTTCTTATACTCTCCCCCTTTTTGGGAGGGTGGGGGGTAAATTGCATAGTTGAATTTTTAAATTTCAGCCTGACACTCAAAATTACTGGCTTAATACATTATATTTAACTTAGTTACTGACATACTTAGATTTATGTCCACCATTTTATATATTCTACTTGTTCTGTGAACTGTTTTTGCCTGTTTTTTTCTTCTTTTGGATTTCATACTTTTCCTTATTCCATTTCCTACACTATTTCAGAAGTTATTCCTTTGATTTCTTTTAATTGTTAATCTTTATATAACATACATGCTGATTAATTTAGACTCTGAAAAGTCGCATATCTTTACCAACAAGTACCTCAGAATACCTAAAGCTATTCACCCTTCTCTGACTTATATATTATTATTGGCATATATATTAATTCCATTTTTAAAAGCCCCTGAGACACGAACTGTTTTATACAAATCATTATTTGCTTAGATTTGCTAAACTATTTACTAGTTCGTGTGCTTTTCATTCCTTCTTACATTTCAGGACTTTGATCTGAGAATCACTTTCCTCCTGCCTAGAGTACATTCTTCAAAATTTCCTTTAGTGAAGAATTCCCAATTGTCTGTTTGAAGTGTCAGAATTTCCCTTTTCCCTTGGTGTAGAATTTTAGATTGTTTTTTCTTTTTACTTATGTTCCAATGTCTTCTAAATGTGACACCATTGCAGACAAATCTCTTTTCCCTCTCTAGATAATTTTAAGACCCTTTCTTTGTCTTTGATCTTCTGCTGTTTCACTGTAACAAAGCTGAGAATTTCCTTTTATTTAACCAGCTTCAGTTCTTGTGATTCTTGAATGCATAGGTTAGCATTGTTCCTAAGTTGTACAAAATTCTTAACCATTATCTTTTCAACTGTTGTCTGTTCTCAGTCTCTCTTATGGAAGGCCATCCAAGTAAATGTTTAAATATTCTTAGATGGCTCTCAACTTCTCTTTCATAGTTTTCATCTGTTTCTCCTGAATGCATGCAGGATAATTTCTTTAGATGTTTCTTTCAGTTCATTATTCTCTTCTTCAAATTTACATAATGTGTGGTTATATCCATATTTGAGGATTTTTTTATAAGTTTCAATTAGTATTAATTTTAAATTCTTAAGCTCTAGCTGCTTTTTAAAAATATCTTTGGGGATATTCTTTATAGTTTCTTAACCTTGGAATATATTTTAACATGTCTTTAAACTTTTTAAGCAGTTATTTTATATTTTATGTCTGATTATTCTTACTTCCTAGCAGGTCTCCTGCTGACTCCTGCTCATGCTCATGGTACTTACGTTTCCTTGTGCTTTTAATTTGACTGTCATTTGCTCTACTAACTTGGAATTTTATTTCTGGGAAAACTTTCAGCCCTGGGATAGAGATGAGTTTCTCCCATGAAAATCTGTATTTACTTCTACCAAGAGCCTAGAAAGACTCACTGCCAACATACGATCACTACCATTATGGGGGTAAATCCAAATTAAGTTACCTCAGGGAAATTTTATTAGACTACCTAGGGGGTGTTAAATTCAAAATGCAAACCACATGAGCATCCATCGTTTATTCAAAAATCTCAGCAATGACCTTGCCCCCACATACCTACATTAATGATTTTCGCAGTGTGGTCCCCAACCAGCAAAATCATCATGACCTGGGAACTTGTTAGAACTGTAAATTCTCAGGCCTTATCCCATACCTACTGAATTATAAACTCCAGGGATGTCAACTAGCAATCCATGTTTGAACAACCCTCCAGGTGATTCTGATGCATATTAAAAACTGAGAAGCATAGAGAAAAATTAATTTCCTTTGCAGTCTTGAAGGATGGTGGGATTGGTGGGGTTTCCAGTTTAACCCTCTGAGGCTCAGCTTTTAGGGTAAGAGGATGACTTATTATATTTATCATCTCAGGAAGAACTTATCATTTCCTCAAAGTTCCTCAATGCTTCCTGAGGCTGAGGAAAGGAAACTCTAGTTTACCAGGTTTCAAAAATGCCCTCTGGATGAAAGCCAGTTCATGTCACACAATTAACTCCTCAGAGATACTGCGCCTTTAGGTTTTTTATTTTCTCTGATAATTTTTTACCTGATGCTTTAGCTAGGATTCCTTCTTTGTATTTTGAAATAATTATAGATTCATAGGAAGTTGCAAAGGTAGTATTGCACAAAGAGGTCCCATATACCCTGCACCCAGTTTTCCCAAAGATTACATCTTACTGAACTATAAATATAAAATCAAAACTAGGAAACTGACTTTGGTACAATGTGTACATTTCTATATTATGTTATCACATGTATAGATTTGTGTAACTACCACCACCACAATCAGCTACAGAATTATTCCATCATCACAAAGACTACCCCTTTAGAGTCACATCCACCTCCCTCTCCATCCCCTGCCCCTAATCTCTGGCAACAACTAACCGGTTATCTGTTCTCCATTTCTATAATTTTGTCATTTCAAGAATATCATTTCAAGAACTTTTTAGGTCAGCCAAAAAGTTCGTTCAGTTTTTCCATAAGATGGTACGGACTTTTTGGCTGACCCAGTATTTAAATGGAATCATACAGATGCTTTTTGACACTGGCTTTTTTCACTCAGCAGAGTACACTTTAAGATCTATACAAGTTGTTGCATATATCCCATTCCTTTTTTATTGCTAAGTAAGATTCCACAGTACAGACACACCACAGATTAGTTTAATCATTTCTCTATTGTAAGACATTTTAGTTAATAGTTTCTGGGGTTTTTTTTAAATATCTTTATTGGAGTATAATTGCTTTACAATGGTATGCTAGTTTCTATTGTACAACAAAGTGAATCAGCTATAAGTATACATATATCCCCATATCCCCTCCCTTGTGAGCCTCCCTCCCACCCTCCCTATCCCACCCCACTAGGTCATCACAAAGCACCGAGCTGATCTCCCTGTGCTTATACAGCAGCTTCCCACTAGCCATCCATTTTACATTTGGTAGTGTATATATGTCAGTGCTACTCACTCACTTCGTCCCAGCTTCCCCTTCCCCTCAGTGTCCTCAAGTAACAGTTTCTGGTTGTTACAAACAAAGCTGCTATGAAAAATCATGTACAGGTTTTCATGTAGACACGTTTCCTTTCTCTGGGATAGATGCCCAGGAGTGTGACTGGTGGGTCATATGACAAGAGTATGTTTAGCTTTTTAAGAGACTGCCAAATTGTTTTCCAGAATGACTGTACCATTTTACATTCCCACTAGCAATGTATAAGAGATTCAGTTTTCCTGCATCCTTGTTAGCATTTGGTATTGTCATTTTTTAAATTTAATGGTCCTGAAAGGTGTGTAGAGATATCTCATTATAATCTTAATTTGCATTTCCTAATGGCTAGTGATGTTGAACATCTTTTCATGTGCTTACTGCCATCCATATATACTCTTCAGTAAAATGTTTCTTTAGGTCTTTTGCCCATTTTCTTACTAGATTGCTTTTTTCATGATGAGCTTTAAGAGTTCTTTATATATTTTAGTTATGAGTACTTTGTCAGGTGGTTTGGTAATATTTTCTCATAGTATGTAGCCTGTCTTTTCATCTTTTTAACAGGGTCTTTCACAGGGCAAATGTTTTTCATTTTGATGAAGAACATTTTTTTTCTTATATGAATTGTTCTTTGGGGATCATGTCCAAGAACTCTTTACACCAAGCCCCAGCTCCCAGAGATTTTCCTCTATATTTTCTTTTAAAGGTTTTATGGTTGTAGGATTTACATTTAAATATATGAATCTATTTCGAGTTAACTTTTGTATAAGGTGTGAAGTTTAGATTGACGTTCATTTGGTTGCCTATGGATATCCAGTTGTGGATATCCATCATTTGTTGCATAGACTATCCTTCCTCCATTGTCTTTTGCATCTCTATCAAAAATCAATTGACCTGGACTTCCGGGTGGCGCAGCGGTTAAGAATCCGCCTGCCAATGCAGGGGACATGGGTTCGAGCCCTCGTCCGGGAAGATTCCACGCCACGGAGCAACTAAGCCTGTGCGCCACAACTACTGAGCCTGCACTCTAGAGCCCATGAACCTCAACTACTGAAGCCTGCAGGCCTAGAGCCCATGCTCCACAACAAGAGAAGCCACCACAATGAGAAGCCCGCACACCACAAAGAAGATTAGCCCCCACTCGCCGCAACTAGAGAAAGCCCGTGCGCAGCAATGAAGACCCAACTCAACCAAAAATAAATAAATAAATTTATTTAAAAAAAAAATCAGGGCTTCCCTGGTGGCGCAGTGGTTGGGACTGTGCCTGCCGATGCAGGGGACACGGGTTCGTGCCCCGCTCCGGGATGATCCCACGTGCCGCGGGGCGGCTGGGCCCGTGGGCCATGGCCGCTGGGCCTGCGCGTCCGGAGCCTGTGCTCCGCGACGGGAGAGGCCACGGCAGTGAGAGGCCCGCGTACCGCAAAAAAAAAAAAAAAAAAAAAAATCAATGGCCTTACTTGTGTGGAGCTATTTCTGGCCTTCTAGTCTGTTCCATTAACCTACAGGTCTATCTGTGGGCCAATACCACACTGTCTTGATTATTCTAGCTATTTAATAAGTCTTGAAATTGAGTAGAGTGATTTGCCCTACTTTATTTTTCGTTTTTCAAAATTGTTGTAGCTACTCTAGTTCCTTTGCCTTTCCATATAAATTTTAGAATAATTTTGCTAAACCTAAAAAAATCTTCCTCCCCCTCCTACACCACTGATGGGAATGTAAGTTGGTACAGCCATTATGGAAAACAGAATAGAGATTCCTTAAAAAACTAAAAATAGAGTTACCATATGATCCAGCAATCCCACTCCTGGACACATATCTAGAGAATACTCTAACTCGAAAAGATACATGCACCCCAATGTTCACAGCAGCACTATTTAGAACAGTCAAGACATGGAAGCAACCTAAATGTCCATCAACAGATGAATGGATAAAGATGCAATACACACACACACACACACACACACACACACACACACACACACAATGGAATATTACTCAGCCATAAAAAAGAGCAAAATAATGCCATCTGCAGCAACATGGATGGACCTAGAGATTATCACACTAAGTGAAGTCAGACAGAGAAAGGCAAATATCATATGATATCACTTATATGTGGAATCTAAAAAAATGACAGAAATGAACTTACTTATAAAACAGAAACAGATTCACAGACATAGAAAATAAATTTATGGTTACCAAAGGGGAAAGGGGGAGATAGGATAAATTGGGAATTGGGGATTAACAGATACAGACTACTACATATAAAAGAGATAAACAATAAGGACCTGCTGTATAGCACAGGGAACTATATTCAATATCTTGTAATAACCTATAATGGAGAAGAATCTAAAAAAGAATATATATATGTATATATGTATATGTATAACTAAATCACTTTGCTGTATACCTGAAACACTGTAAATCAAATATACTTTAAAAAATAAAAATTAAAAAAAAAATCAAACATTTATAAACTCTCCAAATGAAAAAAAAAATCTTCCTGACATTTTGATACGAATTTTGTTAAACCTGTATATCCATTTTGGGGAAATGATTTCTATACTATGTTCAGTCTTCCAACCTATAAACAAAGTGTATCTCTGCATTTATTTAGGTCTTAGATTTCTTTCATCAGCATTTTATAATTTTCAGTATATAAGTTCTATAAATGTTTTGTTAAATTCATATCTAAGTATTTCAATTTTTTAAGCAATTGCAAATGGTATTGTATTTTTAATTTCAGTTCCCACATGTTCATTCCTAGAGTTTAGTAATCAATTTTTGTATGTCAGTCTTATAGCTTGTGATATTGCTTAACTCATTTATTAGTTCTACAGGTCTTTTTGCAGCTTTCTTGGGATTTTCTACACATATGACAAAGGCAAACAGGAACAGTTTAATTTCTCTTTCCATTCTGTACACTCTTTTCCCCCCATCTTATCGTGCTGGCTGGAACTCCGAATATTATGCCGAACAAGAGTTATGAGAATGGATATCCTTGCCACCTTATTCCCAATCACAGGGGGAAAATATTCATTTTTTCATCAAGTATGACTTTAACTGTATGTTTTCTGCACATGTTCTTTATCAAGTTGAGGAAATTCACCTCTATTCCTAGTTTTCTGAGAGTTTTAGTCATGAATGGTGTTCAACTTTGTCAAAAGGTTCTTTTCTGCAACAACTGATATGATCATGTGATTTTTTCTTCACTATCCTGTTAATACAGTTGATTATACTGACTAATTATCAAATATTCAGCCAACCCTGCATTCCTGGAATAAAGTCCACTTGGTCACAGTGTATTTTTTTTCTATATTGCTCAATTATATTCTACTTACAATCTGTTACAGAATTTTCGCATCTATACTTATGAGGGATATTGGTCTGCAGTTTTTGGGGTTTTGTTTTAGTTTTTGTTTTGGGTATTGTCTTTGTCTGACTTTGGTAGCAAGGTTATTACCAGCTTCATAATATGAAATTAGGAAGGGGTTTCTGAATTTTATATTTCCTGACAGAGACTGTGTACAAAGAGTTTGAATTCTTCAAGAATTTGGTAGAATGAGCCAATGAAAACATCCAGGTCTGGTTTTCATTTTGAAATTACAAATTTAATTTCCTTAATAGTTTAGGGCTATTTAAATTATCTGTATTATGCTGTGTGAGTTGTGGTAGCTTGTGCTTTCCAAGTAATTGGTTCATTTTATCAACATTGCTAAGAATTTATATTTTTTCATTTGTTACAAGTGTGTTTATAATTGTTCTTGGTGGCTGCTTTAAAATCCTTGTCAGATAATTCTGACATCTGTGTTATCTTGGTGTTGGCAAGATTAACTCTCTTTTCTAATTTGAGTTGAGACATTTCTGGTTCTTGATATAAGATACTTTCAATTGAAACCTGCATACTTGGGGTACTGTTATGAGACTATGGATCTTATTTAAATATTCTGTTATAGTAGACTTCTTCTACCACCACTCTGGTGGGGGAAGAAGGACAAAGCCTCATTATTGACTGGTAGGGGTGGAAGTGCAGCTTCCTCACTAGATTTCGTTGACCACTGGTGGGGGAGAAGGGAAAAAGGAACTTGTTACACTGGGTGAAGGTGGGAGTTCAGGAACCTCACTAATACTGCCCTGGCTGGGAGGAGCACACTGTTACTGTCCCCACCCACCCCCCTCGCCCATCACCTCTACTAACACCATGGGAGAGAGGGGTTGCCTTGTTATGACTGAGAAAAGTCTAGGTCCCCATTTGGCTTCTGCTAATCAGGGTGATTTTTTTCTGTGTATTTGGCTGGAGTGGAGGGGTTACTGTCTAAAAGTTTTCTCTCTCACTATCCCATTCCTAATCCTTGGCTAAAGAGGATAGACTTTTCTTAAGGCTTTTGTCTGTGCCGAACATTTCTGGGTTGCCAGCTTCTCCATATCCATTCCAGAACATACGAGGCAATAAGAAAACTCAGTATTTTTACAGTCATGCTATTATTTGGGTTCTGAGGTCCTAAGACCATCTATCTTCTTCTCTTCACTTTTCAGAGTCTTATATTTGTTTTACTCATAACGTCCAGTTTTCAGCTGTACTTAGCAGGAGGAATAGAGAAATGTCCATCTATTCCATCTTTCTGGAAGCAGGAAGTCTACATTGAATCACTTTTATATTTTCTTCAGGGATAGGCTTGGACAGGGAGAGGAGTGTGTGTGTGTGTGTGTGTGTGTGCGCACGTGAGCACGTGCACGTCTGTGTGAAAAATCAGATCCTGGAAATAGGAAAAAATGTTCCTATTTCATTTTATTCTCTACAAATACTAGTTAATTTTACTTATTTAACAAAATATTTACAATTAGCTTTCTAACAGAAAATAACAAAGAACCCAAGGCTTGTATACTGGCTGACTCACAAGGCAAATTGAGAAGGCACCCAACAGTTAGGAGAGAGAGTCGACCATACAGAATATAAAGTGGGCAATTCACAAAAACATTGGATCAAGCCATGAAACAGGGAGTTCCTGACAAGCTTGTCTAAATCTTTAACATTTCCTATGGCCTTATTTATTCTCTGCACACTTTACTCTCAGAGATAAGTATGTTAAAGTCTCCCACTAGGATCTATCAGTAAAAAAAGACCCTTTCTGTTCTGTTTAATGTTTCATGCCTTGAATTCTACCACATCAGATATTACTATTATTCTTGGTTTCCTTTACAATTTCATAGCCTTTTTTTAAAGTTCATGAATTTGTTTTTTAACTTTTAATCTTTCTGCATCACTTTGTTTTACATGATTTTCTTTCTAGCATCTACCTAGATTTTGTTTTCTGATTCTTTCTGGATTTCAGCAGGCAGAGAGGAAGACAGAATGAGAGACATGCACGATCATATCACAGTCTTACCTAGAATTCCTGAACTCCTATAGCATTTTAACTTTACTTGTCTTAGCAATTATAACTACGTGACTTTGGCAAATTCATATATATGGTATCTCTCCATAGACCGCAGGCTCTTGGAGGGTGGAAGAAACTTTTATTACTTTTTGAAAAGCTTCCCAAAGTACTTACACATTGCCTTATTTATAGAAGATATTTAACAAATATATTTTGAATTTAATCAGGAAGATTAATCTTTGCACTAAGCATTGTGAGGCTAGAGAATATATCAACAATGAAATCCTAGTAAACAAACAGTCTGCCAGTTTAGAAATGTTATGCTTAGAATGGCCACCAACAAGATATTCAGTCAGCTTCTGCACAGTGGCCTAATGTGAAACTCCCCAAAGCAGGAATGAACAGAATTGCTTTGGTTAAGTCATGATGAAAAACTAATGACTAGTGGGAAACAACAGCAGATGGCCAATCTGGCAACAATCTTAAACAGGGGCAGCTCTTTAGGAATAAAGACAACAGGGAGTTATAAATAGTACCAGAATCTGTAAACTCAAAAGTAGCTAAAAAAAAAACAAACAAAAAAAAACACGTAGCTCCCAAAATCTGTGCAGTTTTAAAAATGTATATAGAGAAGCAAATCTGTTACCCTAAACTTACTAAGCTTCACCTGGATCATACTTACTTACAATAATTCTCAGAGGTGAACAACTACAGTTGCTTCTAAATCATCTATGGTCACTGAGGGAACCTATTAATAGAGTCAAACTAGCACGTGATCTTTGTTTACCCTGATATTGCTCTATTTTACCAAATATTTAATTTGCATTCCTTAAATGTATCCTAAATGGGAAAAACTAGAACTACACCAGAAATGTGCTATGTTCAATAGGTAATCCATCTAGAATTCAAATACTACAAATCCACATAACAAATAACCCATGTTTTTGATTGAGACTTTTATAGCACAAATTTTCCTTTTTTTTTTTTTTTTTTTTTTTTTGCAGTACGCGGGCCTCTCACTGTTGTGGCCTCTCCCGTTGCGGAGCACAGGCTCCGGACGCACAGGCTCAGCGGCCATAGCTCATGGGCCTAGCCGCTCCGTGGCATGTGGGATCTTCCCGGACCGGGGCACGAACCCGTGTCCCCTGCATCGGCAGGTGGACTCTCAACCACTGCACCACCAGGGAAGCCCTTCCGTATATTTTAATGTATGGTACCACCTTCTTTTCTCTGCCTCCTTCACTTCGGGCTCCCTATCCTACATCGCCCTCTCTTGAAAACAGTAGAACAAAAATCTAGGCAAGATTCAGTGCTTGCCTTGTTAGGCAAATTAAGACTGCAGTCAACTGAAGCTTTCACTTCAGGTCAAGTTAGTTATTATTTTGGGAACTGGGCCTAGTGCCCATAGTCTCAAAGAAAAGGATAAGACAAAATTCATCATGGTTCTCATTCCTCATTTCATTTAAAAAAAAAAAAAAAAAGTAATGCCCAACCAAATGCTCATCATCATCCCCATGGAGTTCTATTACCTCTCTGACCTTGACCAAGACCTCCACTCCTCCTCAAGGCTCCCGAACCATTCTATGGAGTCACTATAACTGCAGCTTCAAATTCCCCTATATCCTCAATCTTTTTTCCAAGCCTCTGCTTTGCTTTGCTTTGAATGAAATCTTGTCTTCTCTCAAACCACCACTTCTTATGCTGCTCTCTCAAATGGTGGTATAGGTAGGTATCTTGCTTACTCCCCACTGCTCCCTTCTATCCTTCCCAAACTCTTGTAAGACATACACAAAAACTTGCTCCTTTAAAGTTCATGTTACTCAGCTTTAATACCCAGTTCCCCTCTTTGCTGCTAGGATCTATCAGCCTCCCAGTCACTTCCCACATTCACTGAGAACTTTCATACCTAAAGTCTTCCCCTTTACCCTAAGCCCTGCTATCATCCTAGGTGATATCAACACCCCTGAGACCAAACTCTCCAAAATGATGGTCTTTCAGTTCTTTTGACATCCTCAATTACATAATCTACCTTTCTACCTAACCCTAACCACCTATTCCTGTGGTCACTACCTGGATCTAGTCATCATTTGAAACTGACCAACTTGTAAAGAACATAGTTCAGGTATCCTACTCTAACCACTACCTCTTTTTCTGGAAGTTTACTTATAAACCACCCTCACTGTGAACATTCTTTTTGTTTTGTTTTGTTTTTGTTTTTGTTTTGTTTTTCCGGTACGCGGGCCTCTCACTGCTGTGGCCTCTCCTGTTGCGGAGCCCAGGCTCCGGACGCACAGGCTCAGCGGCCATGGCTCACGGGCTTAGCTGCTCCGCGGCATGTGGGATCTTCCCAGACCTGGGGCACGAACCCGTGTCCCCTGCATCGGCAGGCGGACTCTCAACCACTGCGCCACCACGGAAGCCCCCACTGTGAACATTCTTTGACCTCAGATGACCTTCCAGTACTTAACTTTGTACCTTTTACCCATCTATCTTCTTTTTACTATATTCATTTCTTAGGCAACTTAAATTCCGTGCTCTACTCTGTTAAAAATACTCTTATGAATACCCTAAACCCCTTAGATTCCTGTCTTGCAAAACCCCAGGCCCAGATGGAAACCCAGCTATCCGCTTTCTTCATAATTAAACCCAAGTACAATTAGAAAAAGTAACACAACAGGACAGACAGACAGATACAGCTATCACTTCATGATCAACCTCAGTGAGTACACAATAATGTTCTTTTCTCTGTAAAATTACTTTCCACTCCCTACATTTAAAATTTTCTCCATTCTCTTCAAACTTCTAATCTCCATCATTTCCTTCTTTTCATAGAAGAGAAGCTATCAAACAAGAAGTCTTGCAGCTTCTAGCTACCAAACACCCTTTACACTCTTAACACCTCCAATCTGGCTTCTGCTTCCATCAAACAGGTCTCTCTGAGGCTACCAATGGGACATTTTTTCAATCCACATTTAACTTGATCTCTCAGAAGTACCATAGTGGATCAATTGAATGCTTGAGGCTTTCTCTTCCCTTATGTGGTAGGCTGAAACACACCCCCCAAAATATCAGGTCCTAGGCCTTGGAACCTGTGAATGTTATCTTACATGTTAAATGTGACACAATAAGAAATATGTATTTGATTTAGTCCCTTGTTCCTGACACCTAGCTCCTAAAACCCTTGGAAACTCTGAAGCAATAAGCATGTCTTTTGTATGCCAATGAGATGACTGGTGGCTGGAGGCCAGTAGGTAGCTTCAGGATGAATACTGGTAGCCAGAAAGACCAAGGCATGATTATAAGGTTGGAACTTTTAGTCCCAATTGCCCCCCTCCTCTAGGAGGGGAGAGTGACTGGAGATTGAGTCAATCACCTTTGTCCAATCACCTTTGAGACCGTGGGCACTAGGCTCAGTTCCCGTAATGAGACCTCCATAAAAAAACCCTCAACAGTGGGGTTCAGAGAGCTTCTGGGTTGGTGAGCATATCAAGGTGCTAGGAGCACCACGTGTCTGGAGAGGGCATGGAAGATCTGCCCACTCCTTGCCCCCATACCTTGTCCTATGTATCCCTTCCATCTGGCTATTCCTGAGTTTCATCCTTTACAATAAACCAGTAACAGTAGGTGAAGTGCTTTTCTGAGTTCTGAGAGCCATTTCTAGCAAATTATCAAACCAGAGAGGAGGGGCTGTAGGAAGCCACCCCACCCCCAACCTCGACTTCATAGCCATTTGGTCAGAAGTACCATTGGCCCAGACTTGCAACTGGTATCTGAATGGGGGTAATCTTGTGGGACTGAGCCCTTTACCTGTAGGGTCTGCACTAACTCCAGTAGTTAGTGTCAGAACTGAATTGTAGGACAACCAGTTGGTATCCAGAAAGTTGGTGAATTGGTTGGCATAAGGAAAAAACCCACACATTTGGTGTCAGAAGTGTTGTGTAGGTAAAATCAGCTCAGAATAGGGACCTTCCTGGCAGTCCAGTGTTTAAGACTCGGCAATTCCACTGCAGGGGGCGCAGGTTCAATCCCTGGTTAGGGAACTAAGATCCCACTTGGCACTCCGTGCAGCCAGAAAGGTAAAAAAAAAAAAAAAAAAAAAAATCATCTCAGAATAAAGGTTTGGCAGATGTAATTACATTGAGGCTCTTGAGATGAGATTATCCCAGATTATGCAGGTGGACCCTAAATGCCATCACAAATGTCTTTGTAACAGAGGAAGATTAGACACAGAAAAAGAGGAGGCAATGGGACCACATAGCCAGTAATTGGAGTGGGGTAGCCACAAATCAAGGAATGGTGGCAGCCACCAGAAGTAGTAAGAACCTCTGGAGGAAGCACAGTCTTGCTAACACCTTGATTTCAGCCCAGTAATACTAATTTCAGACTTCTGACCTCCAGAACTATGAGAGAATATAAATTTCTATTGGTTCAAGCCACTAAGTTTGTGGTATTAAAGCAGCCGTAGAAAACTAATACAATGTAGCTTCTTTAATAATTCACTTAGTTTGCTGAAATCAGTTCTTCTTGAGCTTCTTTAATGAGTCATCCTCCTCCTTACCTGGACATTAAAATGGGGAATTGCTCAAAGGCTAGGAATTCTCTTCTCTCTATATATTCCTTTGCTCCAGTGAGTTTCAACCACATCCACAGCAATTACCACCCAATACAAGAGATCTAAATGTATATTTTCAACTCTGATCTCTCCTCTGATTTCATGATATTTCCATTTAAATTGCCTACATAATATTTCCATCTGAACGTTCCAAAGGCATCTCCAATTCAACATCTCCCAGTAACAAACCTGATCCTCTTCTAATATTCCTTGTCTCAGCAACTGATACAACTCTCCAACCACTACATTAACCTTCCCCCAGTTCCTTAGAATATACAAGGCCCTCACTCTCCTGATGGCTTCTGCATATGCTTTCTCTCAGCCTACACTGCTCTGAACAAGTTCTACCCAACCTACTTCCTATCCTTACTGTTGAGTTCCTGCTCATCCTTCCAATCTCAAATTTCAGTTCAGCTGTCACCTTCGCAGAACCTTCTCTGACTCTCCAATTTAAATGGGGTAACCTTATACACTTTTATGACACCATGTTCTTCTCGTTGTATTTATCAGAGTTCTAATTATCCATTTATTTTTTGTGATTAATTCTCTCCTCCACTAGACTATAAACTCCAAGAAGGCAGGGAATGGTTGTTTTATTCACTCTATACACTACACACACACACACACACACACACACACACACACACACACACACACTCTCTCTCTCTCTCTCTCTCCCTCCCTCCCTCCCTCCCTCCCTCTCTCTCTCTCTCTCTCTCTCTCTCTCTCTCTCTCTCTGTGCCCGGCATATAGGAAACACCAAATAATATTTTCCAATTGAACAAATGAAAACTATTACTTCAAGTGTGAGTGTCCTGGAAGCCACCTAAGCCTTCTTCCCTTATAGTTGGCCCTCCATATCTACAGATACAGAACTCGTAGATACAGAGGGGTGACTGTTCTATACCTTTTTATATAAGGAACTTGAGCGTCCATAGATTTTGGTATCCACAGGGGGTCCTGGAACTAATCCCCCATTGATACTGAGGGACGACTAATTTTTACATTTAGTTACCAAGGCTATTAATACGTTTTAACTCAGATCCATAGTTATTTAGATTTTCCTGAAGTAAAAAAATATATATATCATTGTCCAACATTACCCATTATATATTAAATAGAATTCAGTTCCTTTAAAACAACAGTTCTTGAAGAAACTCTAAAATAAAAATTAATAAAGCTGACTTTTGCTTCTGGCATGGTGGAGTACTGGGATCAGATTTACCCTCTTTCAGTAACTAGAAAAAGGAAAAAATATGATACTGTTATCAGACACTGGATAACAGAGAAATTAGGTCTTCAACCCCTGGGAAAAAAAAAGGCGGGGGGAACAAGTAAGTTAAGCCTTGTAATTTCTCTGCTGTTCTGCCTAGGGGCCCTTTCCACACCACTGTGCAGAAACAGCCACACTCAACAGAGCACAGCAGCCTCACTGAGTTGAGAAGCCAGATTAGGAAGGCAAAAGTGACTGAAATCTTGAGGGCAGAGTAGAGAGAAGAGAGCCACTCAAAGAAAGAGCTCCAGAAATCAGCAGAGGAGTCCTCCCAGTCTTTAGCCAAATACCAATCTACACCTGCATATGGCAAAACTCCGTTAAGTTGGTAAAGGACAACTGCCAGGGAGCTAAAAGATAAACAGTTCCCAGAACTTATTCAGAAACAAGGATAAAAATTACCACAGACTTCTCCTCTGAAACTGTGCAAGCCAGAGACAAGGAAACTACAACTTTAAAGTGCTAAAAAACAAAAATGTAAATCCAAAAATGCCTATCATTGTCTTTTTCACTCTCATTCTCTCACAAATGTACAAGAATTTTCCAGAGTCTAAGAAACTTGTGATACCACAACAGATTATATTGTATATTCTTTGGGAAAGGTTATTTTTCATTAAAAAGTTATTTATATTAACCCATAATTGGTTTATTATTTTATAAATGAACTGATAAACACTTTTTAAAGTTCTTAATTTTAATTTCTAATAAGGTAAATTTTGATTGCTATAGCCCACATAAAGAAAACCTGCTTGAGAGCCTCAATAATTTTTACAGAAAGATATTCCAAGACTAAAAAGTTTGAAAGTGACTGCTTTAGGCATAGTGGCCCCATCAAATCAGTGTTCTTTTGTGATGCCACAGAGCTTGTGCAAAAGTTTTTCATTACAAATTCATTTTCTCTAATAAATACACAGCTTTCTTGTTTTGTCAGTCTGGGTAATGCATTATCTTTGAAAAGAATTTGTCCATTTCATCTAAATTATTTAATTATTAGTATAAAATTGTTTATAATACTCCCTTAGTCTAGGATATATTATGATGTCCCTCTTTCAGTCTAGATATTGATAATTTGTCGCTTTTCTCTTTTTATACTGATCAGTCTGACTACAGATAACAATTTTACTGATTTCCCCCCGCAAATATTAACTGTATCAATATCGACCCTCCAATACTTGACACAATTGGGGTTTTGGTGATGGCCTTTTAGTCTTTATAACACCCGATGACAATGGTGGTATGATCAAATATATAAACATTTAGAAGATCTGCAGACCTCATGCAACCAGTATTTTCCAAATTACCAATGCATGGGCAAAAGATTTATTTAAATACAAGATAGACCAATGGGTTTAATATAATAGAGCAAGAAAATTTTCTTCATATGGTTTCAGATTTCACACTGCAGTTAAACTGTTAAATTTTGGTGCAATATAAAACAGGAAGATCTAAATTATCTGTATGTATGGTGAAATGGGAAGTACACACAAGCACTTCTGTTGTGTACTGAAAAATAACTGTTGTCAAAAAAAGCACCATGCAACTATTTGAGTTGTGAGCCACTTTTTCATGGAACACTATTTTACTTGAAAGAAAACAGACAAACCATTACTTGGACTAGAGTATCCAGAAGATGTTTTCTTGAAAATGAACAAAGTGAGCTTATTACTTCAAGGAAAACAAATGACAGTATTTACTACCAATGATAAAATTCTAACTTTAATTTAAAAATTTGGAAAATTTATACCTGTCCATGGAAGACTTGGCAGCTTCCCAAGATTCTTCTGATAAGACAGGTAGTGATATTAACAAATGATTTTTTTATATTATATAATGTGGCAGCTCAAACTTTTTGGTTTCAGGATCACTTAAACCCTTTAAAATTATTGAGAGGGCTTCCTTGGTGGCGCAGTGGTAGAGAGTCCGCCTGCCGATGCAGGGGACATGGGTTCGTGCCCCGGTCCGGGAAGATCCCACATGCCGCGGAGCGGCTGGGCCCGTGAGCCATGGCCGCTAAGCCTGCGCGTCCGGAGCCTGTGCTCCGCAACGGGAGAGGCCACAACAGTGAGAGGCCCGCGTACCACAAAAAAATTAATAAATAAAATAAAATAAAATAATTGAGAATCCCAAAGAACTTTTATTTATGTGGATTATATCTATCAATATTTACTATATTAGACGTTAAAGCTAAGCATTTAAATTTTTAAAACTTATTTTAAAATAAAACAAACCTACTACATGTTAATATAACTAGCATTTTGATGGGAAATAACTATTTTTTAAAAACTCTAGTGAGAAGAGTGTCACTGCTTTACCTTTTTTCAAATCCCTTTCCTGACACCAGTCAGAATGGCCATCATCAAAAAAATCTAGAAACAATAAATGCTGGAGAGGGTGTGGAGAAAAGGGAACACTCTTGCACTGCTGGTGAGTACGTGAATTGGTACAGCCACTATGGATAACAGTATGGAGGTTCCTTAAAAAACTACAAATAGAACTACCATATGACCCAGCAATCCCACTACTGGGCATATACCCTGAGAAAACCATAATTCAAAAAGAGTCATGTAACAAAATGTTCATTGCAGCTCTATTTACAATAGCCAGGAGATGGAAACAACCTAAGTGTCCATCATCAGATGAATGGATAAAGATGTGCCACATATATACAATGGAACATTACTCAGCCGTAAAAAGAAACAAAATTGAGCTATTTGTAATGGGTGGATGGACCTAGAGTCTGTCATACAGAGTGAAGTAAGTCAGAAAGAGAAAAACAAATACCGTATGCTAACACATATATACGGAATTTAAGAAAAAAAATGTCATGAAGAACCTAGGGGTAAGACAGGAATAAAGACACAGACCTACTAGACAATGGACTTGAGGATACGGGGAGGGGGAAGGGTAAGTTGTGACAAAGCGAGAGAGTGGCATGGACATATATACACTACCAAACGTAAAATAGATAGCTAGTGGGAAGCAGCTACATGGCACAGGGAGATCAGCTCAGTGCTTTGTGACCACCTGGAGGGGTGGGATAGGGAGGGTGGGAGGGAGGGAGAAGCAAGAGGGAAGACATATGGGAACATATGTATATGTATAACTGATTCACTTTGTTATAAAGCAGAAACTAACACACCATTGTAAAGCAATTATACTCCAATAAAGAGTTAAAAAAAATCCCTTTCCTGTCCAGTTTAATTTCAGACAGCTGGATTCTCTCATGTGCTTCTGTACTCACTCTGTTACCACATCACAGGTCAGGCCAGATGGCCTCTGAAAAACTCTTGAGAACAAGCATGGAAAAAGGCAAATAGCATCTTAGTATTACCGTGAAAACAGTTAAACTTCATGGAACCCTTGCAATTCCTTCCTATATTTTCCACTGTTAAAGTTAAGAGATGGTAATAAACCTTAGCTGACCATGGTACAGAAACCAATGTTGTAAATCTTTTATAAAAATTCTTACTCTGTTAAGGACACATTTCTTTTAAGCAAAATATATTTCTTTAGGCTTTATCCCTAATCAAAGCAGTTATCATTACTCTAGTCCCCAATTAATATACACGAACACTACTTTTAGATCCCTTTAAACATATACATGTATGCATGAACCCATGTGCATAAATATATATAATCTCTCTCACACATGCACAGAACACATCAAAAGAAATACACCAAAACATTATTAGCAAGATTACGGATAGTTTTGATCTTTTTATCTTTATTTTTCCCCCAATATTCTATATGTACTTGCATTTGGTTTTAAAAAAAGGAAAAATGCTTCCCACTACTCTCTTCCTCTCTTTAGCACTGGACAATATTCTTTTCAAAAGGAGTGTGCCCTGACCTTAGGGAACCAGCAGGCCTTAGTAAATACAAAGAGGGAGAGAATGACAAAATTACACCAGGAAGTAGGATGCAGTGGACTACATGTTAACATATCAAAGAACTGGAACTTAGAATTCTGATCCAAGAACCTAGGATTTCCAATAAAAAATGTTCTTCTCATAAAATAATACATCTTCTTATACAGTGCCAGCAGGAACTATGAACACCAATAAACTTATTACAAATATTTAGCTCTCTGTACCTTCTAAGTGTTCTCACTTACTCTCCTTTGATCTTATATCATCACAGAATACAGTACTTGAAAATTCATACTCTTAATGGATTTAATAAACTTTTTAAGTAAGAGACCTCAATCTTTGTGGAGATTACCACTATTCATGAAAATGTCTGTCTCTTGGCCAAAAATAATTGCAGCAAAGGGCCAATAACTCAGAGCAATGAAATACAAGGCTCTGAATTCTTCTAATTAGGAATCTCAAAACTCTATTACTTTATAACTGGTGCCTGCAATGTCACACCCATTATGCCATAATTAATGTGAAGAGAAAGGAGAACACGATGCTGAATCACAAACAATTCTTCCACTTAACTAGCAGAGGAGAGGCAGTACAAAGAAGTGATTAAAACTCAGACTCTAGAGCAGTGTCTGAGTACCGATTCTGGCCCCATCATCCTAGGCAATTAACTTAATTTCATCTGCCTCAGTTTCCCCATCTATAAAATGGAGAAGAGGGTAGAATAATAAATAATCTCTACCTACAAGATTGTTAGAAGGATTAAATGATTGTTAATATTCATAAAGTGCTGGCACATAGTAAATATTTTTAAAGAAAAAGTAACAAAACCCTGAAGTTAAAGTTCAAACACTTCAAAAATAAATGATGAAATAATTGTAGAAATGCAGAAAAGTCAAAACGAATCATTTAGAATACTGTATACTCAACTTTCTAGCTTCTTAAAATGGTATAGCAATGTGGTGTTCAATTATATCTGAATACAGCAGGAGTCCAAACTGCTGAAGTACAAATCACTTTCAGGGACTTCATAGAAGAGTATGGCTCTATGTAACTTGAAGTGTCTTTATGCCCACATAAATTGAACAGAAAAATGTTCTGGTTTTGCAGTTGAAATAAGGAAGGTTACACCGAATGCTAGCATGGACTGGAGGCCTTAGTTGTTCTGCAGACCACCAAAAAAACCAAAAAGGCTGATCCTGTGTGACAAATCTGTTCAAAATGTGAATGAAATAAATGAACAATCATATAAAATTAAGACTGAAACGAATTTCCTAAAGAAATGGAGTCTTCCAGGTTGAGTCAGGGTCTGCACAAGTTGAAACGCAGACATCTTGTACTGCCAGAAAGCCAGGAAGCACTCCATGACCAACCAGGTCAGATCAAAATGACAGAGTAGGGCTTCCATGGTGGCATAGTGGTTAAGAATCCGCCTGCCAATGCAGGTGACACGGGTTCGAGCCCTGGTCCGGAAAGATCCCACACGCCGCGGAGCAACTAAGCCCGTGCGCCACAACTGCTGAGCATGTGCTCTAGGGCCCAGAAGCCACAGCTACTAAGCCCATGTGCCACAACTACTGAAGCCCACGCACCTAGAGCCCATGCTCCACAACAAGAGAAGCCACAGCAATGAGAAGCCCATGCACCACAATGAAGAGTAGCCCCCACTCGATGCAACTAGAGGAAGCCCACACATCACAACGAAGACCCAACACAGCGAAAAATAAATAAATTTTTAAAATGACAGAGTAGTCACCTTAAAAAATTCCCACTGACCAAATGTGGGACAATTTGAACATCAAAAATAAATAAATAAATAATGACACCTAAAGCAAGCAGAAGAAAAGAACAATAAGAATTAGAGTAGAGGGCTTCCCTGGTGGCGCAGTGGTTGAGAGTCCGCCTGCCGATGCAGGGGACGCGGGTTCGTGCCCCGGTCCGGGAAGATCCCACATGCTGCAGAGCGGCTGGGCCAGTGAGCCATGGCTGCTGAGCCTGCGCGTCCGGAGCCTGTGCTCCACAGCGGGAGAGGCCACAACAGTGAGAGGCCCGCGTACCACAAAAAAAAAAAAAAAAAATAGAATTAGAGTAGAAATCAATAAAATTGAAAACAGGAAAATAGAGAAAAAATAAAAAACCAAAGCTGTTTTTCAAAAATATGAAAATTGATAAATGTATAGCTAGACTAAGCAAGAAAAAAAAAAGACACAAATTACCAATAAAAAGACAGATCATCACTACTAATTGCAAAAACATCAAAAGGATAATAAAGGAATATTAGGGAAAACTCTGTATCCACAAATTTGATAACTGAGATGAAACGGACCAATTCTGTGAAAGACATAATCTACCAAAATTCACACAAAGAAAAGCAGATAATCTGAACAGGCCTAAAATTGAATCAATAGTTATTAACCTTCAACTGAAAGCACCAAGACCAAACAGTTGCACTGGTGAATTCCACCAAACATTTAAGGATTAAAAAAAAAAAAAAAAAGATATCAATTCTCTACAATCTCTTCCAGAAAACAGAAGTAGACGAAACACTCCCTAACTCATTTTTATGAGGGCTACATTATTCTAATACCAAAATCAAATACATTACAAGAAAACTACAGAACAGTATCTCTTTTGAAAACAGATGCAAAAATCCTCAACAAAGTATCTAAAATCAAATCTAACAATGTATAAACAGAATTCTATACCACAATGAAGGGGGCTTTATTCCAGGAATTCAAGGCTGGTTCTAAAATTTATAAATGTAACCCACCACATCAAGAGGCTAAAGAAGAAAAATTATATGATCATACCAACAGAAGAAGAAAAAGCATTTGACAAAATCTAATACCCATTCATGATAAAAGAGAACTCTGAGAAAACTAGGAATAGAATTTGAGATTATAAATTCCTCAATTTGATAAAGAACATCTACCAAAAAAAAGAAAAAAAGAAGACCTACAGTTAACATTATACTTAATGGTAGGAAACTGGATACTTTCCCTCTAAACTCAGGAACAAGGTAAACATGTCCTCTCACCACTACTATTCAGTATCATACTGGAAATTCTAGCTATTGCAATAAGACAACAAAAGAAATTCAAGGGTATAGAGACTGTTAAAGAAGAAATAAAATTGCTTTTGTTCGCAGATGAGATGACTATATACAGAGAAATTCCCAACGAATGGAGCAAAAAAAAAAAAACAAAAAAAAACAAACCACAACACCTCCTAGTTGATACAGTTGTTTCCACTTGGGTATAAATTAATTTTGATACTGCTATACACATATACATACTGGAACGGAACAATTAAGTAAATGGATGGTGTATGGTGGGAGGCAGGTTTCTCACCGTTGGAGGAAATTTACGACCAGTAAGGGGAGAATGCCAGAATGATTAATGTGGTAATGGATTAGAATGGAAGACAGCAAGAACTCACGTTAACTTTAATACTGACACAGATGGTTACACATAGAAACAATTATAGACATGTATATAGACACATATTTATATACATGTGTGTCAACATATACATATTCATTTCTTTACTCTGCTGAGAGTCCCTAAAAGAAACCACATCCCGGAAGCAACAAGCACATCTCACCCAGATTTTTGTTTCTAATACCATTCTCCAATAAAATGAACGTGGACTCCTTGGAGAAATGGTTGATTCTAGGTCTGGGGCAGAAAATAGACAAGATGAGCTGGGAGTATCACGTAGTGCCAGAAAGTAAGGATGTCCTCAAAAACAAATAAAAACACCCACTTATCATGATGGAGGTAAATCAGAGAGGCACAGGAGCCAACTGAAAGGTCTCTTAATGGCCAAAGCTAGAACAATCTGAACAAAATAAAGTAGTACTGGACTTAATAAAGTAACCCAAAATTTAAAATAAACACCTATGAATCTATACTGACATTAATGACTGAACAAATTAATAAATGGGAGAAGAGACAAATCTCTCAAGCAGCAGGATTCTAAATGATTCATTCACGTACTCTACTCTCAAGGAGAGAGGGTATAACTCCTCATTCTTCAAGGCTGCACACAGTGACTTCTTCCAAACAGTACACACACCAGGAAAGGCATGAGGGGAGAGATCTGACAAACATTATCTCAGCCAAGTGATCAAGGTCAACATCAACAGTCATAAATTACGTTAATGGTATGTCCCCTTGATATTATGTGATGAAAATGGCAATTTACCAATTCACTGTGATCTTCCCCTCCAAAACCCATAATCCTAGTCTAAAAATAAGAAAAACATCAAATTCCAATAAAGGGGCATCCTACAAAATACCTGTACAGTGCTCCTCAAAACTGTCAACATCATCAAAAAATTCAAGGAATGTCTGAGAAACTCAAAGCCAAGAAGATCCTAAGGAGACATGAAAGCTAAATATAATGTGGTATCCTGGATGGGATACCTGGAACAGAAAAAGGACATGAGGTAAAAGCCAAGGAAAGCTGAATAAACTATCAAATTTAGCTATTGATAATGTATCAGTGTTAGTTCACTAATTATAACCAATGTACCATCCTAATGTAAGATGTTAATAACAGGAGAAACTGGGTGCAGCATATATGGGAACTCCCTATAATATGCTCTCATTTTTTCTGTAAATCTAAAGTTTCTAAAAAATAAAGTCTACTAAAAAAAAGGAATAGTGACTAAATGACTACACACACCCCCGCCAAAAAAACCCAAAAAAATCTCTGTGATACCAAGAGAGAGAAAGAGAAATAAAATTATTTGACACCTGTGGAGATGACCAGTCACCAATTTTCAGAGTTGAAATTGAGTTCAGAGTTTCAGAGGTGAAAGAATTCTCAGAGTTAAAGAGTTGATACATCAAAGGAAAATAAGCATATCCCTCATCTTTTCGGGTAGAACTGTAGTTCGATCTCAGTTGCTATGGAAAAGTTTTTTTTAACGGAAGACAGCTTGCTAATCCAGAAGGATGATAAGGTTACAAAAGCACCACTTTGCAACCCCAAATGAAATAACTGGTTTAGATAAGGCTTATCAATATATGCTAAAAACATCAGGTAAAAGGCTGCTGGGAAACCGAATATTTGGAGGGAACCAAAGTATCACCTCACCAGTCAACTGCTACTTGCAAAGGCACCATGTTTATAACAGACAGATTTAGTGAATACCATCTTAACCAAATGATCACATTTCAGGTAGACAACCTAATATGATATGCCTTGTGTTATGAATCAATACAATGAAACAATACAATGTTATGAATACAATACAATACAGGAGCAACAAAGCCAAAAAATCTAAATATAAATGCAGCCTTTAGACCCAACCTTCTGTTTTTAGGAAACACAATGGTTAGGGATAAAAGTTAAGTACCATAAGGAAACAATCAGACAAATCCAGAATGCAAGAACATTCTATAAAACGATTGGTCTGATCTCTTCGAGATGCCAATATCATGCGGGAGAAAAGTGGAGGTGGGGACAACTGTAGTAAGTTAAAAGTGACTAAAGTAAAAACAATCAAATGTAATACATGAACTTTGATTGAATTCTGGCTCGAGAAAACCCACTACAAATGGACAACTAGAAAAACTTGAATACAGACTAAATAGTAAGGGTTCCCCCCCCAAATATGACATTTGTAAGAGAATGTGTTAATTTTAGGAGATGCTTTAGGGGTCAAATACAGCAAAAAAAAAAAAAAAAAGTCTCTATTAAGAGAGAAATAAACAAATATAACGAAGTGTTAACAACTGTATGCAAGTGGCAGTATACAGGTGTTCACTGTCCTATTTTTTCAATTTCTCTTTATGTTTGAACATCCTTAATAAAAGCTGGGAGGTGTGGAAGAATACAGTCATTAAAAAAAAAAAGGTGATTAAATTATCAGTTGTAAACCACCAGAAGATAGTAAGAGCAGATTCTACGGGCAGGTGTAACAAACGTGGATTTTAAACCAGTCTCCTATGACACATACACTCATGAACATTAGGAAAGTAGGGGCATGAAAGAGATGGAATCAGTTTAAGAAACAATTCCTATTCTAAAGTTTAAAATATCAACCAAAACTCTACCGATAAAAACCTCTAAGACTGAACACCTCCAGTATCTCTTATTTCTTCAGAAGAAAAAAGGGACTACAAAAGAGATACTTTGCTTTTCAATTACAGTGGTTGAAGAGTGACAGAAAATTTTTGTAATTCTGAAATTTCAGAAATATACAAATGAGTTGGAGGAAAAAGAATATAAATGAACTCATGAAGACCATAAGTTAATTTACATACATAAATATATATGAAGATAGGACACCAAATCAAAATCCCCAACATTTCATATATCGTATTAATAATGGGTTTCATAGAATTAAGTTCTCTCTGCAATGCCTTACTATACTAGTGGCTGTGTTAGTATATAATGCTATAAGGCACAACCATTAAGTCCAGCCCCAAAGTCAACCCCTCCACATTTAATGACTTAGAAGGCTATCCTGGGATTTCTCTGCAGAACAAATTTTAAAATTTTACTCAACGTAACTGAGTAAATACTTCTCATTGCCTCCTCCACACTATCTAGGATTCTACAACCTTATAACTATGACAATATCATGCCGATAAGTATGTCAGTCCTTTTTATGTGTGACTGCCCTTTCTCATTCCTGATAGACATGAAAATATTGCCTTATCTTTCTCCCAAACTTTGCAATGATATTATTTTCTCTGCCAATTGTTTCCCCCCCTTTCTACTCTTAATCCTATTTCATTTCTCTAATAACTGCTATAATATATATATATATATAATGAATATATACTGTATATGTAAGAATACTGGTACCCAAACTCTCACCCTGAGAAAAAACTAAAACCACATACAATAGAATTTCAAATAGGGAATTTTATGAGATAAGTCTTTATTATGCTAACAAATTGCTTTCCCTTTTAATGGTGAACTAGGTAATTAAGACCAACTCTCCTACTGAGAGCAAAGAGAAAAACTGGACATCCCCTTCCCCCAGGGAAAATTAGAAAAACAAATATAAATACCTCTTTGAAGGCATCACAGTGCTTAAAAAGGCAGTAAAAAAAAAAAAGTATGGAGGCTAAGATCGGGGACAGCAAGAAAATCTTCAGAGGTGAGCCAGACACATGGTGGTCATTTTCTCAGGGGGGCATCTGCCCATCCCATAAAGGTGGCTGACAAGCCGAGCTGAACTTTTTCACAGATTTACAAGGCTGGCACAGAGCGGGTGTTAAATATTAGAGGTAAGGAACCAACAAAGTATGGGGGTAGGGAAATACGGGGCTGATAACACCCCTGGTTTTATGTTGGGACCCCGAAGGGTAATATCCTAGGATTAAAGAAAAAATAAAATAGACCAGCCTTGGCAGACTCTGGAGTGCCAAGCTCTGAAACATTTTTACCTCTGGCTGGATTAAGATGATCCTTAAATTACCTCTATAATTTTTCACATATAATGTTTTAATAAAAAGGAGGAGGAGCTCTCTTCGGCATGCCTGCACAGAGCAAAGGCCATGTGAGACCATAGTGAGAAGGTGGGTGCTGCGACCCAAGGGGGCGTCTCACCAGACACCAACTCTGCAGGCCCCTTAATCGTGGACTTCCAGTGTCCAGAACTGTGAGAAAATAAATTTCTATTGTTAAAGCCACCTAGTCTATGGCATTTTGCCATGGCAGCCTAAGCAGACTAATACAAGTATATTCACATTGTTGTGTAGCTGATCTCCGGAAGTTTTTCATCTTGCAAAACTGAAACTCTGTAACCATTAAACAACTCCCCATTTCTCCCTCTCCCCGGTTCCTGGCAACCACCCATCTATTTTCTGGTTGTATGAATTTGACTACTTTAGATACTTCATATAAGTGGAATCACAGGGTATCTGTCTTTTGTGATCAGTGTATTTTATTTAGCATAATGTCGTCAAGGTTTATCCATGCTGTAGGATGTGGTAGTATTTCCTTCCTTTTAAAGACTGAATGTTATTTCATTGTATGTGTTGGGGCCCAGGGTAGGCCACCCCCAAATGTGCCACAGTGGCACATTGATTATTCTGAATTAAAGTTACTTAAGAAACAGCCAATGCAAGAGGGACACTGTGACCTTCCTCTCTGTGTCCCTGAAAACAGGAAATAAGTGTGAAAAGTGCACTCCCTGCATCTAGAGGTAGAAGTCCACCCTTATCGCCAAAGACAGGGAATTTGGGGCTGAGAAGCTTGTACAAACAAACTTTGTTACTTCTTTAATTTACTACCCCAGTCCCAAACTGTCTAGATTCTTCACTGATTGGTCACCCAAAACCTGAGTTTCTTTGTCCTGTCAGTTCCTCACAAATGTATTGTTTCTTTGTCTGCAAAGTATATAACCTGCCTGCTTTGGCCATTTCTTAGGTCCCATTTCTATGAACCCTCCCTGTGCATTAATTAAAATTTGTTTCTTTTTCTTCTGTTAATCTGTCTTGTGTCCAGCCGCAAGAACTCTGTGAGGGTAGTTGGGGAAATTTCCCCCTCCCTGACATATATATATATAGACCACATTTTGTTTATGTTGTCTTCCTTTTAAGGGCGTCAACATTTATTCTCATAGGCAGCTAAATTATTGGTGGATCATTTTTGGTTCTGTCAGGCTGTGTTGTTTCTTTGTTCACACTGGTCAGCACTGAACCACCACTGGTCTCACTATTCAGCTGTCGGCTGTGCAGGAGGCCATCTCTGCAGGGACCACAGAGTCTTGTCCTCTGTCTGTGCACCTAGCTGTTAGCCAGGGACCTAGGATGAGCTCCCACCACATCTTCTGGACACCTCTTTCTGTGACGCTCTCTTTTGTCAGTCACCCTGACCTGCAAATTCCAAGCATGTAAGCAGCTCAAAACTTGGATCACTGCCTCCTCAGCTTCGTGAGACTCCTGCTCTGTTTAGGATTCATTTTCCTGCTATGGGCCAGAAAGTGGCCCTAGGCAGAATACCAGGGTGACCATAGCGCTCACCTTTGTGCGTTATGTTCTCTCAAAGGTCACAGTGCTGCCTGTTCCGTCCCTGAAAACAGTTGCCTCACCTATTTTGTCATATATAGTATTTTGGCTGAGGGTCAAGTCCCGTATCACTCTGTCATGGCTGGAAATAAAACTATATTAGTTTTTAATTAGTATGCTCGCCCTGTTTCTCTTCTCCTTCCTCTCTTCTGTCTTTATACATTCTATCTTGGTGACCTTATCCTTGGAATTTCAATTCCTTTTCTAAATATTTTCTTTAACTTTTTATTAAGATTTCACCTATTAGAAATAAATTACTAACACTGTAGTATGTATTTATTTAATTTATTCCTCTTTATGGTTGGCTCTGCATATAAAAATAAGAGAACAAGGAGAGAAAATTTAATGGAATTCCTTACTCTGTGAAGGGTAAAGATTAGAGCACAACTGGGAGAATGTTTTGGGGAACACAGGTGTATAGCACATTCACAAAACATGTCAGAGGGAATTGCTGGGTCAATGGATACTTTCAAATGGGACCACCAGTTTAAAGTCTCCAGCAATGTATGAATTAAAGGGCCTATTTCTCTATACCCTCATCAAGCAAAGGTGAAGTGAACCACAGGATCCTCAAGATCATGATGACTTTTCACTCCCAGCTGTATCCTGGAAAGGTGATGAGTTTTTACTTAGGAGAAGGTCTTTCATCTTCTTCACGTTAGAACATCTATAAGACAAATCTTTTCCTTGCTAGTAATGGTCTTCTCTCATAGCAAAACTTCGATGATAATAAGGTCTTTATTTCAATATTAGTACTGAGATGGGGAAGGAAATGAAGGGGAGGGGAGAAAACTCCTGTGCTGGCCTACAGGAGAGAGTGTGAAAGAGATGTGATAAAAGCTAAGGAAGGAGTGATTTTCAAGGTGGAGGGAGCATTCAAAGTATAGAGTGCTAAAGAAAAAAAATAATAATAAAAAAAAAGGAGGAGAATAAGACAACATGATAAAAACTTACAATAGCCTACAGGAAAACACACAAGACCAAGATAATAAAGTTATCCAATACAGACATGCTTAATATATTAAAATAAATTTTTTTTAACTGTGGGCCATGAAAGACCAGCCCTGTACAAAACCCTAACTTCAAAATTTCACATCATACTTCATTTCCTCATCCTTAAATTCATCTGATTAATTCTTTAGGAATTCCCACAGCTGTTCTAAACCCTCCTTTGGTCCACATACATCAAAAAAGAACACAATGCCTACTAAAGGAAAAAAAAATCAGTCTTCCAATCTAAAAGGAATTCATGTGCCCACAGACAGGCCCTCTAACCTGCCCTATTGGTACATTCCCCAAGAGGGGGCACATCCCACTAAATTGCCACCAGAGAGTGAACTGCTGCAGGGAGCCACAAGCTCAAATCAGAGATTTTCAAGCATGTTACATCACAACTGTTACATATACACCTCTGTATATATCTGTATGTAAGTACACTCAACTGAAACCCGAATTTCATAAAACAATTCTTAGCTATAGTAAATAAGACAGGGTGACTGACGTAAGGACAGACATACAGATTAATGGAATAAAACTGAGAGTCCAGAAAAAAAAATTTTTTTAAACAAGAATGATAAGACATTAATAAGAAAGCACAGTATAGTTGACCCCTGAACCCCCACCATGCAGCTGAAAATCTAGGTATAACTTTACGGTCAGCTCTTTTTATCCACATCCACATCCTTGGATTCATCCAACCCTGTATCTTGTAGGGTTACGTATTTATTGAAAAGATCTGCATATAAGTGCACCAGTGCAGTTCAAACCCATGTTGTTCAAGGGTCAACCATATTTTCAACAAATAGTGCTGGGACAACTACATATCCATATGCCAAAGAATGAAGTCTGATCCTTTCCTCACATCACACACAAATTAACTCAAAATGAGTCACACACATAAGAGCTAAAACTATAAAACTCTTTGAAGAAGACACAGGAGTGATCTTCATTACCTTGAGTTAGGCAGTGGTTTCTAAGATACAACACCAAAAAGCACAAGCAACAACAACAAAAAATGTATAAATTGGATTTCAATAAAATTAAAATCTTTTGTGCTGTAAATGATAACATCAAGAAACTGAAAAGACAACCACCAAAACAGAAGATATTTGTGACTCACCTGTCTGATAAGGAACTGGTATCTAGACTACAAAAAGAACACTTACAACTTAATAAAAAGATAACCCAATTTTTAAAATGAGCAAAGGTCTGAATGAACATTTCTCCCAAGATATACAAAGCACATGAAAATATGATCTACATCATTACCCATCAGAGAAATGGGAATCAAAACCACAATGAGGGGTTTCCCTGGTGGCGCAGTGGTTTAGAGTCCGCCTGCCGATGCAGGGGACATGGGTTCGTGCCCTGGTCCGGGAAGATCCCACATGCCGCGGAGCGGCTCGGCCCGTGAGCCATGGCCGCTGAGCCTGCGTGTCCGAAGCCTGTGCTCCGCAACGGGAGAGGCCACAACAGTGAGAGGCCCGCGTACCACAAAAAACAACAACAACAACAAAACAAAAAACAAAAAAAACGAGATACCATTTCATACCCATTAAGGATGGCTGTATCAAAAGACAGACAATAACAAGCATTAACAGGATGTAGAGAAACTGGAACCTTCATACCTTGCTGGTGGGAATGTAAAATGGTGCAGCCACCCTGAAAAACAGTTTGGCAGTTCCTCCAAGTGTTAAACATGGAATTACCCGAATGACGAGCAACTCCAATCCTAGTCATATAGCCAAGAGGACTGAAAACGTACATCACACAGAAACTTGTGCATGAATGTTCATGATAATATTACTTATTTTATTTAAGTACTATTTTTTTAATTGATTAATTTATTTTACTCTTGGCCACGTCTAGTCTTAGTTGCGGCACGTGGGATCTTCGTTGCAGCATGTGGGATCTTTTGTTGCAGTGCGCGGGCTTCTCTCTAGTTGTGGCATGCAGGTTTTCTCTCTCTAGTTGTGACGCGTGGACTCCAGGGTGCATGGTCTCTGCAGTTTGAAGCATGTGGTCTCTCTAGTTGAGGCACGTGGGCTTAGTTGCCCCACAGCATGTGGGATCTTAGTTCCCTGACCAGGGATCGAACCTGTGTCCCCTGCATTGGAAGGCAGATTCTTCACCACTGGACCACCAGGGAAGTCCCCATGATAGTATTACTTATTACAGCCAAATGCCCATCAACTGAAGAGAGGATAAATAAAATGTGATATATCTGTACAAAGGAATACTATTAGACCATAGAAAGTAATGAAGTACTGATACATGCTACAAGATAAATGAGCCCTGAAAACATTATGCTAAGGGAAATAAGCAGTTACAAAAGACTACATGCTACATAATGTCCAGAATAGGGAAATTTATTACAGAGACAGAAAATAGAAGATAAGTAGTTACTTGGGACTGGGGCAGGGAGTGTGGGTGTGTACATGTGCACACGCAGGAATGGAAAATGACTGCTAATAAGCATGGAGTTTCTTTCAGGAGTGACAAAAAAGTTCTAAAATTAGATTGTAGTGATTGCATTACTTCATGAATATATGAGAAAGACTGTAAACTGCATACTTCAAATAGGTGAACTGTAATGACATGTGAATGAAATCTCAATAAAGCTGTTTAAAAATTCTCATCTTAGTCCCTTATTACTTGTGATACACTCTGACATTTTCTGTTGCATTTCATTTAAAAATACAACACTAGTTGTGATCTCTTAAATTCCTTCTATGACCCACAAATGGGTCAAGACTGGCAATTTAAAAACACCACCACAGAGTCATCTAACAGTTGAACTGATGGCCACCTTCTCCTACCTGGTAGCAGGATTCATACCATGACATCTCACATCCCAGAAAAAGTCCTACTCTTCCTGGTCATCTATTATTCCCCGAACTGTCATTGTCACACTGCTGTGTATATCCTCCATTTTATCCAATTCCTCATCCCCCACCCCCCAAATCCTTTACTGGACCTTCTGAAATTTCTAATTTGTGACCAGCAAACAGCCAATTTATACTACCCTTACTATTCCTTCTCATCATCTACCGTCCCTCCAATTCTCCCATTGATTTAGGACGTCAGCAACTGGTTCATAGTATGTACCCTTACTCCTCTCACCATTTGCTGACTTTACCATTCATGCAGACTGACTGACCCCTTTAATACTTCAGCCCCTTTAATTCTTTGGTCTCCTCTTTTCCCTCTATTCCACCTCAGCAGCCCATCCCAAGGCTACCCTGGACATTATCATTGCCAGAAACTATTATACCTGTCAAATCTCTCTTTCAAGCATCCCACTCTGACCACCACATTCAATCCTTCTAGTCCTCTTACTTCATCTGACCACTACCCGCAACAATTCTAATTGAAATGTCCAATACACTGATGCTACCACTTCCTTACTATGCATCCTGACTTCACCTCCTTTCTTGTCCACGTTAGATGTCGTGATTCATCACCACTCCTCTATAAGCACTCCCTCTAAAAGCCCTCATTTCCCTCTTCCTTTTCATTAAAAAAAAATGTTCTTAATTAAAAAAATGTTATATTGAAGTATAGTTAATTTACAATATAATATTAGTTTCAGGTGTACAGCACAGTAACTCAGAATTTTTACAGATCATACTCCATTAAAGGTTATTACAAGACAATGGATATAATTCCCTGTGCTATACAATATATCCTTGTTGCTTACCTATTTTACACATAGTAGTTTTTATCTCTTAAATCCCATACCCCTATCATGCCCTTCCTCCCTTCCTTCCCCTTACTGGTAACCACTAATTTGTTTTCTATATCTGTGAGTCTGTTTCTGTTTGGCTATAGACATTCATTTGTTTTACTTTTTAGATTCTACATATAAGTGATATATCATACAGTATTTGACTTCCTCTGTCTGACTTATTTCACTAGCACAATATTCTCTAGGACCATCCACGCTGATGCAAACGGCAGAATTCCACACTTTCATACTGACTTAGTTTTATGTGTCAACTTGGCTGGGCTACAGTCCTGTTATTCAATCAAACACTAATCTAAGTGTTGCTGTGAAGGTACTGTAGATGTGGTTAAAGTCCACAGTTGACTTTAAGTTGATTATCCTCAATAATGTTGGTGCACCTCATCCACTAGCTGAAAGGCCTTAAGAGCACAACTGAGGTTTTCCTAAGGAAGAAAAATTTTTGCTTCAAGACTGCAGCATCAGCTCCTGTCCAAGAGATTCTTGCCAGCCTGCCCTACAGATTTCTGACTTGTCAGCCCCCATAATTGTGTAAGCAAATGCCTTGAAATTTCTTCATATACACATACATACAATTATATCTCCTACTGATTCTGTTTCTCGGGAGAACTGTGACACCTGGCAAAACCTCACTCCAGAGGAATTGAACCATCTGCCTTACCTGTGCTTGTATTTAACCACATAAATAATGCTGGGGGTGGTAATCTCAAAACCAGGCTGACTGATATCACTTTAAATTCAAGACTTCTAACCATTAAATGAATAATCAATACTTCTTAGCAAACTAATTCAAAGACTCCCATCCCCCTCTGGCCATACCAATCTCAGTGAGAAAACAGAAAACATGAGAGAAGATGAAAGCCAAGAGGACAAGCCTTCATCTTCCAGCCACCAAATTCCCTTGGAAGAACACACAGCTTTTTTGCATTCCCTCCTATCTGATGGAAGACCTCTCTCTAACAAAGGCCAACCTCTCTATTTGTGCTCTCCATCTCCTTTCCTGCATATTCTCCTTTTTACTAACTGGACCACATATTTTTCTTACCTACCAACCCACTTCTCTGTTCCACTTCATAGACGTATTAGAGAAATAACATTTGCAAATTTTCATATAATCTGGAATTAGGGAAAGACTTGCTAACCATGGCATATAATTTAGAAGTCAGTAAAGACTGGTAAGCTTAACTACTAAGAAAAAAAAACAACAACAACAGCATGACAAAACCATCATAAGCAAATTTAAAAGGCAAATGATAAATTGGAAAAAATATTTCCAAAAAATAGCACAGAGCTATTTCCCTATAAAAATAAATCCTACAGGGCTTCCCTGGTGGCACAGTGGTTAAGAATCCGCCTGCCAATGCAGGGGACACAGGTTCGAGCCCTGGTCTGGGAAGATCCCACATGCAGCAGAGCAACTAAGCCTGTGTGCCACAACTACTAAGCCTGCGCTCTAGAGCCCTCAAGCCACAGCTACTGAAGCCCACATGCCTAGAGCCTGTGCTCCGCAACAAGGGAAGCCACTGCAATGAGAAGGCCGCGCACCGCAACGAAGAGTAGCCCTTGCTCGCCTCAACTAGAGAAAGCCCGCGTGCAGCAACAAAGATCCAACGCAGCCAAAAATAAATAAAATTAAAAAAAAAAAGAATCCTACAAATCTAAGAGAATGAGTAACAAAGAAATTAAAAAATAGGCAAGGATATAGATAGTTCACAATAAAAATACCAATAGTCCTTAAAAGACAAAAGATGTTTAATTTCACTCATACTGGCAATGAGGAAAGAAGCAGGCATCCTCACACAGGGCTGGTGGAATGTGTAGAAGTGAAACAACCTCTACAGGTGGCCCTTCGGTAATATCTATCGAAATTATAAATGCACATACACTCTGACCTAGCACTTCTGGAGGTGTATCCCACACGTCTATACAAATGTGAAATTATGTATGCACAAGGTAATCCACGGCACCATGGCTTTTGATAGCAAAAGACTGAAAACAACCTAAATGTACCTCAAAAATGGACTACTTAAATATATGTTACACCTGTAACCTGTATGATGTACGATGACCTGTATGATGTATGATGGCCTGTATGATGGTGTTACTGACCGAATTTCTGAATCTTCCCCAAATTCTTACGTTGAAGCCCTAACCCCTAGGTAATAACCTAGGTAATCAGGTTGACAAGGTCAATCAATCAGGTCATGAGGATGGGGCCCCCATAATGGGATTAGTGTTGTAAAACGAGGAAGAGAGAGTAGAGCTCTCCTCTTCATGTGAGGACACAGTGAGAAGGCGACATCTGAAAGCCAGGAAGAGTCCTCACCAGGAACCAAATCTCTTGGCACCTTGATCTTGAACTTCCCAGCCTCTACAACTGTGAGAAATAAATGTCAGTTCTTTAAACCACCCAGTCTATGGTATTTTGTTATAGCAGCCCAAGCTAAGAAAAATGGTATACCATGAAGGTGTTAAAAAAAAAAAAGGATAAGCATGATGTTTATGTACTGATAGGACTAATATGAAATCACCTATAAGCTAGACAAGTTAAATACAAAAGGTGAAGGGTATGTGCATGGTATGCATCTTACATAAAAAATGGGGGAGGCAGAGTACATATATATGTAAGATACATAATCCCTCACTGGCAATTCTGAAATCGATAAAGCTCTGAGAAATACAAGCTTCTTATAAGTTTAGTACAAACCTATTTGGTGTCAAGCCTGACCAAAAATTCCATAAGACTATAATTTTTATTTATCCTTACTGTACTATTTATGCTTTCAATTCAGAAATATTAATGTGTTTGATTATGGGATGCTACACTACCTCCCACTAGGGATTTTGGATAATATAGCAGATGCACTATATTACCTTTTCACAGTCCTCCCTCACCGCCCCCCGCAAAAAACCCCCAAACCTTAATTCTGAAATACATCTGGACCAAAGGTTTTGGAAAGGAATTATATACCTGTATATTTATCTCCACACACATAAACAATCTTTGGAAGGATTCACAGGAAACCTAACCTTGTTTCGATGCAAGGGAATGGGGTGGCTGGGCTGCACATGGTGGAAAGGAAACTTTTTACTGTATATCTACTTAAATCTTTGGAATTCTGAATCAAAGTGATTATACTACTTAGTCAAAACATAAATAAAATGTAAATAAACTAAAATCACTAAGACTTCTAAATTCTCAACAGTAACAGACAAAGCCAGATGCTTTGGTTTTGGTTTTGACTGAAAAGTGACCCTTAAGTCACAGGGAGATCTATACAGTACTGGCTTTCCTTTATCTCACTCTTGGTTGACCCAAATGGCATTTGAGAGGGAATCACCCTCTCAGGAGCAAAGCAGGGAATGGTGGGTTTCCATTCTCATTAATAGCTTTTAGGAAATAGCAATCTCCTGATGTTTTTGATGCCTCATGCCAAGCAAGGCAGGTGTGCTTGACTGTTTTTCTTTTCTAGTGTCCCCAGAAATATGATGGGGCTCAGGACTCCCAGCAACAGAAAGCAGTGAAGCCCACACTTCTCAATATCAGAGAAAGGCTTAAGAAAGTACTCCTACCATAAATCTAACCTTCAGTCTTCAGAGCTTCAATACAGTTGAGTTGGAGGACTCCAGTTAACATTTGACTGGCATCTTTTCTACTCCCTATCTTCATACTTTTCATTTACTTATTTTGATGTCCTGTTGTGTTCCAAAATGGATGAGGTGACTATAACGTTTGCCTTTTCTTCCGATTTAGATTTTGACTAATCTGTACCACACTCTCAACTTTAACCAGAAATCATGAGAGAAGACATTTCGCTTTTTGTGGTTTATCTAGTCAGTATATTTTAAAAGGCAGGGCTAGATAGATGTATGGTTCAGAAGTCCCCAAATGCCCCAACATCCAGCTCTCAGGTCTGATGCCTAAAGAAATTCCCAATGAAATGCCTAACAATACTTTGTTTCTTGTATTAGGACATAAATGCACTTATGTTTGTTCTTGTCTCCCGTCAAGTTATACTCATTGAACGTAGAGACTGACTTCGACTTCCTGTGGCCCCTACATCACTTAATACCTGGTTTGGTATAGAGTGGCTTCTCAATAAATGCTGCCTGTGCAAACCCAGAATCATCTCATAGTTGCTGTCTGCAAGAAGGAGCAAGAAATTTGATGTATCAATATAACCACAGAAATACTACCCAGAAAACTTAGAAAAACATAGAAAAGAAAGATAATATTTCCAGATGCTACTTAATAACCTCTGGAAAATGTTTAATGAACTGTTGTGGATACCCAGTCTCCACAAATTTGCAATTTTCACCCAGAGTTAAAGATTTCAGTAAGATTAAATTTAAAAGATGAACAGTGGGTACATTGGATAAACTATTCACAGCTCCTGGATTCCCATTCCTTTAGAGATCTGTCAAAATAAACCTACGAAAGCTTAGGCAATTTTCTGCAGTGGGAAAGCAAACGTGGCAAAACTTTGTGTTAGAGAATGTGGCAAATTTCCCCTTTAATATTGCTTTGGCAACATTTCCAAATTTTAAGGCAGAGAGGATTACTGATCCAAATGTTAAATCATTTCAGTCAATTCAGATTAGATGACACGATCAAATTTTAAATAAACCCCCAGAGATGCAGAGGGGGAAAAAAACTGGTATATTCTGGAGAATCTGAATGTATACTGTACATCAAATTGGTTTTAAATTTACTTGGCATTTTGCATTTGTTCCAAGTTAAAAATAATTAGGGATAACAATAGCTAAAATTTCCTTAATACTTAAATCTAGTGTTCCAGGTACTGTAGTTGCAGTACCTAATTTAATCCTCATAGCCCTATGAGACTATGTGCTATTATTATTTTCATTTGACAGATAATAAAACAGGCCGAAAGATGTTACAAAACCTGAACTGGCCTACGCCATACAGTTAATTAGATTTGGAGCATGGATTGTAACTCAGCGCTGACTCTATAACATCCACGCTAGCAGCCACTATTAAGTTTGGGCACCTTAACTTTCTAAAGAATTGGCAGATTTTAACCAAACCTGATGCATTTACAAAGGGTAACAGGAGACGTAGGCATATATTTACACTATATTTGCTATATTTGTCATACAACCCACCACCCTGAAAAAGAATGGCAGTTAATACGTTCTCTAAAAGGCCTTATACGCATACACACCCACATATAATTTTAAAAGCTGGATTTCAATAAAATTTGGCCTGCCCAGAGACTTGGGGTAGGCTTGTGCTCGTTTGTGGGAAGCCCTCTCATAATCTTTTAAAAGAACATAAATTCACTGTTTAGATATGCCTTAAGTTTATCCCTGACCATAAGCTTAAAGCTAATAAACTCTTCACTTTCACATTTTCCACTAAGTATCTGAAAGCACGAAGTCTCATTAGTAAGCATGGTGCTGTGGAATGAGTAAAAGCTTTTAATTTGATTTTTAAGAATAGATATTACAGAAAATATTTGATTCAATAATTTTTTCTGTTTCTGTAGATTACAAAAGTCTAACTTTCATTGCTATTCTTTTTTTTTTTTTTTTTTTTTTTTTTGCAGTACACGGGACTCTCAGTGTTGTGGCCTCTCCCGTTGCGGAGCACAGGCTCCGGACGCGCAGGCTCAGCAGCCATGGCTCATGGGCCCAGCCGCTCCGCGGCATGTGGGATCTTCCCGGACCGGGACATGAACCCGTGTCCCCTGCATCGGCAGGCGGACTCTCAACCACTGCGCCACCAGGGAAGCCCCCTCATTGCTATTCTTGACATCGCATTCTGATATCATCCAAGAAGGACTCTTTTTGTCCCCATATATTTTCTGAAGAACCACCTATCTGAGGAACAACCTTTCTATTTAAAAAAAAAAAAAAGTTCCAACAGCCTCAGGTTACAGTTCTAGCCACTTGTCCACAACTCTAGAGCTTGCTGATGACAAAGTCCAGATGACAGAACTGAGACCTGAACCTAGGTCTGATTCCTGGACTGGTCTATTTCCACCTACTGCCCTGATTGATAGGATAGCTTATTTTAATACTCCTGTCACCTTTTAGGTAGTAAAGTTTATTGACTCAGAACTCATTTCTGAAATCAAAACTCAAGTTAATCTGCATTAGAGCAAGAAGACAGAGCTGTAGATGTTCATGTAAAGAACTCATGACTAAAACAATAAGCTTCATAGCTCACAGATATAGGCAAATGACATATATCTAAAGTTATGTAGCTATAATGACTTCCCTGAACTACATGAATCAGAAAAGACTACTATCCATACCACTGACTTGACCAGAGACCTCTACAGAGCTGGCATCTAAATATCAGACATTATTTTATACACATGCAACAAAGCACCTCAATTATCTAGATGACTCAAATATGTCAAAACTCAACTCACTGACAAAGACATGAAGAATCGGGCTTCTATTAAACAAGCTCTTAATTGCCACTAGGATAGTTTGTGACTAGTCACGTAATAAATTACTTCAAGTTGTTTCACTGAGCATTGAGTATCATCACAAGGTTATTTCCGTAATATTAGGGATTGAGCAAACAGTTAAGATTATAACTTCATTAATTTTGGTAGAACTCATTCTTAAACTGATTTCTTTCCAACTGGCCTTTCTTCCAGGATATAAAGGAATATGAAGGATATAGTTTCCTACTCTGCCAGGACACTTAAAGGGAGCTCTTTTCAAATTCATTACTGGAATATACTTACTAACAGAATCAGTGCTATCTCTCCCTTTAAAGATAATGTAGAGTGAGATGGGGAGTGACTGCTAATAAGTATGGGGTTTATTGAAAAAGCCGTTATTTTTTAAAACCAACAGAATTTATAAAACAAAGCAAAAAAACACTATGGTTTGACACATGTATAGCCTGACAGTGAGGATTTGTATCAGTAACCCTTACTGGAATCTGACACAGGTAAAGTAGTAAAGTTTAGTATCTCAAGACTTTCATCCCTTATCTTAACAAAGTACCATTTTCTTTCTTTATTTGTACTCTAAATCAGAGAATAACAAGCTCATCTCAAATTCTTCCATATCCAAAGCAACTGCTAAAACGTATTAAGTGGAAAAGAGATGTAATGTAGATAAATTAATATTATTTTGAGTTTTAGGCACATATGCCTCACCAATAGTATTAGTATAAGGAAGAATTTAAAATTAAACATTTCTAATAAAACTTAAAAAAAAAAAAAACTTTTACGCAATGTGTTTCCTTTGTTCTAACTTATCCACTTAAAAAGGAGTATCAGGGCTTCCCTGACGCAGTGGTTGAGAATCTGCCTGCTAATGCAGGGGACACGGGTTTGCGCCCTGGTCTGGGAGGATCCCACATGCCGCGGAGCAACTAGGCCCGTGAGCCACAACTACTGAGCCTGCGCGTCTGGAGCCTGTGCTCCACAACAAGAGAGGCCGCGATAGCGAGAGGCCCGCGCATCACGATGAAGAGTGGCCCCCGCTGGCCACAACTAGAGAAAGCCCTCGCACAGAAACGAAGACCCAACACAGCAAAAATGAATTAATTAATAAGTAAACTCCTACCCCCAACATCTTAAAAAATAAATAAATAAATAAAAATAAAAAGGAGTATTCAGAAACTTTTCAAGTAATATTCACAAAAGGATAAATGCAATCATTTTAGACTCTGTTGAAATATCACTCTGTGTGTGTCTGTGTCTGTGTGTGCATACATATCACACACAGACACACACACATATTAAAAAAGTATTTTAGACAAGGTTTAATTTTAGGATAGCCAATGGTTTAGAAGTGATAGAGAAAAAAAATTAATACTGAAGTGATTCAAAAGCCCCTACTGTCGGGACAGATAATATATATGAACTGATCATTTAGCCACCTGGAAGTGACAGTTTGCATGAGGCTTCCAAAACTTTACAGAGAACATTAAACGTCTTTTGTTAAGGCTTGAGTTTAGATATTATCAATTATAAAGAGCTTTTCATCAATCTGATTTTTATTGAACACTTACTATATTCCAGGCTAGGTGCTAGAGACACAGATGCAAGACAGGTCTGTCCTCAAGGAAGGCACATTCTGATTTCTTGCTTATGTCAGATACAGCACTAAACATGCTAACTGACAGCATATGACCTCCTAGGCTTAACCCACGGCAGGGGATTCTGAAGTAAACGTTACAAGTGACTGTAAGGAAATACATAAAAGCTGTTGTACATTTAGACCAAATCTAACTCTACTTCCTAACATGTGTAACATTACGCTAGAAGTGCCAGATGTACTACTAAAACATAGTAAAATGACCCAAACTATTAACTATACCTTCTTTAACACATATCATTTATACAATCGTCTCATTTAAAGGTACATCTATTATATTTCAGTCAAAGTATCTTCTTCCATTAAAGGATATTTCTCTTTACCCTCAAACTCTCGTCTGGGTACAACACTGAACAGTTGCTGAATGAATGAATGAAATAAACAGATGTTCTAATTACCAAGGAAGTACTTGCTAGATGCTTATCTCAAAACACAATGGACTGACAGACCAGAATTCTACTGTAAAGATCAGTGAATTTCAGAGGCAAAAATAGTAACCACTGGACATTGTCTGATACCACGCCGTCAACATGTTAAATTCACAGTAAATATATGACGGGAAACTTTCAGAAATCAAAATGAAAAGTGTTCATCACAGTACTTTAAAACAGATTTGGCTCCCACAGAAGGACTGGGAACTCAAGTCCAAGACAAAGAGAAGGGAGGGTGGGGTGAAAAAGTCAAAAGGTCACCACCGAATGACCCTCAAGAGAAATGCGTGCTGACCACTGAAGCTCGCGCCGAGCTTGACGGACACCTCCTGCCCAAGCTACGGGTCCGGGCTCTTCCTCGCAGCCCGGAGCTGAAGGCCACCCCAGCCTCTTTCGACGCCGCCGCCTGCGTTCGCCCAGAATATCAGCACAAAGAAACCACCGAGAAACAAAACACTGTCCCCGTGGGCGCCGGGCACGCGTCGGGATCGGGCCACCGGAGCGCTCTCTGCGGCTGCCCGCCGCCGGAGGAGGTAGCCGGGGCGGAGCGGGCCGCCTAGGGGCCTCCGTCCGGACCTTCGCCGAAGTGTTTCAGAACTTGCCACCCACCTCCCGCTCCATTTTCCCCTCCCGACGTGGACGCGGGACCCGCGCTCCGCGCGAGGAGGGCGCGCGAGGACCCACTGGCGGAGCTGGGGCGGGGGTCGGCCGGGACGCGCCTGGGTCCAGCAGCCCCACGCCCACTGGCCGGCCCCCGCCTCCCCGGCTGCTATTGTTCCCGCGCCGCCCCCGCCGGCCGCGCGCCCCCGGCCCGCCGCGCGCTCCCGCCTCCACTCCCGGGAGGGGGTCAAGGCTGAGGAGAGGCAGTGGCGGCAGCACAATAACATAAACACGGCGGGGCCGCCGTCCGCCCCGGCCCTGCGGCACTCGCCGCACTCACCCGGCAGCGCAACGAATGGCGACAGGAAAGCCCGGCGGCGGGAACCGGCGCCGTCTTGGCGGTCGTCGTGGCCGTTACCCAGCGCTGCTCAAGGCTCCGTGCTCCGGGCCGCGTCGTCCGGCCTCGGCCCCTCCGCTGAGTAACAGGAACGCGGGCCGTCACCGCGCACGCCCGCTCACGTCATCGCGCAGGGCCCCGCCTCCGCGTTTCGCGAGAGCCCCCACAGGGCGGAGCAGCCCCGGGGCCCGGATTTCGGGGGCGGAGCCCGCAGTCCAGGGGCGGGGCTACTGCAGGGGACCGGGAGGACTTGCGGAGGTCACCTGGAGGTGGAGCTGCGGGTAGAGCCATCGAGAGCCTCTGAGAGCAGATTGTGAGGGGCGTGGCGGGAAGATGGAGGGGGTGGAGACTTGCTCCTGGCACGTGGCGGCGTGTGGCCTGAGCGCCCGGCATCTGTACGGGGGCGGGACCCTAGTCCCAGCCAAAGCCGCAGGGGCTCCTCGCCCCAGGGTTTGACGGTCAGGTGCGATTGAGGCAGACCCGCCCCGGGATCAGGCACTTCGGCCCGGGCTCACACCTGAGAGACGAAAAGCTCTTTACCATGACTAACAATACGTTACATTCTGAGGACACCTGCTTCAGGCCCCGCAATCCTTAAGCAAATATTAGCCACTTGGAAAAAGCTGCCTCCTGTTTTCTCCAAATCCACTTCCTACAAAAGTCCATGCACTACCCTATTTGTCTCTGGGCCCTACAAAGCATGTATATGTTAGTTATAGAAGTGACAAATTGGCATGCCCTTAAATATCTGACGAGTGGAAAGATGTCTAAATCACATACATGCTTGCAATATAATACATTTTAGCAATTTAAATGCCCTGTGTTCAAGGGATTCTTAACCACACAGGAAAATGTTCATCATACATCACTAAGGGAAAGAAAGAAGTCTATATACAGAATGATCCTACTTATATAAATACTATATATACATTGAAAAAACCTGGAAAGAAACATGGCAAATTATTTTAACAGTAGTTCATCACTGGACTGTGAATTGTTCTCTTTTATATTTTGAGTATTTTTCCATGGTTTCCAAATTATGTTCATAATCAGAAAAAAGTATATTACTTTAATCATGAATAATACATATTTGTTGAATAAATGAGTGAATTCAGGTAGACTCCTTCCATGTCATGTTGGGCTGACCTGTTTCTAGTGATTCTGAAATGAAACATAAATGTGAGTGTTCATTTCTTCATTCTCTCCCTAATTCCTCCCTCTCTCTCAGACTTCTTTATTTGCTTCCTTTATTTCTCAAATAAATATTTACTACATGCCCATTCTGTGCCAGGTACTGAGCTAACACTGGTAATAGGATGGAGCTTACAGACTTAATCACTGTAATATAGCAATAATAACAGTAAACCAATGCAAAATGATCCCTGCATTATAATACAAATTGATATGGATACATAGTATTATGGAACCAATTGATAGAATTAATAATGCCTAGAAATTCTTCCTTGAGGAACTGCCTCTTGAACTGAGAATAAATTCAACTAGGCAAAAAATATTTCAGACAGAGGTAACTTAGTGTGCAAGGGTTATGTGATGACAGGGAGCATGGTTAGTTGGAGAAATTGAGGAAAAGACCAGTGCTGTTTGTAAAGCAAGGAGGAAGGAGCTATGAGATGAAGTTTGGAATATTGGAAAAGGACCAAACCTAGTGCAGCCATACTACTCATGTTGAAAATCTTGTCATTATCCTAAGTGCAATGGGAAGCACCTGACATGCTTCAGCAAAGCGGGTAGCATGGTCAGAATGGCATCTTGAAAAGATTCCTTGTTAGAAGGAGGCCAGGTTGACATAGGAGTAGTCTAGATGGCAGATGGTGTAGGCTTGGTCTAGGGTTATGGTCATGGAAACAGTAAGAGGAAGGTTCTGAGCACCCTTTAGGAGATCCAGGGCATAGGACTTGGTGATGGATTAGGTGGGCAGTGAAGGAAAGGGAGTCATCAAAGAAAAATCATGTTTCTTGCATGTGGCCAAAAATGGATGTGGGTGCTGGTTCACTGAGATGGGACTCTTGGAAGAGGACGGGATTGAATGGAAAGATTGTGAGATCAGATAGCTTGAAGGCTTCTGATCTGCCCAGAAGAGAGACCAAGCTGACAGTCGGGTATATAGAGTTGGGCTCAGGTGGATAAGAGAAGAATCATTGACAGATAGTGATTACTTGCACCCTTGGGTGTGGATGAGTTAGCCTAGGCCTGAGGGAAGGAGGGTACTGAGCAAGAAGAAAAGAAGGTCAAGAGCCATGCTTGAGGAACTTCAGAATTAAATGGATACAAAAAAAGATGAGCCTGAGAAGGAGCTGCCAGGAGGTAGATGGAAAACCAGGAGAGAGTGATCCAAGAAGGAGTGATCAATAATATCAAAAAAAGAGGAGGCTTAAAATCCTGGAGCACTTAGATCCAGAAGTAGTTTAGAGTGGCCTAAGGAACAAATGGGACACTGAAAATTGAGATGGTGGATATTGATGAGTCAGGCACTGGAGGAAGACACAAGCATATTTTATATCTGATAGGAAGACTGCTGAGAGGGAAGGGTAGAATAGAAGGAAAAGGGGCTTTCCTGGTGGCGCAGTGGTTAGGAATCCACCTGCCAATGCAGGGGACACAGGCTTGATCCCTGGTCCGGGAAGATCCCACATGCCACGGAGCAACAAAGCCCTTGCGCCACAACTACTGAGCCTGAGCTCTAGAGCCTGTGAGCCACAACTACTGAGCCCATGTGCCACAACTACTGAAGCCCGTGCTCTGCAACAAGAGAAGCCACAGCAATGAGAAGCCCACGCACCGCAACGAATGGTAGCCCCAGCTCGCCGCAACTAGAGAGAGCCCACGTGCAGCAAAGAAGACCCAACACAGCCAAAAATAAATAAATAAATAGATAGATAAATTTATTTTTAAAAAAAAGAAGAAGAGAAGGAAAAAGCATGAGTGTAAATTTCCTGGGAGAGCGGGGTAGGGGCATGGGGGGGGTGGAGGTTGTGTGATTGGACATGAAGGTGGAAGTATTGACAAGTACCTCCTACTCCCCACCAGATAATACTAAACACCTGGAGGTAACAAAAGACAATCAGAGCAGTTGTGAAGTGAGGGGTATTGCAGAACAGCTCCCAATTTTCATGCCTAGTTCTGTAATGCTATTAACCACCTCTCTTTCTTTCCACAGGAAGAGCTTCTGATTTAGCATCAGCCTTCCACTGTCAGCTTCCTATTATCTACATCTAGAAGGGACGTCCTGCATGTTTATGTATGTATATGTGCATGTGTGTGATTTCAGAAGGCATTTCTCTACTTGTGATTGAATGTAATCACCTCTGATGTTCTGCAAATTCAAAATCGTTTTTGTAACCCAGACGTGGCTCTGGGCCTCCTTCTTCCTTCTCATGGCATTGTTCCTTGTTAACTGATTGTGGTACCTTGTGAACCTGTTGAGGGCTGACTCTGAAAAAGAGGAAGAGCTGAGGAATTCTTTCATTATTAGCTTTTTTTCTCAAGTTCTGCCCCTACCTCCCAAGTGTAGATACACCTATGCTAAATTGCCCTCTCTCCATCCACATCCAGATATTGAAGATATCCAATATTTATCCCCCAGAGAAAAAGACAAAAGGAATTGAGTGGGAGGGAAAGAATATGTTATTGAAGTCCTGTAACAATAAAATCCTTGCTGTTGTCTTAAATAAATATATATTTAGGAAGAAGGCTTTTCATCAGATCTCGCAACAAGGATTCTGTGCCTCAGTTACAATCCTTTCACCTACAGTCTCTTCCAGCCCAGTGGAATTTTGCCATTTGTAACTCCGGTACTGCAGAAAATTTGTCTAGGTCCCATGGCAGAGAGAAGAGAGCCCCTCATTACTGGCCTCTCTCCCTTGGTAATTTTAGGGAGGATAATCTCCATTGCACCTCCATCTCCATCTCTATCTCCATTTTCATCCCCACCTCCATCTCCATCTCTGTCTCTACCTCCATTTCCGCCTTCATCTCCATCTCCACCTCCATGGCTCCCTCCCTTACCGTTCAGATGTAAAACTATAATTCATGTTAGATTGGCTGGCATTCAGAAAATGACCCTTTGGCAGGGAGACCCCTATGAACTCCCAACCTCTGCCAAAAGTCCCTACCATTCTCAGATAAATTTAGAAGGTCTCTTTGTGGTGTTACTGGGAAGCAAGAAGGAGATTCTGGCATCACTTTAGAGTTAAGAGTCATTGTCTTCAGGTGGCAGGATTTTGAGCCCCTCAGAAAGCGAAAGCATTGCTAAAAGAGGTGTTTTCCCGCTACTGCCTTGCAGAGGCCTTTGGCAGGACAGGATTTGTTTCCTGTCCCTGACTCCAGAGGTGATCTGAAGTCCTCCAGTGGTCCTGAGAAGATGTTCTTCCTTCTAGAAAGCAGAGGTTACGAAACCACCTGGTAAAGGAATTTCAGCAGCTCCTTTAGCCTGTTCCTGAAGCAGATTCCCACACAAAAACATCCCTGCTTCTGTGGGTAAGTTTCATTGCCCCTCACGCCCAAACTAGCAGGATTAATTCTCAGCTGAGGGTTGACATAGCTGTACCAGCCTGGCCAGCTCGAGGCTTGTTGTGGGGCTGAGGGCAGAGGAGAGTAAGGTTTCTGTCTTGGGGAGAGGAGAGTAACGTTTCTACCTACCTTGGGGAGAGGCAGGGGGAAATGCCATAACCCTTCAAGGAAAGGCCCTTTTAAATGAAAGACAACTGCACAGGGAAGAAAGTGAATATTCTTTCCTGAATCCAAGGCAGTTTATGCTCCAAATGAAGCTTGAGGGATAAACAATGCAGCATAAATAGGGGAGAAATTTATTTCTGGAGGTGCTAAGTCATGAAGACTGGGTAAGGTCTCAAACCCAGCCCACTTTCCCCATCCCCCTTGCAGTGTTCTATTTCCTTGTAAAGTGTGGTTGGTAAATGTCAGCCTGTGCAGAGTAGAAAGCAGAATTTCCCTTCCCTTGGAATTAGCAGGAACAATAGGGATGTCACAGATATCTTCTCAAAGGCAGGGCCATGGCATGAGGTTTTCTCTATCACCAAGCAATCAAGCAGGCTCTACCAAGCAAGGCTGTGCCCACGAAGAGAGGAGGACCATCCTGTTTGGATCCCCTTTTGTGGGCACATACCCACATGCTTAGAGAAGATAGGACCATACAGACTGACAGATTCAAATACATGGCTCACTCTACCCTCACAGCAGGGTGTGGCATCAGGATCTAGGAGGTAGAATTCCCCCATTGTTTCAGAGGTCAGCAGCCCTGAGAGGGAGACTGGACAGGGCTCAAAGAAGCGAGCCAAAGAGAAAACCAAGTATCAAGAGCTGGCCTATGGGGCAGATATTTTAACTACAAAAGAAAAAAAACTACACAGAAACAAAAATCCCCCTGAAGAGACTAGACAAGGTACTAGATTTCTCCTCACCCCAAACAGTTCTATTATACAAGCTTATGGATCTGAGTGAAGAAGTGCTAGAGTACCAAGTAAATGGTGAGTTCAAGGATCCTTGAGTGGTACTAAGTTGCCATCAAAAGCCAGGATTCAAAATGGCGTAAGTGTGGACATTTCTCTAGAATCCTTGTCAACTCAGAGAAATAGAGACAACACTTGGAGGGGGTATCCAGGAGCTGGGGTTTTCTTGGGCACGTTGAATGTAAAGGTGGAGGGCAAGGAAATTGAAAGTATTCCTGGGAGGATCAGGATAAGGACTGTGGGGTCCAGGCTGGGCAAGAAGGACAGTGAGGCCGGTTGAGGACAGATAGATTGGGGCAAATTCCACATAAGGAGCAAGGGTTTTGGGTACTTTTGGACCGAGAATGGCTGTCAATGCACATAAGGGCATGCCAGAGAGAGATGGCCAGAGAGGAATTTGAGGAGATGATGTAGTTTGTTTCCAACATAGAGCAGCCCCTAGGCACGTTCACCACTGTGAATGGTTAGTCTAAAGCAGAATTAAAGATCACTCAAAGTGAGTAGTCAAGGAAACTGTTAGCCTTTTGTCCTAGGTTGTCCAGGATGGGCCCAGTTTACACCTATGGCCCCAGTGTAATTACTAATAGTGCTTCCCATACTTTCAAAAGTCTCCAAATTTGAATGACTAAATTCAATGGCAGCGACAGTAGTAGAAGCAGCAGCACTGGTGGCAGCAATGGCCATGGCCCAGGAGCGAGGAGGGAATCTGCATGAAGGCAGGGCTGGGACCCCAGTGAGAGGCGCCTTCCCATCAGTCTCCAGAGCCCATCCCTGGGGCATCTGCAGAAATATGAATTCTTTGGCCTGAACTCAAGGACAGACACTGCCCATACTCAGGCAGTTAACTTTGTTAGCTACAAAACTGTACTTTTTTAGAAAATGAAAATGCAACGTAGACATTGCAGTAAAGCATATCAGAGAATTATTAGAGTTCTTCAAAGAGTTTAGATTACCTGGGTTTGAAAACTGCTGCAACATGGCAAAGCAAATATCTACAGGCTTAGAAATAGAAATTAAGATTAAGGATTGTTTTATTCAATGAAAAAGAATACCATTTTCATATGAAGCTGCAGATGAACCAATTATTAATGAGGAAGACAATTTTAAGATTAATTTTTCCCTGTTATTGATGATACAGCAATACAGCAATAATGCACAAATAGCTGTTTTGAAATATACATAAATCATGAAGCTACTTTGATTTCTTGTTCAACTTGCACATGTTACAGAAGATGTCAGAGGAAATATTAAAATGGCATTGCATAAATTTACATTTTAAATGATAAGACTTACATAAAACTCAGTTAAATTTTTTTAGAAAAATTTTTCCTTAGTAATCATCATTTCCAGATACACTAAAATTTATATTTTTACATCATTTATGAGAAATTTATCTTGATGTTATCACAGCCTATAAAATACTCTTAATAGCACAAGCATCCGTTGCATCCGTAGAAGGATCCTTCTCAAATTTTGGTTTTTTGTTTTTATTTATTTATTGTTCTTGCCGCACTGCGTGGCTTGCAGGATCTCAGTTCCCCGACCAGGGACTGAATCCCGGGCTGCCCGGGAATCCTAGCCACTAGGCCACCAGGGAACTCACCTCAAATTTTACAAGTTATCAAAAATTATTTGTGATCTTCACTTGCCAAGAGTAACTGATGTCATTTTCAATTATATCAATTGAAAGTTGATTTTTAAAAAGTTGTTAAAACTATAAATTTTGATGCCCTGACAAATAAATTTGCAGAAAAGTGAGCCAGAAAAATATTATGATCAATCAAGATACCATAATAACAAAGTATTATATTCACTATAAAAATTACTATACCAAATATAAATAATATGAAATAATATAAAATTATGACAGCAAAAATACAATCTTTTTTGTAATTTGTAGGTTTATGCTGTTACTCATGAATCATTATTACCCTTATTACACTTTATAAGTAGTAAAATACTTTAAAAGAAAAAGATTTGTATTTTAGTACCTTTAATGATATTTTTTTTTTCCTGCTTTTTGCACAAGGGGCCTCCTGTTATCATTTTTTCCTGGGTCTGCAATTATAATAGTTGGCCCTGCCTTGGTCATTGAATTTACCCAGAAAGTTGATATGGGATAGAAACATTCCCAAATACCTTGTGAATGTCAGGAAATAAGGAAATGGCAGAAGGAAGCCTGGCAAAGGAATAGTTGACCCCTCAAAACAGCAGGGCTTGGGCCCTGGGGAATGAGAGCCTGCACTTGCTGTGAGAGCTGAAAAGGCAGTCTTCAGGGAGGCCAAGGGCAGTTGAGGTAAGGAGGGGAGAAGTGTCTCTATGGAATCCCTGGAGGGAGAGGTTCATTGTTGTTGATTGGTTTGTTTCCCCTCAGCAAGGTTCAAGTGAAGGTGGAGACAGGGGAGATGAATCCCACATGCTCAACTTCAAGCAAGGAATTACCTCAAGGATGAGGCTGGGGGTGGGGGCTGCCTTACTCATCAAGGAGGTTAAGTTTTTTTTTTTTTAACTCTTTATTGGAGTATAACTGCTTTACAATGGTGTGTTAGTTTCTGCTGTATAACAAAGTGAATCAGCTATACATATACATATATCCCCATATCTCTTCCCTCTTGCATCTCCCTCCCTCCCACACTCCCTATCCCACCCCTCTAGGTGGTCACAAAGCACCGAGCTGATCTCCCCGTGCTATGCAGCTGCTTCCCACTAGCTATCTATTTTACATTTGGTAGTGTATATATGTCCATGCCACTCACTCACTTTGTCCCAGCTTACCCTTCCCCCTCCCCGTGTCCTCAAGTCCATTCTCTACATCTGTGTCTTTATAAGGAGGTTAACTTTTAATTTTATTAAGATTTGTGCAAAGTATTTGCATTATCTGTTTGTACCAGTCAATATCCCCACAGGAAATAAATAGCCTCACTCAAACAGGGTAATTAAGGAGAGTTTAATAAAGGGCAATTTCCAGAGGTGTGGGAAGGGTTAAAGGAAACCACCAGGTGGTGATGCAGTATCCTAGGGCTAGCAACGACCTGGGAGCCTTAATCATGCCTAGGTCTGGAGGGGCAAGGGGAAAGAGTGGTTTTCAGTACCAAGCCAGGGCAGCTGTAGGAAAGAGCCACTTGACAGGAGCTGTGGTCTGTGGTAGAAGGATACAGACAGCCCTTGACACATAGGCAGGGAGGGAATAAATACCCTGACCTCTCATCTTCTGTCTACTGCCATTGCCCATTGCCTCCCATTGGCCAAACAGAGCCACAAGCAGAAGGCCAGGGAGCCCACTGATACAGTCTATACAGATGGTTCCTTCCCACCCTGCCCCAAGCCCAGAGCAGGTGAGAGGGCAGAAAGTGAATCTACAGGGACAAACAAAGATATTCAGCACTGTGTATGTGTATATGGTATATTTATTATACATATTACATATATATTACATGGTGATATATGGTATCTATCATCTATATGACATCACATCATATTATATATATCATATATATATAATATATACACACAAATATATTATAATTTGGCCAAGGATAGAGGGGCCTGGAGTTCACCATATACACATATGTATTACATATTATAGAAGAAACATAGCCAAATTAGAGTTTGGGAAGTTAAGAAAAATTACAACAAAAAAGTACCTGCTACTTAATTGCCCTCATATTCCTGATTCTTTCAAAACACTCTGAATACAAAGCTAGCCAGAAAGAAGAGTGTTTTCTAGTTTGCTTGGCTACATTTCCCCTGGGGTAGGCAGGAACAACGATGGGAACTCTGGAGAGTTCCCATGGAGAAGAAGAGGCAGTTCCTGGTTGTGTGTGTGTGTGTGTGTGTTGTTAGGGTGGAAGTACAGGGCAGAGACCTGGGGCAGATACCAGGGTTTTAGGGTGCAGCCTGATAATGTGCTTTCTTTCTTGCTCTGTTTAAATGTCTCCATATTTGAACATGATCCTCACTGGCCTAGAGCCAGGTATAAAAGGTGTGGACTAGTCCACCTGTCCCACAGAGGTACTGAAGTAGGGTGGTGGTGCAGTGCAGAAAGCAGCAAAGAAAGCATCTGGAGAGTGCTTAACGTGGGGTTGAAATGGGACATTTCCATTGTCCCAGGGACTTGGTGTCTTTGGTTGGATTCCTCAGGAAACCCATTCACTCTCCAGCTCCTAGTCAGTCTCTCCAATCTGATTCTATCCCACCACATGTAAAGTGCCAGGAATCTCATCTTCCCTCCATGCTCTGTGCCCTTCAAATCTTCTTCCTACCTCTTCCTTCTTACCTCTGCTCCCCTAAATCAACTGAAGACTCTTAAGGGGGTCCTGATGTCAGTAACAAACAGATCTGGTCATTCCTGGGTCCTGCCCCAAGACACTCTGGTTTTAAGAGATGAATCTTTACAAGGAAATTTTCCAATATTTCTGAACAGGGTACCTCTATAAGAACTTGCTTGATGTACCAGGAAGTTTACATCAAGAAAAGGTTGGAGATAATGAGGCCTGAGTAAGACCTCAGTATTTGGTCAAATTCCTCCAGTCTCTAGGGATCCCAGAATATCACTTTGGCCTACTTATGAGCTGCTGACCTCTGTACTCCATCTCTTCCCCAAACCTTGCCAAGGATGGAGGGCCTTGGAAATCACAGAGAACTTTCCCTTGCCCAACTTATTGGTTCTTCCACACCTGTGCTAGAAGGGTGAGAAAGTGGGACCATCCAATCCAAACTGGTGCTCAATGGAATCCAAGAGGCACAGGATTGCTCTACAACAGGCTTCTGTCAGTGTCTGCCCCACACACGATATACATACAAGTATAGAGATAGGCCAGATCATGCTGGGAATGGCCCCCAGGAAGCCATGCTGCTTCTCCACCTTGATGGGGCATGGAGGACAACTACTTCCCAATTAAACATAAATGTTGAAGACCACCAAAATGAGTGTTCCTGTGTGCAAGTATCCTTGTGCTCTAGGAATTTTCCATTGGTGATGATAACTTCACGGTAATGAGCATTCGTTGCCTATCTTCTAGAGAATGTGGGCTACTTAGGATCACAAAAATGGGGTCTTATAGAACACTGAGTGGAATAATGGAGGGAAAAATGAAGGGATGATCTTCCAAAACCAGAACAAGTAAAACAATGGAATTTATGGCAGACTTAAGGAAGAATTTCCTGTTAATGGTTGCACTGTGTGACCAAAACAGGCTAAAAAAAGATAATACAAAGTCAAGTTATTTTCTAGCTTTCATAGCTCCAAGAAGTGGAGACTTGGGCTTCCCTGGTGGCGCAGTGGTTGGGAGTCCGCGGGCCGATGCAGGGGACGCGGGTTCGTGCCCCGGTCCGGGAGGATCCCACATGCTGCGGAGCGGCTGGGCCGGTGAGCCGCGGCCGCTGGGCCTGCGCGTCCGGAGCCTGTGCTCCGCAACGGGAGAGGCCACCACGGTGAGAGGCCCGTGTACCGCAAAAAAAAAAAAAAAAAAAAAAAAAAAAGAAGTGGAGACTTGTGTAGTGGGCTACATACCTCACTCTGTTTGACCCAGAAAGATTTATCAACAAGTTCTATCTAAAATTCAAAGAATAAATAATTCTCTTATTATACTACTAACTCATTTTATGAGGCTAGCATAAACTTTATAATTTAAAAGGTCAGTAAAGAAAAGAAAATTATAAGCTAAACTCACACAAGTGTAAATGCACAGTTTCTAGGCAAAATATTAGCAAATTGAATCCAGTAATATATAAAAAGGATAATTCATGATGACCAAGTTGAGCTTATTTCAGGAATACTGATTTAACTTTAGAAAATCAATTTAAAAATTGACTACAGTAGCAGAGGAAAGGGAAAAAATCATATGGTCATCTTAATGGATTCTAAAAAAGTGTTTGATTTTTCAAAACCCATTCATGGTAAAAATTCTGAGCAAACTCTGAATAGAAAATAATTTCCTTGATCATTATTATGTGTTTACTCAAAACAACCAACATCATCCTTAATGGCAAAATGCTGAAAACTTTCCCTCTGAATTCAGAAATCAAATGGAGGAAGCCCATCTCCATTACTAATCAATATTGTATGTCCTAACCAATACAATAAAGCAAGATAAGAAATGAAAGAAGAATTGGTAATGAATAATCCAAACTGTCATTGTTCAGGAACTATAAAATATATGTAGATAATCCAAGAGACTCTACAGATTAATTATTATAATTAATAAACAAGTTTAGCAAAGTAAGTAACATATAAAAATTAATTATATTTCTATATATACCAACAACAAACATAATAAAATAAAGAAGTACTAAATGAGTTAAAAGGCATTTTAAAATAGTATAAAAAATATGGACTACCCAGGTATAAATCTAACAAATTATGCAAGACCTCTATGAAAAAAATGATAAAACTTGTTTGAAAGGCATTAAAGAAGACCTAAATGTGTGGAGAGACACACTATGTTTGTGAATTGGAAGTCTCAGTATTGCAAAGGTGCCAGTTCTCCCTAGATTTAGCTAAAGATTTAATGCAATCATTATCAGATTCTTAAATAGGACTAGAGCCCCATATTTTACCTTGGCCTTGGAAAGAATACTTCCATTCTTCTTTTACCCTCTTTCCAACACTCTTTTCAAACAAGACATCTTAAATGTCTTTAAAATACCACCTCCTTCTCACCAGTGGGATTCCTCTCCATCACCTCCTACCTCTGCTACCTCTTTGCCAGCTTTCTGGCCACCATGGCCCTGGCCCTGTCAAATTGATTATCAGGCTCTGGACACATGGAGGAAGGTTCTTTAATTTCTAAAGTATAGTTGCCTTAATTAGGCGGTGTTGCTCGCCAAGCAGCCCTCAAGGTCAACTGACAAAGAACTGTGGCGTTTCATGATTGAGGCGGTTGGGCGTAGTTCCAGTGGTGACCAGCAGGTGTCACAGTCACCGATGGGATTCTGCATGCTGGGTCTGCCTTGTGGGATGTGGGACTGCCCTGTCACTGCTCTTGGAAAAACTTCCTTTTTAGCAGCTTGATAAGGGCAAAGAGAAACATCCCAGACAATGTACCCCACTCTTTCTTTCATCATGGCCTCCTCCCCACATTTGGGTAGGCCATTTATGTATTAAAGCTGCCTCATCCATCAAGGATAATACTTGAGCAAGAAGTGGTGGGCAGTTAGTGTGCCCGGCCCCTTTCTTAATGAACAAATCCAGAAGATCTACTGCTTCTCACCTACTGAGTACAGAGGAACCACCAAAGAATGGGCCCCTGTCCTGAATTTAGTGTCTCCTTTTTCACTTGGACTCTCAAGGGGTCGTTTGTCTCTATCTAGCACTTTGTCAACAACTGGAATACATTGCCATGAGAAGAAAGGACACGGGAGCTCCGTGTCTTCAAGCTTCACCTTTGGTGGACTTGACTTGTGTTCATCTCCATCTGTTGAGGGCCCTTGTCTGCACCTCCTCTGTGCAGAGCTGATTTCAGTGGATTCTGACCCCAATGCACTGCTGTTTGTCTCTGAGCTCTGCATTTGTCTTCCTTTCTTCCTGGGCCAAAGCATTCCATTCAGCTCATCGCTCCTGAAAAGGAGCCACCTAAACTGTCATGGGCAGGGGAAAGATGTCTGCATCCACAGCATCTGACCCTGAGGGGGGTGGTCCTGCGTGGGTCGTGAGGACCCTTCCTTAGCCTCCTCCTCATGACTTCTGGGGCTGGACCATAGGACAATGCGATGGAAATCTTAGTCAAGGATGTGCCTTCCTTTCAATTATGGTTCATAGAAAAACACCACCCACATTTTATCTAAGCAGGTAGTAACAACACTAACCAAGGTCAGTCATTCCAGATGCCTGTGCACCTGACAGGTAAGCTTAGCAGAAGCTGAAACTGCAGCCCTGAGGCTGGTAAGTAAATTGGCAGGTCCTAGTTTCTATCCTCGTTTCTGGCTGGCCTGCCAGTCTCAGTTGGCTCTGTCCCCCTCCCTCCAAGCCCCTGCCCTCCCTGTCCTTTCTGTACATACAAATCCAGTTCAGCCTAGGCCTGCCCTGCCCAGCACTGCCTGGTTCTGGAATGGCCCCTTTCATGCCATTTAACAGGATCCTCCTTCCTTTGTATACAAAGCTTCCTTTCTGCTCATTCGTCTTCAAAAACTACCCAGGTACCGCCTGCTCCAGATTTGAAACCTGGGTGTCTGGTCTTTAAAAGTTCCCTGCCCTCTCCCACGCACAGGACATGCAGTATCAGGGACTGAGCCAGGCTTTGGCATTTGTCCCTGCCTTGTCACAGTCACCCTCTCCCTCACTGGACCTCCCTCTGGCCTTCCTAATTCTCTGACCCTCTGCACAGCCCCCAGCCCCTTGGGCCCACCTGCTGCTCACCATCTTCCCTATTCCTCTCAAACTGGTCACCGTCTCGGTCTTCCCAGTATTCACTTCAAGTCCTTTCCATTTTAAAGTCTGAACCTCATCATGCAGGTGACTTTGAGTGCTGCTTTCCTGGAAGCATTGAAGCCACCTGACATGAGATTTTTCAAATTCTCCCCATTGGCCTCAACATTCCTATGCCCTTTCACTCATCCTTTCTCCCTCTTTTCCTCCTCAAAGAAAGAAGGACCTCTCCAGCTCTCCAAGGCTTTCCCTTGTGTTGGTTCTTCCAGTGGAAGGAACACAGGTTTCTGAAGTCTGACTATTTTGGGTTCAAATCCTAACTCATCTGTTATAGCTATGTGTCCTTGGGCAAATTATTTGAACTATCTGAGCCTCAGTTTCCTAATCTGTAAAATGGGGATAATACTCCCCACTTCCCAGGGTTTGTGCTTATGGAATCATATACTATGTGTATGTGATAAAAAGCCTTGACCCACAGTTGACTCTCATTAAAGCAAGTGACTCCCGGTCCTGCTCCTCTGTAAGACCTCTCATCATCAATCATTCCCATGCTCTTGAATGCAATTTCTTCCACTTTTGGAATTCTCCATGGGTTTGATCACCTTATCCACTTCCCAGCTGGGTGACCCTACCTGGTTCATTTAACCCCTCTGAGCTCTAATCATCTTCTTGGAAAAATAACAAAAAAGCATTGACCTCACAGGGCTGTTATGAGAGACTGGTGAGACAAAGCCAAAGAGAGCACATCTCTCCAGGGTCATCGAGGGTGCTGTTTGGGTCCTCTGTCACTTTAATCTGTAAGGGTACAAATATTCCATCATCCAATCAGTATGTATTTAGTGAGCGTATATTCCGAGAGACATCTTTTTCTGGGTGCTGGGGGTGCAACGTTGTGGCAGAAATTCTCGGATTTTTCGCCCAAGAGACACATGCTCCCTTTTTCCTTGGTCTCAGGGCCCAAGTTTGTGCATATGTCAGGAAGCTGGTGCTCTGGAAAGCGGAGCTTGTCTTTCTCTCCAGGGAGAAATCATGACTGATCAGAGCCAATCACCTTCATCCTCTCCACTTTGGGTTAGTGATGGGCCCATGACTTCAACTAGACAATCATATAAAAGAAGAAGTTGGCTAGGATTCTGAAAAAGTTTCCAAAGAGACCTGAAGGGATAAAGTCCTTTCTTTCCCTTCTGACCTGCTTGGGTCAGGATGTGAAGGCTGGAGCTGTAGCAGCCATTCTTCAGTGGGAAGAGAAGAGAAGAAATCCCAAGGCACTCCTGCATTCAGAGGTCAGTGGAAGGAGGTTAGCAGGCACGGAGACTGAGCAAAGTATGAAGAAAGTCAGAGGAATTCATTCTGGAATCCAAGGGAATAAATCATTTTAAGGAAGTGGGGCTGACCCAGTACTGTTTCAGATCAAGTAAAATGAGCGTTGAGACCTGACCTTGGGCTTGGCAGTCTGAAAAAATCGCCTTTTCAGGGCTCTTGGGGGAAAAGCCTGATTGGAGAAGGTTGAGGAGAGGAGAGGTGAGGAAACAGATTGAGGAGAGCAGAGAGGTGGGTGGATTTGATGTTGGGACCATGAAGGGGGTCTCCTTGGGCAGAGTCTCCTTTTTCAGTAGAGCTTGAGGTTATCAGCTGAGCGTAGGGAGAGAGGAAAAGGCTTGCCTGTATCCCGGGAGAGTTGAGGGCAACTCAACTAAGGAAATGTAATGAGATTATCGAGAAGAGTGAGAGCCACTTGAGATGTGTGGCCGTGAGTGTTGACTAAGACCAGTTAGCACGGGTTTGTGCAATTCTTCAAGCTGGTTCAGCTGCATGGACATAGGGGTACAGGAGGTGGAAAAATGAATTTTACCCAGGATGGGGGCTTCCCAGATAAGTATGAGAGAGGCGGTGGGGATGGGGGCGGGATGTGGTGTATGCAACAGCAGCAGACATATAGTGCTTACCATGCCAGACAGTGGTCTAATTTTTCTAGGCCCTTTACTCGTGTTAACTTGCTTCACTCTCAAACAGACCTATGAGTAGGTACTATTATCTCCACTTTACAGATGAGGAGACACAGCACAGAGAGGGTCAGGAACTTGCTAAGGTAGCAAAGCCAGTATGTGGTAGAGCCAAGATTTGAACCCAGGTGGTCTTGGCTCAATAATCTTACTCTTTTTTTTTTTTTTTTTTCTGCGGCACGCGGGCCCCTCACTGCTGTGGCCTCTCCCGTTGCGGAGCACAGGCTCCAGATGTGCAGGCTCAGCGGCCATGGCTCGCGGGCCCAGCCGCTCCGCGGCATGTGGGATCTTCCTGGACCGGGGCACGAACCCGTGTCCCCTGCATCGGCAGGCAGACTCTCAACCACTGCACCACCAGGGAAGCCCAATAATCTTACTCTTAACCACTGTGCTGTGTTGTAGCTCTCCCTCCCACGTGCATGCAGGTGACTGATTTTAGTGATGGGCTATACTAATGGACACGATGTGACAACATGCAGTGGCTCAGGCAACATACATTGTTTTCTTTCCTTCTTAACACTCCAGGGAAAACGTTCTAGGTGGGTGGAAGTTGGGGACCCAGCCTGAAGGCCAGGGCACCTGGAACAAAGCCCAGAAGAGAAGAGGGACACAGAGTCTGGTCAGTATCAACCCTTGGCCCATGGACTTCTCACCCACTGGGGAGAGGTGACTTCAGAGGAGGGTGGAGTGGGTCTTCTTGCCTGAGTGGGGGGCTTCTGAGGAGTGAATAGGTGATAGCAGAAGGGTAGCTGGGCATCTCATCGTGTGTCTCAAAGAGGCTCAGGATTTGGAGGGAGGAGGTAAGACAAGTGGTTAGAGGAGCAAGGAAGATGCCTCCTGGACCCTATGGAGGCAGCCAGGTGAGTCAAGGCTTCAGGGGGTAGATTCCTGCTAGGGGTTTGGGGATGGGCAGAGCTGCACATCCTTTGCATAATCACCACCTCAAGCAAGATGCAGAACTATTCCATCACTCCAAATATCTCCCTCATGCTATCCCTTTATAATCACTTGTCCCCATCCCTAACCTCTAGCAACCACTAATCTGATTTCCATCTCTATAATTTTGTCATTTCAAGAATGCCGTATATATAGAATCATACTATATGTGACTATTTGCAATTGGCTTTTCCCACTCAGCATAATGCCCTTGAGATCCATTCGCGTGTTGCTTGTACCAATGGTTCATTCATTTTTACTGCTGGGTAGGATGCTATGGACCACAGTTTGCTGAACCATTCACATACTGTAGAACATTTTGGTGGTTAACAGTTTCTAACTGTTGTAAATAAACTCAACAAATAATCATGTACAAGTTTCTGTGTGGACAAAAGTTTTAATTTCTCTAGGATAAATGCCCAGGGGTTCAGTTACTGGCAAAGATATGTTTAGTTTTTTTAAGAAACTGCCAAACTGTTTTCCAGGGTGTCTGTGCCATTATTATATTCTCAGCAGCAATTATTATATTCTCAGCAGTATGAGGGGTCCTGGATTCTGTTTAGAATAATACAACTTTATTATTTTAAATTTAATTAATTTGCAATTTATGACGATTTAAACATTGGACATAGCCTTGGAATAAAGCATAAGAGGTATAACTGGGAATCGGTTTTAGTGTTGAATTCTACTTGATCTTACACCCTGCTTTCAAGAACTGTAGGTAAATATGGTTTAGCATGGTTCTTGAAAGTAAAACAATTGAATGTTTAAAGATATGCCAATTCAAAAATTTCAATACTGAATTAGGGTTTTACTTTGCTTTAATGTGAATGAATGAAATCTTAATAGAGATAATTGTAGGAGAGGATTACTGCTGAGTGCTTACATTGGTAACAAAAAAGGTGAATGAGGTGGTGACTTTAAGCAGACCAGCCCGTGCCTGGGCATCTGCGATTTAGGGCTGCTCTCTGCTCTACCGTGAACCAGCCTCATGATCAGAGCAGTTCACGTTCTCCTTCTGGGCCTCGGTTTCTTCAAATGTACGTGGTTGACCTGAATAAATTACTAAATAAAAATGACTTGGGACTAGCTAAAATGCAGATGCCCCTGGCTCTCCCACCTGGGGTGGTGTTGGGAAATTTACATTTCATCAAGTTCCAGTTTAAGTCTGATGAGTTGACAAATTTGGGAGAAGCAACACAAGATGGTTACAAATATAGTAACATGCTTTACTACCTAGTGTGGAATGCAAGTAGCCTTAAGCAGGAAAAAGATAAATTTTGTAAAACATTATATAATGTTTATTAGTTTTTTTTAAAAGCAATAAAACAAAAAGGGGTACAAGGGGAAAAACCCAGAAATGGACAATAATTTCCCTGAATAAGTCATAATTAATTACTAAATAATAATAACTCAAAAACTCTCCCCAAAGCAACCACTGTTAAAGTTTCTAGTGATTCCTTCTAGATAAAGAGTATATGTATAATATGTATAATAAAATATATAATATGTAGATTATATATTCTACATATTCTATATATATTATATAGAATATAGAATATGTATAATGAAAGGTATATAATACTATATATAATATAAATAATATATATTTTATGTTTATACATATTATGCATATGTTTACACTAAGAGGAATCATACAGGCCTATTCCACACTTTTTGTTTTTTAAAAGATCTTCTTGGCAAGTATTGAATGCCAGCACACACAGACCACCTACCTGCCTCCTTTGCATTTCTGTGTAGTTGGTTTTCCACTGTGTTTGAACTACAGTTTATTTATCTGTCTGCTATTGATGGACACTTTGGTGGCTTTTAGTTTTTCACTATTACAAAATATATTGCACTGTTTTATTTGCTTGAGTGAACTTTTGCAAAACTGCTCATGGGATCAATTCCTCACAGCTGGGTTTGCAATGACATGTGCATTTACAGTTTTAATGAATATCACCAGATGCCCAGCTGAGAGGTCGCACTAACCTACATTCCCACTTCTGGCATATGGGGCTGCTCACCAGCCATGCCCTCACCAAGCCCTGGGTTTCACCAAATTATTTTATTTTTTGGTTACTATATGAAGTGAAATGCATTCTTTCTCTTTTTAAAAAGTCTCTCCATTTTGAAACTGCCTTTGATTTAAAGGGCTCCGAAGATCTAGTCTTTTACCCCTAACTTTACAGAGCTATGATCACTCTAATTCTTGCTTTTCCCTCTCTCTGCTGGCTCCTTTTTGAACCTAAGTACCAGAGAGTGTGAGAATTCCTTTTCCCTTTTCTCCAACCACAGTGCTCCTTTAAAATAAAACAAAAAGAACATTTTATTGAGGGCTGATTGACATACAAAGAACAGTATATATTTAATGTGTACAACTGGAAGAGTATGGAGATCATTATACACCCGTGCAACTATCACCACAATCTATGCCATAAACATATCCATCACCTCCAAAAGTTTCCTCCTGTCCCACTGTTATTATTATCATTCTTATTATGTGCACATAAGTGATGATCACGATCACATTCCTCTTGCCTTCCCACTGGCAGCTCCAGGCCATTATTTCTCATTATGTTCTTGCACATTTCTCTGTCCTTTCGTGCAGGCCCAAAGGTCATGGAGAACCGTGGAGTTAATGAAACTAAGGTTCAGCTCTTGGCCAGCCCCCTGGTTCCTTGCAGGGCTCTTTCTTTTGATTGCACCAGGAGATAAAGTGACATCGTTGTCAAAGCCCCGGCTGAGCTGCAATCCCATTGCCTTCAGTGGCACCTAATCCAGTTGAGCTCTAATCCAGGCTCTCTCGGATCACTGGCTTTGAGGACTCAAGCTGCTGGGGTGGCTCTGCCTGCTAACAGGCCAGAGGCTGCACAGGGCTCAGGACACGAGAGCAAGCCACAGGAAAGAGAAGGGCCCTTGTTGACTCGCGCTGGGCCGCCAAGTGCTTAGTAACAAACAGTAAACAAAGGCAGCAGTACAGGCAACAGAGGCAGCTCTGCTGAGAGACGAGATCCCCGCTCCTGTTGGAAAGTGGTCCATGATGAAGGCCTAGACCAGGTCACGGAGACTTTTTGGATGCAGCCTTTGACACAGGACGCAGGTACAACTTGGCATCCTTCACTTTTCTGCTATCAAACTGGATCAAGGGAAGGGCAAACCCATTCACTGGATCTGGGTACTGGGAATAAGGATAACTCAGCTGGGCTAGGTCTTGTGTTAAAGGCTCTTTGCAGTGTTGTTTGGAGTATTATGTGTTCCAGGCTACTGGTAGGGACTGATTCAGACAGTACATTTGTTTGTTTGTTTGTTTGTTTTAATGAGTAAAGTATGGGCTCAACAGAGAGAACTTGGAGTTTAGAGTCAGACCAACCCTTGTTTGAATCACTGCTTTGCTATTCAACATCTGTTCAAACTCATACAAATGCTTTACTTTTCCGGAGACTCAGTTTCCTCACCTGTTAAATGTGATAATAGTACACACATTGCAGTGATGTTGAAGATACGTGAGGTGACATATGAAAGGCACTTAGCACATGCTTGGAGCATAAGAGTAGCCCAATAAATGATAGTTGTCACTATTTTTCAGGAATGAGTGTTTTGGTTATTCCTTACAGGAGGTCCGTGGTTTAAGATAAAGAGTCTCAAGCCATGTCTAGTTGACTTCCAGAAAACAATGAAAAAAAGAAAAAATTGTCAATGATTCATCTAGTTTTATATGCATGCTTAAAGGAAAGAAAAAACTCAGTTGAGTTTTTCGATACTTTAAACAACCTTCTTTTTTTAAAGCAGTAATTGAATTCAGAGATGAATATCTGCTGGCTAAATCCTGTGATTTGCTATTGGCTATTAGCTAAAGCTAATCAATCAGTTTATCAATTCAAGAAGCACTTACTAGGTGTCTCCTGTGTGCCAGGCCAGGTTCTAGGTGTTGCGGACACCTCTCTCTGCTCACAGGATCTTCCAGGTGAGTGGGGGAGCCAACGAGGTGAACCTGCACAGCAGCTTGTGGTGGTAGAAAGTGCTAGAGTGGCGCAGGCTCCTAGAAGAGGTGCTGTCTGAGCACTGTTCGAATGCTAGAGGGGAACTAGTGGGTGATGGGAGGGGAGGAGTTGGGGAAAGGCATCCTAGGCAAAGTAAAGCACGTGCAAAGGCCCAATGGCATGAATAAGTAAAGCACATTCTAGGAACAGCTGGCAGTTTGGAATAACTTGAGTGAAGCTTGAGTGTTGGGCATCTGACAAGAGAGGAGGTTGCAGCAGTGAACAGAGCAGATCAAGGAAGGCCTTCTATAGCTTGTCTTTTGTTCAGAAGTTCCTGCAGAGCCACTGATAATTTTAATGAGGGGGAGGTCATGACTGCATTTAAATATCAGAAAGATTATTCTGGTAATAATATGGGTATGGGATTGGAGAGAGTGAGCCTGGAATAATGATGGATAGTCTAATTTAAGGAAACGATAGTGGGGATGTTGAGAACCTCCAAGCAAGTGCTGCCAACACTGTGAAAAAAACCAAACATGCATAGATATATACAAAAGTTTGTTATAAACATTATCGATGTGAAGGATGTGTATTGCACAATTTATAAGCAATAAAGTATACAATACTCTTTATTGCCAATTCTGTATAGCCAACTGATTCACATGGAATGTATTCATTGATTTTTGCTGAACTCTTGTATCCTTAGTCAGCCTATGTTTGCAATTGACCAATGAGTATAGTTCCAACACTGACTGATTTTTTTTTTTTTTTTTTTGCCATATGCGGGCCTCTCACTGTTGTGGCCTCTCCCGTTGCGGAGCACAGGCTCCGGACGCGCAGGCTCAGAGGCCATGGCTCATGGGCCCAGCCGCTCCGCGGCATGTGGGATGTTCCCGGACCAGGGCACAAACCCGTGTCCCCTGCATCGGCAGGCAGACTCTCAACCACTGCGCCACCAGGGAAGCCCTGACTGATATTTTTGTTTACGTTGCCAAGGAAGAAGAAAGTTAAGCAATGAAGGTGAATATGTTAACTCCACTCATTTGTCAATGAGTGATTTTTGTGCTGAATTGGACAATAGTTTTTTAATTCTGGAAGAACATTTCCTCAAATTTTGTTCTATTTACAATGTAATAACTGCAGACATGACACACTTTTAGCTTTAATCTGTATTGTTAACATTTTCTTTATCATTTTCTTAAGTCTTGTTGACTGAAAAAAAAAGAAGCACAGCCTAAAAGTTGAGAATTATATTTTATTTGAGGACATTACTGAGGACTGTAGCCTGGGAAGGCAGCCTCTCAGATAGCTCTGAGGGACTGTTCCAAAGAGGTAAAGGAGGAGCTAGTATACATCGGAGTTTTTGCTGAAAAGAAAAAGAAAAACAACAACACATGTAGTTGAACATCAAAAGATTACTGCTGGGGCTTTCCTGGTGGCGCAGTGGTTGAGAGTCCGCCTTCCGATGCAGGGGACATGGGTTTGTGCCCCGGTCCGGGAAGATCCCACATGCCACGGAGCGGTTGGGCCCGTGAGCCATGGCCGCTGAGCTGGCGCGTCTGGAGCCTGTGCTCCGCAATGGGAGAGGCCACAACAGTAAGAGACCCGCGTACCGCAAAAAAAAAAAAAAGATTACTGCTAAACACAAAAAAACAGACATCTCAAGTAAATTATTTTAGTGCCTTTCTGTGTATGGGAAGATGCAAGAGTCTGGGCTCATAGAAATTATTCCTTTGATATGCATCTTAACTATCTTGGGCCAGTATCCTGTTTTTCTCTGTCCTGAATTCCCCTCTGCGGGGCCCACCATCGGGGTGGCGGCAGTGGCAGGCAACATTCACTGTTTACTGGAGTTTTTTTTTTTGTCCACAGTCTAGACAATCAACAAAACAACAAACCAAGCCCTGATTTGTAGCTTTTGCCAATTTCTTTGGTGGAAATACTCCCACTATGGCCACTTCTAAGCTCCCAATGTGATATCTCTGAACACAAAGTTGGAAGTGATATGCACAAGTACACCATTGTATCAGTATATAATTTCTACCATATACGTGGAATTGATTTAAATAAGCTCAAGAGCATAGACAACATAATATATATTGTAATATAATCAGGAAATAGTGAATTTGAGTATGTTATCAATATAATTTATTTAATTAGAAGTTTCTATAAATTAATTTTTGTAATAGCTATGTTTAACAACCAGCTTGCAAAATGTCTGGAGATTTAATAATTGGTTCTTACCAGTGAGTAGGAACCTTCTTTAGCACACCTCAGGATCCAATAAAGTTTTAAAGAAGCAGAATCCATGGGGATAGGAATATGATTAGTGGGGATGGGAGAAGGGGAGACAAAGAAAGGAGTTAAGAAGAATACCTGTTTCTCTCTATGGACAAATATATCACTCATCAAGATAGGAAATACAGGAATGGATTCAGGTGTGCAAGTCAATGCTGGACTCTTTGAAAAGACCAGTATGGAAAGATGACTATGATTTAAAGACAAAACAGACAAGGAGGAGGGAAGTTTGCAACCTTCAAGAGAAGTCACTGGACTTCTTCTGATGCCTGGAGACATTGTGCTCACTCCCCTGGTGGGATCCTATTCTTTGAATTCCCAGCATCAAAACCCCTAGGTCTGGCTCATCAGCACTCAATGGAATTTATTTTGGCTAAGTCATTGTCCATTAATCCTTTTATTTTTAAAATAATGTTTACTTTGCCCTGCTATAAAATGAATGCAATACTACTCTCTACAAAGTGTTTTTAGTCTAAAACTATCTGGAAAGCAATGTAAACCTTCCTGGAGAGACTCTTGGGTGCTGTCCCTTGCCCATCAGTCTTGCTCACTGGACTTGAGGTTATGGAGGAAGGAGAGGGCTGGTTCAGAAGGACCTGCTGAACTAAGGAAGTGCTCTTGGTGGGCCAGAGAAGTGTGGACAGGGCACACAGCATGTATGGGAGCATGAATGAAAACAGCCCTGTTGACCATTTCTCCCCCTCTCAATCCCCCTAGTCTCTGGCCCTGGTCATTGCCCCTGCCCCACCCCCTTCATCCCCTTTTGCAGGTCCCTTCCACCCACAGCTTTTGACTTCAGGCCATACAAGCCCACCTGACACTGGGCAGCCCATCCTGGTGTATGGCCTCGGCTCATCCTCTGATAAGTCCTCCACCAAATTCCTTCCCTTTGATCTAAGAGAGTAATTACCCAAGGTCCCTGGAACATTGAGAAGCCCTAGTTAGGGGTTTCCTTGGTTACTTAACACTGCAATTCCACATCCAATTTAGTTGGCTGAAACCATTGCCTGCCTGCCACTGGTTCTTCCAAGCAAGCTGATGGAACCTAGAGCAGGGCTCTGTAGCTTGTAATGTTCTGTGAACCACCCAGTGATCTTCAGTGATCTTGTTAAAATGCAGATCCTGACTCAGGAGGCTTGGGGAGGGCCTGAGTCTATTTCTAACAAGTTCCCCACTGATGCCAGTGTGGCTAGTCTGAGGGACCGCACTTTCAGTAGCAAGTACAGCCTAGGCCAACGCCCGACTGATGAGCCACTTCTGTTCCTAAGTCCTAGTTTTGTGGGTTTGTCCCTACCCTATCCCCTGCCCTCAGCATATACTCAACTGTTAATAATATAAATAGCTAGCATTTTTTGAGAAGCTACTATGTGTCAGACACAATAACCGATGTTACACATCAGTAAAGAGAAAAATAGGTTTGCCCAAGGTAGACGAGGGTCGATCCCACTCTGACTTTAGAACCTGCTCTCTCAGTCACTGTGCTTTGCTTTCCTCATTTTCCTTCTGCGTTTTTTGGCCCAGAGGTTGGTGTTTGCAGTTGCTCTCCTCCCAGACCTCTCCTCCCTGAGACTGGCTAACTCTCCTTGCCCGGACTTGCTCTTCATTTTATTCTTGGTCACTGGCAACTCTCTTGCTAATTGCCCTTATTTTTCTTGCCTTGGTTGTAGACGTCCTGCTCATTATATTTCCTTGAGTTTAAATGGTTGTAATAGCCTAATGTCATTAGAAATAGAGTAGGTAGTGAAAAAAGGCAGAAAGGAGATCTGTAGAATGGTGGAAAAGGATCAGTTCATGGGGGGCTGGTGCCAGTCAAGAGGAAGATTTTGAGGCTAAGCCATCAGAACTTACTCTTCCATAGATTAAAAAGGTATAAAAAAGTGTTTGGCTATGTAGGAAATGTGTTGGACATTAAGAAAAAAGTACCATCTAAGCATTTCGTTTATTTCCTGTATCAGTATCTGTGTGATGCTGGTCAGAGTACAGGCTCATCCCACTCAGTCATTCATTGATTTACTCAGTCATTCAGCCTATGGGGAGGAAGGAGCTTCAAGTGGGAGTGTCCCCACACAGCCCGTGGGGAGGACAGGAGGTGAGAGGACGGTGGTGCATCTTCAGATGCACCTTTCTAGATGCAGCCTTTCTAGAAAGGCTATGGAGGCAAGGGGAAGTGGTTGGAGGTTAGTTTGGGGCAGGGGTGGGGTAGGGTGGGGTGGACCAGAGGTCCTGTAAGCCTTGGTTAGGAGTTTGGAACCTGAAATGATCCTATGGAGACTAGAAAGCTGCTGAAGATTTTAATGTGGAGGAGTAGCAGGGTCAGGTTTGTGTTTTAGGAAGAGGTCTGCACAGAATGGAGAATGGATTGGGGCAGTGGTAAGCGGAAACCATTTGGGAGCATATAGTTGTCATTTAGGTGGGAGATGCTGGTAGCTTAGGCCAGGCCTGTGCAGTGAAGCTGGGGAGAAATGGATGCATCTGAGAGAGGTTTTGGAGGTAACGATTAAGAGGATGGGGAGTTGAGGGACAGGAGAGAAGAGTGATGCTTGAAGGTTTGGCTTGAGTAGCTGGGTAGGCGGTCATGCCATTTGTTTGGATAGGGAGTTGGAGGAGGAGGCATTGGGGAGAAGATGATTTCAGTCTTGAGCATCCGAGTGGGATTGTCTAGTAGGCAGCTGGGAGCACCAAAAAGGAGCTCAGGAGAGAAGTCTGAACTGGAGGCACGACTGGAAGTGGTGAGTTGACAGTTGGTAACTTTAAAGTATGTAGAGTGATTTGAGGAGAGGGGCCAGGGCAGGAAGGACCCTGAGGCCCACTGGCATTCGGTATTTCATATATTCATTGTTACACATAATGCCATGGCCAATCTGTTTGAGTACATACATGTCAATTATATTCTTAGTGTAAATTCCCAGAAGAGGAATAACTTGCCAGGAGAGATGGACATCCCCTGGCTCCTGATAGGTATTGCCAGATTGCTTCATAAATCAGCAGTCTCAGGTCAGGTCTCTGGGAGAAACAGTTTCATTGCAACCTCACAAGCACTGAGTTTGCTCAACACTGAAGCCAACTTGATGGATGAAAAATGGGCCTCCTGACTGTTTCCATTTGAGTCTCCTTGATTACCTGTAGGGATAGACAGTGTTCTGTATGCTTTAATAATGAGTTGCAGTTTCTTTTACGATTTTTCTTAATCTCACTTCTGCTTGTCTATTGGTATTGGGAACCACAGATTTGTCTTTCTCTCTCTCTCTCTCTCTCTCTCTCTCTCGACAGAAATAGTCACTTTCAGCTTGACCTTCATCCCTTTTCCCAGCTCACTGTATTGCACTTTATAGATGTCACAGTGGGAAGCAGCTTCTGAACTCAAGAGCCTAGAAAGGGAAACTGGTGACTGAAACCCAGGCAAGGAGCTTGAGACTGTAGTTCTCTCCCTGAAACCACTTGGAGTGTCTTGTGAGGAAAAACCCTCACTTCTTCAACCCTCTGCTGTTCTCAGATGTTTCTTTTCTATGCTAAAGCAAGGTCTCTTGGAACAGTTAAGCCTGGTAGAGATAGTTAAGGACCATTTCTTTTCCAGTAGTTATGTTTAATGATATGTCCTCGATGGATAAATTCAGCTGAAGGATGTAGCTTCACCCCTGGTGGAACATTTTGTGGGGTTTGTGATAGGGTGAGCCACCTCTCAACTTGCACGAGGTCGGGAGCCCACCAAAGTCCCTGCCCTGCCTGAGTCCCCTCTATCAGAGGTTGATCTCCTAGCTGTGGCTGCAAGATGAGAGGAGATTAAGGTCTCTGTAAAGAGGGGCCTTCCCAGGCTTGTCTGGCTCCTGGACCCCTCTGGAGGCAGCAGACCTCGCCAGCTGGTATTCACAGATCATAGCCCCCAACACACTTACCTCTGTTTCACATTTTCCCTCTCCCACGGGGTGATGCAACCAGCAAAAGGAATGTACTCTTTGTCTTTGGTTGTCAGGGAGAAATGGTTGAGCTGAGATGTAAAGCCTCGTTCCATTTTACAGACCAAAGTGAATGTCTGGAGAACTAGGACCAGAAACCTGGCTTGTTAATGCCTACTCCAGGAACTTTAAGTTTCAATATTTATTTTGTTTTATATATTTTAAATTTAATTTAGTTTTATTTTACTATTTTATTTTATTTTATTTTAAAAGACTTTCCTTTTAGAGCACTCAGCATAATGCCCTTGAGATCCATTCAAGTTGTTGCAGGTATCAACAGTTGGCTTTTCATTGCTGAGCAGTATTCCATGGTATAGCTATACCACAATTTGTTTAACCATTTACCAGATGCAGGACATTTTGGTTGTTAACAGTTTTTTTTTTCTCTGCAACTTCACTACCATTTGATATGATCGCTTTTTTTTCTCTTCTAATAGGTGGGTAGTGATATCTCCTTAGAGTCTTAATTGTCTTTCCTCTTGTGGCTAGTGATGTTGAACATTTTTTCATGTGCTTATTCACCATGTGTATAACTGCTTCAGTAAAATGTCTCTTCCTGTCTTTTGCCCAGTAAAGTTTCTTAAAAATAGACTTTATTTTCTAGTTTTAGGCTCACATAAACCTGAGCAGAAGGTGCAGAGATTTCCCATATGCTCCGTGCCCTGACTTATGTATAGGTTTCCCCATTATCAACATTCCCCACCACAGTGGTATATTTGTTACAACTGATCAACCTTCATTGACACATCATCACCCAAAGCCCATAGTTTACATTAGGAGTCACTTGGTGTTATACATTCCATAGGTTTGAAGAGATATAAAGTGACATGTATCCACCATTACAGTATCATACAGAATAGTTTCACCTCCCCAAACATCCTCTGTGGTCCACCTATTCATACCACTCTCCTCCCTAACCCTTGGCAACCACTGATCTTTTTCCTGTCTCCGTAGTTTTGCCTTTTCCAGAATGTCATATAGTTGGAATCATACTGTATGTAACCTTTTCAGATTGTTTTTTTTCCACTTAGTAATATGCATTTAAGTTTTCTCCATGTCTTTTAATGGTTTGATAGCTCATGTCTGCTTAGCCCTGAATAATATTCCAGTGTCTGGAAATACCACAGTTTTATTTATCCACTCACCTACTGAAGGACATCTTGGTTGCTTTCAGGTTTTAGCAATTATAAATAAAGCTATCATAAACATTCCTGTGCAGGTTTTTGTATGAACATAAGTTTTAAACTCCTTTGGGTAAATACCAAGGACTACAATTGCTGGGTCGTATAGTAAGAGTATGTTTAGTTTTGCAAGAAATTGCCAAACTATCTTCCAAAGTAGCCACACCATTTTGCATTCCCACCAGCAATGAATGAGAATTGCTGTTGCTCCACATCTTTGTCAGCATTTGGTGCTGTCAGTGTTCCGGATTTTGGTCATTCTAACATCATTCTGAACGCTCTGTTGTGACGCATGTACACATTAAGGATTGTTATGTCTTCTTGGAGTATTAACTCCTTTATTATTATGTAATGTCCTCTTAAATTCCTGGTATGATAATTTCAAGATCTCTGTCATATCTGAGCCTGGTTCTGTCACTTGCTTTATTTCTTCAGACTGTGTTTTTTCCTTGCTTTTATACATACTTATAATTTTTTGTTGAAACCCAGACATGATGTATTGGGTAATAATTGAGATACATAGGCCATTAGTGTGAGCACTTGTGTTTATCTGGCCAAAATTCACACTGTATTTACTATTTACTGTAGCTGTAGGTGTCTGAGCCTTCAATTTCTTCTAGTATCTTTGCTTTTGTCTCCCCTATTGTCTTTGGATGTCTCTAAAAACTCCTTCTTAAATAGAATCCTTGCAGTTCTTTTCACTGTCACCCTCTGTTATTATACAGGAGTCCTGTAGATGTGGTGATGAGGTGTGGGGAAGAAGTTGTGTTCTATAATCCTATGATTAGGTCTCAGTCTCTTAGTAAGTCTGTTGTTCCCTTGGGCTGTGACCTTCACACATTCTTCTTAGCTTCCTTCTCCCTTGTGGTGAGACAGGAAGGCTAGAGGCACTGGATTTGGGTATTTCCCTTCCCTTCCCTTATCTTGGTTAGACTCTGGTAAAGTAGTTTCCCTTAATGGGGAGATCAGAATGCTCTTGGCTTATTTCAAAATGGTTATGTTTTTTCTTCCCCTGCTGGAAATCATGAGGGGATTTTCTCATATTTGCCACAAGAACCTGCTGGGACTCCTGGAGATAAAACTCACGAAATTGTGGGGTCCCTCTAAGACTGGGCCCTGCAGAATTTTTAACTGTTAAGCTAGTCTACCCTCAGCTTGTCAGTTACCGTCTGTTTTCCTTCCTGGTACTGACTCCAGCCACTTACTTTTTTTCTAATTGTGAGAATGGGAGTGATGACTTCCAAACTCTTCACAGGCTGGAGTGGAAACTGGAAGTCTGCCTGTTGCATATTTTAAGACTTAATTCATGTAAATGCCATACCAAACTTTTTTTTTTAAATGTAGTCCAATATATCACACGTCTTTCATGGATTTTGAATTTTTTTATCTTGCTTAAGAAGGCTTTCACCATTTCATTTATAAATAAAATAAACATTATTATATCCTAAATCTCTCTCTCCCTCTCCCTTTCCTCCCCTCCTTTCTCTCTCTCTCTCCTATATAGATACATAATACATAGTACTTTAATTAATCCTAAATTTTGTGTGCAGTGTAAAGTAGGAATTTGAATTTATTTTTGCCAAGTGAACAACTATTGTCCCAATATCATTCATTAGTCAATGCTTTTTCCTCACTGATTTAAATTACTAAATTTTTTATTCAATTTGATCTATTTCTATTTATATTCTATTTCATTAGTCTGTTCATATGCGAATACCACACTATTTTATTCATAGGGGTTTTATAATACGACTATTTTTTGTTTTAACACTGGGTAAAAAGTCTTTGCAGCTTCTTCATTTGCACTTGCAGCTTCACCAGAGAGCCTAGCATTGTGGAAAACATACCAGGTCTTGAAGCCACTAAACCAGCCATTGTGAATGTTAAAGGATAACAGACTTGAAATATTTTAGTTTTAATAAAAAGGTCTTTATATATGTTGCCAAGGATTTTTCTTTAATTGTGGAGAAGTTTTCCCCTGATGACTTCTGTGCTTGATCTTTGGTCTTTCCATTGCCTTTATTATTCTTACTTCTCATCTTCATTTAGATTTTTTTGAACTAGCAATCAATTGTTCCAGCTGGATAACTTTCTTTTATTTTTACACTGTCTCTAATTTGTGCAGCAGTGTTGATGCCCTTGATTCAGTAGCTCAAGGGATGTCCCATGTTGTTCCATTTTTAAAAAATGCTTTAGAATTTCATGCTTTTCTTTCATTGTTAAAACTTGTCTTCTCTTACACTAGCCAGAATAAATTATGTCACAGCATGGTTCTGTGGCACTTTCAAACCACTTTGCATACTTAATATTTGGAATCCAGCATTTAGCTAATGATGCACAAAGATCAGAGAAAATTTCAAGACGGAATACTTCCAAAGCAGAGTAAAAGAACACACTGAGTGAGGATAAAGTACAGGAAATGAATGGGGAAATGAGTTCCGTAGCCTATTGGCTTGCTGAATTCAGCTCTGTTACTTGGTGTTCATTTGTTACTACCTGGTGCAAAACATCTCTGTTCTAGGAAGAAGACTAATTAAGTGTTTACCAATGTTATTTCCATATTATATTGACTTTATTTCCCCTATTTACCAATCATGTAATTTTTATAACAGAAACATGTTTGTTGATCATAGATTTATTAAAAAATATGTTAATGTTATTGTTCATCTTCAGTATCCTAATTATTTTATCTGAATAATTAAGTTCTAAGAAAAATATGTTATCATCTCTTCCTATGATGGTCAGTTTGTAAATTTCTCCTTGTAACTATGTCAGTTTTTTCTTTATAGACTTTATGGTTGTATTTTTGGTGCATTTAAGTTTATGATTGTTTTTTTTTTTTTTTTGCGGTACGCGGGCCTCTCACTGTTGGGGCCTCTCCCGTTGCGGAGCACAGGCTCCGGACGCGCAGGCTCAGCGGCCATGGCTCACGGGCCCAGCCGCTCCGCGGCATGTGGGATCTTCCCGGACCGGGGCACGAACCCGTGTCCCCTGCATCGGCAGGTGGACTCTCAACCACTGCGCCACCAGGGAAGCCCTGGTATTTTTTTTTTTTTTTTTTGAGGATTTTCTTGGTCATTATTTTGACAAAAATTTAACTTTTGTCTTTTATTAATATTGCTATGCTAGCTTTCTTTTGGTTAGTGCTTCCGTATCACTCCTATCCTTAATTCTGTCTTTTCAATTTTTCTGTTATTCTGTTTTAGATGGCTTCTTTTAAACAACTCTAGCAGGATTTTCTTTTTCCTCTAATATGATGAACTCAGCTTTTTTAAAAAGCTTGTTATTGACATTAAAGATACATAAAGTAGTGCTTCCCTGGTGGCACAGCAGTTGAGAGTCCGCCTGCCGATGCAGGGGACACGGGTTCGTGCCCCGGTCCGGGAAGATCCCACATGCTGCGGAGCGGCTGGGCCCGTGAGCCATGGCCGCTGAGCCTGTGCGTCCGGAGCCTGTGCTCTGCAACGGGAGAGGCCACAACAGTGAGAGGCCCACGTACCGCAAAAAAGAAAGAAAGAAAGATACATAAAGTACACAAATCATAAGTGCACATCTTGATGAATTTTCACAAACTGAACACACCTGCATAACCAGTACCCAGATCAATAAACAGAATATTACCAGCATGACAGAAGCCTTACTTGTACCCTCTCCACCACTCTCCCTTGACTAAGGGTAACCTCTACCCTGACTTCTAACAGGAAAGGTTAGTTTTACCTCTTTTTTTTTTTAATCTATATAGATTGAATCAAACAGAATATACTCTTGTTCATGGCTTATTTTGCTCACTATTCTATTTATCAGATGTATTTAGTTGTAGTTTGTTCTGTCTCATTGCTGTAGAGTATTTTAAATTTATTTATCTGTCCTACTGTTTATAGGCATTTGAGTAGTTTCCAGTTTGGTGATACTATGAATAGTGTTGCTATGTCCATTCACTACTTGTCTTTTGTGGACATGTATATATGAAGAGTAGAAATTTGGGGTCATGGAGTAGGCATATACTTAGCTTTTGTGGATACTGCCAGGTAGTTTTTTAAAGTCGTTGTACTAATTTACACTTCTGCCAATGAGATATGAGAGTTCCAGTTATTCTACATCTTCACCAGCTCGTGGTAGTTTATGTCTTTTTCATTTTAGTCCTTCTGATGGGTGTATAATGGTATCTCATTGTGATTCTAATTGGAATTCCCAGATGATTGATAAAGTTGAGCACATTTTTTATATGTTTGTTGGCCACTTGAGTATTCTTTTTTGTAATGTGCTTGTTCAAGTTTTTGTCCATTTTTTCCTATTGCATCTGTTCTTTTAAAATTGATTTGTGGTAGTTTTAAAAATATTGATACATTCTAGATAAAAGTTATTTTTTTGATATATGTATTCCAGATATCATCTCCCCCTCTGGGTTATCATTTTATTCTTTAATGGTAATGGTGTCTTTTGCTAAACAGATTAAATCCAGCCTTTTAGTGGGTACATTTAATCTTTTTACATTTATTGATTTCTGATATATTATTAATGTGTTTGGTCTTATTTTGTGTGATTTATTTATCATTATTTTTCTTTGTTTTTCCTTTTTCTACTTTCTGTTGGATTAATAAACTTTTTAGTATTCTTTTTATAATCTGCTGATTTGGAAACTATAGATTGGATTTCTACGTTTTTTTTTTTTTTTTTGGCCACACCAAGCAGCTTGTAGTATCTTAGTTCCCAACCAGGCATTGAACCCTGGCCACCACAGTGAAAGCACCGAGTCTTAACCACTGGACTGCCAGGGAATTCTCTGGATTTCTACCTTTGAGATGAGTACCCTAAAATTTTTTGGCTTATATGCTACTGTTAAGATATAATTTCCAAGACTAGTGTAATTGCTTTATAGATAATCTATCTTTATGAATGATAACATATAGACTTTCTCTTTGTCTTTGATGTTGTGTGGTGTTACTGCAGTATGTCTAGGTGTGAATTTATTTTGATTTATCCTATTCATTACTTGAATGTACTTTGTACCTAAGGACTCCCATTTCTTTAACTATGGACAACCCTCAGCAATTCATTTATTTCTTCAAATCCTCCTTCTCTCTTCTCCCTCCATTCTCTTCTGGAACTTACACTAAAAGGATGTTGGAGCCTTTCAGTTGTACCATCTACCCTGCTGCCAGAGTGATCTTTCACAAGTATGAATTCTATCAGTTGGTCACATGCTTGCAACTCTCTGTGCTGGACATTTTCCTAACCACCCTCTTGGCTTTCCAGCTCTTCCATTGCTTATACAATCAATTTTTTGTATTAACATTTTTCCTTTTGAAAAACCTAATTTCTGTTATCCTGGATGAACCCTGACAGATGTACTCTTCATTAATTTACCATTTTGTTCAGAAAAATTCCAAATGCCTTACCGTGGCCTGAACACTTCTCTATGATGTGACCTCTGATAACTTCCTCAATCTCATCTTGTTCCATTCTACCTCTCCTTCATTGTACACCAGCCATATTAGCCTTCTGTACAGAAAGGACAACATAGCAGGACTGATTGCTATTCTTTGAAAAGCCTGCTTAAAAGGTTGGCCCTTGGCTGATGTCTGGGAGTTTGGTTTTCAGGAGAGTCTCCATCACCCTAACTGATAAGAGTCATTATCTGTGCCTAGATGGTGCAAATAATATGGTTTATGCTGAATATATACTTTCCTTCTGGGACTCTGAAATTTTGGTACATACTAGGCAGAGGGTGCATATGTGGTCAGCCCCCAATAAAAACGCTGGGTAATGAGCTTTCCTGGTAGACAGTATTTCACTTATGTTGTTACAACTCATTGTTGGGGGAATTGATAAGCACATCCTCTGTAACTTGACTGGAAGAGGACTCTGGAAACCTGTGCCTTGTTTTCCCAGGATTTGCCATATCTACCTTTTGTTCTTGCTGATTTTGCTTTGTATTCTTTCTCTGTATTAAATAATAACATGACTAGGACTATAAACTGAGTCTTTTGAGTCCTCCTAGTGAATCATGGAACCTGGGGGCGGTCTTGGGAACATCACCCAACACACACGTTATAGACCTGTGGAGGAACGAGACATAGTGTAGCATGTTTTTTTTCTTTTTTCTTTTCTTTTTTTTTTTTTTTTTGCCGCACAGCATGTGGGATCTTAGTTCCCCCACCAGGGATGGATGGAATCCATGTCCCCTGCATTGAAAGCATGGAGTCCTAACCACTGGACCACCAGGGAAGTCCCTTGCATAGTATTTCAAAGTCCATTTGTTAGAATCACTTATATTATTTCCAAAAGTAAATTTCACAAAGACAAAACCTTTAATATACATTTTTACCTTTAAGAGTATCTTTGTGTATATATTTTTAATAGATATTCAGGCAGTGTAAAATGCAAAGAAGCCTTACAGTTATAGTGAATTAGTTTTTACAGGACTGGACACACCTAACTTCCTATTGCAAACATTGTTGTCATTTTTGGGTGAAACAAACATGCTTCTCTATGGCAAGCCTTCTAACAACTGTGATATATGTTTCCAAACACACAGTTTCAAGGTTACAAGTCAGAGATAGTAGACTAACTATTAAGCAAATAAACAAAAACTTAGTTAGAACCTCCATTTTAATGAGCTATAGTATAAATATAAATTTAACTTAAATTTTACAATACCTCATAGGTAAATCACTAATCTCCGCCCTAATCTTTCCAACCCTGAACTTTCAAACATTGGGTCAATAATTTCTTTACTTGAAGTCTTTCATTAAGCACCATTGACACTGTTAGGATTTCAATAGAAATTTTTAGTAAGGTTGAATCAAGGTATTATAATCCCCTCCCCCACAGTTCCTCAAATTCACCCATTTGTTACTGCCATAAGGCTTTTTATTTTTTAAAGGTGGATTATCTGAAGCCATTCTCTCTCTGCTCCTTCCACAAGGAAGAGTTCTACTTTTAAAAAAAATTATTTTATTTTATTTATTTTTGGCTGCGTTGGGTCTTTGTTGCAGTGCATGGGCTTCTCACTGCCGTGGCTTCTCTTATTGCAGAGCAGGGGCTTTAGGCGCACGGGCTTCAGTAATTGTGGCACGTGGGCTCAATAGTTGTGGCTCGTGGGCTCTAGAGCGCAGGCTCAGTAGTTGTGGTGCATGAGCTTAGCTGCTCCGTGGCATGTGGGATCTCCCCGGACCAAGGCTCAAACCTGTGTTCCCTGCATTGGCAGGCAGATTCTTAACCACTGTGCCACCAGGGGAGCCCACAAGGGCTAAATTTAAACATGGCTTGATTATGGTCACGTGGGGTCTTCTTGCTCTCTTGGCTTTTCACTTTGCATGGCAGTGAATATTCTCTGAGAAGCACGGGCCTGTTGGGACAGGGGTGGAGTATTTGAGTATTCTCAGACACTTGTGGAAAATTAAAGAACTATGGAGAGGAGGTGGATAAAATAGATACAGGAGATAGATAAGAAAGTGAAAAGAGAGTATAGAGTTTTAACAGTATAACTTGGATGATAAAGCACTTAATTATAATCATAATGAGCCAGTGATGCATCCAACTGATGCAACTCAGGCAAGTAAACATGAAAAATTGTTCATTCCCAGTTGTAAGGGGTAGTGTTGTAGAATAGAAAAGTCCCAAAGCTAAAAGTTCAGCCAGTTAATCTGCAAAACCTTGGACCCAGATCCAGAATCTCTGTCTGTAACTAATCTATAAACTAAATATTTAGACCCAGTAGCCTCCACTAGGGAAGTAAAACAAAAGTTTGGGAAGACGAAGGCAGAAAGCATTAATAATTGTAATGTTCCTTTAGAGATAAGCCTTGTAATCATGAAGAAATATGTTTAAGATATTTGAAATATTTAAGAAAATATGACATATTAGGGAACACTCAACATACTTGACTTAATGATTTAATGTGAAATTATATGAATGTAATTAGTTAAGTTTATAAACAGTGTTTATGGGTGGAAGTTAAAGGGAGACACATACAATTCAAAAATAGTCAACTGTTCTTTGATGATTAGAATTTGAAATTATAAACACAATATTAATTGCATCAGCACCAAACAATTATGAAATGTTTAAGAGAAGCTGATTTATTTGCTATTCTACTTTTATTCATTATACTGATAGGAGTTGTGTGTGTGTGTGTATATATATATATATATATATATATATATATATATATATATATGAAGACTTGTTAATTTGCTTTGACCTAATTAAAAGTATTAAAGTTTAAAATGCAGTTCAAATATTCAAGAGAATTTAATTAACTAATTTTGAAAATGGAGTTAATTTTTTAGGAGTATTTAATATGTTAATATGTTTAATATGTTAATCATAGGTATGATGGTTAGTTTGTGATATGTCAACTTCGCTAGGTTATAGTACCCAGTTATTCAATCAAACACTAATCTGGGTGTTGCTGTTAAAGTGTTTTGTAGATGTGGTACTCAAATCCATCCTGTGGTTATTTACCCAGTTTTGGAATGTATAACTGGAATAGGTATACTCAGCAATTGGCAGAATGCTAACTTGCTTCCCTGACCTATGGAGTGAGGGCTATCACTGTGGGAAAGGCCAAGTGGAAGCCACTAGAATATAGTAAACCAAAAGCAATACTGCATTCCTGGAAGGATTACAAAGATTAGAGCCACCATCAGGAACTTGAAAGATGCAGGGATGGTGATTTGTATCATGGCCTCATTCAATTCTCCTATTTGACCTGTGCAGAATACAGATGGATCTTGGAGAATGACAGTAGATTATTACAAACTTAATCAAGGTGTAACTCCTGTCATGCCAGATGTGGTTTCATTGCTTGAGCAAATTAACACATCCCTTGGTACCTGGTATACAGCTATTGATCTGGCAAATGCCTTTTTCTCCATATAGGGCCCACCAGAAGCAGTTTGCTTTCCACTGTCAAGGCCAGCAATACACCTTCAGTGTCCTTCCTTAGGGGCATATTAACTCTCCAGCCCTATGTCATAATTTAGTTTGCAGGGATCTTGACCACCTTTCCCTTCCACAAGTTATCATATTTGTCCATTACATTGATTGCATTATGCTGATTGGAACTGATGAGTGAGAAGTAGCAACTAACCTAGACTTATTGATAAGACATTTGCATGTCAGAGAGTGGGAATTTAATCTCCCCCAAATTCAAGGGCCTTCCACCTCAGTGAAATTTCTAGGGGTCCAGTGGTATGGAACAGGTTGAAGTAGTCCATCTAAGGTGAAGGATAAGTTGCTGCATCTGGCCTCTCCTACAAATAAAAAAAAGGCACAATGCTTAGTGGGGCTCTTTGGATTTTGAAGGAAACATATTCCTCATTTGGTTGTGCTACTCCAGCCAATTTACTGAAGTTCCTGAAAATCTGCTAATTATGAGTAGGGCCCAGAACAAGAGAAGGTTCTGCAACAGAGCTGCTCTGACGCTTGGCCCAGATGACCCAGCAGATCAAATGGTGCTTGAAGTGTCTGTGGCAGATAAAGGTGTTTGGAGTTTTGTCAGGCCCCTGTGAGTGAATCACAGTGCAGACCCTTCAGACCTTTAGGATTTTGGAGCAAAGCCCTGCCATCATCTGAGGATAGCTACTCTCTTGATGAACATCTTTTGACCTGTACTAGACCTTAGTAGAGGCTGAACACTTAACTATGAGCCACCAAGTTACCATATGACTTGCGCTGCCCATCATGAGCTGGGTGCAGTCTGACCCACCAAGCCATAAAGTTAGGTGTGCACAGGAAGTGGTATACGTGATATCTGGCTCAGCAGCCCCTGAAGGCACAAGTAGTTTACATGAGGCCAGGGTCCCCTCTCCTGCTACACTGCTTGCTCCCTCTCAGCCTGCACCTGTGACCTCATGATGAGTTCCCTGTGATCAGTTAACTGAGGAAGAACTGGGACCTGGTTCACAGATGGTTCTGCATGATATGCTGGCACCACCCCAAAGTGGAACAGCTACAGTGCTGCAGCCCCCCTCTGGGACAACCCAGGAGGACAGTGGTGAAGGGAAATCCTCCCAGTGGGCAGAAGTTCTAGCTGTGTACCTGGTTGTTGATTTTTCTTGGAAAGAGAAATGGCCAGAGGTCAAATCTATACCGATTCATGGGCTGTGGCCAATAACTTAGCTGGCTGGCCAGGGACTCGGAAGGAATATGATTAAAAATTTGGTCACAAGGAAGTCTGGGAAGAGGTATGTGAATAATCCTCTCTGACTGTGCGAATTACTACTGGTTCTCTGGAGAACACCCTGACAGTTAATATTATGAATTAGTTGAACATTAATCAAATATCTTGTCAAGTGGTTCTTTTTTTATATCAATCACTAGATGAATGGAGCATAATACTGAATTTAAGGTTTAAGAAAGAGCAGCTTTTAAAATTCACAACATTAATAAATTGAATACTAATTTAAACACACATAGCTTTAATTAATCTCGTTAGGATACAACTCCTCCCTTCCCCTCATTTAGAACCTTAAATGGCACTGACTAGACATGTGACTTTTGTGACCTTTTGTCAGTTAAATTCTCAGTTTCCTCATCTGGAAATGAGGATCATTTTGCTTTGCCTATTTTGAAACATTTTTATGGGAATCACACAATTTTATGAAAACTCTAAGCTATAAAGGGCTTGTCTCCTTAGAAGGCATTGCTTTAAAGTAAAATTTAAGTCATTATCTTAAAGTAAGTAAAATTGGTACCCTCTGAGTACAGATTGCATTATAACTGGCCCTGAGGCCTTAAAAAGGGGTGAAACAGTGCTTTCCAAAGGACAAGCAGGACCAAAGAATACAGCTGGAATGCAAGCTGCATTAATGACATTGAATTATGTTTTTGACATTTTACTTTAATTCTTCAGATTATGTCAAGAAGAGAGTCTGTTCAGAGCCAAAGGCCTTTCACATTTCTTGAAAGAATTGCTCCTTTCACAGTGAAAGATCAGGCCTTGGGCTCAGAGCATTTGGAAGGCAATATTATCTGTCAAGAATTCAATGATTAAAAAATTAGTTATAATTACCTTCTATTTATGTCCAATAATACTGATTTTTCACTCACTATAAGTATATTATAGTTTCCTCTTTAAAGAAATGTACTTAAATAAAAAAAACTTACCTCATTAGCACAGATAATATAGGAAAGTGGTAAATAATTGGGAAAATGGTATATAAGAATGGAAGGTGGGAGTAACACTACTTTAAAATGCTCTAAGTATTTTTCTGGACACTAGTATCTACTCTCTTATCTAGAAATGCAAGATTCCACCTTGGGGTACTAAAGAAAGGTAGGCTATCTGCTAGTTGCCCTTTTTCCATTAGCTTGTTCTGTTTCTCACAGCTGTCTTGTAAGGTAGGAAGTATCATTTCCGTTTAGACATGAGGGAAACGATTTTGAGTTTACTTGTTCAAGGTCATGCTATGCCGGTTCTGCAGCCAGTATTTAAATCAGGGTCGGGGGCAGGGACTGTGTGGAGAATGTCACTTGAGGTCAGGTTCCAAGGAGCTCACTGTGGGAGAGTTCTGGAAGGTAAGAGCCCTGTCCTTTACCTCTTTAAACAGAGCCCAGATGAGGCAGAAGCTGCCTTTTCCTCCTGGGGGGAAGGATGCCATTTGCCTTCTGCAAAGTTTTGCTCAGATTTTGGCCTGAGTGCAGATGGATGGTTTTTAATGAATGTCCAAAGGGAGAGGAGACACATGGAACAAAAGGAGGAGAGAAACAAGGATCATTCTGAAAGCTTTGATTCTTTGGGAGCCCCACATCCTTCTCTGGTCCCTCCCCAGGGTGTCTATTTTGGGGACATTGAGATATTTTAGGCATTTTTTGAAGGTTGAAAATGGGAAGTTTATAGAGGCTCAATCCTGGCAGACAGATGGAAACAATTAACACCATAGCTTAAAAATCTCATACTTGGAAGCTGCTCAGCAGCCCTGATGCTTAAAATCCCTCTCTGGGTGGTTGGAGCAGAGATGGAAAGAGGAGGTAAATAAGATGAGTTCAGCACGTTTTATATATCGAGCACTTTGATATAATCTTCCCAACAGTTCCATGAGGGAACTGCCATGATTAACCTTATTTTCCAGATGACAAAACAGAGGCTTGGAGAGGTTATGCATATGCTCTGTGCCCAAGCTCACAGCCTGTTATCCTGGCTGGGGACTCAACCTCCCAAAGTTCATGTCTTTTTTTTAGCTAACAGGTAGAGAATGTTGCATGAAAAAGTCTATGGCAGGCTGAATAATGCCTCCTTCCACCTGCACACCCCCAAAGATATCCACATCTTGGTCTGTGGAACCTGTGAATATTACCTTATATGGCAAAAAAGACTCTGCAGATGTGGTGAAGTTGAAGGGTCTTGAGATGGGGAGATTATGCTGGATTATCCAGGTGGGCCCTAATCCCAAATGTCCTTGTAAGAAGCAGGCAGAGGGAGATTTAAAACAGACAGAAGAGGAGAAGGTGAGGTGACTACAGAGGCAGAGATTGGAGTGATGTGGCCACAAGCCAAGGAATGGTGGCAGCCACAGACACTGGAAGAGACAAGGAGCGGATTCTCCCTTAGAGCCTCTGGAGGGAGTGTGGCCCTGCTGACACTGATCTCAGCCCTGAGAGACTGTTTTCTCTGCGATAATAATTTCTACAAACCAACAACTTTGTGGTAACTTGTTACTGCAGCCACAAGACACTATTACAGGGCTGTAATAGAATCGTAAGGGACAGCATTTCAGGGACAGTGAGAGGGAGAAAGAATACTGAGAAAGTTAGGGGAACCAGGAATCTGAAGTAACACGGAGTGTTTCAAGGAGGGAGTAGTCAACCACTGGCCTGTCCCAAGGAGACCAGAGGCTGTGCATCATCCCCACCATACAGGTCTCCTCTGCTGCCCTTGCTTCCACCTTTAGGCCCTCTCTTCCTAGGCAGTGGGCCCTTGAACTCCTGAGCTAAGAAGGGTCTGTGAAGCTCCAGAGACCTTGGCCCAAGTTCTGTCCCAATGCAGGAGTGTCTCCTAGGGCATTGCAGAGGGTTGTAAATCACACTAACTATACTTCGTTTAAGGCCAGAGATCATCACTGGTGCCTTGGTGGAGGGTGAGCACTTTACAAACACTGTAAAATATCACTGCAACAAATGCACAAGAAGCCAGACTTTACAAATACTGTAAAATATCACTGCAACAAATGCACAAGGCACACCCTCCCTCGGGTAGGTGGCTTGATCCACCAGCTGGCACTCGGTGACTGTCACTCATCAGATGTCTAGGTGAATTAGACATGGTTCTTCCTGAGGGGGCGGGGTGGGGGCAGATGTGAGCCTTGTCTTTGAGAAAAGCCATCTCCAGGTACAGAATTGCTGAAATTAGATAAGGTGTTAGACTCCAGCCCTCAGGCATCGTAATCCCCTCTCTGCTCTGGTCCATACTCAGCAGCGTGGCTGTGTCAGTAAGGCTTCTGCCTGGCATCACACAGCGTGGCATCACACAACGTGACTTCACACAGCATGGCTTCACACAGCGTGGGTTGCATTTATGCTGTAAGCTAGCAGGTAGGCCAACTTTCCTACTGCTCTGAGGCAAACATGCAAACACCTCTCCTTGGCCAGAGAGGCTGGGTAGAAGTGCATCTGACCAGCTCTGTGCCTCCCCTCACACCTCTCTGCCCCCTTGCTTGCTTCCCTCACCCCATGCTCCTGTCCTGCCCAGCTTCTCTCTGATCTCAGAATCTGCCATGCCCTGGGATTTTGCACCTGGTGTTCCCTCTGCCTGGAAAGTTCTTCCCAATACTGACACCTTTTCGACCTTCAAGTCTCAGCTCAAATGTCACCTCCCCAAGGCTCCTTCCTGGACCATTCCAGCTCAGGTGTCCCCACACCAAAGGCATGCTGTAGTGCATCCCCTTGTCTATTTGTTCTGCCTAGTCTCTCTCTCTCTCTGTGGAATTATTTTGTTTATCTGTTTACCTGTTCATTGTCTGTCTCCTTCTCCCCATCCCCCCTAGAATGTAAGCCTCATGAGGATAGGATGTTCTATTGGACCTACCATTCTATTCGTAGCCAGAGCTTATAATATACTAGGCAATCTCACAGGTGAAGCTCAGGGCTGCTCCCACCATGGCCCACATGAGAGGGTAGCCCAAGAAGAAGCACTAAAGAGCAAGGTCACGGATGGAGCTTCTAGGCCAAGCTAGACCCGGGTGCGAGGCTGCTGGAAGCTGGTGGCTGACAGGATGTACCACAGCATGAGAACTTATGGAAGGGAGCCCCAGGAAACTCCTGGATGGGCAATGGGGTTTCAGATGGAAAAAGAGACTTTTAGGTTATTATATGACCACAGAAGTCTTCAGAGAATGGAGTCAAAACAGAGGACTCAGGCAGTGGAGGTGAGATCCAGCAAGATGCTTTAGAGATGAGGGTGCAGCAATGAAACTTCCCCCAAAAGGCATGCCTGTTGGCTGGACGCTTTTTCCAAGCATCCTCACTGGCAGGAGGACTGGGTTTATCCATATGGTGGGATCCCTCCATCCTTTAGATAGTTAATGATCCCCTTTTTAGTCCACGGTATAGCAGTAGCATGCACTCGCCCACCAGACCGTTTAGAAAAACTTGGAGAGAAGCCCAGAGGCATCACAACATGCTGGTGAAAGGCTGATGATGACTGTTTCATAGCCCATTTGCTGTTTGTTTAGTTACTTTCTTGAACGAATTTTGTAAGTCTGTACTCTTTGTCACGGTGGCCACTGAAGTCTCCACTCAATTAATTTAGTGGGTACCTAATGATTGGGTAGGGGTTTCTTTAAGTGCTTGTAACCAATAATTCTCCCAGTCTTTGCTGGAGGGCTCTGTGTGTTGTGAGAACAGGCCTTCAACACTCAGCCAGGCAGTACACACTCTATCTTAGCCATCACTTCGGACTTGCTCAGAATCTCATGGTCAGCCAGAGGTGAGTGTTTCGCCTCTCAGGGATTTTCTGGAGCTTTTCAAAGGTAACTATAGATATCTCATTTCCCAGTTTCTTCTTTTAAGGTTTTTGTTTGTTTATTTTGTTTTGTTTTTTAATTAGCTTGCTGTTTGCCCAACTGTTATTGCTACCTCCAGCAGCTGCAATGTTAAACAATTGCTGTTGATTGTTTTTGAGAAATGCCCCCCCGGGAAAAGTCTGCTTGCACTGGGCAAGCTCTGAATTGGGTCAAGTGTTAGCAAACATTGTGAGAGGGGCTTTCCAGAGATCTGCCAGACAGGTCAAATAATGATAGATCTCTGACAATGGAGTTTTGAAAGAGCTACAACTCTATTTTGATCTTTACTATATCTACAAGGCTGCTTGTTTCATCACTGCTTTTATGGAGGAGAGAGTTTTTTGGAGGTTTTTCCTCTGGCATTCCCATTACCACATTTTCTCCTTTCCTTTCCTTTCCTTTCTTTCTTCCCTCCCTCCCTTCCTTCACTCCTTTCTTCCTCTTTCCCCCCTCTTCTTTCTTTCTTTCTTTCTTTTTTCTTTCCTTTCTTTCTTTCTTTCCTTCTTTCTTCCTTTCTTCCTCTCTTCCTCCCTCCCTCCCTTCCTTCCTCCCTCCCTCCCTTCTTCCCTTCCTCCCTCCCTCCCTCCCTTCCTTCTTTCTTTCCTTCCTTCCTTTCTTCTTTTTTAAATAATTTATTTGCTGAAGAACTTAGGCTGTTTGACTTGCAGAGTTTCCCAAGTTTGGATTTCTCAATGGCATACTCTCTGTGTAGTTCAATATATTCTTTACCCTTTAAAGGTCATAAAATGGCAGCTAGATACAGAGACTTGATATGACTCAGGTTTAATCCCTTTGTAAGACTATAGCTGGTGTTGTGTCCCTTCTACAGGAGGCACAATATATAAATTTTCAGGGCAAATTTCTAGTGCAGTCAAATTTATTTTCAAGCAGGATGGTAAGTACATTTACATTCCAAAATTAAAATAGGAGCAGAACTCTCATTCAACCAAGCCTAAACCCTCTTAGCTGGCTATTAAATAAGAAAAATTTAATATGTTAGTTTGTTAAATATAGAACTTTTAGGACCTAAGACCATCTATAACTATAATAACTTCTGTAATATTTCAGTACAGTATAATAATTCTCTATGAAGACTAGGTCAGTGCTGTCCAATATTAATCATAAAAGTTAATACTTATATATATTTATTTTGTGCTAGGCACTGTCCTACTCCCTTTTACATATTGTGCATATTTTCATTTCCCTCTGCTTGGTAAATTGAAAATGTGAATATATACAGTGTATACATTTTGTTCCTCCTATTAGCATGTGTTGGAAAGTGTTGACTACATTATGCTTAATAATCACCAAGTCCCCAGTTTCAGTCTCTTCATTTTAAAACCCTGCACAAAAGCCTGTGATGGGCAAATATTGTTCTTCTGCTCAAGAGTTGATATTAAGAGTTGACACAGGAAATATCTACTGAAGAAGCAGACATGGCAACATTAACCACCTCACACATGTTCAGATATATCCTCCCAGTCTCTAGCTTGTCTTTTCATTCTCTTAACAGCATCTTTCTGAGAGCAAAAGTTTTTAATTTTGAAGAGGTCCAATTTAACAATTTTTTCTTCTATGGCATGTGTTTTTGGTGTCAAGTCTAAGACCAATTGCCTAGTCCTAGATCCAAATATTATCTCTTATTTTTTCTAAAAACGTACAGTTTTATGATGTACATTAATCTATAATCCATTTTAAGGTAATTTTTGTATAAGGTGTGAGTTTTTTTCATGATGGATCCAGTACTATTTGTTGAAAAGGCTGTCCTTCTTCTATTCAATTACTATATTGAAATGATGGTATTAACTAACTACTCCAGCCTTTCTATACATTTAATGCAATTTTTTCTAGTCATAAAATAGCTAGAAAAAATCACATTTCATATTTTTTGAGAGATACTTCATTTTGAGATTCAGAGATTTCATTTCCTATTTGAGAATCATAATCTTGTCCCATTGTTTTTTCTTTACTAGGCAGTGTTTCATTGTGGTTATAAAGATTTAGAAAAATGTGGCAGAATGAGAATGCCTAGTCCATAAGTCTCAAGAAAAGTTTGAAAGAAGAAGTAGGAGGAAGAAAAAAGAAAAGAAAGACAAGTGAGGGCCTGGATTACAGCTTTGATTCCATTATTGTTTACCTGGGTTCCCTTGGACTGCTTTCCTGCCTGTAAATGGGATCAACAGTCCCTCTTCACAGACACCTTGTGGTAAATAATATCACATACAGAAAGTGTCTAGGTTCTGCTGCAGTGCCCTTCTCACCCTCAGGGGACAGATGGAAAAGCCAGGCTCTTTCTCCTGGGAATCAGGCTGCAGGAGGCTGGTCTTGGAGGTGCGTGGAGGGAGCTGAGCAGCTGGCGAGTGGAGAGCTTGGATTAGCATGTTGGATGGAGGGATGGCTGGGCCATAATGTGCTCCCCACCCTGCCCCCAGCTCAGCACACCCGCCCTCGGAGCTCCGGCTATAGAAAAGATCAGTGACGCAAATGGATTAGGAAAAGCCTGTCTGGCCTCTTCCTGCTGCCACTGCACCTGGGGCTCTCCAGGCTGGAGATTAGTGGGTGGCAGCTTTGTCAGGGGGACAGACATTTAAACGTCAGCTTTCGTTTAAAGAGAGCTTCTAAGAAGAGAGGGAAGAGAAGACCAGCCTTTCTCACCTCCTTCTCCAGCAGATCAGTCCCTTGCTTTCCTATGAGTCTGCACCTTTTCAAAACACAGGGCTTACTATTCCTTCTACTGATTCTTGCCCTTCAGGCAGGTGTTGGTGATCATTAGAGACAGGGCTGGTTCTGGCACCAAATCCAACTCTGCTTGTGGCAGCCAGAGAGGAAAAGACATGAATCATGTCTGGGAGGCAAAAAAGGTTGTTTACCCACTTTCCCAGACAGAGAGGGCAGCAGGCGAGAGACATTCCCCAGACAAGGAAGCTCTCTGTGACGGCACATGCCCGGCTCAGAGGGAACCATTCTCATGGTTGGTTTGTTCATCCGTTCATTTATTGACTTAACACTTAACTGGGAGTTTATTTATTTATGTGCTCTTTCACTGAGAACCAGCCGAACCCAGCCAGCCACCAATGAACATTTCTTTAGCTTCTCCTGTATGCCTGGCCCTGCACCCAGCCCTGGGGACGCAAGCGATAAAACATGGGGACGGTGTGCTGCAGAGGGGGCTGGACCATGCATGGGCTGGCATGGCCAGTGCTGGTCCAGACATGCTCCCGGACACTGCAAGGGCTCTGCCACACGTGTGTCTTTGCAGGCATGAGCCCGGCCTCTGTGACTCTGGCCAGTGCCCTGCAGGTCCGGGGCGAAGCTCTGTCTGAAGAGGAGATCTGGTCCCTCTTGTCCCTGGCTGCTGAGCGGCTCCTGGAAGACCTCCGTGGTGGTAAGAGCGTGTGACTGGGGCAGCTGAGTCACAGGGAGCTGAATGTGAAGCTTCCCAAGCAAACACATTTCTGGGTGCTGCTTATTGATCTGTCATCCGTCCGAGGTATTAGAATGAGTAGGCAAAGGACACCCACCCATGGAGCTGCTCTGGGAGGGCAGCTCTGTCTCTTGGACCCATGGCATGCCGCAGAGTTGGAAGAAAGTTCTTTGCCTTGGTATTGCAACTTTTCTGGGCATGGTGTCTAGGGAGAGAGTGGCTGCAGCTCTGTGGGCCTCTCCCAACACCTGGGCAGTCTGGGTAGAATCAGAGGCAGGGGGCAGCTATCAGGATGGCTGGCACCGGCAAAATGGTCCCCTGCAAGATGCTGCAACAGCTAGTGTCCCATCAGGGGACAGAACCCACACACTCAGTGGTCTAAACAGGGGAGGTTAATATAAAGAATTATTTATAACTCCGATAGAAAAGTAACTGTCAGATATAAGAAAACTCGACATGGCCCCCTAGGATTGAGGGCAGTACCCAGTGAGGGACAAAATTGGAAGGGAAGCCCCTTCCGCAGGTTGGGGTTCAGATCGGCTGGAGGAGCTGTGCTTGCAGCCCACGATGATGGCAAATTTCTCTGCTTTGCCTGGCCATAGCCCTCTGCAGTCACCTGACAAGCTAGGCACAGGCACTTGCCTACAGGTGACCCTCTGGGTGGGGTTGGGAGCAGGTGAGCCACAGCCCCGGGACCTAGTGCCGGCAGGAGGCCTGGAGCCCAACGAGTCTGTGTAGACCGGGTCTCGCGAGAAGATGATCACTTGACAAGGTCGGCCCGAGGGGTGGCCCAGGGACGTGCATAGGAGCAGAGCGTCACTCTTAAGCACAAACCGGTGACCGCTCCCCCGGCCCCCTTGAAACAGCAGGAGAGCCCGCCTCCCGCAATGTCTTTCCAGCGCCCTCTACTGAGAAAACTGCACATCACGCTCGCCGTAAAAGATGCTTAAGGGAGGGAGCAGGTCTTGAAAGACGCATTTGGAGATTCGAGGCATTAAATTCATAACTGGAACAAACACTGAGTGCCCACACCCAGATGTCAGCTCCGAAGTCACACGTGCTTGGGGACTGCCAGCCAGCCGTGGAGGTTCCCCATGCGGGAGATGACACATGCGCAGTCAGGGTGAGGGTCCCCGCGTGGGGAGATGAAGGGAGGATGTGCACCTGTCCCTTCAGCTGCATCTTCTTCCTGATCTTCACTCCCTCTCCCTCTCCCTGGAGGTTCTGATGAACAGCTATAGTACATCCAGAAGACCGGCTATCTTGGTCCCTGAATTGGCTCCAGAGAACTCAGACTTGTGCTAATTTCCAGGTGGATCTGATCTCTCTTTATCTTTTACCTTGAGACTCTTGGGCCACCTGTGAATTTGGATGCAGCTGCTAGTTTCCCAGCTACCGCTGCAGCCACCTTTCATGACACATGCTCCTATGCCTGCACACGACAGGGTTGAATTCCTTCCACTACATGTTTCCCCGGGTCTTGCTCACAGTTCATCCCAGAGGGGGGTTTGCAAGGCACCTGCCGGGCACAGTCCCACAGATGGCCCTCCAGATGGCAGCCCTATCTCTACACCCGCATCACTGCCTTGGTTTCAGATTCCTCGGACTATGTGGTCTGCCCCTGGTCAGTCTTGCTTTCTACGACTGGAAGTCTCTCCTTCCAAGACCATGTTTCTCATATAGAAGCGGCTCCTTTCAAGGCCCCTGAACTGCTACCGGGACAGAGTGATGACGAGCAGCCTGATGCATCTCAGGTAAGGCACGTGGTGTCTCTGCAGCACCTCTGGGCCTGTCCTCTGGGAAACGCCTGGTCCTAGGTCATCCCCAGCTCCCAGCTCAGCCCCGAGGAACACTGAAGCAGAATGGAGTTAAAGAATTTTATTCCCAGGCTTTCTTGCCAGTAATTTATTAGCTCTTAGATGAGGACAAGTCAACTTCTCTGAGCTCCAAGATCTATGTCTGTAAAGTGGGGTTAATATGACCTAATAAATAAGCTTATTAGAAATACTCAAAAAGAAATTCTGGAAAAATTGTAGATAAACAGTCCAGCAGCATGTAACAAAACGGTAAAAAGAGCCCAACAAGTCCTCAACTGGAATGTATCCCAAGGCATGAGTAAAGATTGATTTGGCTGCAGTGATGTTTATTGCTGTGTTGTTGACATTAGTGACAACCTGGAAACAAGCTAAATCTCCAGTGAGAGTAAACATGAAACAAGACAGCATTAAAATTAAGCTGTAGAAACTTAATGACCTGAAAAGAAATTAAATATATACATGTACAACGTGATCCTAGTTGTGTACACATACACGCACACGCACATACACATGCCCAGAGTTCTAAAAATATATGTCTCGAGTGATTATTTCTGGATGGCAACATCAGTGGTGAGTTTTGTTTTTCCATGGATGTGTTTTACTTCTGAATAGTAAAAAGTTCTAATTAAACATGATCTTCAATTTAAAAAGAAGCATTTCTAAGGAAAGAATGATGTCAGGCAGGCACACAGTGCTGGGCAGGGCATAGTGTGTGTTTAATCATTGAGTTCTGTTCCTTTCCCTTTCATTGGAAAAGGACAAATCTGGAATTTCCGCTCCTCTCAGGAGGCATCCTGGAATGGGAGCTGCTTTTCCTTTGCGCTTGGAGAATAGGACCTCAGTGGCTTCCAGGTTTGTCTAGTTTGGGCCCATGTCTGACTGGTTTGTCTCCAAATCAGATCACCACAGCGAAAATATGAGAATCACCTTTGCAGTGGCCTGGGCTCTGTCACCCCACTGGCAGTTGCCCCAGCACTCCAGGCCCCTGAACCCTTTCCTACACTGCCAGATTCCAGGGGTGAATCCCTGGACTCCTGTGTTGGACACAGACTTGAGTGCCTCTCAGATTGCCCCTATTTGGGTCTCTTGGGTGATGCTCCACCCACACCAAGTTGCCTCCTACACTCTGAACTCAGCTAAGATGACAGACACATCCTGAGCCGTGGGATCTGACTTTCTGAGCAAACACTAGAGGGGCCTGCTGATGAAACCTGAAAGTGTAGGGGAGCTAGTTTCCTATGGAGTGAAACTCCACCAATGGGAAGTGGGAGATGGGAGGGGAAGGAGAAGATAAATTCTCCCTTCTTCCTTTCTTCATGAACTGCTTTTAGGAAAGTCTTGCTAGCCTTCCAGAGAAGTTCTGAGTGCCAAGGCTTAGTGTGCTGTGCTTCCTGCTGTGCTTTGTCGCTTGTTACAAGGAAGTGACCAGCATAGTGACCCCACACATCACATCTGTCCTTGCCTCCCTCCCCCTTTTCTCCTCACCCTCATTGCCCTGGGCTTACTGCTCCTGAATGAAATGTCACACTGAATCCTTGCTTCAGGCTCTGCTTTCTCCAGGACCTGAGCTAAGACAGGCCTTGAGTGCTCCTGGGGTCCTTCCCCATCCTTCCCAACACTCACTGGTGAGGGACAGACATCACCCTCCTGACTGCAGCTTGGCCTCTGCTGAGTGTCTTCTGAAGATCTAGTCACTCCTTTGCTCAGACCATCCTGGAGCTGAGCCAAGCTGGAGAAGAACATCCTTCTCCCTCTGCACATGTTCCTCCATGGAGAGGAGGGAGGGTTGCCAGAGTTCCAAGGCTCAAGGAATAGGCTGAGCTAAGAACTAGGGAAGTGTGTTGCTGAGAATCTGAGCCAGGAAGGAAAGGGTGAGTTTGAGCTGGGAGAGGGTCAATGTGGGCAGGGACTGAGTTCTTAATGGACCAAACAGCAATTTTGTTGGTGGTTTAATTCCCTAGGCATGGCATATGGGAGTGTGGCTTAAGTAGAAGAAACCACTGGCCTTCAACCTTATTTGTTAGGCCAGGATGCAAGGTTACCTGGCCATTCTCTCTCTTACAGCATCCCTACCACGCAGTTCTGTTAACTGCTGTTCTCCTCCATTCATCAGGGTCTCCTGTCTTCATCCAGTTTGGCTTGGGTCCTGTGGGAGGTGGGGTAGACAATCAGGAAAGTAGTCTCAAGAGAGGCTGTGCTCAGAATCCTCCCATAGCCCTGGGCCCTTTCTGAGGTTAAGAGGATGTACTCTGACCCCTCTCCTCAGGGCAACATTCAGCTCTACCCAGCACACTGAGATATTTCCCCCCACTGCTTGGAGTGTTAGTTCTAGGTGCAGGTGGAAGGTGTGAGCAGGTCTCTAACTACAAGGCACTTATGCCACCATCACCCCATCCCGGGATCGTGGCAGACATTACCAATCTATCATGATGTTCTTGTACACTGAGCCAGGAGTTGCCTTCAGAATCCTTCTCACCACCCTTCTCCAAGGCAACAACTACCAGTGGGCTGTATTTGGGATTTGGGATGAGGCCTGTTGTCATTGCAGCCTTAGGCCCTGCGCTGGGACACTTTAAGATAAAGCCCTTGGAATCCAGGTGAGTTCCCAGGTGTGGACGGTGCCTCTGGCAGTGCTCAGGTAGCCATTCTCAGGGTCAGTTCTCTGGAAATGAGGGTGCAGCTGGTGAACTTCCCTGCAGGTGTCTAGCCTTTTATCAGAGGAGTGGTTAGCTGGTTTAGGTGTACAGTTTCGGACCAAGAAGAGGACTAATTGGTACATGTGAATTGGACACATGCCCTTGACCTAAAAATGTAAAAACCAAAACAAAACCCACTTGCATTAAACTCAGTAGATTGCTCAAGTAACGATACATTTTTACATATCATGCTTTGTGAATTCAACGTCTCCCTTTCAAAGTCCCAGTAATCATTTCATGAAGAGAAAAATCTTAAGGGAAATGCACCTTGTCAGTTATAATAGAAGCCTAATAATAATAGTAATGTAATAATAATAATAAACATTTATTGAGGATTTAGTATGATCCAGAGGTGACAAAGCCAAGTGGCTCAAGGCAGGGGCTCTGGTGCTTGGGTTCAAGTTTAGGCTTTAGGTCTTATTTGGGCAAGTTCCCTAACTTGTCTTTGCTTTAGTTTCCTCCTCTGTGAAATGAGGACAATTAAATACATACTTCACAGGATGGTGGTGAGGACTAAATAAATTAATATAAGTAAAAGACTTAGAGAAAGGCTTAGTCTGTTATAAGTGCTGTCTGACTAATAATAATCAAAACAATAATGAATATTATTATTACCGTGTCCAGGTCCTCTTTACGCAATCCTCAGAAGTTTTCAGGCAGAATATTCACTTTAAATATGATGAAACTGAGGCTCAGGGAACTCAGATAATGCTCTTCTGTTACATGATGTTGCTTTCTGACAACATATGATGATTTTTAATCAGGCTGAACCATAGTGTGTCATGTAGAGACAGTTTTGGCTACAAGAAACAGAAAGCCTAAAATACAGCTGCTGGAACCATACATATAGTTATTTATGTAACAAGAAGTCAAGAGATTGATCAGAAGCTTGGTAAATGTCATCAAGGATCTAGGCTGTATATTTCCAATCTATCCTCCTTAGCTGTTCACTTTTTGTCTTTATGCTTATTGCCTCATGGTCATAAGATGGCTGCCATGATTCCATGTATCACATCAGTGTTCAAGACAGAAACAGGGGGGAAAGGATGGGACCAGCCACATGTGTTCCTGTTGACAGTAAAGAACAAACTTTTTCAGAAGCCCCCTAACAGACTTACTTCACATCTTTCACAAAAATTGAGTGTCATGGTCACTGAGACTTTCAGCCTCTAGAGTAGGATGTAGCAAAGTTTAAGGGAGTTGCAAATGGTTGTTCGGCTAGCCAGCCAACAGTGTCTGCCACATGTGGAAATGAATTGTATCTTGTTTACAGGACCATGGAATAACAGAGGTGACAAATCTAATCATGTGCTTTTTCTCTTGGGCAGATGCACGTCTATTCTTTGGGAATGACCCTCTACTGGTCAGCAGGGTTTCACATTCCACCAAATCAGGTCTGTGAACAAGATATTCAAAGTCTTGCCAGGTCATGTCTTTGGATTTATTTAGTTTTTTCCCAGGGCAGGGACCACATCTGTTGAGCTATGTGCCACCACTCTGTACTCCTAGGTTCTAGGAAGGATTACCAATCGATTAAAGAGCTGCTCCTGCTGCATAGAGAAAGAACCTCAGAATCCTACTCAACTTGGCACTCCAGGCAGACACAATTTGGGATTGGCAAGCAAGATAAGACCTTATTTGCCACTCCAGTCCAGAGGAAGTAGGAAGCTAGAGGATTTTATAGATACTGAAGATACCAATTTATAAAAAAGGCTTTAAAGCAGCCCTTCCTGAAGTGAGATGCTTCCATGAAAAAGGGTTCTGTGCTCAATTGATCTGGGAAAATGTCCCTATGATGTCTTCTTCTTGAAGACTTGTCAGAGTAGTTTATTAAAGGCTCTGAGAAGGCTTAAAGCACAGGAACTTTTAAATTTTATCATAGCATTTTACAAAATTTTTGACTACAGGATGCGTATGTGTGTGTTTGTGTGTATGCATAAATTTTCATCTGACACTATAAGAATTCCGTGGAAACCAGTGTAACAAGAACATACACTGGAGAACTCTGTCCAGCCTGTTTGCCTTATTTCTTTCCTCCCTCCCCCCCTTTCCTTCCTTCCTAACCTCCTTCCTTCCTTCCTTCCATCTCACCCTTGCCCTCTCCAATTAAACAGCCCAGTGTTTCCGGCGCTCCTTCTGAAAAGGGGCTTGCCCATGTCCCTCTCCTGCGGAATCTTTCACAGCTCCCCACTCCCCACGGGGTTGCATTCCACTTCTCAGCAGAGCATACCTGGAGCCCAGAATTGGTTCCTACCTGTGACCCTGGTTCCTCTCTGATACTCTGCCATAATCAGGGCTGGCTTAGTGGGCGTGTGGCCTGTGTAATAGCACAGGGCCCTGCACTTAAAAGGGCCCCCCACTTTATTCAGTGCTCTGCATTAAAGTTCTCAGCAATTTTGACCAAGGGGCCCTGCATTGTCCTTTTGCCCTGGGCCTGGTCCTGCCCATAGCCTCCTTCCTTCTAGACACATGCCAACATTTGCCCACACTGCTCCCTCTGTCTGCGGCTCCCTCCCAGCCTTACTCCTGGCCAGCCCCAGTGTACTTTTTGAGATTTAGTTCAAGTTCTTTCCCCAGCTCCCTCCTCTCTCCCCAGCCTGGGTTAGGCCACTTCCTCTGTGTTATGACCATGTCTTATGTTTCTGAGACCAAAGCCCTTATCACCCTGTACTTTCCTTGTCTCTTTAAGTGACCATCTTCCTCATTAGACTTTACACCTCTTAAAGGCTGGGACTGTCTCCCACCTTATACTGCAAGTAGCCACGCAGTCCTGGCATGTAAGAGGTCCTCTGATGTGCTATATGAGTGTGGGACTCAGTAGCCTGGTTACACGTGAAGTTAGGCATTCACAACTCATGCTCCGTGGCAGGAGATGGTAGTGCAGTCTTCATCTGGAAAATAACTTACAGTATGGGTGAGGGTGAGAAAACAACTGAGAGTGAGTATGAATTTGAGACCTTCCCCATATAAATTATGGTCATTCAAACACATGAGGGAAGTGTTTAATAAAATAACTATTTTTTCTTTTGCTTGATGTGTACATGTGACATAAAGTTCAATCAATGATTATTGACCTTACGCTGGCCACTGGAGATTCCAAAGTGAAAAAGCCACAGTCCCTGTGGTCCTGGAGCTCACACTCTAGCGGAAAGGCCCAGTGAGAGCCACCTAAATAATTAGAGAAAATGTCAAGCTGGCCAGGTGGATGTGAGTTAAAGGCTGACCTGGTTTGATCTGGGTGCTTGGCATAGGCAGAAATCCATTTTGTCAAGCACCTATTTTTCGTAGGCATTTCAAGGATGTGTTTGGGCTCCCTGCGCCCCGAAGGACGTTCCAGATTAGAAAGCAGCAAACTACACACAGCTGGTGCAGAGATAATTGCTCCACATTTTGTGGCCTCAGTGATAAACAGGCCTCAGTCTGTTTAGCCTCCCTAAACTTCCCAGAAGGAGTGAGCATCTGTCTAGTTAATGAGAACATCCATTCTTAGTTGTCTCCATGGCACACCTGACAAGGCACTGGCCTCAGGGGCTGCGGCTCTGGAGGCTTCTCACGTGGCTGCCCCACTCTCCAGCCCCTGCAGCTCTGCGAGGCCCTGCACTCCATTCTGCTGACCATGTGCGAAGACCAGCCTGGCAGGCGGCTACCGCTGCAGTCCATCCTGGAAGCTTGTCGGATTCATTGGGAAGAAGTGGCTGTCCACCCAGCCTCTGCCAGTCTCCGTGTCAGACAGCTGGTCGGCTTGGTTCTGGGCACCATCTCCGAGGTCAGTGTAGATCTACGCTTTCCAAGCCAGGGGCCACTCGCTAGCCACATGTGGCTGTTGAAGTTCAAATGAGCTAAGTCATAGTTCATTGAAAGGAAATAAAACATTCAATTCCTCAGTCACACCGACCACACTTAAGTGCTCAGTAGCCCCTTGTAGCTGGCGAGGACCATACTGGACGGGTCAGATCTAGAACATTCCTGTTACTGCAGTTCTATTGGGCAGTGCTGGTGAAGACCTTTGAGCGAGCCTAGATTTCTAATGTGGCTAAGACCCTTGAGATCTTTGAAAGAGCCTCTTTTCATAAAAACAGTCATGTTTATGACCCATGAGTTAGCTTATCAAAATTCAACTCTAGGCCTTGCATGAGAAGCCTTCCCTGACTTTGCCTACATCGTCCCTGGCCGCTCCCTCCCCTCTGCCATCTTGTACCTGCAGAGGGTCCCCTTGCTGTGCTTGTCACACGGTGCTGCTTGCTGCCCTGTGCACTCGCCAGTGCCTAGCAAGGGGTCCGGCACATAGTGAGCATTTGGCTTAGGCTGGGTTTCCTTGAAGCAAAGCAAGAGATGGGCATTCTTGTGCAAGTTAGTTATTGGGGAAGTACTCCTAGGAGAGGGAGTGATGGAAGGATGGGGGACAAGCCGAGTAAGGAGGTGGTCTCAGGAGGAGACAGCCTCAACCTGATTCCACAGGGAGCGCCAGAGCAGGAATTGCACCAGCCTTGGTCCCCCTTGAGGCCAGGACAGAGCTGGGACTTGGGTGAGGCAAGTGAGGTGTTCGCTGGGCAGCACTGCGCTTGTCCAGGGGCGTGTTGGAGAATTGAGATAGGGGCCATGTGGATGGAGAGGAGGGGATGGCTGTGGAGATGCTGCCCACAGTCAATCAGAAAAGGCCTCTCCCAGGAATTCCCTAGCGGTCCAGGGGTTAGGACTCTGTGCTTCCACTGCAGGGGGCACAGGTTCGATCTCTGGTCGGGGAACTAAGATCCGGAAAGCTGTGCAGGTGGCCAAAAAAAAGAAAAAGAAAGAAAAAGAAAAAAAAATAAAAGAAAATGCCTCTCCCATCCTGTCCTCCTTCTTGGACCCCTTCTCTCTTGTGTAAACATGTCACTCCTGTTCATTGAGCCAGAGGATTTGGTGGGGACGGAGGAGGTCCATGTATTCGAAAGACACTAGAGCCTACCATCCATTGATATGTCGTTGTCCCCTGATGGACATTGTGATGATCTGCAGCATTGCCATCGGGAAATCATAAAGTGATTTCGATCAGGGGCCTGTGAAGTGATTTCCACCGCTTATTCGACCCTCACTGGGGCACTGAACTCAGTAAGCTACAGGGGTGCGTTAAGCACACAGTGAGGTTGTGGGAGAGAGACAAGCAAGCACACTTGCTGTAATGTGGTGGAATAGAGGCGGATGTGAGTAAAGTGACGAGGGTAGGTGATGAGAGGACATTCCTATCTGCAGATATGGAGAGGGCAGAGGTGGAGAGGGTTGGAAGTAGAGACGATGTAGCTCTGGGCCTTGGAAGCACAGGAGAGATCATCAGGGAGACCCTGGCCTGTGGTGGGGGCGTGTGAGCGAAGGCACAGATGTGCATGAGTATGCAGGTGTTGGGGGGTGGGGGTGAGTGAACCACCTCTAGGCTGTGTGGCTGGTGCACACAGACGTTGCTTTGGTTGCTATGTGCTCACTGTTGGGCTCCCACTGTGCAGGACAGACCCTTCCACGCTGACTCAAACTGATAGCCAGGTTGTATGTGTCTGTGTAAATGTCCCCTCTCGACCTTGGGATGCGGATGTGTGATGCACTTGACCTTCAGGTGGAGAGGAGGGCGGTGGAGGAAAGCTCGTCCGGGCAGCAGGACAGAAGCTACCTGCTCAGGAACAGGCTGCAGCAGGCCAGCTGTGAGAGCCGGGCAGCGAGGGCCCCGGGGTGTCTGCATCCCTGCAGAGGTGGGTATGGTGCCCTGAGCATTCCCTGGGTGGGCTGATGGTACCCACTCTGTTGTTTCCTGGCCCCTGTGGGCCTGATGTCCATGCTGTGGAGGCAGAGAAACCCCGCGCAAACCCCACTCTTCCAGGAGGCCCCTGAAGAGAAGGGGCTGAGCTTAGGACTCGCCTGTGTCCTGAGGAAAACTTCATTCGGAGATGTAATTTAGCAGAGTTATTTATATCCAACATAAACTCTTTTTTAAAATTGATAAAAACAAATTTAAACAAATGACATGAAAGAAAAATTTCCCTTTAATGGATTTCTAGGTGGAGTGAAAGAAAAAGCAATTTGTGAAAGAGTGTTTTTGTTGTTGCTCTAGGTGTGTGAGAAGAATGGCCTTTAGACCAATCTTCAAATCTTCCACCGTTCTCTGCTTTTCAATTTGAGATTAAAAAAAATTAATTTACTGTTTGTTGTCCATAAAATAAGGTTCTCTTTGTTGTTAAGCTTCATCTTTCCTCCTAAAAACTCCCCCAACCCTCTGTAACTGTTATTTCCATTTCCATTTTTCACATGAGGAAAAAGACTCAGAAAGGTCAAGTAACTTTGTCAACGGCACACAGCTAGTAAGTCGTGATGCTGATATCCACACCCTAGGTTGCTTAATTCAAGAAAGCCATGCTCTTTGCCTCTGTTCACGCTCTCCACCATGCTCTTTGGTTAGCTTCAGAGAGAAGCACAGAGACTCAGAACTCCCTGGAGCCCAGACTGAGTGCCTCAGCACACAGCGGCTGCAGCCTCTCTGTGAACAGGTAAGCAGCAAGGTGTACGGGGCTGTGAACTTGGTGTGGGACCTGCTGTACCCTGCTTCTTTCTTCTGATCATTGAGAAGTCTGTTGCTTTTCCGGAAAAAGCTGACCCTATTGCATTGGCAGGTGAAAAAGCCACATTTAAGCAGATATGAAGCCAAGGTGATGAGGGGCCTGACGGCAGCTATGGTGTCAGGGCATTCTGTCTCCTCTGGGAACCAAGTTCAGACTCAGTTATGGAATAACATGCTTCTGTTGTTGTTGTGATTATCTATGTCACATGAGGCTGCGTAACAAACAGCTACAAAACACAGTGACTAAAAACAATGATTTATTTAGCTTTTGATTCTGTGAGTTAGGAATTTAGGCTGTGCTCAGCTGGGAGGTTCTTCTGGACTCTGCAGGGTACTCTTGTGCATCTGTGATCAGCTGCACCTCATCTGGGCAGCTTCGCTTCTGGGGGATGGCTGGCTGTTTTCTAGGCAAGCCCTGGCTCTTCACCACAGGCTAGCTAGCCTGGGATTGTCCTCATGACAATGGCAGAGTTGAGGTCAAGAGAGGGAAAGAAGGGAGGAGAAAAGGGAGGAGGGAGGGAGGGAGAGAGAGAGAGAGAGGTATCTCCACAGAACCTCCAGAACTAGCCCTAGCCCTCACTACTTCCACCTCATTCTATCGGCCAAAGAAAGCTATAAGTCAGCCCAAATTCAAGGAGTGGGAAACAGACTCCACCTCCTGATGGGAGGGGGTTCAAAGTCCCATGGTTAAGGGCATGGATTAGGGAGAAGAATTGTGGCTATTTTCAAAATCAGTCTAACAAACCTGCTTGAAACCCATATGGGCCCATATCTTCCTGGACCTGGAACATATGCATTTTGAAACTTTATTTATATACATCTTGATTCATTGTCCCTCCACGGATCCGCCAAGGGCTGTAGCCAGCTTGATGTCAAATACACAGCTGGGGCCTTGGCAGGAGGCTGCAGAGTTCACCTCAAAATGCTTTTTCCTTGATTTAAAACTCTATTTGTGGGATTTCCCTGGTGGCACAGTGGTTAAGAATCCACCTGCCAATTCAGGGGACACGGGTTTGAGCCATGGTCCTGGAAGATCCCACATGTTGCGGAGCAACTAAGCCCACGTGCCACAACTGCTGAAGCCCACGTGCCTAGAGCCCGTGATCTGCAACAAGAGAAGCCACCGTGATGAGAAGCCCGTGTGCCTCAACGAGGAGTAGCCCCTGCTCGCCGCAACTAGAGAAAGCCCATGTGCAGCAACAAAGACCCAATGCAGCCAAAAATAAATAAACAAAACAAAACTCTATTTGCTATTTTCCCAATGAAAATCGTTTTCTTTTTGTTTTTCGTTTTCTGATTCCATAAACAATGTGTGTTTATCGTTGAAATATTTTGAACAATGGATAGAATTCTAGGGAGGAAAGTCAGAACCCTCTGCAGCCCCATCGTTCTGTGTTCAGGACCTGGGCTCACGGGCCCGGCCTGTCCTGAGCACAGTGAGCAGAGGCAGGGTCAAAGTGGGGTGAGGAAGAGACGGACTGTACCCTTGTACCTCAAAACAACCCCCGTGGCTCTGCAGCCCTAACTTCTCTAGGCCTCAGCTTCCTCATTGACAAAGCAGATATAACTCGTGGGGTGAAGGGGCAGTAGTGGGTACACGTGTGTGTGGGCTTTTGCTAGATGGAAGCTGTTTCCACTGTTAATTGTTGCTCCTTCTCTGACCGCTGGCCAGCGTTCTTCCAGCTGAAGTTCCCCCAGATCTTCAGGAAGGCCAACGGCTCAGCTCTGGTTCTGCTCTCCCAGAAAACTCATGGCAAGCAGCTTCTTCTGGAAAGGGTTTCCTGCAAAGAAAGGGAAAGGTGAGCAGAGAGGACCAAAGGGCACACTCCCAAGAGAGGTGTGAGCAAGGAGGCGTGTGTGGCTGACACAGCAGCTGAAAATGGGCAGGGTCCTGCCAGGGGTCGGGGCGGTGCAGCTTCCCTGGGCTGAGATTTACAGAGAACTGGACTAAAATCATCCTGAACTTTGAAATTCAGGGCAATAGATGTTATTGAGTGGCCTTGCTGTAGCCTCTGTGTAGGACAGCAGGTTGAAGATGCCAGGTCCCACATTCAGGAAGTCCACAGCCGTTGGTGTGGATGGTGGCAGAACAGGGGATGTGATAAGAGAGCTGACAAGGCTGAATGTACTTGGAAAGGGCCTTCTGAACAGGTGACACGTGGGAGCAAAGGAATGGGTGGGACAGTCAGGGAGAGAGATTCTCCAGGTTGGTTGGCACATAGGGCAGTAGGGGTTGGACGAGTGTGGGGAGTCGAGGCTCAAGAGGAGGCAGGCCAGCCTGCCCCAGCCTGGAAGTCCATGACGACAGGAGGGACCATGTTGGGTGACCCCTGCTCGTGGCTCTGGGGACCCCTGACTCCTGGCAGGTGGGCTGGTCTCTGCTGAGGGGCTGGCTTGCTACACCTGTGCTGTAGGGTGTGATCAGGGGTGGACCCAGGATAACGCCTTCTGCCAGAAACAGCTCTGGCACCAGCGGTCAGAGCCACTTCCAGTGTTTAGATAAAAAGCATCCCTTCCTCGATGCATGATACTGACATTAGCTGAAAAACTGTTTTAATAACCACACAAGCCCACAGTGACCATGGGGATCAGTGCCCCTGATCTGTGACAAGCCCCTCCCAAACAGGCTGTTCACGGAGGAGGCTGTCCCTGCCAGGTCTTCTGTCTGAGCATCAGGAGCCCTTTGGGAACATCAGACCCAGATGCCCCCAGAAGGCCTTGTCTGCCTGTCTGTCTGTTGCAGAGAGATTTGCTTAATGTGCTCAACTAATTAGGGATGAGCTGAGCTCGGGGCAACCTCAGGACATCCTCTCCTCTGTGGCCCTGGTGCCACACTCCCCTCCAGCCCCTGCTGCCCTCCAAGGCCACTCTCAGGTCCTCATGAGCTTCGAGAGGGAGGGACAGACCGGCATCAGGGAGGCCTTGTTCATCTTCTTTGGCTTTTCTTCATAACCACTCACTAAAGGCGCTTCTGAGGGACACCCCGGCTGGATGTTTGGCCTCTTGAGACAGAAGTCCTGCCAGGAACCCATGGGGGACACATTAGAAGGCCCACCCAATCTTATCACTCACTGGTGTTAGATTTGGGTGAGTTTCTTAACCTCTTGGAGCCTTGACTTCCTGCAAAATGAGTTGAGAACGTGCACCCCATAGGGTGCACATTCTCAGCCCATTTTAGATGGCTGGGTCTAAATAATGGTGGCATTAAAGCACTTCCTGCTACAAACATGAAGTATTGTGAAACTGAGAATAGCTCTTCATGCTCACTACTGATTCAGTATCCAGAGCTGGAAAAACGTTTCATCGGATCTAAATCTAAAGGTATTTTTGTTTTCGAAAAATCTTGTTGCATATAATATATATTTATTTTGAGACATATAAAAGACTATGTGATCATGCATGAATTATGACACTGAGAATGAAGTGGACACCTAACTGAAGAGCTAGAACATTACCCAAACCACACCCACTTGTAAGACATCTGCTCTGAGATGCCCAGCCTAGCTAGGGCCTCAGCACAGTTGAGCCCCATTTCATTGAAACCTGCTTGCTGCTGGCTCTGGGCAAGGGAGTGCTGCTAGTGGGTAGGGGGAAGTGAGGCCATGGGAGAAGCCCAGTTCTGGACCTGGGGGTCCAGCTCCTTGGAACTTGACTTTGATTTCTCTCCTCTACCGTGAGTGACTCTGCGTGTTTCTTCAGTTCTCCAGGCCGGAGTTCGCCCTGCTGGCTGGAGAGGCCCCGGTGATCTTGTATCTGCCTGGAACAATTGTGGTAACTGCTGGGTTAGACTGGGTGGGGCTGGAGGTTGGTGAGGGAAGTGAGCAGCTGGGCAGGCCACAAGGCTGACTGAGCTCTGAGGGGCTCACTCTCTCCTCCAGGCACCTGCCAGCCCTTGCCAAGTCACACTCCTACTTCATGTCCTTTCTTCAGCATCCTCTTCCCCTTTAAGAGGAACGCTCTGTGACTTCTGACGAAGTCCTGATTGTCCTTCCAGACCAGCTCTGACTTCTTCCCATTCAGTCAGGAAATATTCTTGAAGCAGCTAGTAGGTACCAGGCACTACTTCAGACCCTAGATCTCCAATATGAACAAAGCAGAGTCCTTTTCACGTGGAGCTTGCTTTCTAGCATTTATGCATTTGTCTGTTTTCTGGGGAGGAAAAGCCAGTTTCCCTTCCCTTGGCTCTGCTGCCCCAGCTCAGGCGGACGTGGACTGGGGGTGAGTGACAGGCTTGTCCCTCCTGGGGCCCAAGGAAAGAGCTATGGTGTTGTCGGCCCAGAGTGGGTACAGCCATTGCCATGCCTGCTCTGAGATGCCTGACTGAGACCCTTCCTGAACCAGCCCCCCCGGGGAGGAGGAGGGGAGGGATGGTGGAATATATAAGCCGGGGGCTGCCCTGGGTGGAAGGTGGCAGAGGTTGCAGGGTAGGGAGTGGGAGGCAGAGACTGGACGGGGCCTGGGGCACCAGGGTACAGAGGAGTTGGCAGCCAGACCCCATTACCAGAGGTGGGGAGGCAGGATCACTGTGAACCCAAGCTCCTTGTGCGTGCTCCAATGGGACATCACTTAGAAAACACACATTCAAGGATACAATTATTACAAATTTCAAGAGGGCAACTGCAGAGCCTTAAACCGAAGCACTGGGTGCTTCAGAGCACCTTCCAAACCCTCCCCGCCCCAGCATGCGCACATATGGTAAACAACCGCCCCAGGGGACACAGGTGTGCAGGATGGGCAGGAACCAGGGTGGCTTAGAGTGTGCCATGTGGTCAGCCCTGCCTGGGATCATGGGAGAGCTCTCCCTCCCACAGGGTCCTCAGACCTGCCCTGGACCCTGGGGTGTGGGGCTGCCCCTGGGTGTAGGAAGGTCATGGTGTGGTGGCAGGTATGGTCTCAATGGCACTAAAGCCAGCTGTAGTGTCCATCCATGACTGTCTTTTAATGAGGACATTCTGAGGAGGTCTGGGCCAGGCCTCAGTCTAGGCTTTGGGGCACAGGGGATACTCAGCCCCCGTCCTTAGGGATGCTGGGCCCCTGAGCAGAAAGCATTGGGGGAGCAGAGAAGGGAGAGGGTGACTTGACCCTTCAGGCCACAGACAAGAGGTCTTGAGCCTGATCTGGGAAACTCATAGGAATTTGCCATGTGGGGAGGGAGAGGAAGAGCATTCCAGGCAGCGGGCAGTATGTGCAGAGACTCAGGCAGACAAGACTTTGTGGCGGCAGAATAATGAGCTGTTCTGGGCAGTTGAGCCCAGGCGACAGTGGTTAGGGTGGGGCTACAGAGGCCGATGAATCTGGAATTTGTCTGAGCAGGGTGAAGGGACAGAAGGCACATCTTTGGATGCGGCTCTGCTGATCAATTTCTCGGTTCACAGTAATCACCTTAGCGCCAGCCCTCTCTCTTCCTTGGATCTGTGCCCACCCAAATTCTCTCTGCTGTGCTCTGTGAAGGCCTGGGGGTCAGTATCAGGTTGTCCAGTACTCCTGGGGGTGTACGATTCACCACTGTGGTCCTGGGCAGTCCTCTCGAGAAGCAGAGCTCAAGGGGCAGCCAGGATTTCTGCAAGGGAGAGATCTGTTACATGTGGCTCCCCAGCCTTCCTGGCCCCTGCAGAGGCTGGCAGAGAGCACGGATTTGAGTCTGGTTCTGCCTTTTACTAACTGCAACTCTGGGCAAGTCCCTTACCGTCTGTGAGCCTTGCTTCTCCTCTGTTGAACAGGAATCACAAACGTACTTATCTCTTCGGGTTGTTTGTCAGTTAAATGAGAAAATACATATAAAGTGGTTAGCACAATAGCTAGCTCATGGTAAAGACTCTATGTCTTGTAGTTGTTGTTACAATTTATACCATTCTGGTTTTCAGACCAAAAAAGGGAAGTCCTATTTGGCTCTCCGGGCCCTCTGTGTAATGCTGCTGAACGGGCAGTGCCTGGAGGTGAGATGTGACATCGCGTCAACAGTGGGAGCCATCTTCAGTGCTGTTGCGTCCTTTGCCAACCTTGTGGAGCTCACCTACTTTGGCTTGGCTTACATGAAAGGTAAGTGGCTCTCAGGTAGCCCACGGCTGGGCCGGTGCCTCAGGTAACCCCGGTGTCTAGGTACCTGAGTGCTATTCCTTCTAACAAAACTGCTTAAGACTGGGACATTGCCCCTTGCACACCTAGACCTTAGTCAGTATGTCAAGTCCTCATGTGCAAACTGTCAAGTAAGTGCAGAGGATGGTAAGGAAACAATGCTTGTAAGACGTTGTAGCTTCTGTGATTTGCTGGGTCTGGTTGACCAATCTCAGTGCCTTGAGGTTAGACAAGCAAATGTGAGAAACATTTTCGTCTAGGTGGGAATGCAAAATGGTGCAGCCACTATGGAAAACAATATGGCAGTTCCTCAAAAAATTACAAATTTACCCTATGATCCAGCAATTCCACATTGACATACATACCCCAAATAATTGAAAGCAGCATCTCTCAGAGATATTGGTATTCCCATGTTCATAGCAGCACCACTCACAGTAGCTAAAATATGGAAGCAACGCAAGTATCCACTGACAGATGAATAGACTAGCAAAATGTGGTATATACGTACAATGGAATATTATTCAGCCTTAAAGAGGAAGGGAATTCTGACACATAGATGGCTAGATGACACACAGAGGCTACAACATAGATGAGCCTCGAGGACATTATGCCGAGTGAAGTAAACCAGTTACAAAAAGGCAGATATTGTATGATTCCACTTACGTAAGGTACCTAGAGCAGTCAAATTCGTAGGGACACAAAGTAGAACGGTGGTTGCCAGGGTCTGGGTGGAGGAGGAAATGGGAGTTATTGCTTCATGGGTACAGACAGAGCTGCAGTTTTACAAGATGAAAAAGTTTTGGAGACAGATGTGGTGATGGGGTTGCACAATGGTGTGAATGTACCTAATTCTCCTGAACTATATACTTCACTGTGGTTAAGATGGTCAATTTTATGTTGTGTGTATTTTACCATAATAAAAATAAAAATGAGTCCGTGTAATCATCCAGGACTAATGGGAAATCAGCACACCCACCCCAGGAGCCTAAGTTAAGAACCGCTTCTGAAGATCCAGAAGGAAAGGGTTTTTACACCTTCCCACCTCTGCCCTTTTGTTAAAGGGAGTCTTTATTTCCATCTACTGCAAAGATAGTGGACGCTCTTTAACCACTGTGTGGAGTGATGGGAAGCAGGCTGAGCTGGGATCACATAGGCCTTCAGGTTAAACCCTGCTCCACCAGCCCACCTTGCTAGGTGTCATGATCTCCGTGTTCCTCTAGTCTCCCATCCCCAGTGGGAGAAACTTATCAGCTTGTGGTAGGATCACTCAGCATGCCATGGCGGGTAGAGGGCGGACCTTACCTCTCATAGTTCTCAGCAGACCTCTGAAAAATCCCTCTCCCAAGTAAGAGCAACATTATCTGCTTCGATGTTGTCAGTTGATGTTTGCTCAGTCTTTAAGCGTGAATAGAAGACCCTGAAGGAAACATTTTTATTGATCTGTAACATGCAGCCTTAATAAAACCAGTGCGCTTGCTCTGGGAGAAAAACCTTAAGGCTTCTCCCCTACTTTCCCTCCCAGTCAGCTGCCCACCCCTGGACCCCTTCCACATGGACATCCTAGACCTACTCAGCTGGGGCCTCCTGGGTAAATCACTCAAGAGTGACAGTCAGGGGTTTGGACATAAACCCATTTGGGAGGGTCTGCCAGCCAAACTGTAATGGGGACCTGCCCATCCCTTGGGAAGACGTGACCCAAAGGGAAGGGTGGGTCAGTGTGGGGAGTCGGGTTCAGCAGCCAGGGCTGAGGTCTGGACGCTGCGTGGTGAGGGTGGAGTGTGGAGAAGGGCATGGGGCAGAGCAGGGCTGGGGCAGACCTGCAGGGGTTCAGGGGGAGTGGCCAAGGGCACCCAGGAGGGGTGGTGAGGGTCAAGCTTTGCCTTGAGGAGAGCCGGGGGTAGAGGTGGGGCCTCCAGTGGCTGGAGCTGATTCAGCCTCCCTCCCAGAGGTGCTAGAAGACAAACTTAACTGCAGTTGAAGTCCTGAGCTTGTGTCGGTGGAGTTTTCAAGGCGGCAACATTCAGGTCAAAAGACAAAGATGACTCCACTTATGCCCTGTCTTAGTCATCTCAGGCTGCTATAACAAAATGCTGTAGACTGAGTGGCTTAAACAACAGACATTTATTTCTCAGAGTGCTGGAGGATGGGAAATCCAAGATCAGGCTTCGAGAATGGTCATGTTCTTGGTGAGGGCCCTCCTCTTGGCTTGCAGATGGCCACCTCCTCACTGTGTCCTCACATAGCAGAGAGAGCCAGCTCTGGTCTCTTCCTCTTCTTATTACACTAATCCTATCATGGGGGGGTCCCACCCTCATGACCTTATCTAAACCTAATTACTTCCCAAAGGCCCCACCTACAAATAGCATCACACCTGCAGGGGGTAGGGCTTCAGTATATGAATTTGGGGGATACAAACATTCAGTCCATAACACTCTGGCTGGAGAGATGTTTGCATGGTCCAGCTGATGCACCTGGCCCATGGCAGAAATGGAATAAATACTCAGTTCTTTGTTTTTTAATTTTATTTCCATAAGATGGAAACTGGGAGGCAGACGTTAAGTGATATCTTCTCTAAGATAAATAATCATATTTTCTCCTCTGGGTGCTGAGTTTCTCTTCCTTGACACTCTCCTCTTTGTCCCCTGTTCTTGGCCTCTCATGGACCCCACAAAGGTCCTGTGGTACTAGCTATGCAGATGACTTGCTTCCTGTTCTCTCCTGTACTCAATTGGCTCTTGTCTGACCCTCCGGGCAGAGCTCAGGGCTGTGAGTCTGAGGGGTGGTGCCTGACCTACTGCTTTTCCCTCTAAATACTCTCTACTTCCATTTCAGGCAAAGAGTTCTTTTTCCTGGACGCTGAAACCAGGGTGTGCAAAATAGCCCCCGAAGGCTGGAGTGAGCAGCCCCAGAAGAAAAGCTCCCCAGATACCTTCACGCTCTTTCTGAGAATAAAGTTCTTTGTCAGTCACTATGGGCTGCTCCAGTGAGTGCTGCAAACTTCTTTGTTTGTTCCTCAAGGTGTTTATGTACATCCAGGCTGACATTAGAGATAATGCGTAGGCAAGTGCTTGGCAAACTAATGTGTGTATAAATAACAACAGTTACTGTGGCTGATCTTCTGTTGATTGGATTCCAATATGACAGATAAGGGGGAAAAGTCAGTGTTTGGGGACAGGCCCTGGTCAAAATGAGAACTTACCCTTTTGTTTCAAACATGCCAGTCAAGGTCAAGTTCTCTCTCCCCTGACCCCAACATGCCCCGCCTCCCAGCAGCCCAGTGATGAGGGTTTGAGGAAAGGGTCACCGGTTTGGGGTTGGATCACTGTCTCTATTCCTTTGCTTACTAGAAGCACCATCTAACTGAACGTCAGTTTTCTCACTTGAACCACAGGAACAAACATCTCCATGGTTGTGGGAAATGACTGGCACAGAGTAGACCTCAATGAGTAACAGGAAGCATGGTGTGGATAAAGGAGACCGCCTTTGTCTTACTGGCATTGCCCTCTGGGTTCTATTGACTTGTATCTCATCTTCTCTCCTTTTTCTGCTTCCCGGGCTTTAGTGGTCTCCCTCGCCCTCAGCATTCCAGTGACCTTTATTCCTGCATCTCTTTCCCAGGCACAGTTGGACAAGGCACCAGTTTTACCTGCAGCTTCGGAGAGACATCCTGGAGGAGAAGCTGTACTGCAATGACGAGATGCTGCTGCAGCTGGGCGTCCTCGCCCTGCAGGCTGAGTTTGGCAGTTACCCAGAGGAGGTGGGGTAGAGACTGGGGTCCCTTGGGTGGGGTCACTGGAGAAGCAATTATGGGACGGGGGGAACAGTTAGAAATGTGAAGACTGAGCCTGTGTTTTTAGCACCTATCAACTGCTGAGATTGGGGTAAACTGCATCCCCCCATTCATTCATCCATCCATTCATCCAACAAACAACCATCAAGTGTTCTTTGCTAGACTCTGGGGGATACAAAGATCAACAGGTCAAGTTTATACATTGTAATGTAGCTCTAATCTAAGGTCTTGCCTAAAAACAGTAATCTACTAATTTACTGGGTTCTTACAATCACTGGCTTTCAAATGGTTTGTGCCATAACCCCTGATAAAAAAAATGACAGACATTACCACCCAACCTGTACACATGTGTCCATGTAACAGAACAGAGGCAAAAGTTTAGGAAATCAGATGTACCCTTTCTATATGTGATACACATTGGTATTTCCTATTCTATTCTAGTTAATTTATAAATGCAGGCTATGAACCACAAGATTGATTTCACAGCTCATTAATGGATTGCAGGTTGCAGTTTGAAAAATACATTTCAGACTACACCAATATCATCTTGCTTTCCTCCTAGCGAATTTTCAGAAGGTGCCACCATGTCTGGAGCCTTCTAAGTCCTTCTTCATCCCCTCGGATTTTTCACCACCCAGCATGGTGTATCCATTTCCTCATCGGTCTTACTGTAGGTCTCTCCATTAGAATGGAATCCACCAGAGGGTAAATGTTTTGTGTGTTTTGTTCTGCCATTTCCCCAGCACCAAAGCAGTGTCTCAAACACAGGCAGTTTGCTCAAGAGTATTGATCTAAGGAGTGGATGGACGAATGGAGTACAGGCTCCTGGCTGGATAACACTGTGGATAAAAGTCATCCATCAGGGGAGTCAGCCGCTTGCTTGTCAGGGAAATGTAGCTCAGTTCCCAACACCCTGTCCTTCTGACCCTCCCTTCCCTGCTCCCACTTCAGTCCACAAGGACTGAGACTTCACTTTCTCCTCCTGGCACCACCCTCCCCCTGGCCTGGGCGGGCAGTCTCCCAGGGCTGGCCTGGCCCCCGGAACCCCTCCCTGCCCCTTTGACAAGCCTCCAGGCCTGTCACTGCTTACACGGGAGCTCCTTCCTGTCTCCTCAGTCCCCAGAGCTGGGGTCCTAACCATGCCTAGGCCAGCTCCCTCCTGCCCTTGTACTGCTACTTGGGGGGGAGGGGGGTCTTGGGAGGAGAGGGGCCCAGGCACATGGATGGTGCTGTCAGCCAGGGGTGCCCCAGTGAATCAGTCACCATCCTAGCTGCAGCCTCTTGTCCAGCCCTGTGTGCGGCTCATTTGGACGGGCAGGTTGCATACTGGGGGGGTAGGGAGGGCGGCCTCCAGGGGCAGAGCATTGGGCTGCCCTTAGTAGGCTCTATGGAGCAAAGGAGTGGGCCTGAGTTTGGGGGTCAGACAGAAACCAGGTCCAAGCCCTGACTCTTTTGTTAAGTAGCTAAGTGGCTTTGGACACGCTGTCTCTCTGAGTCTCGGCTTTTTCACCTGCAAAATGGAAATAGTAGTTGGTCAAAGCTGCTGTAGGGGTGGAAGGTGGTGACGTACGTATGAGGCCCGGCATGTAGCAACTGCTGCTTGCAAGCTTCCCTTCCCCTACCCCAGAATCAGGAGTACTCTGCTATGAAACAAAACAAAGACTAACTTTCAGTCTATGGATTCAGACACGATGTTTAACCCGAGACCCTAACTCTAGGGCTGATAGTTCGTGGAAACTGTGGGCCAGGTCCACTGAAGTCAGTTGGAAACACGCAGGCCCAGACTTTTCTTATGGGATCACTTGCCCCGAGGATCCAGTGGCCCAGACCTGACTCTAGGCGCCCAATTCTGGCGACCGCCTGCGCCTTTGGCCTGCCCAGTTTCTGACTGGCCTCACCTAGCTGCTACCTCAGCCCAATCTCATCCTTTACCTCCAGCTTCTTCCCCAGATCCTGCCTATCCTCAACCTCTCCAGCTGCTCTGGGGACCAGTGTGGTTCCAAGATGTTCTCTGCTGCCCCTGTGTGGCCTCCGAAGGCAGACTTTTTCCCTTTCTGTGTGTGTGTGTGTGTGTGTGTGTGTGTGTGTGTGTGTGTGCGTGTATAAAGGCAGCAGATTACACATACCCATTCATTTGTGCAGCCACTTGCTCAACCCTAATTTATGGAGGGCCTCCTCCATGCTTGCATCATCTAAGCCCGTGTCAACCCTGCAAAGCTGGTGTTATTTCTATCTGCATTATAGAAGAATTGCACCTCTGTGAGGTTAGGTAAGCTAGTGAAAGCACAGCCAGGACTCACTTCTAGGGTCTTGTTTCACTATGTGCCAGGCACTGTGGTGGGCACATCAAAGGGCATTAGGGGGTCTCAGAGGGGAGAGCCCCTCCCTGTGTCTGGGTCACTGAGTGGGCAGCAGGAGGAGGCTGGCCCTTCCAGCTCTGCAGGGATTTCATGGCAGCCTTAGCTACCGGGCTGCGAGGCTGGGTGGCACTGCCAGTCAGATCCAGGAGAAACTACGTGTGCCCTCCTAAGGGGTGGATATTTTGTTTGATAAATGGTTCTGGTCCTGAAAAAAAAAACCCATGATTTAGAAACCACTGTAGTGAAATATTGGGAGCCACTGATGAATTCTAAGCAGGAAGTAACATGATTACATTTGCATTTTAAAAAGGGAGACAAAGGCAATTTGGTACAAAAATAAATCTCCTTAATCACATCATTACAGTAGAACAACTTTCCTCTGGGTGCATTCTCTTCCAGCCTTTGACCACACGCAGGGATTTTATGCAGTTGTAAATGTTGCCACATTCGATTTGCATTCTGCTTTCTCACTCCTTGGTATATCTTCCCCTGGCCTTCCTAATGAGCTTTTGGGATAGCCATGTGGTATGCCTCAGCAGGGCTGGACCTTTGTTTACTTATTTGTTCTCTCACTGGTGGGCATCACCTAGAGGCACCATGTGTGTGGTAATAACTACTATTATTATTGTTCCAGTTGCTTCTGATCTTTCTTTTTAACCTAAATCACATAGAAATAAATGTTTGTGCTGGAGTTTTTTTAGTTTCATGCTGACTTCTCTAGGACATAGTCCTAGCAATGCAATGCTGGGTCAAAGGTCCTACATACTTACAAAAAAGCTTAGTAGACTTGTTTCAGAGCAGTTTGAGTTTCAAAGCAAAATTGAGTGGCAAGTGCAGAGATTTCCTATATACCCTTTTGCCTCCACATACATAGGTTCCCCCACAATCAATGTCCTCCACCAGGGTGGTACATTTGTTGCAATTGATGAACCTACGTGGACATATTGTTATCCCCCAGAGTTCATAGTTAATATTAGGGTTTGCTCTTGGTGTTTTACCTTCTATGGGTTTGGACAAATTTATAATGACATATACCCACTATCATAGTATCATACAGAGTAGTTTCACTGCCTTAAAAATCCTCTGTGCTCCACCTATTAGTCTCTCTTTCTCCACCCAACCCCTGGCAACCAACAATCTTTTTATTGTCTCCATAGTGTTGCCTTTTCCAGAATGTCATAAGATCAGAATCATCCAGCCTTTTCAAAATGGCTTATTTCACTTAATGATATGTATTTATGTTTCCTCCATGTCTTTTCAACTTGATAGCTCATTTCCTTTTAGTGCTGAATAATATTCCATTGTCTAGATGTACCAGAGTTTATTTATCCATTCACCTACTGATGGACCTCTTTTGCTCCCAAGTTTTGACAACTATGAATAAAGCTGCTGTAAACATCCACGTGCAGGTTTCTGTGTGGATATACATTTCCAACTCCTTTGGGTAAATACCAAGGAGCGCGATTGCTGGATCATATGGTTTAGTTTCATAAGAAATTGAAGAACTGTCTTCCAAAAGTGGCTGAACCATCGTGCATTCCCACCAGTAATGAATGCAAGTTCCTGTTACTCCACATCTTTGTCAGCATTTGGTGTTGTCAGTGTTCTGGGTTTGGCCATTCTGATAGCATTCTGAATGCTTTTTTATGCACTGGATTGCTGAGCAATTTCTTTCCCTTTGCAGCTCTGAGCTGAGCTCAGAACTGGCATGGGCCAGCCCTCGACTGGAGGATTCTCAGTCCACAGCTACATGGGGACTCCTGTGCCACACCAGGAGCATGGGGATGCAGTGGATGCTGTGCTTTTCCCTTCAGACCCCCTCATCAGACCGACTTGCCCAATCCCAGCCCCAAGAAGGCCAGATGCTCTTGGCTCCCAGCTGCCTCCCTCATGGGCAGTTGTCCTCAGCTGTGGGGACCTGTCTTGCCCGAGATTAGACTGGGAGGGGCTTCCTGAGACTAGGATGGGCTGATTCAGGAACACCAGGGAAGGGTGAGCTTCTCCATCTGCCAAGCTCTACTTTCCTCATTCCTTACAGTGAACCCTGAGACCACGCCTCCAGCACATCTGCCTACCTCTCTCTGCCCCGTAGTCTGTACCAGGGAACCTAGCATCAGACAGCAAGTGATGCTGAGTCATGATGATCTTCCTGCAGCTCCTGGTGGGCTGCAGCCTCAGGTTCCCAGAAGAGTAGACTTGATGTAGGCTCTGGCCTGGGGCAGGGTGTGGGTGTCAGATCTTCTCTTGTTCAGGGGACAACTTCTTGATCACCTTGTGGAGAGATGGTGCCACAGCCAAGACCTCCCTTTTGAGAGGGGACAGTGTACTGGTAGCACATACAGACAGAAGCGCTAAATGAATACATAGAAACAAAGCTTTAGGGCCATGGTTTCGCTGTGCCTTTTGGGAAGTGGAGTGGCTTTGTGGAATGTGTGAGGGCTTTGGGGGAGGAAATCTTCTTTCGGTCACTTACAAGTGGTGTGACCTTGGCCCTGTTGAATGACTTCCTTTCTTGTTCATTTTGTGCATCTTGGCAATGACAATAATAATACTGTCCTCACAGGATTACCGTGAGGATAGAAAGAGCTAATGTGTTCTGGGCACCACGTGGCATACAGAAGGGGCTCAAAAACAGGTGACTTCTTTCCTCTCGCCCTTCTGTTCCTGTCATATGGTTTGGCCCAATCTCTAATATGGTAGAAAATGATATCCCAGTGAGCACTTTAAAGGAGCAGACAGGCTTCTGTTCTGCTCAGATTCCCATAGAAGGCATCTTGGTGGCACCTCTTTTCTTCTGCATCTTTCCAGCAGGTAGAGAGTAAAGCCTATTTTCGAGTTGAAGATTACATCCCCGCAAGCCTGATTGAGAGGATGACGGCTCTCCGGGTCCAAGTCGAAGTCTCAGAGCTGCACCGTTTAAGTCCTGTGCTCTGGGGAGAGGATGCGGAGCTGGAATTCTTGAGGGTGAGGCCTTTGGACTCTTGAGAGGGTGTATCGGTGTTCAAGGGCACATAGTCGGCAATCCCCTCCAGAGATTTCTCTGGGGCTGGATGTGCTCAGACCCACAAGGAAGTATGACCAAGGGACTTGAGCCTTTGGGAGGAAGGAAGCTCCATCGCCCTGTGGGGCAAGGAGAGACTTTTGGAAGCAGATGGCATTGGAAAAGATCCCCCCAAATGGGTAAGATTTATTGGGCTGGGGTGGGTATGGCAGGGCCTTTCTTCAATCTTGGAGCTCACAGTTGCTATTCAGTGAGTGGGGGGAGACCACATTTCTCATAGAGACATTTCTGACAACTGAAGTAAAAAACTTGAGTGTGAGCCAAAAGCAAAGCCATTGGAAGACTTCAAGTTTGCAGCCTTCCGGGCAACTGTTCTCAGCACAGCACAGGTGGTGTGGTCCATACATATGGGTGCAGCTCTGGTCTACTCTTTCTTTGGCCCTTTAGCAAAAGCAGTGATATTTCAGTCCCTTATGTCTGTGGGCACACAGAGCCTCCGACGAATAGCTTTTGCTCACTCCATGACTTACACCTGCAGTGGACCAAGCACAGTAGCAAACAGAGACAGAAAGGACATGCTTCTTCCCCCCAGGGAGTCCAAATCTTGTAGGGAGAACAGATGGGTACCCAGAGGCGTGCAACACTGTGATAACTGCCCAATGAGAACAATAACAGTACCAGTTACTTTACTTCAGGGTGGGAGGGAATGTCCACTCTGCCTGTGCAAGTAGAGCTCGGTGGCACGTGGGAGGAGGACCCCAGCTTCCCCAGGGTGATGTGCCTGGTGGGGCCTTTAGAGCTGGGGATCAGTTTCAAAAGGAAACTCCAGGATTTATACATTTCTTTGTACAAAAGTCTCCTGAAGCAGGTAGAAATATTCTGTGTTTTCTTACCTTTGATAGAGACAGTCATTTGAAAGCAGAACTGCCAAGGTGAGGTCTGTCCATTTTTTTTTGGTCAGTCATTTGGAATTGTCTGCAACACCTAGCACAGTGTAAACCCTCAAGCATCTCATTTGAGAAGCCCTGGCAGAAAGGCGCTCACTGTCTTCCATTATCCAGCCTTCATGCGCGTTCCTTGTTAAGGGGATGCAGCATTCCCTTGACTAGAGACAAGTGGGGACTTCAGAGCCATCAGCACACATCTGATGGAAAGTCGCCACAGGACCATAGAACCAGCGGAGAGACTAAGGACTCAGGTCTGCAGAGGCTCCTGCAGGCAGATGATGCCTGGCCTGCCTCTGCCCAGGCCCTGGCTTAGTGTGCTGGGCTCACTGTGTCCCTCCTTCCTCTGGTTGAAGGATGATAAGTGGTTGTAAAGGAAGCCACCATCTCATAAGCAAAAATGCAGGAAATTTTTTAGGGTGTAGCTTTGTTTTTTAATGGAAGTATAGTTGATTTACAATATTGCATTAGTTTCAGGTGTACAGCAAAGTGTTTAGTTATATACATATATTGATATATATTTTTTCTGATTCTTTTCCATTATAGGTTATTACAAGATATTGAATATAGTTCCCTGTGCAATACAGTCAATCCTTGCTGTTTTTCTATTTTATATATAGTAGTGTGTATCTGTTAATCCCATAGTCCTAATTTATCTACCCCCCCCCACCGCCTACTGCTTTCCCCTTTGGTAATCATAAGTTTGTTTCTATGTCTGTGACTTTGTTTTTGTTTTGTAGATAAGTTCATTTGTACTATTTTTTAGATTCCACATATAAGTGATATAGTATAATATTTGTCTTTCTCTGTCTGAGTTACTTCACTTAGTATGGTAATCTCTAAACTTTTTGTTTTAGTCTTTGTTGGAAAACACTAAATAGATTTGATTTGTATGCGAGCTTACCAGTTTCAAGGAACACCTACTTTTGTGGTTCCCCACGGTTGTTGGTTGGGCTTGCTGATGCTAGGCCTGCCCACAGTACAGACACATGGACTAGAGAGTTCTTGGTAACCCCCAGACCACACTGTGACCCTTCTTGTTAGGGCTAGTGTTTGTTAAACAAGCCCCCTTGTCCACGATTATAAAAGTAGATGCTCATGATCCTGCCCCCTGGAGACAGTACGATTACATTTGGGTATATTCATCCTTCTCTGTGCATTCACATGTGTACATGCATATATATTTAAAATTGGGTTTATATTATACAGTCAGTTTTGCGTTTTTTTATAATCCCATCTCACTAAAATTTTGAAACTTTATTTTGAGTCAACACATGGGGTACCCTAAATTTTTTTCTCAATACTCTGTTGTTTGGCACATAAATTGTTTTAAATATGGGACTATTTTAAGCAATACTGAGGTTAATATTTTTACTGTGTAAGTCTTTAGCTGCATTTCTGATTAATTTCTTGGGAATAGACTCTCATGAGTGGAATTACAGGGTCGAAGGTTAAGAACATTTAAAACATTGTTGGTATATATTGCTGACACTCTACATTGCAGTCATTTCGTTCACTTCCTGTCCTCTCTACTAGGTTGTAAATGTCCAGAGGGTCTTGAATCCCCAGAGCCCAGCACGTAGCCCAGTTACTCCATAAACAGTCACTGGATTGTTTAACTATAGCTCCTCATGGCTCCCTTTTCCATTATGAGATGGCACCTATTGGCCTCCGGTTCACTGATGACTAATTCTGCTAGTTCATCGTCTCACACTAGAAGGAGACTTGGCAGAAGTCCAGTTTGGGTACTGCTAAATAACATACTCCGTCTGCAAGATTCACAGTTATGTTAGCATATTAGTCCCAGAACAACCTGTTCAAGGTTAACTCAGTGTTTTCCAAACTTCTTCAAACATGGAACCATCTTTCTACATAACTAGGGGTTGCCATATACTGTTAAAATATTTTCTTTGCTTTTCTTTTTACTGTTGAAATCATACTGGTTGTACCCTGTAGTTTTTCCCACTTAGTGTTATAACGGATGCATTTCCCAGATAATTACAAATGCTTTGTAAATATCCTTTGTAAAGCTTGCCTGATAATCCCTTTTAAGGTGGTACTGCCTCTAGGAAACTAGTCCTGCCAACCCAACTCTGCAAGTGTGCACCAAACATCGCTCTGGTCAAGGATTTGTCTTGATCATTCAGTATATTTTCTTAGGACAGATTCCCAGAAGTGGAATGATAGGGTCAAAGGATATAAATTGTTGTAAATCTCTTGAAGAATATCCAGAAATAATCCATTTGTTCCAACAACTTTCAGTAAAGCCAGGGTGCTGTGTGGGCTGGGAGCCAGGAGAGCCTGGGTCCAGTCTCAGCTTCGCTGCTCACTGGAGGGGTCAGGGGAAAACAGTGCGATGGCCCTAAGCACAAGGAGATGAGGTGTCCCTCAGAGAGGAAAGTCAGCAGTAACAGCACAGAGTGGAAGAGGAGTGGTGCCACAGAAGATTCCCTAGTAAAGCATGGAGACATAGGTAATATTATTTATTTTACAGATGGAAGATGCCCTTGATGACATTACATATGTTTACAGACTTTATGGAAACTCTGTATTTTAGTTGTTAAGAATGAAGACTCAGAAGAAAACAGACTTATATTTTCATTCCTGGCTCCTAAGTGGGAACTTTTACAGACTACTTAGCCTTCCTGTGCCACCATTTTCTCATTTGAAAAGAGGTAGCTACACCTATCTCTTACGATTATTGTGAAGATTAAATGAAATAAATGCATGAGAAATGTTTAGAATTGTTACTGAACTGAACTTAGTCCTCTCACCCATGCACAGTAAGGCCAATCTATGGACACCTGGTTGCGGTGAATGAAAGTGCAGCATTTATTGCAGGTGCCAAACAAGGAGAATAGGCAACTCATGCTCAAAAGACTTGAACTCTCTGATGCCTTTCAGGGAAAGGTTTTTAAAGACAGTGTGAGGGAGAGGGCTGTGGGGTGTGTGATCAACTCATGGACATTCTTTTGATTGGTTGGCAGTGAGGTAATTGGGAGTCAACATCATCAACCTTCTGGTTCCAACCAGTCTGGGAGTCTACATGCTGGTGTTGGTCAGCATACAGTTAACTTCTTCCTCCTGGTGGGGGTTTCAGTATCTGCAAAACAGCTCAAAGGATATGGCTCAGAATATTATCTATTGCCTTTGAGGAGGAATTACACATTCTTAACTTTGTTTAACGGCTCTTATTAAGTTGTCTTGCTTGACTGTTCTCCTTTATTTCTGCATTTTCTCACTTGTCTGATTAAATTTATTCTTTGGAACTCGGGGAAGGACTAGGAAGCTAAAGTTTTTCTACAGACAAGAGGCAGGAGGAAGACATGGGGGGTTGTGTGTGTGTGTGTCTATCCCAGGAAGGCCCCATAGGGTCCTGCTCCATTACAGAATGGCACTTTACCATTTTAAGAATTCTGTGGCTCCAAGTACTTCAGTATCATATCCCTCTCTATATAATTAAAAAATTAAAAATTAAGGTAAATACTAAACAATTTAAACAATGTAGACAAGTGTAACAAAGGCATCTCTGCTCTGGTGATGACAACTTTAATGGTTTAATTTCATCGTTTGAACTATCACGTCACATTCTTTTTCTTCACGTCTTTATGGGCGTGTCTTTGCTGTACGATGGTGCGTTAGTTTCTGCTCTATAACAGAGTGAATCAGCCATACGTATACATATATCCCCATATCTCCTCCCCCTTGCGTCTCCATCCCCCACTCCCTATCCCACCCCTCTAGGTGGTCACAAAGAACCGAGCTGATCTCCCTGTTCTCTGTGGCTGCTTCCCTCTAGTTATCTATTTCACATTTGGTAGTGTGTATATATCCATGCCACTCTCTCACTTTGTCCCAGCTTACCCTTCCCCCTCCCCATGTCCTCAAGTCCATGCTCTAGTAGGTCTGTATCTTTGTTCCCGTCTTATCCCTAAGTTCTTCATGACATTTTTTTCTCTTAGATTCCATATATATGTGTTAGCATACGGTATTTGTCTTTCTCTTTCTGACTTACTTCACTCTGTATGACAGACTCTAGGTCTATCCACCTCATTACAAATAGCTCACTTTCGTTTCTTTTTATGGCTGAGTAATATTCCATTGTATATATGGGCCACATCTTCTCTATCCATTCATCTGTCGATGGACACTTAGGTTGCTTCCATGTCCTGGCTATTGTAAATAGAGCTGCAATGGACATTGTGGTCCATGACTCTGTCTGAATTATGATTTTCTCAGGATATATGCCCAGTAGTGGGATTGCTGGGTCATATGGTAGCTCTATTTGTAGTTTTTTAAGGAACCTCCATACTGTTCTCCATAGTGGCTGTATCAATTTACATTCCCACCAACAGTGCAAGAGGGTTCCCTTTTCAAATCCACACCCTCTCCAGCATTTATTGTGTGTAGATTTTTTGATGATGGCCATTCTGACGGGTGTGAGATGATATCTCATTGTAGGTTTGATTTACATTTCTCCAATGATTAATGATGTTGAGCACTCTTTCATGTGTTTGTTGGCAATCTGTATATCTTCTTTGGAGAAATGTCTATTTAGGTCTTCTGCCCATTTTTGGATTGGGTTGTTTGTTTTTTTGATATTGAGCTGCTTGCAAATTTTGGAGATTAATCCTTTGTCAGTTGATTCATTTGCAAATATTTTCTCCCATTCTGAGGGTTGTCTTTTAGTCTTGTTTATGGTTTCCTTTGCTGTTTCACATCAAATTCTTTAAAAGAATTTACCTAATTGTTTTGGGATGGTCCTGCTTTGTCATACTTTAAGTACATGCCTGGTCTGGCCATTGGATACTTCAGCACCAATGTCCAACAAATATTGTTTTGGATGATGATGATGACGATGATGATAGTGACAATGAGAGGGTCTCTCCAAAGTTAAACAAAGCGGGGAGGTCAGGGTCCAGAAATGCAATCAAGATCATGTGAAGAGCTGTAGGCTTTGTAGGCAGTGCAACCTATCTGCACAGATTACTTACCAGCAGAAGGAGAAAGGTCAGCAAAGAGCTTGAGAAAGCAGCTCTCAAAAGCTATAATGTGTCCTCACTTTTGTGACCCCACCTGGGGATGAGAGAGATTAGGCAGGACATAGAGCCCTCTGCTCAGGGGTAGAGATGAGATACCAGATCTCACCAGTAAAACCCTTCTGAGAGGGTTTCAAATGCCTGGAGCAAAACGTCCCTGCTGTGAGCTGAGGTTCATCAACCATTTGGTAAAAACTGGAGTCTTCCAGGTGAAGATGAAGATGGTAGAGACCAGAATAGAGACATGATTACCATTCAGACATAAAAACATTTGTGTTAGGTTTATACTCCGGCCTCTTAAGACTTTGGTTGGCCTGATGCAGTTCCCAGCTCTGATTGACCCTCATGCCCCTGACAAAATTCCATCTCCTAAACTGGTAAACTGAAGACAGATCTTGTACTGTGGGGACCCCACCAAAGCACTGCTACATGGTGAGAAGTGCCAGTGATTGGTCATTTTCTCTGCAGGATGTTCATGGCTCATCTTGCTTTAACAATGATGCTAACCATTTGGAAGTTTGCTTTCTGTGCCTGGGCCTCAGTTTTCCATCTGTAAAACTAAGGGGTTGTACCAGATTGTATTGCAGTAGACTTTGGGAAAAAGGATTCTTTACTTTGAGATGATTCAAGAGTCTGAATTCTACAACTTTGTTCAGAATACTTTTACTCTATTGTACCATTTTCATAATAACTGTGTTCCAAGTGTCTTAAGGTACTTCATTAAGAAAGGATTCCTTGGGTTAATAAAATAGAAAAACACTATCATATTAGAGGTATGGAGGAATTCTATAGTAAGGAGATCTGTTTAGTTCAGTGTTTCTTAAACTTATCTGGCAATCCTACTCTTTTTTTTCAGAACATACCTGAAGGTGTTTTCTTCATGGAATGGTTTGAAATCCATTATTTTAGACCAATGTGCCTGTCTCTTCTTAATTGGCCTTTTTCTCATTCCAGGTGACTCAGCAGCTCCCGGAATATGGTGTGCTGTTTTACCAAGTTCTCCCAGAGAAGACAAGGCCAGGAGGAGAGATGGCCTTGGGGCTCTGTGCCAAGGGGGTCATAGTGTATGAAGTGAGAAACAACAGCAGAATTGTGACTTCACGGTTTCAGTGGAGAGAAATTGAAAAGATTTTGGCCTATGTGAGTGTCACTCAGTTGATTATGACCCATGCTTCATTTTTCTTTGATCTGTTATCCCTTTAAAGAGCGATAGGTCAGGTGATCTTCTCCTAAGAAGATAAGCTCACAGCCTGTCAGCTAACCTGTACTCCGATGACCGTTACATATTTGGAAGAAGTCTACCAGGGGTTTGAGGGTCCCCACGAGGCCACTTCTTCTCTGCCATCCGTCACCTAGTTCCCCCTCACCCCCATGGGCAGCCATTGGCCTAAAGGACTACACTTTCCCTCTGGGTGAAGTTCTTTTAATTTTGGGAATCTATTGATGTTGAGAGCAAGATTGGAGGTGGGAGATGGGGGAGGAGAGTGTATAGTAGGTGCAATGGAGTCTGCATGCTTTTGAAACATTTTCCTTGTATTTTAATTTTCCCTTTGCACACATTGTACCGAGGCATCTGGCCTGTCTCCCATGGACTACAGGTGTGCAAACCTTTGTCAGCCATTTAAACAAAACAAAACAAAACAACAACCCTATTAAATGTACAATGTTTGAAATAACATTTGAACACCATTTTCTTGAATTCAGTTACAATAAATTTGACATCAAAAACATCATGTGTGTCCCCATAGCAGAGAATGCTCCAGTAGCTCATCTACCTGCCTGTCCTGTGGGTCAGTATCCCATAACTTCAGCGATGATTTCATTATAAAACATGAAGTTCTTTGACTTGTGGCTCAGGAAACATTTTAGTTTTTCTTTCTATTGAATTTTCTCTTGTGGTTTTAAAATTTTTCCTACTAACGAGATTTTTTTTCATTATCTGATTCTTTGGGTTTTGTTTTCATTATCATTATCTAATGTTAAAGTTTCCTAAGCAGAACATAATTGATTTTATTCATTTTCTCAGTGTTTCTTGTGTTTCTCCCATCTTGGCTGTTGAAGTTGATGTATTGTTAAAGTGTGATTCTTGATAGAATTTCATAATAAAGTATTGTTTTTCCTTAGGAAAAAAGCTTACATCTAAAAATAAATAATAATTGAGCATAATTTTATTAAAGTGGCCTTTATAATATCAGGAAACTGACTTTTTCCCAAATATTTTTGACATTATGTAAAAGTAATTGATATTTATTTTTGTGAACTTTTCAGAAATTTAATGACTCAAATAACTTTAATTCAACTGAAAGATTATTTGAAGAATTTTAATTATTGAATTTATTCAATACTATTATATTACTTCCTATATTCTCTATCTCATATTTAATTGTTCAAAATTCTCAGTGTAATTTCTTTTAAAACATTTGTAGAAATGCAGACAACCTACAAAGTAATTTTGGAAAATAGAATTTTTTGAAGCCATAAAACTTAAGTCCCCTTAACTATTTTATATTTAAGTTGGTTTAAGTTTTACGGATATTTATTTTCCCCACGACCGGGAACAATTTCTTGATTAAAGCTGGAAAATCATCAGGTTCACAAAACAAACTTAGTAGCTTAAAAACACCCTTGTCACTAATTAGAATTTTCATGTTGATGACCAGTCTCTTCCTCAGCATAAATATCCTTTTTTTTATGGAAAAGTCATCATGGGAAGTAATGTCACCAGCTGCTTGCCACAAACCAGGCATCTTACACAGAAAATGACTCGGACTCTTCACACTTTTGCAAGCACAAAATGGGAACTCCACTAACAATACGAGAATGAGCTCAGGAAGCTGGTTCCAAATTTGCTTAATTAATAGCAGAAACCGGAATCCTCCAGACAATTGCAGACATTTGTTTTCTCAGCCTGGAGAAAAGTAGCAAAGGAAATAGAGGAAAATGCCATTTTTCAGTGAATATGATTTGTAGGTGCATTGGCAGCCCATCTATGACAGAGACATCAATTCAGAAGATTATTCAATCGAGAAAGCATTCATTGTGTAATGATGAACCTTCCCATGTTAGTAACTGTTCTTGGGTATTAGCAGTAGTTAAAATGTCTGGAGGGAAATGTCTGAAATCTGGGAGAATACAGGCTTTGTAGGGCTCTCTTCAAGAACAAGGATGCAAAGTTCCAAACACAAACAAGATTTTAAAGTGAGTGTTCATTTAGAATGAGAAAAGAAATCACCACAACCTGTGAATTAAAAAAAAAAAAACTTGAACAACTACTGCAAAATCACAAAAGCAAAAAAAGTAATATTCTTCTTAATGAACTCCCTGATAAGCACTATAATTCTTTTTTTCCTTTCAAATTTCTGGTGGCATGCCCTCTGATTACTTTTCCATAGGATGATACTTTTGTAATATTTTCTCTACAGAGAAGAGAAATCTAATTTAGTCTTTCTTCTAGCATGGCTGATTGAAAGTTGTTTTTATTGTTGATGAGATGCATAAAACATGAAGCCTTGCGGCAGAGACATATTTGCTCTTTGAAGTGTCTCTGTAGGTTTCTAAATGCTACCAACACAGGAAAATCGAATACATTCCATATTGTGTGATTCCTATCAAAAAAAGAGAAAATTGTGTGCTGTACTTACAAGGCAGTATATACAATTATAAAATATATCCCTGATAGGATAAAACTTCCACTTAATTAGGTGTTTTTGAGAATTAAATTACAGGTTTTCATTTCTGATAATTGAAAATATTTCCCTCAGACTGGCCTTTGGCTCTGTGTATTTTATTTATTTATATGCATCTTTATTGGAGTATAATTGCTTCACAATGCTGTGTTAGTTTCTGTCGTACAACAAAGTGAATCAGCCATATGCATACGTATATCCTCATATCCTCTTCCTCTTGAGCCTCTCTCCCACCCTCCCTATCCCATCCCTCTAGGTCGTAGCAAAGCACGGAGCTGATCTCCCTGTGCTATGCAGCTGCTTCCCACTAGCTAACTATTTTACATTTGGTAGTATATATATGTTGATGCTTCTCCCACTTTGCCCCAGCTTCCCCTCCCCACCCCATGTCCTCAGGTCCATTCTGTATGTCTGCATCTTTATTCCTTCCCTGCCACTGGGTTCATCAGTACCATTTTTTTTTTTTAGATTCCATATATACGTGTTAGCATACGGTATTTGTTTTTCTCTTTCTGACTTACTTCACTCTGTATGACAGACTCTAGGTCCATCCACCTCACTACAAAAAACTCAATTTCGTTTCTTTTTTATGGCTGAGTAATATTCCACTGTATATATGTGCCACATCTTCTTTATCCATTCATCTGTCGATGGACACTTAGGTTGCTTCCATGTCCTGGCTATGGTAAATAGAGCTGCAATGAACGTTGTGTTACATGTCTCTTCTGAATTATGGTTTTCTCAGGGTATATGCCCAGTAGTGGGATTGCTGGGTCAGCAATGGTAGTTCTATTTGTAGTTTTTTAAGGAACCTCCATACTGTTCTCCATAGTGGCTGTATCAATTTACATTCCCACCAACAGTGCAGGAGGGTTCCCTTTTCACCACACCCTCTTCAGCATTTATTGTTTCTAGATTTTTTGATAATGGCCATTCTGACTGGGGTGAGGTGATACCTCATTGTAGTTTTGATTTGCATTTCTCTAATAATTAGTGATGTTGAGCATCTTTTCATGTGCCCCTTGGCCATCTGTATGTCTTTTTTGATGAAATGTCTATTTAGGTCTTCTGCCCATTTTTTAATTGGATTGTTTGGTTTTATTGATATTGTGGCTCTGTGTATTTTAAACCTTGTTCCCCTCCAGTGCTGACACCACATACTTCTGGGGCTGGGTACTGTAGGGCACAGTCAATTTCACATGGCCACTGGCCCTATATCGTTATGCTGAGACTTTGGGTGAGTCGGTCCAATGGAAGGAGTATTCTGGGATGGTTGAAAATAAACTACTGCAGAAGAGACTGCAAACTGCATAAATAAATCCCACTAAATCTACACTAAATGTAGCCCTATCTCAACTTCTCCTTAGTGAGATCTGCTTCCCCACCATGCAACGTTACCTATGGTGAGAAAAGTGAGACTGAGTTGCAGTGGAAATAAGAGTCAGTGGTCTTAACAGATTGTGGTGAAAGCATCTTACTTTCCACGTTTTACAAGAACACAAGAAAATATGCTGGGTCCCTCCCAGGAAACGGCCTTCCCAAGTAGAGGCCTGGGACTTCAACTTCCTTAGCTTCAGGGCACATCTGCTTGTGTCTGGAAGAATCTTATTATTCTGCAAAGATGTATCAAACCAAACAAAGAAACCAGCCTGTGAACAAACAGCAGCAACAATAAAACTATTGGGGATGAAATATTTGAAATAATAAAACCATGCTTAGAAACAAACATGATGTTACAGAAGCACAAAGTATTTTTGTTCTGCAACAGCAGGGATGTAAATACATTTTTCATGTTCGCGCTGAAAACCCTGGGATTCAAGTTATACATCATCTTATTCTTAGAGCAGCTTGCCTGTGTGAAAGTTGGCCTACAGATATGAATTTTCCATTAAATGATGTTATCAAAATGGAAAAAAATCCAAACCGCTACAGTCAAAACTGTTTTCAGCTTCATGCCAAGAAATGAGATCGAAATTCCTCCCTCTGGGACACCTTAGGACACTGGGGTCCAAAAGGACAAGAGCTTGCCAAGAGTTTATGAGCTCAAAGAAAGAAGTGGCGCATGTGTGTGAACAATTCTCTTTTTTCAGATTTGTTCAAGAAAAGTTATTTAATTTTTTTTTTTTGGCTGCGTTGAGTCTTTGCTGCTGCGCATGGGCTTTCTCTTTTTGCGGCCAATGGGAGCTACTCTTCGTTGCGGTGTGCGGGCTTCTCATGGCAGTGGCTTCTCTTGTTGCGGACGGGTTCTAGGTGCGCCAGCTTCAGTAGTTGTGGCACACAGGCTTAGTGGCTCTGCAGCATGTGGGATCTTCCCAGACCAGGGATTGAACTCGTTTCCCCTGCATTGGCAGGTGGGTTCTTAACCACTGTGCCACCGAAGTCCCGAGTTACTCAATTTTAAAAAATGACTTATCTAAAACGTTTAAGACCTGAGTGAACTTGATATAAAATTGTCAGGACTGTATGAAAGTATATCAATGCATACTGAAAAAGTAGATGGATTCTAAACAAATATTCAACTTTGGAAAAGTGTGGATAAAATGATTAGCTAGCGGAATTTAGACATTATTATAATTTGAATACTAAGGAAGAATTAGTAAGGCTAGCAGGATAGCATCTATGAATGTTTGAGAAAACATATTATATAAAAAAAATACTAGATATAGTATTGTTCAATTGGATTCAGAATCCATTCACATTAGTACAGGTTCAACATTACATTGGTTAATATAAGAAAAGGGTACTTAGAGAATGCTCTGATTGTCTGAAATTAGGTTAATGATAAAAAAGAGTTAGAGGAAAAGCAATGAATAGTTGTCTGTCTTTTGTTAATATCTGACTGTGTGAATGGAGCTTCTTAGGAATGGTGACTATCATGAGTTAAAAAGAATCAGCATTAAAGAGGTTCAGGAGTTTCAGGGAGCCCTTTCAAGCACAAACCCTGTATTTATAAAGTTATCTTTATAGGAGCAAGCTCAAGGTTCTTACTGAAATATCTAGAATAGAGATTTTATTTGGAAGTTATATATAAATTCATATCTAATATAATCTCTATTACTTTGTATTTTATTGTTCTTATTAGAATTTTATATGTCAAAAATTTACGGATTTTTTTCCAGGAAGCTCCATATAGATAACCCCAGATAGATAATCCTCTCCAGTTTATCACAGTGAGCTGTACAAATATTATCACTTTGTGCATGGACCTTGAAGGTATAAATGTAGGGAAGTGTTTCTTGGTGATGTGACCTCAGTTCCTGTTGCATTCTGAGGAGTCTCCATCTGCTTCCTCATTTGTAGAATAAGGATAATGATGGGACCTCCCTCATTCTATAGCTTCGAGGATGAAATGAGTTAATACACAGAAAGGATTTAGCACAGAGCCTGGCACATAATAGCATGAAACATGCGCATACAGATATGCTTTTATCTTTTCTATAATGAGGCAAGCTGAGATTTTGCCTTCAATTTCTGGGCGTTTGGACAATGCAAACTATAGGTGTATTTAATGGCCTTTCACAATGCACTACTTGCTGAGGGCCAAGCCTGTACTGAACTCATTTCATATTCTTTTCACCTAGTACACTCTCCTTGGCAGATAGCAATTGCCCAATAAACAAACATTTGATTTACGAATTAAGGAAAAAATTAAAAAAGGGGTTGTCTTTAATCTAAGAAAAAATATTGGGCCATAGTCAGACATTGGCCACACACTTCTGGATGCCTAGTACGTTGGTACCCAACTGACGGCTCCAGCATTTGGCTATTTTCTGGATAGCTGTGCTTCAATGGATAGGTAGGAATGATCAATATATTAAAGTCTCTGTTTGCTTCCCTCAGCGAAGGAAGTTCATCATTACAAGCAGCATCACTGGGAAAAAGCATATGTTTGTCACTGACTCAGCCAAGACCTGTAAATACTTACTGGGCCTCTGCTGTGCCCAGCATGGATTTAATGCTCGGACGAGCTCTCCCGGAGTTACAACTGGTGAGTAGACACCATCTTCTCAACCTAGAGATATTTGGCTTTGAGTCTGCTGTTGATCTCTCGCCATTATTTCCTATTCATTTATACAAGGGAGCAATATAACATAGTGGTTTCACCCTTCATACTCAGAGTGGTCTCTGCATGTGCATCACCTGAGAGCTTGCCAGGGATGCAGAACCTCAGGCCCCTGAATCAGAATCTGCATTTGAAAAAGAACCCAGGTGATCTGGATGCAGATGAAAGTTTGGGAACTCCAGGCTTGAATGTGGAGCCTGGAGTTCAACAGACTCAGAGAGGTGCCACTTACTAGCTGCGTGACTTTGGACCGCTCACTTGCCCTCTCTGAGCCTTGGTGTCCTCAGTTGAGCAACTGGCCGTCCGACAGGTTTGTGCTGCGCTCCAACAGGATAGTGTGTGTGCTGTCTGTAGCTCGTCTAGAATGAGTGTCTGGCGTTCATGGCTCCATGTGACTAGTAACGGCAGCTCCTGCTTGTGGGGGGTTTTGTTAGGTGCCAGTCAATTCACAGGGGAGCTGTGTCACTGCCTCCTGCAGTCCTGGGACGGGGGATCAACTAGGAACCAAAATTGCTGAGCATTCAGACGTAGAACCAAATACAGAAAACAAAGGTGGCGTATTATTTGCAGCGAAACCAAATAAATATATAAATATTTCTTTGAAATTGCAGAGTAGCATTTCCGTGATGTTTCCAGGGAATTGGAGGTAATGAATGTAAATTAATTATGACTTACCTGCTGAGATACAGTGTGAAACATCATCAATATCAATTTTATTGTATGACATCAGTGAACATAAAATATTTATAAAGACTCCTTGGGCTTACTAGCAAAATTAGTCCTTCTAAGCCTGTTTTGCTCATAATATGCAATTTTCTCAAACTGCAAATTCTACCATCATAGGAGTTTGGGGGAATCTAACATTTGTGTGGCCTCCACCTACAATGCTGTTCCTACCTCCTTCCAGGCTCAGACCACTAAGATAAGCCTCATTCTCCAAGAATAAGTTCAAGGACAACCTCCTCCTTGAAGTTCCTCCTGATTGACTGCCCCCGTACTCCCTTCCCAGGTGGAGTTGACTACTCTCTCTTTTGTGCAGACTCCGTCTTCTCACCTGTAATGTTCTGCCCCTTTTATTTGTGGATGTGTCTGCCTCCAGTTTGCAGTGGACTGGGAGTTCCTGGAGGGCAGGGACAGTATCCCAGTACCTTTACGGTTCCAGCATGGAACAGAGGTGTGTCAAGTGAGAGATGGTTAATACATGTTTTTTTGAATGAATGAATGGATGGATGATTAGTGTGGAAATACAATCATTTACTTAATCATTCCTCTAGATTTTAAGTTTGCTTTTCATTTTCCAATAGCATAAATAATATTGCAGTAAACATCATTGGGAGAAAAATTTTCTGTATTGTGTATTATTTCTTTAAGGTAGATTTCAGTTAGATTTGGGGTACAAAGGTTGGGCATTTTTAGGTCCCTTGCTGTTTTCCTGAGTGCCATTCCCATGTCCAGTATCATTGTGCCTGTTTTATTGCATCCTTGCTGGAATAGATATTATCATGTTTATCTTTGTTCATTTATAGGGAAAAATGATTTCTCAGTGTTGTTTCATCTGGCATTTCTTTGATTGTTAAGAAGTTAGACATTTTCCAAATGTTTCTTAGTCATTCTTCTGTGAATTGTCTAAACAAGCATATTACTCTATAGTTATATTTGGTTCCCTGGGGAGAGAGAAAAATCACCAAGCTTTTACAAGTGCATAAATTCAGGGCTAAATCAGGCAGGATCTGTCAGCATTGCAGAGTGGGACCACAGGCCTTCACTCAACCCTTTCAGATGCATAGCAGGGGGCTGCAGGGATGCCGGTGGCCCTTCCATGAGCTTGTGGCTATGAGACTCTGCAGATTTGCAGTGGTTGCCCAGTATCTTGCCCTGGTTCCCTTTACCTTTTCCTTGGCTCCTGTACTCTTGAAACTCTGTTTAACCTTGGCTTCAGCCTTGCCATCTAGACTGATTTGGATATTTGTCAGCTACTTTCCTGGTGCCACAGTTAGACTGTGAGTTCCCTGCCTCCGCCCTCCACTGGTGGACAGAAACCATTCGCTCTGCTTGACATGTCAGTGGCATTGGGACATTCTTGGTATCCCTTCCTTCCATTCCTGAAAGGTTATCAACTCTTGGCTCTCCTACCTACCAATCAATCCTTCCTGCACCATTTGTCCAGCCAATTGAACCCCACTAAGCTAAGGTCTAATAATGATAACAGCACTTCCCACCAACCCCACCAGCCCCAGGAGCCCCCCTGCTTCATGCTGAATGCCTGATGCTAAGTGCTTGACATCCAGACTCTCATTCCCTGACCTCACTGTATGATCTGTCCTGTTAACAGAGCATCCTCCCCAGTGCCCTGTTGTTCTCCAGCTTCTTGCGGGGACAAATCCCTGCTCAGGACCCAGGGCTGTGATGCTCTCATTCATCTGCTACCTTCTGGGAGCCCTCCTCCCCCAGGGGGCAGCCCCTTCTTCCTGCACCTCCAACCTCTATATGAAGGCTCCCTTGAAACCCATAAAACTTCTCTGAGCCTCTCCCTGTCACCACTTTCTTTCCCTGAAATGTCCCCCTGTGGGTATTAATATAAACCACAATTAAAGCTAAGATCACTATCCCTTTAGACCGTAGTGATCAGAGGGCTGGGCATGCTTCAGATGAATCTCCTGTGCTACGGTTTGTACCTCCATGTCCTCTGTACGTCCATTTTCTGGTGGGGACTGTGGAGTCAGCCGAGTGTGAGTCCTGCTCTACCAGCTACAAGCCCTGGGACCTTGAGCAAATTGTTAATGCTCTCTTAGCCTTACTTTTCCTCATCTATAAAATGGGTATAATAATATCTACACCACAGAGTTATTGTGAGGATTAAATGAGACAATGCAGATAACATGCTTACCACTGGGCCTGGCATGTAATAAGCATGCAGGATGTGTGAACTGCTGGTGTGGATGTTACAGTCATTGCTGCTATGTGTCTGAGCAGGTCCAAGCTCTGAAGTCAGATACTGGACAATTTCTGCAAAAGCTGCAGGTCATATTCAAATTGCTTTTAGTCCTCCTTTCTTCCTTGCCTATTGTATGTGAGTGATGGTACCTAATGCCTCCTAGACACAGAACGTTCTCAAAAAGTATTTTTTAAAGTCTACCTTTTTCAGTGGGCACAGTCCCTACAATGAACCAGCCACCATTGTAGGAAAGGGGGGGGTGTCTGCTTGAGGAAATAAATGTTCATGAGCATGCTCTCAGTGGAGGCACTTCACTGTGCTTTAGATATGCACACACACACAAACACATGTACAACTGGAGCCATACAAACGCCATGTGCCCGAGCATTCTTTCCTTCTTGGTTTTAACAGGGAACAGATGGTTGGAACACAGTCATCATTTTGTTTTTTCAAAATACAAACTGGGCTTTGTATAAATCCTAGTTAATTTAAGGAATCTATCTATCAAATCCAGTTTCCTATGAATGACGTGAAGAGTGAAGTGGTGAGAACCACTCACATTCCTGGGCTCATTAGAATCATTTATTACCTCTTTCTGCAGGAGGGGAGGAAGGGAAGTGTGAAAGCTGGGAGACAACACATCTGATCCGTATTCATATTTCAGAAAATCGGATCTTAAATATTATTACCAAGGAAACTAAGCCGTGTAGAGATGAAAGATTACATTCCACAGGGCAGAGCGTAATCTTGGGAGCTCAGGTAGTTTGCAGACTTATTTGTTAAAACAACGTTTGGAGAATGGTTTGTAAAGGCAGCGAGCAGAGCGGATGACAGTGGTTAATTTTATACAAGGCTCTGCTGGCGCTGTGACACTGCCTTGAACCATGGCTCCAAGGCCTGTCAGTTGCCAGGGGGTGGAGGGCATCTTGTTTCCTCCTTCCTGTCTGAGTTTTCTTTCCTTAGTCAGTGCTAATTAGGCAGATGTGGCATTCTCGGGGCTAATCATAGGAGCTCCATGAGCTAGCATGAGGAAAAATAGGCCCCTCCATGCAGACAAAGAAAAGCCAGGACAGAGCCTGGGGCCTGTGATGTGTGGCTGCCACAAGAGCGATGGGGCCAGCATCATTCTTGTGAGTATTTATGTTTATCTGTTTCTCCCACATTGCAGACTATGATAAGTGTGTGCAAATGGCCAATCTGAGTCTTGCACACCTGGCCCAGTCCAAGCCGCTCACTTGGATCCAGAGACTGTCGTGCTCAGAAAATGCGCTGTTTGTACCCAGGCTGGAGGGTGTGGCAGGAGGCCTGCTGCACACGTCACTGGATAACTTCACTGTGGACACCAGCAAGGGGACCAGGGCACAAGGGCTCAGAGGCAGGTGGGTTTGACATATCTGTTCTCTGGGCCCAAAGCATCATGTACTTGGGGGTCTGGAGTAATCCATACGTGAAGACATTGTTTAAAGGATGTCAGATGTCTAAGAGAAGTATGCATTCATTGGGTAATTATCAACTAAATCCACAGAGATTTCCCGAAGGGCAGCTATGGGCCAGATCTATGCTAGACACGGGACAGACATCCCGTGTCTCCCTGCTGCGTTGCTCTATCTTTTGGTGGAGAAAGATCTAGGTGATGATACAAAATTGAAGGGGACAAAATAAACAAGTTGCAATAGCCTATTTAGCCAGGTACTGTTCTAAGCACTGTACCCATTAACTATTTTAGCCCTCACAACCCTGTGAAGTACTTTCTGTTTTCTCCCAGTGTGAGACTTGAACACACACAGCTGGCCCTGGAGTCTGTACTCCTAAGCTCTACATTGCCGCCACTTTCTCTTTTGATGGATTGCTTGCAATTTAATTTGCAAGGGAAAATAATGAGCTTATCAACACAACTTCACATTATAACATAATGATCCATAAATTTTAAAATAGCCTCGAAGTTGGATTACACTTACATTACAAGTTCTATAAATAGCACAGATTCACAGGCAGCGCAGGACCAATGAAGGGGGCTGTGGGAGGGAGCTGTTTTTTGGAATGAGTTATACATCTGCTTCAGCAAGAGGGTATGGGTGATTGATTTGAATTGCAATGCATATATTATATCTTAAAGTAATTCTTAGAAAATTACTGCTCTAGATTCTGTTGATGCAAAAATGCATCACCACCCACTGCAAACTAACTCAATAATGATGAAGCAAAACTATCTATTATTGTTACCGCGTAACAAACAACTCCAAAGTGTAGTGACTTAAAACAACACGCATTTTGTTATTCTGTTTCACGATTTTCGGGTTACAAATTTACGCAGGGCTTGGCTGGGCGATTCTTCTGCTTCTCTTGAGGGTACTCATCAGGACTGGTCTGGAGGCTCCAGGACTGTGTTGTGCACGTGCCCAGGCCCTCAGGGGGGATGGCTGGGATGGTGAGCTCAGCTGGGCCCTTCTCAATCCCAGTGTGGTCTCCGGCCCTCTCCACGTGGTGCCTCCATGTGGAAGGTAGTGAGGCTTCTACATGGCAGCTCAGGGCTCCAAGGGCCCAAGGTGAGCTGCCAGTCTCCTAAAAGGCTGGGCATGGAGCTGGCACAGGGTCACTTCCACCATACTCTCTTGGTCAAAGTAGTCACATGTCAGCACAGATTCAGGGGCTGCAGAAACAGACCCCACCTCCTGATGTAGGAGTGTCAAAGCATACGTGGCCATCTTTAATCTGTCATCAAACTGATAGTACTTTATAGCACTTTATAGATTAAAAGCCTGAAGAAGCCATGACTGACTCAAGGCCACCTTGAGAATGTGTTGACTGCAAAGCACCCTTCCAGTGACCTGCCAGTGAGCACGCACAGGAGGGCCTTGGCAGCACTGCATGGCAGCCAGCCTTCTTAACAGGAAGCTGAACTGGAGTCCTCAGTAATCTCTGGTTCTCCTCTAATTTTAGTTTATGAATGCCAGACTTTCACAACCCTTAGTAACTCACATCAGAGGTTATGGGTCACCTTCCATGAAAAGGGAAATCTAGGGTCTCTGGCCATCTGGAAGGTCCCCAGAAGCACAGCCCAAGACAATGACTTGGGTGCAGGTGGTTTTTGTGGAGGTGATGCCGAGAAGCAGGAGTGAGCAGGGTAAGTGAGACAGGGAAGGAGGGAAAGTGAAAAGAAAGGGGGCAGTGTCATCAAGATAGCTGCTGTGGGCAGCCAGGGCTTAATTCCATGAGAAGTGCACAGAAGTTCTCCCAGAATTGTCTGTCTGAAGGACCAGGGAATGGACACTTGTGCACCGGCTCCCATCCTGCTCTGGTGCAAGCTCGTCTGTGGGAGGTTTGAACTCTCCTATACTGTTGGGCAAGGTGGGGGGATAGAGGGGGTGGGTGAGATGCCCAAGGTGTTCAAGAAGCTCTAGGGCAGAAAGAGGACCGCATCTGAGGCTGGATCAGCACGAGCTGAGCCTGAGCTCAGGTGGAACTGCCCACCACTGCTCTGGTTGGTCTGAGGTGGGACAAGGGCTGCATCCAGCTGGCTCTGTCATCCCTGTGCATGGATGAGAGAAGTGCATCATCCTTGCTGTGGCTGGTGCAAAGATCACCCAGCCCAGGGTCTCCTTCAGGCAGAGTGCTGGAACGAGCCCAATGCCATGGAAATCCACCTACACCTACTCAGCTGTCTGCTGCGTGTGATGTTGCACTAGTTGTTTAGAACACCCGTGCCTCTCTTTCCTCATTTGTCTAGTGGTGGGAGCAGTGATGCCCACCCCACTGGATGGCTGTGGGAATTAAACGGTGTTATAGAACCCTGAAGATGGGATGAGTCTGTGATGAGTGTCCTAATGTTGGTGCCCTTCCCCTCGTCTCTAGGGGAGAAGGTAGGAACACAAACCCTCTTAAAGGGGATAGAATGGTTAAATGTTTAAGGCAGACACAGATACAGCTTTATCGCTCCCCCGAGAGTGAGGTGATTTCCAAGCAAGGGGACAGAGGAGGGCTGCATGGGGGAGTGACAGCAGGTCTTGACCAACCGTGGGTTTGGGCACAGTGAGAAGGAGGGGAGATAGGCAGGAATGCCATGAGCGAAGGTCCAGTTCCTCTTGCTACAAAACTTGGTTGAGTGCCTGCTGTGTGCCAGCCCCAAGCTGTGCACTGAGGACTCAGCAGTGAGCAGGACGGACACAGCCCCTGCCTCATGGCGCTCACAGAGGTGACAAGCACAGGGCCCGTGTGGCAGGAGCAGGTGGTGCTGTTGACCAGTGGGCCAGAGTCAGGACGGGAAGGATGGGATGGCATGCAGACACGGACACTCAAGAGCTGGGATCCCCTTCCCAGTGTCAAGCCTGAGCAGCTGTATGCTCAGCACTGCTTAGAATGGGGATGCCATCAGGGTGCCAACCCTGACATACAATCCCTGCCCCACCTACTTCATGGCACCTTTTCTGTGAGCCTTTCCTGACTGCCCTGGCCAGCACCACTGGCTCGCCTTCAAGCAGCCACCCCCAGGGTCCTTCCACCCCAACATCCACATGCATCTACCTGTCCTGTAAACGGGGAACTTCCAGAGAACAGTAACGCGCCTGTCTCCTCCTCAGCTCTGAGGCCAGCATGCGGAGACTTTCAGTAAATGGCATTATTTTCTTTAGGTTTGCATTTTTAAAAGCTTATTTTAATTGCGGTAAAATATACATAACATAAAATTCACCATTTTAACCATTTTTAAGTGGACAGTGGAGTACTGTTAAGTATATTCACATTGTTGTGCAGCCAGAATTCTTCTCATCCTGCTAAACTGAACCTATGGCCATTAAAAGACAAGTCCCCATCCCCGCTCCCTGAGACCCTGGTAACCATCATTCTACTTTCTGTTTCTATGAATTTGACTACTTTAAGGACCTCTCTCTACTGCAGAAGTGGAATCACACAGTGTTAGTCTTTTTGTGATGTGCAGTAGATGCTGCTTTTTATCCTTTTTCAACAATAGACTTGCACGTGTGGCTTGGATCACATGGGCCATGGCAGCCTGAGGCAGACAATCCCTTCCTTTCCCCAAAGGCCCTCCCTTGTGGCCTCTCTTGGCCCCTCTAGGACGGCTGGGGTATCTCCTTGTTTGAAACCCAGGAGTGCTCTGCCAGAGCCTCTCCCTGGGCACTTAGGTCGGTTCTAGATGGCATGAAAGGCACCCATCCCGCAACTCGCAGTGGGCTGGGAGCTCCCAGAAGGCAGAGCCCATGTCTGATTCACCTTTACCCTCAGTCCCTTGCCAGCTCAGGGCCTGACATCTAGTAGGGTCTCAGTCAACTTGGGTTGAACTTGCTGAAATGCACAGTATGAACAGGAGCCGAGTTAGAGCGAGGCCTCCTCCCTAGTCTCTGAAGAATGGCCCTGTGCTTGTCCCTCACCCTGCATCTGCCTTCTCTCCCCCATTGCTCCTCTTCTTCCCTTTCTAGCTCTGGCCCCTTGAACAGTGCCAGGCTCTGTGCCCGGAGCACCTGGCATCACTGATCCCAGGTTGCAGTGAGAGGTGCGGTGGCAACACCCATCCCTGCCTTGGGCCGGCTGCCTAAAGCAGTGGGGCAGGTGTGGGCTCCCTGAGGTTGGGGCCAACCTGGGTGATGAAGGGCTGATGGATCTGTTCAGGTGGTCGACCTCTTGGCCTTCCTTCTTCAGATGAGGCCCAGTGCTGGCTTTTTCCAGGGCTCTAAGTCCTGTGGCTTTGCCTCTATTCTTTCTGCTCACTCTCTATTTTGTTCATCCCTGAATGTAGCTTATCTTGGGCAGAGCTGACCCTGTGGGTAGGGCAGGGTCCCCACTTAATTCATTATTCTTCTAGGGCCTAGAACATCCTTTTTTGGCTAGAATGCTGGCTCGGCAAAGCCAACTGAATGCCGGCATGAAAGATTCTTGTTTTCAGCTCAGTATTACTAGGGGGTAGCCAACTCCAGAATCTGCAAGGATCAAGCAGGTAAGTTACCGTGTAAAGCCTTCAGGGGCCATCACAGTGGAGGTGCTGGAACATGGCTGGCCCAGCTGAAAAAGCAAACAACAGAAAAATCAGGACCCACTAAAAGCATCAGTGCTTTATACTTACTACCTCATTTTGGGACCATCACAAGTCTAGGAAATAGGAATATTCTTATTTTCTGGTTAAGGAAATGGAGGTTTGGAAGGGCTGCTTATTCAACTCAAAGGAGAGATAGTGGGAGGTTCATAGGGGGCCTGGGGGACTCTAGGGTCCCCTCTAAGATAGAAAGCCCCCAAAGCCATTCTTTCCAGTGTACTTCTGATAACCAGATCAGCCCTTGATGGGGTCTGTCTATGGATCTGTTGATTGATGAGCATGGGGCCACCACCCATACTCAGAAGGGCAGGAAGTTGCCTTCTAGGGGCATCTTACCTCATCTTGTTGACTTTCCCTGCAGGCCCTGCCCTGTACAGCTGGAGCACATCTGTTTGACCCAGAAGCCAATGACCTGTGACCCTCTCTCTGGACTGCCTGCTCAGAGCACGTGCACAGGTACGGGCCAAGCCATGGGCTCGGGGTAAAGGAAATCTTACACGTGACTTTTGCTTTCAATTTTTTGCCACTGCTTCATTTTGCTTCCCCAATAATATTCACAATCTTTTTGCTTTTCCATTAATCTCAAAACTACTTATGTAGAAGGTGAAAGATTTATTCGATCTGAAGCGAAGCCAGAGTATTCCGTCATACAGAGTGAAGTAAGTCAGAAAGGGAAAAACAAATACCGTATGCTAACACATATATATGGAATCTAAAAAAAAAGGCTCTGAAGAACGTAGGGGCAGGAGAGGAATAAAGATGCAGACATAGAGAATGGACTTGAGGACACGGGGAGGGGAAGGGTAAGCTGGGACGAAGTGAGAGAGTGGCATGGACATATATACACTACCAAATGTAAAATAGATAGCTAGTAGGAAGCAGCCGCATAGCACAGGGAGATCAGCTCGGTGCTTTGTGTCCACCTAGAGGGGTGGGATAGGGAGGGTAGGAGGGAGACGCAAGAGGGAGGAGGTATGGGGATATATGTATGTGTATAGCTGATTCACTTTGTTATAAAGCAGAAACTAACACACCATTGTAAAGCAATTATACTCCAATAAAGATGTTAAAAAAATAAATAAATAAACTACTTATGGTTGGGAAAAGCCCATGCTGTCCACCTTTGGCTTGGGCTGAGCACATAGATCCTAAATGTGTTAGCACTGGTGAAGATTCCCAGCGCTCTAGTCCAGCGTGAAGAATACCTGCTGTGGAGGGGCGTGGCTGGAAAAACGTATCATTCATTTTCTTTACAACTCTTCATATGGGCCCAGAATATCATCTCCCACTACTCACTAGAAAACATATACAGGGCAGGCAGCATTCCTCTCTGTCATATATCCTCCAGGCAGGTCCCCAGTGGGACAGAAAGACAAAGAGATTCCTGAGCTAGAGAAGATATTTATATTTGATGAGCATTAAGCCTGGGATTGGATCTGGAATACTACCAGGTGGCTCTTTACCATGAACTCTACGCAGGTCCCACCATGGTCCCTTGGGGGAGGGAGCGACGTGGAAAACGCTGGAGGGCGGGTCACTCACTCTTTGGGGATTTTTCCAAGTGCTCTGTGGTCAGCCCTGGATTGCCCGTCAGGGCTCTGCCTTGGGTCCCCTCCAAGACCCAAGCTGGGGGAAACCTGCGCTGGGCTGCAGGGCCATATCACCCCCTACTGTTAGGGGCCCAAGAGGGAAAGGCTTTGCTGTCTCATCTCTGTGCTCCAACTTTAGTTTCAGTTTTCACTGCCAGCAAGGTCATCTCTGCTCAGATTCTGTCTTGTCCCCAAGACCAACGCAGAAAAAAAAATAGCTGTAGTAAGTCATGCAGAGCAAGCACCGTGGCCCACCCTACCTTTGCCTCTGCTCTAGATGAGCCAACGCTGACCCGGTGAGGCTAATCAGAAGTATGTGTTCACAAATGAACTTTTCTACAAAATAGAAACAGACTCACAGACGTAGAGAACAGACTTGTGGTTGCCAAGAGGGAGGGGGTTGGGGGAAGGATGGATTGGGAGTTTGGGATTAGCAGATGCAAACTATTATATATAGGATGGATAAAGAGCAAGGTCCTATTGTATAGCACAGGGAACTATATTCAATACCCTGTGATAAACCATAATGGAAAAGAATATGAAAAAAATGTATATATATGTATAACTGAACCACTTTGCTGTATAGCAGAAATTAACACAACATTGTAGATCAACTGTACTTCAGTAAAATAAATTTTAAAAACTTATTAAAAAAAAGTATGTGTTCAGCCATCCATGCCCAGCATTGTGCGTGTGTGTGAAATAGTGTTCACACCTTTTGTATTAGGTCTCTGACAATTTGGGGCAAAAGCACAATGTGGGGCTTTGTTTCCACTTCCAGGGGCACAAAATAAGAGGAGAAGGAGCTTTACAGCCGAACCAGATCGAGAAATTGTGCATGTGGCACTGAGCCGGGATCCACGCCGTGGTTTTGGTAAGAGGGCTCCTGGCAGGGGGGGACCCAGTCTTTCCCTCTGGGCAGAGGGGAGGTGTGTGCCATCTTTCCTTTAGACTTTTCTACTCCCTTTTCCTGCCTGTCCTCTCCCAATTTGCCTTTTTCAGTGATCACTTCTTTTTCTTCCCTTTAAATGTCCCTAACCAGCAATGGGATGATGGGGTCAAAGTTTCCTTTTAGGCCTGATCAGGTTTTGGGGTAAAGATCTTGAAAACCTAAGTACAAGATAGAAAAAGACTTTTCCATCTAATACCACGTAAAAACCTTTCTCTTGTATATTTAGATTCTTAGGGATGGGGAAGAGTAGTCAGTCTTTTTCACCTCTTACTATTTACCACATTCAAAGACCCTTAAGAAGATAAGGGTTACTTGATTAAAAATCATCTTTTTTTTCCGATCTGCTTGTGTATTGGAACAAAATCCATGCACTTTGGTGGGCTGTGTTCCTAGCTGTAGTTGTGCTTATGAATGCGGGACAATCCACTTTTCTCCATCTGTCATGGAAGAGTAGAAAGAGCTGTTGGAGAATCAGAGGACCTAGGTACAAATATCAGCATTGCTACTTAGTAGCTGTGTGATCTCAAGCAAATAACCTAACGTCTCTGAGCTGCAAAATCATTAAGTATCATCTTCTTTCATATAATTGGATTATAGGTTTTGTCATTAATGAGGGAGAAGATGTAGGCAAAGTTGATCCTCGCATCTTTATATCTTCTATTATACCTGGGGGACCAGCTGAAAAAGCTAAAAAGATCAAACCAGGTATGTCTTTTTTGATTGCCAGAGATGCTGCTTTAAGGAACTGCTCTTTCTCATTTCCTTGATGGAATTATTGAGATGTCTTATTTTTCCAGGAGGGCAGATACTAGCCTTGAATCACATCAGTCTGGAGGGCTTCACATTCGACATGGCTGTTAGAATGATTCAGAATTCTCCTGACAACATAGAATTAATCATTTCTCAGTCAAAAGGTATGTGTTAACCCGCTTTCAGAAGCTGGAGAGCCTCCTTTATTTTCAGGAGTCCATTTTTACCACAGAGTACTGGGGCTTTAAGTCCGTGTAGGTCTTTTGTATTACCTCTCTCGTGGTAGTGGCTTTGTCACAAATCAATAAACTCTGCAATTTCAGGGGCAGAATGGGCTCTACCATTGCTTGTCCTGCTGAATAGGAGAAGCCTACTCTAGTTCTTTATTAGATGCAGCTATTGTGTGTTTTTCTGCCACTCTTCTCGCATGACAGGGAGGATATTCTTTCTATCAGCCAAGTCCATATTGAAAGTGGCTACTGCAGTAATTCTACATATTTAGGGTTTAGTCATGGAATCCGGTGGGAAGGAGACAGGGGGCTGTTCTTGAAGCTGAAGAACATAACAAGCATTTTGTTCTAATTTGGCTGACTCAGCATGTTAGAGATCAACCAAAAGAGTAAAGGTTTTTTTTTTTTTAAAGATGATTTTATTCGTCCTTTAGATAGCTATCCAACAATTGCCTGTACTGAAGAATAATATGACTATGTTTATTTGGGTCAGGTTTGGGGTGTTAATGGGGAGATCTTAACATCCCTTTCCCTCCCAGTTACCTGGGCTCACCACAGCTTTTTGGTTGGATGATCCTGCCATTTTCCAGCAGACTGCCTACAAAGCCAGGCCCACACTCTAGGAGCTTTGTAAAATTTCCTCTCATGTACAGAAATGCTTCATGTCACACCAGCCAGCATTTTCTGGGTCCTAAATGCAGTCACCCCGTTGGCCTTGGCCTCTGAAAACCACGTGCCCTCTCTCACTCTTGCACATGTACACACCATCACCAGGTGTCTTTCCAGGTGCTGCATCTGCCCTTCGTCCAGAAGCTGTGGGGGGGGGTGGGGGGTGGCAAAGCTGGGGCCTTAGCCATGTGCCTTTCATCCTGTGCTTGGACCTGACCCAGGGGCTGGCCCGGCCCTTCCACAGCACCTGCTCCAGCTCACTGCTCTGTTGGATTTCCTACACTGTCACTGTTCTTCCCACAATGTTTTAGCTGTCCTTGTATTTCCCTCCGTACTTTGCACAGGAAAGGACAGAGGGGAGCGATCAAACCATCCTATTTTTAAAATCAGGAAACATAATGCAGCTGAGCTGGGATCCATTCAGTGTCAAGGATGGCCTGCTG